>NW_024871197.1:115000-720000 GCF_019054845.1 Dipodomys spectabilis | reverse complement strand
AACGCACACCACATGGCCACGGGGTTTTTCTCCACCTCCCTCAGAAGCCGGCCCGAATTCACTCGCTCGCACGGATGCGGGGGCCGAGCACACAACGACCCTCGCCACCGTGGACTGGCCGTGCCGGCAGGGGGTCGGGGGTCTGCGGCGACGACCCATCGGCGACAGGTCACTGGTAAACGACGGCAGCTGGAGGCGGCGGCAGGGACCCCGGGAGGTGGGCGACACCAAACCCAATGCACGCGAGCACACTCACACGCAGACACCGCCGGCACAGAGCAGACAGGGCCAGGCACGGGAACCAGGGTTGCGCCAGGCACGCGGCGGAGACATGCCAAGAGAGAGCACAACACCCCGGATCCGGGACAGGGGCGGGGACGAAGCCACATGGCTCGAGATGGAAGAGACGATGAGGGCAAGCCTACGCAGGGCGAAGCATGAGGGAGGCGCAGGAACCCGGGACAACCGCGCAGGCACGCGAGGCGGCGCCCAGCGGGAGGAGGCACGTGAAGCCGGCTTCGGGCCCTCGGACGGCCAACTCGGCCCTCGGACGGCGGGAATCTCACCACCATCGCCCCCGTGGCGTACCGGTAGTCCCGCTGGCAGGAGCCCTCACGTCATGAGCAAAACCAATCCGGGAAGACCCTTCAAAACCCACAGCCGCCGCGATGACGTGCCTCCCCCACAACGGGAGAGCAGCCTCACGAGCTGAGCGCCGTCTCCCCCCCCAAGAGAACACCACACAATGCCCAACTCGACCGTCCGCCGGTGGCCGGCCACCAGGCCAAACCTGTGAGGATAGCGGAAGGCTGATGCGGGTGAGGAGGGCATGCCGGAAGCACAACAAGAAGAGCAGTGGGAGGGTCACTGGGTCAGGTCACCGGGGTGAGAGGCGAGTGAGCAAGCGGCCACCCCCTCACACGGGCGAGTGGCGCAGCCGCAGACCAACGGGGAGGTGAGACCTTTCCGGGCACAGCCGGCACGCCAGGTAAACGAACGCGGGATCTCACCACTCCCAACTCCGGGGCGGTCCCGCGCAATGCCTGGGACACCGAGCCGGCCGACCAGCGGACCGGAAACCCCCACCGTGGCAGCGGCGGGCCCCCCCAAAAGAGGCCAGAGAGGGAACAGGCAGCTCGCACACACCTCAAAGACCCCGTGAACGCCCGCGGAGCCGCCTGCGCCAGCAGGGCCCCACCGCATCCATCCACACTGCCGGGCACAGCGCCCATCATCGACCGCCTCTTTTTCGGCCGCGTGAGCAAGGGCCCACACACACCGGGATCCTCAGCTCCGGAGGGCCAGAACCCCCCTGAGCGGCACACCACCACGGGCACAGCGGCCCCGGAACACCGCGGGGCCCAGCACCCGCACAGCACCATCATCACCACCGGGCGGCGGCCTACACAGACGCTCGGGAACAGCATTGCCAGGGGCCGAAGGGGGAGGGGGCGAGACCCCCCAAAACCCCACGGCACCCCAAGCACGAGGCTGGGAAGCCACACACCAGACGCCCTCGCATCGTGGCCCGGCATGGGCTCCAGGCTCCGCCACTCGACACACTGCATGCGAGGCAGGGGCGGGGACGGATCGGGAACGTCCTCCACTCACCACACCAGATGACGGCCAGGGAGAGGCCCCGCGGGACCCTCCCCCAGCTCGGAGGGGGGAGGCGCAGGCACGCAGTTACTGACGTGGGCAGCCACTAACGCTCAAAAGCAGGACAGGGAGTGGCAGGGCCGCGGGAGCCCATCGGGTGCGGGCCCCCACCAACCCAGCAGCGCATGCCGCTTCCCGAACGAGGATCGCTAGAGAACCTCTCCTCACTCTGAGGGTGGCCCGCACCCAACCCCGACGGGAACCCCGCCGGGACCAGCACACATCAGAGGCGTCCATCCTTCCCACCACGGGGGCAGGGAGGGGTGGGGCAGGGGGGTTCTGCGGCAGCAGCAACACCAACCCTGGTCAGTCGGCCTTGCCGTGCGGGGCCAGAGCAAAGTCGCGCACACAGGCAGAAGCCCGCACAGGCCTGGCTCGCCTCCCACTGCAACATCTAAGGTCCCCCGGTGCAATAAAAGCCAGGTGACACGGCAGGGAAGACAAGCCAGGACCAGGGCGGCAGCTCATGCTGGGAAGCCACCACCCAGCGCAACAAGGGAAGAGCGCTCCTCTGGGGAACCGCCTCGACCCCCCCAGCAGAGATGTCAACCTCAATGGTAACTTTTCACTCACACAAGCCCCACGAACCCAAGGACGGCCGGGACACACCACAGGCAGCAGGCTGGCACAAGGCAGCGGACAATGCCAGGATCCGGAACGACACAGCCACTCAGCCTCAGACACCTGAGAGAACCGACCGGGAGTGTTCCGGGAGCACTGCAAGAGGGCAGAGCACGAGGCGCGGCTTTTCACACCACACAGCATGGGCAAGCACGGAGCACCGACCCTCCCTCTCTGCGGAGAGAGCTGACCCCCGTGCCGATAAGGAGTCACAGAGAAAGAGAGGAGCAAGATCAGGGTGACCCCCTCATCCAGCGTGTACAAGTCCCGGACCTCCCGGCGAGGGCAGGGAGAGCGCAGCCGGACCCGGTTGCCGCACCCCTGCCTCCCCGCATACCACCGGCGCCGGCACGGTGGGACGGTGAGGGCAGGGGCCCACGGGCAGAACGAGAAGAGCGTTCCCATTCACCATGAATGCCCGTCCCTCGCCTGGCGCAGCTTAGGCCCGGGCCCAAAAGAGATCGCAACATCACCACATCAATCACACCGAGGGGGTGGAGAAGACAGCCACACGGCACTCGGGAGGCGGTGGCCCAGGAAGCTCAGCTCCTGAGAGGGGCCAACAGCCTGGGATAAAAGCGTAACAGGACAGACACCCTTTCGTGAGTAACAAGCGAGGTAAAAAGAAAAAAAGAAAAAAAAAACGAAAAAAAGAAATGAAAAAATACCACGGGCTTAAACGTCCCTGGCACTCGGGATAACCAGGACACCTCGGCCGGGCACAGGACCGAAGAAGCTAGAAAGGGAGAAAAGAAAAAAAAGAAAAAAAAAGCCACGGACAGCGCTTGGGAGTAGCGCAGCTCAGCGGCCGACCAGGCCTGCCATCGGGAAGCGGCAGGTCGGGGGAGTTGGAGAGCTAGGGGCAATAGGAGAAAGAAAAAAAAAAGGAGCCACGGAGGTCGGGCGTGCCCAACTGCAGAACGGGGATGCCGCACACGCACAGGCAAGGCAGGACTCGCCCCCCCACTTTTCCTCCTCAAGCCAGCCACGGCGAGGGAAGCACACCGCGCGGGCCTACCTACGCACCCCAGGCAACCAACCACTCTCCTCCTCGGCGTGCCGAGGCAAGGGCCAGAATCCGGCACCGGGAGCGGGGGAGAGATCAAGGACGACGGGACTCACTCAGCCGCCAACCACCAACCAACCACCACCACACCCACGAGCCACCACAGGGGCACAGGGCCTGCTCAGGGAAGCGGGAGCCCAGGGTGCGGGGGGAAGGACAGGGGGACCCGGACCGGGAAAAGACGGGAAAGGCCCGGCACACAGCATCCGAGAGAGCCCCCAAAGACCTGCTGACAGCCACTGGGACACAGCATGCCAGCACCCTCCTGCAGGTACAAAATCCTCACGTCACCATGCCAAAACCAGGTCCCCAACACGTCCCCAACAGAGCCAGCACGCACACACCCGGGACTCCCGGGCTCGGGTCCCCGACTCCCGGGGTGCTCCCTCCGCCTCGAGTTTTCCCCTACGCAGGGCCCACCGGGCAAGTCCCCGCAGATGGTAGGTAGGTCCCGGCCCCGAGGCTCGCCTCGGCCGTGCCCAAGGCTCCTTCCGCCGGAGAGGTCTGTCCTCCGGCCGCCGGGGCCATGGAGGAAGGCCACACAGGGCCGCCGGGGCCATGGAGGAAGGCCACACAGGGCCGGCGACCCAGGCCCTCGCACCCGGCATGCGCCAAGCGCTCACTCGGAGGTGACTCCGGGGAGGGGGGGGGTCCGAGTCCGGGCCGGGACCAGCCCCACCACCTATCCGCTCACCCAGGGACCCTCTCCCCCGACTCCCGAGATGTCCCTCGTACTCTCCTTTTTTCGCCCTCAAAGACCAGAGTCCAGGGAGGGGAGGAGGACAAGGCCTCGGGCCCAGACAAAACTACTGGTCCACCCGACAAAGCTGCCACCCCCGCACAGACCGGGCACGGAAGAGAGAGCGGCAACGCATGGCCCTACCCCGTGCTCACCTGCAGGCGCAAAGTCCGACAGAACAGCCGCCCCGGTCCCACCATCTGCCTGCCCGTCTTTTTTTTTTTGGGGGGGGGGGGTTGTTTGTACGTTTTGTTTTCTTTTTCCCCCAGGTGGAAACCAGAAAGGAAAAAAAAAAACTCCCAAAGATGGGTCGGCTCCAGCAAGAGAGGAGCCCTCGGGAGGCACCCCGCTCACTTGTGAAAGTCCGCCGCTCTCCCTCCCCACAACACACTCCCTCCCCCCGCCCCCACTCGCCACCCCTCACAGGCAGGGAAAGGGCAGGGGGAAGACCAGAGAGAGGTTTCTTCTAACACACAGGGAGTAGGTACGTCACACACACAGGTCTGGAAAACCACGGTGACAGTGCAATGGGAAGCGTGAGTCCACTCATCCATCACTGAATGACAGGAAAGCCAAACGAGAGCCACTGGCTGGGTGGGGAAGGAAGGGGAGGTGGCACCCGTGTGTCGCTTATCCCCGGGCACCACACCGGACGGAACGACCTTCTCACCAGTTCGTACTCTAGCCTGTCCAGACAGCTAGCCTTTTCTAATAGGCTCTGCCACTCTCTCTGAAGCAGGATTCGGGGCATGAGGCGATGAATCTAAACCCTACACACAGGCGTTGGAGGGTAGAGGCATCATCACTCACATGCCTGTGGTGGAGGACCTGGACCTGAGCGTGGCGGTGCACAGTGTGTGTGTGCGGGGCTGGGGGGAGGGCAGGTAGGGAACCCTAGGAGGAAAGACAGGGAGAGATGAGGGGCCCCGGCCCAAACAGAGTGGAGGCATCAGAGGGGCGATCCTATCTCCCGGGGGCGAAGCACGGTTAGAACCCACAGGCCCGGAGGGCGTACTTCTCTTTGGAGTTCGCACTGGGAACATACGCAGGCACAAGTGCCCCAGCACACACATCGCATCACAGATGGGTAGAGAGGCAGAGCCAGGGAATCAGGCATGGCAAACACTCTATTCCGTCAACACACACACACACACACACACACACACACACACACACACACGTTACGGTGTGTGTACAATATCCACAAGGTAAAAGTTTATTCATCTGTTCCCCAAAGAATAAGAATAAGATTATGTCAGTTACAGGTAAGTAGATCGATGGACTAGGAGCGCGCGGGGGGGGGGGGGGGGGGGGGGCTGCCGGCGGCGGAGAAGGACCTAGAACAGGTGATGCCAGGGGAAGACAGACCGGTGGAAAGACAGACCGACCTACCGACCGACCGACCGACCAACGGCACGGCACGTGTTTTCCCTCCTATGTGGATGCTAGACCTAAACTATAACTGGACATGGTAAGCTACACAGCACTCCGGGCAAACAGAGTGTGTGTGCCCCCATGTGTGTGACACACATACAGTCCTTTTGTCAGAAGGTGTAACTTCTCTGAGCATTTAAGATATTGCAGAGAAGACATAAGACGTAATATCCATAAGTGGCATGACTGTGAAGGTATTATAACAACCGGACATGTTAGGATTAAAGCTGGAATTAGGAGGACAGAAACGTACCTGTCCTAACGCTTTTGGTCATTATTACAAGTATATTTGGTTTAGGATCTTTCAAAACACATTGATTTATCCTTCTGGACACGATGGTCTATGACCACACTAGTAAATAGCCACTTCAAAGCCAGATCATCGGTTGGATACGTTTCAATTGGTTTATATTGCATCCTCCAATATTTTTTTCTTCTTTTTATTCTATCTTCTCGCTAAAGATCCAGTGGTATAAAGCTACTTTTATTCTCTTAATATTCCATAACTGAAGTGATCTGCTTTGTTTTGCAGCTTTCTCAGCTTAACTCACTGAGGCCTATTTAGTCACACATGATGAGAGGTCCAGAAACATCTTTGGGGCCACGGATGGCTTTTGTAAAGTCCATTTGGGGAAATAGCAAATATAATCTACCATGTCCTAAAATGTAACAGATTATCTCTATGGGACCGATAGAAATATCCAGATGTGCCCTGTCAACAGCCAGTTATTTTAATTTACTTAAGGGAAATCAAGTGAATAAAAGTCTATATAGTTCAAGAAATTTTATTCTGATACCTATATAAAAAGTTTACCTGAGTAGGTGAGGACATTGGTTTATATTGCAAGTGATTCTAGAGAAGACAGAGAAAAGAGAATAGAGGGGGATTGTCCCTTGCTGTTGGGTGTGGGGTGGGGTGGAGAAAATAAGGGAAAAAGAAGGCCACAGATTGGATTATTAGAGTGAAAAACCATGGTGAAAATGGAATGGGAAGCAAGTTTACTCACCAATCATGTAATCATTGTCCTAGTTCTCCAGACAGGTTGTAATCTTCTTTTCAGTACTGGTGCTCCAGCCACTCTAGAAACCATACATGTAAGCTTCCACTAGCGCTAGACTTTCCGTACTAATTGTAGTCTTGCGCGTCTTTTCACAACCCAGCTTCTCAATGCCATAATAACAGATAACTGGGGAGCCACATTAAAAAAATAGCCTTCCATGGGCTGGGAAGGCGGCTCATTGGTAGAGCTCTTGCCTTGCATGCCTGAGGCCCTGGGTTCGATTCCTCAGCACCACATAAGCAAAAAGAAAAAAGCTTGGAGTGGCGCTGTGGCTCAAGTGGTACAGTGCTAGCCTTGAGTTGAAGAGCTGAGGGACAGCATCCAGGCCCAGAGTTCAGGTCCCGTGACCGGAACCTCCCCCCCACAAAAAAAATAGCCTCCCAGGAAATACAGGAGCCATTTAGTCAGCTTGCCCCACCCACAGCCAGAAGGGAAGATAGAGGGTGGGTGTTGGCCTAGTAGGGAAGCAGTGTTCCACAGGTAACTGAGATAACTTTTGTTTTGTAAATGTAGTCATGGCAACGACTTAGTTGCAGTGTTGCTTAGGACCTTTTAGAAGAAACTGGAATTCCAAGAAGAGAAGGACTGTTATCAGGAAATGTAGGCAGGAAGCCTCTCAGAGAACTACCTTTTGCAAAGGCCAAGGCCTAAGTTAATGAGTGCGTAAGATAAGAACACTGCAAGAAAGCAATCTTAAGGTAGTGTTCTATACAGAATATATTAATAGACTTGAAAAATACAAGAAATATCACATGGAAATGATTCATACAAAACAAAAAATTGAAATGAATTCTTTATTTCTTCTTTTCTTCCTTACCTTTTTTTTTTTTTTGGATGTGAGGATTGAGCTCAGTGCCTGGGTGTTGATATTTACATTTTATTTTTTCCCCAAGGCAGCTACTAGTATACATTTTTGGGCAACAGCTCCACATGTGGTTTCCTGGGGAATCCTTAATCTCACAGTAGGCTAAAAGACTACCCTGTTAGGCCAGCTTGGAAACGACCCTTAGATTTCTCTCAGCCTTCTAAGTAGCTGTGGGTTACAGAGATGAGCCAGCAGCATAAGGCTAATGGGGCTCATTTTGTACAGGGGAAATTGTCTTTGATTTGGAACTGGAAAGCTGTGCTATGTATCTATAACAACTGTAGTTTCAGGTCTGTTGAAGGTTTCCTCAGGGCTGATTAGTACTGTGTAATGCAGGACCACAAGGAGGGCAGAATCACATGAGGCGGCACTTTATGGTGCCAGTAAAATCAAGAAGCTCTCACTACCCGCCAAGTGTGATGGGTATTCCTTCCTTTCCCTGCCCTCGCTCAGAACAATAGAACGACAGTGAGCAAACTCCATCTAGTGTCCACTTTCTGAAAATACCATGCTTGTGAATTCCAGTTTCCTCTCATGAAATGAATGAATCAAGGAAGGGTGGGGGTGGGGCACTGTAGGAATTGAGATTAAAAATAATCCTTGCAGGCACCATGAGACCAAAGTTTGAATTATAAGATTCTAAGGTATTGTATGAAAAAGACAAGAGTTTTGGCTCAAGGAATTAGAAATAGAAAAGAAAATGCAATCTGTGACTAAACAGGAGAGAAAATGAGAAAATATTGGTTTGAGTTTTGAATGTGATTGGTTAATTCTATTTTGAATGGTGAAGGCCAATACTCCATTTTAACTCCAGCTAAACCATTGTATTGTAAATCTTTTTTTTTGTGTTGGTCGTGGGACTTGAACTCTGGGCTTGGGAGCTGTCCCTCAGCTCTTCAGCTCAAGGCGAGCGCTCTATCACTTGAGCTACAGCGCCACTTCCGGTTTTCTGGTTATTGGAGATAGGCGTCTCAAGGTCTCTCCTGCCCAGGCTGGCTTTGAACTGCGATCCTCAGATCTCAGCATCCTGAGTAGCTAGGATTATAGGCCTGAGCCAGCAGCGCCCGGCTTGTAAATCTTTTAACTTATGCTTCTGTAAAAATTACAAACAGATGCTAACCCTCATAAAGGACACATTGTTAATTCCTCCAAGGGACAATCTGTCTTTATCTCTTTCTTTACTGTGTGGCTACACCTAAGCGTCTGGGGCACTATCACAGAACGTTTTATTTATATACGAGTAGTTTTCTACCAGTTTTGAGCCACAGCACCATTTATGGGTGTCTCCCGCCAATGGTGGCTTTGAATCATGATCCTCCGATGTCTCTCAGCCATCTCAGTACCTAGGATTATAGGCTTAAGCCATAAGCACCCAGCTCAGAGACTAATTATGTTTACAGCAAAATGTACATTTGGAACTGAGAAGCTACAGTATCTAAATGATTGAGGTCGCAGCTCTACTACAGATTTCCTCAGGGTGAATTAGTATTATATTATGCAAGAGTGAAAACTGGCAGATATCAGTACTGTCCTGTGTGCTTCAGTCAGGCAGAACACGGTGCATCCAAGGTATGGTGCCAGGATAATCACTGATATGCCAGAGTCCAGCCATCACCAACGTTCTTCTCCCTCTCTAGGCAATGTTATGGTGAGCACTCGCCACCTACTGTCCATTTTCTGCAACTACCCAGGTTAGGAATTCCAGTTGTCTGACAGGAAATAAGCCAGAGAATTCTTGTGGGTCCAAAGGTGGGGTAAAAGGCAGGGCACTGTAGGAATGCAACAGAGTTCCACAGAGGTGCAACCACAGAACTCAGTCCAAGATTTGATTTGTCTTCTGGGCTGCCTGACACTCTCCACAGATTATTCAAAGCAGTGGTATTGGTGCCAAGCTAGGTAGCAGAGCCAGAAAACAAGCAGTTCCCTCTCCGCCTTAGCCAACCTCCCCTCACACTTCACAGAGAATAAGAAATGGAGGAAATAAAGGGAAAGAGGGGGCAATATGGGTTATAGATTGAGGTATGAAAAGCCACTTCAGTTACCTAAAAACTGACATTTAATATGCCTAAATAATAGCAATGATCTTCACATAGTGATGACATATGATTTCAAATTAATTTATTGTCATATGATTTCGTGAAATTTTATCTCTTGAGAATACCGATGGAGAGAAAAGGTAAGGATAAGGAAAATCTCTCTAACCTTATCGCTTCTGGCATAAACATTTAACATGTTCTGGAAAGGAATTACTAGAAAATACAGTACATTTCCAACAGAGAAAGAATTACACTATAAGTTGAAGATATGGCATCGTTGAATGCACAGCATTAGTAATGCATGCATGATGCCTAGGTTTGAGATAAAGACATACTAATTAAATGTTACACATACAGTTTGTATACACAAACTGTATACACCTAATAATAGGATATCAAAATATATACAACAAATACTGCCACAGACATGGTTTGGGGATTGATGAGGAAGGAGAGAAATAAATAGAACAAATAAGGGCTGGGAAGATGGCTCAGTGGTAGAGCGCTTGCCTTGCATGCCTGAGGCCCTGGGTTCCATTCCTCAGCACCACATAAGCAAAATGAAAAAAGACGGAAGTGGCGCTGTGGCTAAAGTGTTAGAGCGCTAGCCTTGAGCTGAAGAGCTGAGGGACAGGGCCCAGGCCCAGAGTTCAGGCCCCACAACCGGCCCCCCCAAAAAAAGAGAAAAAGTCAGCCCGCCATTACATCACACCTGATCAACAATAGTACATAAGGCTGAGTAAGGCTGACCCAAAATCCCTCTTAACTTCAAATCACATGACTTTTCTTCACTCATTGCCTTTGCAATAAAACAGAGGCCAGAGGATCCATGCTAGTGCAGACTCTGACATCAGGTCACAAGAAGACAGACAGGTAGAGAAATCTGAATCCCACCTTGCTTTTGTCTCATTCCTTTTCACTGTGAAAGGGCCTTACATGCCTTCTCCTGGCTCTAGCTACAGTCCTTTTCTCCCTCTCAAGGACCAGCTGCAAGAGCACACTGAAAAGGCTGTGGGTCTTTCCTCAACATGACCTCCTCAACAGGACCATTAATTGACCCCTACTAAGCATGCTGTGATTTTCAAAATCAATGACTACTTAGATAAATTTAAAGTGCCAATAAGATAGTAAAGAATTTCTAAATATAGTGATACAATACTTAGTAGTTCATGAGTTATGACAAAGCAAACCAAAATCTGTTTTTATTTAATTGACATGCTTGTGTTTGGCTTTGCCACTCATGCTTTAGGTTGACCTTGAAGTATGGGATGTCTACAATTATAATTGTTTTTAAGGTGGAGGTATAGCTCATCAGTAGAGAATCTAACTAAGGTCCTGTTAGCAAAATGAGTCCCTTCCCATAGCTTTAGTCCATTCCCTCCCTTCTCCACAGCTTAACATACTCCCTTCCTAAGCAACGCTAGGCCCACATAGTAAAGGCAGTACATAATCAACTTCCAACCCCCTTTACCTTGGGATGGCACTTCTCTGGGACCGATACCACCATATAAGGCAACAAGAACCCTTAGGGTGAACTTCAGGTTTGGGCAGTTGCAGGACCCTTATCTACTAGGTGGATAGGAGGCATAAATCCTAGTCTGACATGATGAAGTCCCTGGCCCACATGTGGACACCAGGGTCTCCACCTCCTAGCACCTTCTAGCACCTCCTACACCTCCTAGGTTATATAGGTCACCCCAAAAAATAACCGGTGCTTCTTCTCATTCCTCCCTTGGGAGAAGGAGTCTTGCAGGCACTCTTTCCCCACCAATAAACCTTTCTTTGTTCTCTGTACCTTGCTGTCTGCATGGTTATCTGGCAAAGTATACTTAATATTAATTTTGCCATCAGTTCCTTTCCAAACACTGGAAAACCAAAAAACCAGACATCTATTTCTATATATATGTACATATATATGAAGGCATGAAAAGGCCAACAAGTGTATTATCAGTCATTACTTCATTTGCAAAGAAATGAAAGCACAGCACAAATACATCCACGAATCTCTCCTTTAAAAACAGCTTTGATGTTCTACACAATCCATGCAGATTTATGAAAAATACATATTTTAACATGTACCCTTTCATGTTCCTGTCCAAAAACGAATCTATTTGTCAGCGTGAAGAATGACAACATGTACTATCTGACCGGGCACTAGGCAACCTAATTTTTATTTCCTATATATCCCAAACTTAAATCTACCAGGAAGTTATATTGCACCACCACCACCACCACCACAAAAGCTTAGATTTTCTCTGAAACACAGAATCACATTAAAAATTACCTTACAATTTTTCCAAACTTCAGTAGGTGGTATAAATGCTGCATGAATAACAAGCTGGCTATACATAAACTGAGGCCCCGGTGGGGCTTTTGTGTATTTCCTTCAATACTAGTTCCTGAAGCCCAGGGATTCCATTCAATGGTAATGCTCACGGGTTCTGGTCTCCATGGTGATTGGGCCCTGCATTCCCTCACATCTGGGTCTGCATTCCCGGTGAGCCAATCTGTGCGACCAAGCCGCATCTACTGACCCAAGGAGAAGCCGATTCGCTGAAAAGCCTGGGCTCCTGCAGGTTGCATAGACCTGTAGTGAATAAAGCCTCACACCATCGTGCTCTCGCTTGCACACTGGCGGCACCGGGGTGCGGAGCCTGGCCTGGTGCTTGCGGGGAAGGGTGGCCTCTGGGCTCGGGGTAGCGGGGTCGTGAACTTGGCTGGCTCATGTCTGGGCATGGATCCTGGTCTAAACTTGTGGTAGAGAATCAGAAGCGCTGAGCAGCAGGCACAACTCTGGCCAAGGCCTTGGTGGCACCGTCCCAGGAGCTGGATCAGGTGAGTCCACCACGCCATGCCTTATGGAAACACCTGGTGGGAGGTAGCGGATCCTCCACTGCCCGGTAAGCCCCACTGCACATGCGCAGCCCTGCCCCCCCTCCACCCCCCCCTACCCCCCCCTCCCCGCCCCGGCGTTGCCGGAGGTCAGGGTCCAGATTCGGTCCCCTAGTCAGGGTTGTCAGTGGCCGGTGCGGGGTGTGGTCGACAGGACCCGCAGGGGGAGCTCTGGGCAAAGAACTGGGTCCTTCTGGGGCTCTGTGTGGACCGGCTCCGGGGGCGTTAGTGGGTCATGGGAACCAGGGTTCGGACCGCAGCACCTAGCAGCAGAGCGGAACAGCGAACAGTATCAGGAGATGGAATGGCCCCCAAGTGTGCTGGGCACCCACACATCGTCAAGCCGCCTTCGTTGAGGGAAAGGCAGGGAAAGGCAGAGCGGCTTGGGGACAATCTTTCAAGAAATAACCGATTCGGTATCTCATTAACTGTCATGGGAAAAGCTGCATAGATGAAATCGGAGGCAGGGGCTGGGCCACCGCACCCGCACCGGACCACGGTGCACGCAGCTTCTACATCCCTCCTGGCCATCTCCTTCCGCTGCACCCTCCTCCTCTCCTTTGCCCTTTTATTAAGGGATGATGAGGATGACTCTTAGTGGAGAAGGACTGTCCTGAGAGCAGCCCAGGTCTCCAGGGCCAGGCCATTCCACAGGCTGGAGCTGAAACTACTGTGGTGCTCAGAGCCTGGGTGCAGTGAATGCTGTTTCCCGCCAGAGGGCGCGCTCAGCACGTGGGCATCATGGGGCCCAGGGTGTAGTGAGCGCTGCTTCCTGCTAGAGGGTCCTCTGGGAGCGTGCACATGCTAGGTTGTTCTGTCAGACTCCCTTCTCAGATAATGATTAGGAGAGTCACAATTAGGTTTGCTTCAAATAAAACCTAAAAGGAAATAAGTTCCATGCATGTATTATAATGAAAGGACTTGAAAAACAATTAGTATTGACCTGTTTTCTGTATGTTAAAGGCTGCTTGGATAGGTGAGGTGAACTAATGTAGGAGAAGTCAGGGTGATAGGTTTAGAATGCGGTACAGAGAAAAATGAAAAGTAGTGAAAGTAATTTTCATGATAGCGAGTACATATGAACAGACATTCCATGCTAATAAGTAGGTGATGAATGGTTAAATTAATTCAGATCATTCATGTGACTTTAGGAATATCAAGGTATAGAGATGAATATGGTTCTGGGGGTAATAATTTTCAGCATTATCAGAGATTAAAGCTTTGCAGGTAATGAGTGTAGTTATTTTACACTGCAAGAATAATACCAAACCCACAGCAGCTTCACAGTCTATCAATGTGAGAATATTATTAGGCAATGTAAAACACGGAGTAAAATGTGTGTTCAAGATTATTACAGTGAGCCAGGAGCTGGTGGCTCATGCCTGTAATACAAGCTACTCAGGAGACTGAGATCTGAGGATCATTGTTCAAACCAGCCCTGGCAGGAAAGTCCATGAGACTCTTGATCTCCAATAAACCACTAGAAAACCGGAAGTGGTGCTGTGGCTCAAGCGGTAGAGTGCTCACCTTGAGCTGAAGAGCACAAGGACAGTGCCTAAGCACAGAGTTCAAGCCCCAGGACCAAAAAAAAATTTTTTTTAAAGTACACTATCATAAATAATGATGATATTATACTGTCAAAGCAGAGAGGAAGAATGTGAGACCGGAAACATCAGAGCTCAGCATGCAGAGTAGCTACCATTACAGGCCCAGCTTAATAAGGAATTTGTTATTATAGAAATACTTAAGTAATTGTACAAAGAATTTCAATTCAACATATCAGTTTGTGAGTGCAATGTGTCATTACATTTACAAATAGTATTTTATGAAGTTGATGTACAAAGGGTTTTCATGTCCATACTTTAGATCATGAGTGCAATGCATATGATAGATGTCACCCGTTTTATCATTCTTGTCATCCCTTCCCCAGCCCCCATCACCTGTTTGTCTAGTTCCATTTTCACACATTTACATTGACTATCGTGGCTGCATTCATCTACCTTTCCTTTCTTCACTGGTCTACCCCACTTTCCTTGACATTATCCTTCCACCCTTGTCATGCTATTCAGGTGTTCAAAGGAGTTACACCATTGGAATCCTTCCTGAATATACTATACTATAGTTCATGCTTTTGTGCAGGGTCCTGTTTTCCTTAGAAACAGCTATTATTCCAAGATCCATGACTTAGTGTGGGGTCAGGGTCAACATTTCACTAGTATGTTTCCCTAGGTGGTCAGATTTCTACCCAAGATAGAAGTCCTGTGGGTTTTGTTGTTGTTGTTCTTGTTTCCCCACATCCTTGCATTTTCTTTTTATTTATTTCTTGCTCTTTCTTTTTCTTTTTCTTCTGTCAGTCATGGAAAAACACTCTGGGCCTGGACCCTGTCCCTGAGAATTTCAGTTCAAGGTTACCGCTGTACCACTTGAACCACACTGCCATTTCCAGTGTTCTGAGTGGTTTATTGGAGACAGAAGTCTCACGGACTTTCCTGCAGGGGCTGGCTTTGAAGCATGATCCTCAGATTGCACCATCCTGAGTAGTTAGGATTACAGGCAGGAGCCACCGATGACCAGCTCTTTGTGTGTGTTTGTGTGTGTGTGTGTGTGTGTGTGTGTGTGTGTGTGTGTGTGTGTATGTGTGTGTGCCCCAGTCCTGAGAATTGAATACTGACACTTGAATTCAGGACCTGTGTTGTCTCTGAGCTTCTTATTTTTTGCACTCTGCCACTGGAGCCACAGCTCCACTTCTGGATTTTTTTGGGCAAGTTACTGGAGATGAGTATCACAGATTTCCTGCCTAGGCTGGCTTTCACCCTTATTCTTCACATCTCAGCATCTCAAACACAAAGATGGAACTTTAATAATAGCAAGCTATCATGTGACAGATGCCAATATATTAGGTTTGCTAGACAGACTACTGAGTTCTCAGTATCTCTAATGTGAGTTCAGACCTCCAAAACAGCAAGCAATAAACCATCATGACTGTCTCTGGGAATATACAATTTTTAAAAATATTCGATTACCAGCTGGGTGCCAGTTACTCACATCTGTAATCATCGATATTCATGAAGCTGAGATCTGAGGATTGCAGTTTTAAGCCAACCTGGGTAGGAGTCACTTATCTACAATAAGCTACTCAGAAAAAACTGTGTAGTGGCTCAAGTGCTTCAATGTGGCTCAAGTGGTAGAGTGCTACCCTTGAGCACAAACAGGCTCAGGGACAGTGCCTAGGCTCAGAATTCAAGACTTGGGACTGGAAAAAACATTCTTCCCAGAGCCCCCACAAATAACAAATAGCTTCCTTTATAACGAAGGCTTACATTAACTATATTTATTCTCTGTACAATAGCAAATGCCACCTTATATTCATAAATCAAGACTTGCTTCAAAAATTCTATTTTGTAAAAATAGAAAAATGACAAATTCATAAATCAAAAGTGGCTTACGTTAAATAAAGAAGTTTCCAGTTAAAGGAAGAACAGTCCTGGAACTCAGAATTCAGGGCTCAGCAGGAGACTTGCTCCCACAGACCTAGGACTCACCTGACCTGTGGCTTCTCATATCCAGGAAGTCCAGAAGGATGTTGTAAATGATCATGAGGTTCATTAGGAATGTTACCAGGTAGGGAATAGTGCACTTGATTAAAGTCAGTAGAATTGGATAGGGTGATAAGCCTGGCTCAGGGCTCCTTCTCTGACCTGAGAGTCACCTCGGTGTGGTGTGACTGACATAAATGGTCAAATGTAAGCTGTCTCTAGTAAATCAGAAATCTTGATAAAAATCATTTATCAGAAGTGCAGGTAAGGGAACTGGGATATTTTTCTATCAGTGCAGGACAGAAGCAATGGTGTTTTTTAAACATTTATTATTATTGTTGTTATTGTTATCTTTAGGTGGTTGTACAAAGAAGTTTCCATTCTACAAGACAGTATATAAATACAAGTTGTCTGACAACATTGTCACTCATCCCTCCTAGCAATGGTGTTTTGAACAAGAAAAAATAATGTGTCAGCAGTGGTAGAATGCTTGCCTTGCAGGCATGAGCCATGAGTGGGGAGGTGCTGGTAGGAGGCAGATAGTGCTGGGATTGGAACCAGAGTGAGGAGGGGCAGCTGCTAATCATGGTAAATCTGGGAACAGGAAGCCAGCGGGGCAACCTAAGGACATTCACCCACCAAGGCCCATGAGAGGGCCACATCCAGGGCACTTGCAAGCAGGCAGGAGGGACCAGGACACTGCAGTCCTGGAGAGAGCCAGTGTGGACTCCCACTAGTGTGTCCTGTCCCTACTGACTGTTCAACAATGCAGCCTCACTTTATTCAGAAGGAACTGGGGAACTAGCTCAGACCCTGATGCCCTGCCAGTCCCCAGTGCCTTCTCAGGCCACCTCCCTTCTCAATCCTTTCCCCTCCCCCCCTCCCCAACCCACACCTGAATGGAAAACAGAAAAAGATATTTTCAAGTCTTGTTTGTTATAAGATTCTTGAACATAAAATAAAGAACACTTGCAATAATATAAAGGGTTAGCACAATTAAAAAATGATCAGTGCTGAACACCAGGAGCGCTGAGCTCAGACCTGCTGATGGCTGTTGTACACCTGCCTGAACAGACTAACCACCACTCAATATTGCACATTAAATTACAATCATTTATGGGGATTTTCATCTCCATTGTTTCAAAGAAGTTCCTCAGCAATGTGTCATCCCATGATGGATCATGCTATCATCTTATTTAGTGAGCATGCTGAGAGCTGGAGAATAACAATTCAAAAGCAGCCTAGGCAGAAAAGTCTAGGAGATTCCAACTGCAAAACAACCAGCTAAAGGCCAAGCCAAAGGCATTTTTCAGGAGTTAGAATACCTCATGCTCTGCTATTGTAACTATGGAATCAAAGGTGTGCACATGTGCATCCTGCCTGGGAACACTGCAGTTTCTAGCTTCTGGGCAGCAGGACAGGGAGTTCATCTCTTCTTTATTATTTGGTAGAATCTGGCATTTTGTATAATTCCCTATATTCTCTATGTTTTATTTACTGATCATAGTGATGAAACTCGGGGCTGGGCACTGTCCCTGAGCAATTTGGTTCAAGGATAGTGCTCTGCCACTTGAGTCATAACATCACTTTCTGCATTTTGGTGATTAATTGGAGGTGACAGCCTCATGAACTTTCCTGGGCTGACTTTGAACCATGGTGCTCAGATCTCAGCAGCTAGCATTACAGAACCATGGGCATAAAACTTTTGTTAGAGGTTAGTCCTTAGTGTCTTAGTCAAGATTTTAGCTGAGATGGAGTCAGAGGAGAAGTAGCAAATTCATCCTGACTGTCTGCTTTCAGAAAAACAACTTATTGCATTTAATTTTTCTATAAACTCTGCTCTGTTTCTAAGGAAATTGAAAACTTCTTATTTTTTACTTAATAAGCTGTGTCCCTGAGCTCTTTTTGTTGAGGAGTAGCATTCTGCCATTGGATCCATAGCTCCACTTCTGGAGCTATTTTGGAAATTAAAAAATAAATAAAACTCGGTGGGGAAGGTGGCTCAGTGGTAAGTGCTTGACTTGCATGCATGAAGCCCTAGATTCGATTCCTCAGCACAAACCACATAAGCAGAAAAAGCTGAATGTGGCACTCATCATTTGATATGGATGAGTTGGTGTCTCACAAAGTTTTTGCCCAGGATGGCTTCAAACCACACATCTACTTCCTAGGTTTACAGGTGTGACCCACTATGCCATGGTTGTGGTTACTATCAATTGTCAACTAGAAAAGGCTAAGAAATGCATTAGAGGTTACTAATGCACAACTCTTGGTGTATAATAGAGGCTATTTCATGAGAGCAATTATGTGCACTTTGCACATAATGTTAACTTGTAACACCCTGGAAAAAGCATTTGTAGACAAACATTTAAAAATACATGTAGGTGGTACCTTGTAGGACCCAGATTTAAGCAAGATGACATGCTCCATGGAATGAAAATCAGTGTGCCTAGAAGTGGACTTTAAAAGCAGTTTCCTTTGAAATATCTTTTCTCTTCCTGCTTGATAAGCATCCTGATACACTATTACAGCAGCAGAAGTGGATAAGAGCAGAGAGCACTACCTTGAAACATTTTCTTCCAATCTAAAGTGGACCTTCCTCTGACATATGATGACAGGACAATGGTAGGCTTCCACACTTATGTGGTCACTCAATAGGAATACACTAAAGCCATCCCTCAATCTGGTCCTATGCTTAGTAATGAAGAAACATGCGATGACCATCTTGCACTCCATTCACCATTTGAGAAAATGAAATTTGGTGTATTTACTAATAGACTGTGTAGTATAATAAAGTTTTTTAAACTGCAACAAATAAAAAATAAATTTATAAATTAAACTGAACAAAAAACACCCTAGAAAGTAGTGGTTTTAAGAAGAATTTGAGAGCTTGGCAGCAGTGGCACATGCTGGGAGCTGAATCAAAGCCTACCAAGACAGAAAAGTGTTGTCCCCATCTCCAAGAAAAAAAAAAAAAAGCAGAGTCCATGTGTCCTGGATGAAATCCCCAATGGCTGCTCCTCAGAGGGTGATGTGTGATGCTGTGAGGATGAAATCTATCCTGTAGTGGAGGCCTCAGGGTATTGGTCATGTCAGGAATATGAAATGCCTGTTAAGGAGAATGCCTGAGGCTGGGAAGGTGGCTCAGTGGTACAGTGCTTGCTTTGCATGCATGAGGCCCTGGGTTTGATTTCTCAGCACTACATAAGCAGAAAAAGCCAGAAGTGAAGCTACAAGTGGTAGACTGCTAGCCTTGAGCTGAAGAGCTGAGGACAGTGCCCAGGCTCAGAGTTCAGGCCCCACGACTGACAAAAAAAAAAGGGGGGGGAAATGTCCTGTGGCCTGCAAGTAAAAATACCATAAGGTGGGAATTTTCCTTTCTGATTGAGTGGAAATCTATAATCTGTGCCATTTTACCTCTAGTGTATATGAGTTGTTTTTCACTTCATAGTGGCTCATGCCTAAGAGTTTTCCTAGAATCTCATAAGAAAATTTAGTCTTAAAATTTTGAAGAGTTTTAGATTGTTTACAGCCATGGGGAATTCTGGAAAATGGATGGACAAAAACCTACAAGAGCAAAGGTGGAATCTTAGGGTTATGCAGAACTATTAAGTTCCAGGTTAATAAAGGTGGACTTGTGATGGATATGTTGAGTATTAGCATGAGTGGATTAAGAAGTAGTTAGGAGATTAGGAAAGCACTCCTTGGGTTATGTTATTGCAAGGAGGATTAACAGTGTGGATAGATCTTCACTCAATGTAGATGAACATTACCATCCCATTCTGGGAGCCTGAGAGAATAAATATCCTAAAAGGAGAATGCCAGGTACATCGGTATGTTCTCATTCTCATTCTCTCTTCCATCTACTTCCAAGGAATCACTCAGAATGTGAGAAGGTTTTGTCTTACAAAAACTTACATGTACTGAAAAATCCTGAAATTATAGGCAAAATAAGCCTGTCCTGCTTTAATTTGTCTGTATCAGATCTTCTGTCACAACAATGGGAACTCATTAAGACACTGCCACTCTCTGCCATTTACTGGGAACCCTTTCCCCAGGAGAAGAACCATGGCCATGAAGAGACTTGCTCTGGTCAGTTGACAGTATGTCACTGAGGCTCGTAGCCACACCAATGGTTCCCATCATTTCGCCAAGCCTAAGTGGCAAGTTGTAGGTTTGAAACAGCATTGATGCTCCCCACAGCCTGGCCTATTCCAGCTGCATCAAGCTGCCAGTGGTACTCGGGTCGGTGCTATGAGCCTGATGGCTGACTAGATGTGTTGCTCAGTGAGGTTATCTTAGAATCCCCCATCTTGCTCCCATGTCTCACTTCTGGTCCACATGCATACTCCTTCCAGTCATTCACACTGCATATGTGCTTCTTTGGTTGAAAGCCTTTACAATTAGTTTGGGTCCAGAACTCTGGTGTACATGACAGGTCATAGTTAAGACAAGGGCTGTCCAAGATGAATAAGTACCATGCTTGGGCCCCTCGCAGAATCTGCCTGATTCAGACTCCAGTGGCCAGCCCTATGTAGTGCTACACCATGCCCTATGTAGTGCTACAGTGGCACAGCTACAGACCTCAGGCTCTCTGAACACACCCAAGGGACAGACCATTCTTGCTGCTCTAATGCCTCCCAACCCACCCAGCATTCTTGCTGAGCTGCTCCATGGCCCCAAACCTGCCAACAATGTGCTTCTCTAGTATGATCTTGTCATAGCTGCAGGTCACACAGTGTCATCTCCAGCTATTTCTAAGTAGTTTATTGGAGATAACAGTCTCCTGGACTTTGAGCTTCTTTTAGCTATCATTCTACAATTCCCTTTTCTCATCTTATATCTTTCCTGAGTGTCCAGTATGCTTATCATGTACTGTGCCTACACTTGAGCTGTTGTCATGACTAACAAAGCCAGGTTCACAAGTCTCCAGTGCATCAGAACTAGATTAGCTGGGAAAGCAAAGTGTTCAGAAATCCAAGGTTAGCTTGATTTCTTCATGCCATGAGAAAAGAACTAGAAATCTGCATTGCTTGAGCTCAGAGACACTATTTTCTGTCTTTCACATAGAATTAAGTTTGTTTAGTCATTAACTTGCAATTTTTTTGTCTATTACCATATTTTATAATCTTGGATTTGGAAATCAGGGAGCAATCTAGCACTGAAGGCATCCCTCCAGTCCCATTGGTTAATGTTATATTTTTTTCAGATAAGAGAGGATCCCACATACTTTCCCCAAGTCCTGCTTGACACTTAGAGCTTCCCAATCCTTGTGTCTCACTGTGCCTTACATGGACTAAACAAATTTAAATAGGACATCTCTATACTTCATGAAGAATACTTACTAGAGCTTAACGTTAATTGAGACTTTGTTTTTGAAGCACCTTCTTAAACTTTATATTATTTCATTTTAATATATTTTTATTTTTAATTTTTCATTATACATTTGATATATAGAGGGATTACAGTTACATAAGTTAAGCATACATTTCTTTTTGGACAATGTCATCCTTTGCCCTATTCCCAATTTTCCCTTCCAATCCCCACCCGCAAGTTGAATACTGCATCTTCAGCATAGTGTCTATTGAGTACCATTGCTGCATTTGTTCACCCATTGTCTTATTTCATTCTTATGCCAATACCAAATTCTGTCATTCCTGGTTATTAAGTGAAGGAACTGAAGTTCAAAGTTAAGAAACTCAAGATCACATTGCTAAAAAAGCTAGAGTTTAAAATTGAATAGATTCAGCTGTGCATGATGGTGTGACTGTTATCTCAGCTGCTACAAGCAGAGGCAGGATATACGTTGCCAGTCTAGGCTGCATAGTAACACTGTTGCAAAACATCAAAACCAAATGAAAAAAAAACCAAGGCTCTACCAATGCTAGAGATTATGTGGAGATTTACAGCATTAGTCTTTAAGGAAGGAGACTAAGGACACAGAAATGTAGTAAAACTTGGCTTGGATAGTGGTATCCTGATCATGGTATCAGGCTGCTCTTCTTCTTCTTCTTCTTCTTCTTCTTCTTCTTCTTCTTCTTCTTCTTCTTCTTCTTCTTCTTCTTCTTCTTCTTCTTCTTCTTCTTCTTCTTCTTCTTCTTCTTCTTCTTCTTCTTCTTCTTCTTCTTCTTCTTCTTCTTCTTCTTCTTCTTCTTCTTCTTCTTCTTCTTCTTCTTCTTCTTCTTCTTCTTCTTCTTCTTCTTCTTCTTCTTCTTCTTCTTCTTCTTCTTCTTCTTCTTCTTCTTCTTCTTCTTCTTCTTCTTCTTCTTCTTCTTCTTCTTCTTCTTCTTCTTCTTCTTCTTCTTCTTCTTTTTTTGGTTGTCCTAAACTCTGGGCCTGAGCACTCTCCCTCAGCTCTTCACCAAAAGGTAAGCACCTTACCACTTGAGCCACAGCACCACTTCCAGCTTTTTTCTGCTTATGTGGTGCTGAGGAATCGAACCCAGGGCCTCATGCATGCAAGGCAAGCACTCTACCACTGAGCCAATTTCTCAGCCCAGGCTGGTATTCTTTAGCAGAGACTTTATGAAGCCCTGTATAAAGGTCATCAAGTAGGATTTCAGTAATGATGGAACTTTAGTCTATATTTCTATTGTCTATATGTGTATAGCTGGTACTTATATGTGTGTATTAAACATGTGAAATATAGTTTAGGATAACTGAAGGCTGACTTTAAATTGTATATACTTTTACTTAAATTGCAATATGATGGAACACTCTATTATTCCATGTCTAATGTTCAATTTTAATGCAAGCCAAAGCTGGTACTGTGATTTTACTTTCAACTACTTCATGGGGGAGGCAAAAATAAAACAGGATTTCAGGTGTCAATAACAGCTTGACAGGTGTCAATAACAGTTTGAGTGTCTCTTAATGTGCCAATCCCTATTGAAGACAGATATTCACTTTGTAAATTCTTCAATTATTCAGCAAGAATCTAGGAAATCACTCTAGAAATCTAGGGAAAACAAAGGCAGTGCGACTAAGGCCCTGCTAAAATCAGTAGCCACTCTGGAGAGACAGGAAGTGTCTTGGGAAAGTGTTTGTTATCTGTCGCACTACCTAAGGCTATAGCACTGGGATGCTGTGGCACAAAAGCCATGTTCACATGAACTGTCTAATGTTGTTCAATCTTACTTTATCTGTGGCAATCCTTTTCATATGAAATTTATTACAACAATGAGGAGCTCTATAATTTGCAGCAAGTGTAGGGATAGAACCATGGCCTTATTTCCTGAAGTAAGTTGCTGTTGGTGGCTCTGGAGGTGCCTCTGTGATGCCAGGATGGCATGCATAGAATACAGGTGGAACCTAGATAATTCTCAAGGGTCAGCTGCAGATGAGTTGCTAGGCTTCTGAAGGAAGGAAATATTTGCAGGTGAGGTGTGATGCCTCCATGACAGCATCTCTAATTAAGTAGTTTGAAATACATTTCAAAAGAGCACAAGGCCCTGAATTAAAGCCCCACAACTGATAAAAAAAAATTCACTGATTTTTCTGCCCAGGGTGGCTTTAAACCATGATCCTCTTATCTCAAGCTCCTCAGTTGCTAGGATTACAGACATGAGACACCAGCATCGGCTTTGCCTTTCCTTTTCATATTATGCTATAAAAATTTGTATCATCATTTTATTATTGTATCATTATTGAGCTATATTTTTAGTGCAATTGTTTGCATTTACCTCCTCCTCTTTACTTTTCTCTCCCCTCCTCTCATCCTTCCACTTCTCCTTCACTTGTACTTTACTTGTACCATTTTAAGCTTGAACTCATTACTGAAGCTTTATTGCTCAAGGCTAGCAATATACCACTTGAGCCACTGCTCTGCTTTTGCCGGTTAATAGACAATAACAGTTTCACAGACTTTCCTGCCAGGGCTGGCTTTGAACAACCATCCTCAGATCTCAGCTTTCTAAGCAACTATGTTTATGGCAGCATTATTTACCATAGTCAAGATATGGAACCAACCCAGATGCTCCTCAGTAGATGAATGGATTGGAAAAATGTGCTCTGTGTGTGTGTGTGTGTGTGTGTGTGTGTGTGTGTGTGTGTGTGTGTGTGTAATGGAATTCTATGCCTCCATCAGAAAGAATGGAATCTCACCACTCATTAGGAAATGGAAAGACTTGGAAAAAAATTATATTCAGTGGAGTAAGCCAGGCCCAAAGAAACATAGGTCCCATGGTTTCTGCTTCTCTTTTGCTGCTAACATGCCGGAGTTTAGGAATTGTTTGTTTCTCAGTGCTAATAAGAGAGAGGGAACCAAGCAGAGGAGGCGCTCATGCCTGCAATTCTAACTACTTAGGAAGCCGAGATCTGAGGATTGTGGTTCAAAGCCAGCCCAGGCAGGAAAGTCCCTAAAACTCTTTTCTTCAATTGACTAAATGAAAAGCAGAAGTGGGGTTGAGGCTTAAAGCAGCAAAGTGCTAGCCTTGAACATGAGAGCTCAGGGATGGTGTCCAGGCCCCAAGTTCATGCCCCAGGAACATCCAAAATAGAGAAAAATGAAACTGAAAGAGGAGAGAGAGGAGAGAGAAGGGGAGGGAGGGGTTGAGAGAGGGTTGGAGAGAGGAGGGAAAGGGAGGGAGGGAGGGAGGGAAGAAGGGATGGAGAGGTACTTGGTTTTCTGAGTCAGAGCACCATGTCCAGTTTTCTAGTGGTTTACTGGAGATAAGAGTCTCCTGGACTTTCCTGCCTAGGCTAGCTTTGAACCATGATCCTCAGATCTCAGCCTCCTGAGTAGCTAGGATTACAGGCATGAGCCACTGGTGCCTGGCTGCTTGTAATATATGATTTGGCCATATTGAGTCCCCAGGGTTTTCAACTTCCCTATCTCTCCCTTTGTCATCTTCAATGAAACAACTGTCCAAAAAATAAGTGGGCTGAAGACTTAAAGAGAAACTTCTCTGAAGAGGAAAGAAGGATGGCCAATAGACACATGAAGAAATGCTCAACCTCCCTAGCCATACAAGAAATGCAAATCAAAACAACATTGAGATACTACCTCACTCCAGTTAGAATGGCTAAAATCAAGAACTCTAATAACAACAGATGCTGGAGGGGATGTGGACAGAAGGGAACCTTACTGCACTGTTGGTGGGAGTGTAAACTTGTTCAACCACTTTGGAAAGCAGTATGGAGGTTCTTCAAAAGACTCCACATAGGGCTGGGAAGGTGGCTCAGTGATGTAGCGCTTGCCTTGCATGCTAGATCTCACAGAATTTTCTAATCACCAAAATGTTCCTTAATGCTGCTTCCCCCCCCCTCACTTTGGGTGCAAACAACTCCACTTCCTGTTTTTCCATGGTTAATTGGAGATAAGAGTATCAAAGATTTTCCTGCTATGCTGGCTTTGAACCTAAATCCTCAGATCTAATTTTCCTGAATAATTAAGATTACAAGTACAAGCCACTGGTGCCCAGCAGACCAGGGAAAGGAACATTCACCTTTCCCAGTCTGGCAGAGGAGTATGCACTCAGTAAGCATTAGTTTTACTTTTAATTTCTTAATTATTTCATAATTAATGGATTAGGTGGAGTTTACGTTTGATATCTTCCTTTAACTTACTTTTCAAGTTTTCCTTTCATATATTCTGAACATTTCTCTTAGGTGCCTGTTCTCAGCCAATTTTTGTTTATTGATGCCTGTATGATGTAGGACAGGGGTTAGCAAACTTTCTCTGTACAAGGTTAGAGTTTGTGGGGCATTGTCGTTGTAGCTATTACTCAGCTTTGCCCTAATAACACATAAGATGTCACAGAAAGTATGTGAATGGATGAACGAATGTAATTGTCTCTGTTCCAATTAAATTTATTTACAAACAACAAGGTTGGAGTTGCCTTATAGTCCCATAGTGTCTGTCTCTGATTTCATTTATTTCTATCTATTTATGTATGTATGTATGTATGTATGTATGTATGTATTTGGTGGTCCTGGGGCTTGAACTCAGGGCTTGGGTGCTATCCCTTAGCTTCTTTGTACTCACAATTAATGTTCTAGCACTTGAGCCACAGTGCTACTTCTGGCTTTTTCTGAGTAGTTTATTGGAGATAAGAGTCTCACAAAATTTTCTGTCCAGGCTGGCTTTGAACAATGATCCTCATATCTCAGCCTCCTGAGTAGCTAGGATTACAGACATGAGCCGTAAAGACCAGGTTAACTGTCCATGATTGTATGTTAAGTAATAAGACCTTATAGGTTAGTTTCCCATGTCACCATTTTCTTTCCCTTTGATGAGAAGGATAGGTAGGTGGGTGAAGATTTGCTCCATTAGCAAATTAATAATATATCCTTTTACTATAAATGTTTAATTTTACTATGCTGATAATTTTCTCTTTTTAGGCAGGAAAGAGCATAACTTCTGGTTTACATGAAGTTTGGAAGTTAATGAATATATTCTAAACTTTCAGAGACTGACAAATTCATTTCCTTTCCTGTCATTGGATCTGCTGAGTCTTGTAGGAGATTCTACAATGAGGAAAAAGACATAATTTTAAAACTATATAATAATTTAAATCTTAAGTTATACCATGAGTTATTATTAACGTGTTTTGAAATGTTCCAAAGGTCCTGTGACCAGAGCTTTGTCCATTGCATAGCAACGTTGTGGGGCAGAATCTTTGGAGAGATGAGGCTTGTGCAGGGCATTTGTGGCTCATGCTTGTAATCCTAGCTACTCGGGAGGCTTTGATAGTTAAAAGTCAGACAGGGCAGAAAAAGACATGTGACTTACCTTCAATTGACAACTGAAACAAAAGCTGTATGTGGAGTTGAAGTGGTAGTGTGCAAGGCTTGTGTGAAAAAGCTAAGGGACAGCACCTAAACTCTGAGTTCAAGGCCTAGTCATGTGCCCCTCATTGAATTAGTTTTTTCAGCTAGGCCCCATCTCTCCAAGTTTCTAGAATCCTTGAAAATAGCACTGCCATCTGGAGAGCAAATATTCAACACATGAGCCTGTGGAGGACATTTCTTATTCAAAACATAATGGTAGTGAATGTTAGTGAACTAGGCACAATACAAAAATAATGTTATTTCTCTCAAAAGGAGTGAAGAGTGTATAGCTTAATGGGGATAATTAAAACACATAAGTTGCTAGTGATTTGTACTATAGAAATCAAAAAGAAGCTGGGATCCCTTCTTTAGTGGAAGTCTTGAGGCTGTAGAGCGGGTTAGGGGTTAGGGTAGTCCATATATACAGAAAACAGTCAAAAGGACAGCTGAGAAAGTCAATACTCAGAGGTCACAGAAATCCATAAACCTCGCTTCTTATACCAAGGATCTAAATGGTGACAGTTAAGGAGGTGGTTCTAGGATATTGAAGGTTTCAAAGTAGAACTTTGGAAACAGTTCTGTATTCATATAATAGCTGTGGAAGAGGTCAAGAAAAAAAGAATGCTTAGTTGTGTTCTGGTACAACTCATCTGTAGGGAGCTGGAGAAAAGGATGGTGGTGAGGATAAAAGGACATCCACAGTTACTAGAGCTGTTTTGGAAGAAAAATGGATATAGGTGGAGTAAGGGATTTAAGGACAGCCCAATAACAAACTGTGAGATGTGTTGACATCACACCAGGCCCACTGCTCTCACGCCACGCCCCTCCCTCCTCAAGTGCTACTTTCCTCACAGCACTGTCCCTTCACAGCTCGGCTCTCTCCCTTAGCCCCACCCATCCCATAGCCCCATCCCCTGCACACATGCCCCCATGTTCTCCGCCCCTCCCCAGCCCCACTCCTCACCTTGTGGCTCTTGCTGCCTCCTGGCTGCCCAGTGCCACCTGCATGTACCGCTCCTCACAGTGCTCACACATGCCACCCTGCCCCTCGCAAGCGCTCCCCTATCCTTGGCCTCCACGTGCTCCCACCTAGTCCTGACACTTGCCCTTGCCCTTGCCCCTGTGTGTCAGCAGTGAGGGGGGCCCTCTCCCCGTGCCCTAGTGGTGTCAGGTGAGGGTGGCTCCCACTCCTGTACCGGTAGGTGAGTATGGCCTGCGCCCTGCTCCCCGTTTTCGGGCCTCTGTGCAGGGAGGCAAGGATGGCCCACGTCCTCTCCCCACTTTGGCCTGCTGTGCTGGCAAGTGAGGGCTGCTTGTGCCCAGCTCCAAGTCCCTGTGTCAGCAGGAAAGGTGGCCTGCGCCTCTCCCTCCCTGCTCAGGGCCACTGTGCCAGAAAGTGGGGGCAGTCTGCTCCCTGCTTCCGCTCTCTGAGGCCCTGTGGTGGTAGGAGAGGGTGGCAGAGGCCTGCGAGGCCTGCAGTGCCTTATAGGACCAAGACACTATGGAGAGAGAAAGCCAGCACTCCGGGACCTGAGGCATCTCCAACTCTCTGTGGTGCCAGGCCTCCCCGAGAACAACCTGACCTATGGGAGACTATTCCATTCAGGTTTATCCACACAAACCTGATATCACCCCTGCATCCCAGTAGCAGCCTCTCTTAGGGGTCGGGCTTCTAAAGGACATGGGGAAAGGAGGCCAGGCGCTGGACAACGTGGGTAGGGGCTGCCAAGGTAGGTGGCCAGGGAGAACTTAGAGAGGTTTACATGAAGCAGGATAACTTATGGAAACTGAGGCCTTTTGTTGACAACTCTGAAATATGGCACCTAAAATCTTAGAAATGCTATCTTTGCTTCAAAGAGAGGCAACTGAATGCATTCTTTCCTGAGGGATGCATTTCTCACCCAAGAATTCACAACTGCCTGACAGGATGCCCCAAAATGCAGACAGCAGGGTGTCTCCTTGTTTCAAGGATAAGGATCTGCTATATGGCAGGATGCATTCTTTCCTTGAAACTCCGAGTATAACACCAGGTGTAGTAAAAGCAAAGACAAAGCACCCAGCTTTGCATAACTCAAAGCCAGACCCCCTGCCTTTCCCCTATAAATACTCAACAGCTCAAGGACCTGTGTGTCTTTCTGGGTGTCTCCTTGTGTGTGTGTCTCTGTGCTTTGTATCCCTATGAGACCACCCACACTTTGCTAGAGTGTGTCCCTACCCTTCTGTTTGCTTTTTTGTCTGTCTGTTTCCTTGTTGTTTACTTAACAAAACTCTGCCAAGTTTTTTGACTTGTCCAGAAATTCTGTGATCGAAGTCAAGAACCCTAAGTGAAGAGTTACTATATTTAAAGGGGAGCTTCACTAAACCTTACCTCTGTCCGGTGACATATACAGGAGTGAATTTCCCAGATGGCATCCTGTGCTGACAGAAAATTACAGGGGTTCAGGTGTGGACATGCATTAAAAGAAATGGAAGCAGAGTGTGCGAGAACCTGTGTAGGAGGGGAGAGAGAGAGACTGAGGAGACTCTCCCACCGATATAAGGAAATTTGTCAGAGTTGGTGAGATGTTAATTTTGTGCCTCTGGAATGAGGGGTACCTGTGGCTAGGACTTAGTCGTCTCAGGCACACCGAATCCAATCGTTTGTAGAGACTAGAGAGTCACCTGCCTCTTGTGCTAGGACCCCTAAGTGCTTGTCCCTAGGAACTGGTGAGGAAGGGGAAGAAGTTTCGATGGTTGGGAAGGCCTAGGGATGAAGCTCATGGAAGCATGGCTTTCAAGGCCTTAAGAGGACATGTAAGGGCTATAATCTTCTGAAGAGGTTCCTAAAGATCCCCTCATGAAACTGTTTTGCTAAGATTGAGTAATTAGCAACCCAAATTATCAAATACCCGGTCATGGCCAAGAATAAGAGAAGATGCTTCTTAATGTAAACAAAAGGAAGGCCTTATATAGCATACTTTAAATTGGCATGAATTTTGCAGGAAGAATGAGAGAGAAGTAAACCAAGGTAGGTGACTGAAGGAGATATTTGTTCTATCTATGACTATAGCATCTATGACTGTGAAGCTACTCCTGAAGCCATGCATGAACCCAACAGATTTTGGACTTGGAAGGTGTGTGTGTGTGTGTGTGTGTGTGTGTGTGTGTGTGTGTGTGTAGTGTTTTTGCAAGGAAGGGAATCATAATAACCAGGCTGAGATGAGCATCTAACACAGGAGCCTGACACATTAGGTATCCCTAGAAGTGCTCATAAGGAGGGAAAGCCCTGTGCAACAAAGCTATTTTCATTTCAGGATAAGCTGAGAAAAGGTAGCTCATTGTTCTGAAGGTGGCTAATAGTGGGCTTTATCTTTCTCCTCTGGGAGGCACCTGCAACAATTTCTTTATAGAGTTCTTCATCTTCCAGGGACAGGAAGGATACTGGTTTGGACAGAGCATCCCAGAGTCCTGAATCTTGACTGGCCCAAGAAGAGACCACAAGACCTAGACAGGTTGGGTTGGGGCTTGTGGCTCCATCAGAGCCCACCCCCCCTTCCATGGACTGGAGAGAAAGCAGAAGACATTAGACACTGAACATGCAGGGCACTGCAACAATGCTGCCTGCACACCTGGATACAGCTGAGCCTGAAGCTGCACCTTAGCTTCTCATTCTCAGGTAGAAGTACATTACCTTTTCTTTTGCTCAGTTTTGTGTTTTCTGTCATTTACAGTTGATATTGTTCTAATCAACACAAAGTGATTACTAATTCTCTGGGTTAGGGATTCTGAGATTTTAATGTGATGACCTAAACCGCACAGTGAAGAACAAGAATTACAGTTGATGGTTTGGTAGTAGCCTGGGAAACACAGGGATTCCTCTGTTGGTCCTGCAGCTTTAGGTTTGGCTCTGACAGTCATTGCAGCAGTGAATCAACATCTTACCTGGCAGTTCTGCAATTCCCGGGCCTTCACAGCAGTGCCACCTTGTACTTGTAGATGGTATCCTTGGTATCCAGGCTGCCCATGAAGACAAATGTGTCTGGAGGGTAGTAATGAATTGTTCAGGCAGGTGATACCCCAATAGGGTACTCCCTGCCCTTGGAGGGATCCCAGAGGAAAGAATATCTGGGGTGATTTCTAAGGTGTAAAGATGAATGTGCATAGTAGCAAAATTTCATAAATTCAGCAAACACGTACCCAGTGTTAAGAAAAAGAGTCCACCTTGGTCTTCTAGGCATACCCAATGTAGAGACACAGCCAGAGGCAGACAATCTCTGGCCCCATGCTTGTCGTTCCTGAGGAGCAGAGAAGCTTCTCAGAGGAGGGACCTTTTGAATTGGGCATTTGATGTCAGAGTAGAAGCTGGTCTCATTTCCTTTTTCTCAGAAAAACTGAGGCTCAAGAGATGTAGGTGTCCAGCTTGATACACACAGCTAATTCAGGGCTGGGCTAGGAAGGGGTTGCAGAGCCTGGGAATGTGAGGAGAGATTTTTGTTTGTGGAAGAGGTCATAGCAAGGATGAAAGCAGAAGAGCTTCAATACAAGTTACTTCTAAATTATTCCTCTAAATTATTAATTGCACATATCAAGCATATAGGTCTTATACACATATGCACATTTCATTAGTCCTACTAAGTGATTTCATTTTGTTTTTAGTGAATACAACCCTGTGCCGAGCCTGGCCCTCCCTGGAGTCCAAACCTCCTTAGAGTCCGAGCCCAGGCCTTTTGTAGTCTGGGCCTGCTCTCAAATCTGCACCAGTTCTGGTTACAGGCATATTTCTAGCCTGGGCCTCCTTTAAGTCTGCAGCACATAGGCCAAGTCAAAGTCCGTTTCTTGTGCTTACTCTGAGTCCAGGTGTCCTTTGAGTCTGAGTCCAAGCCTGTTCCTAGTCTAGGCTCCTCAGACTCTGTGCCCACTCTGAGTCTATACTGGTTCCAATTCCAGACCTGTTCCTGGGCCTCCTTGTAGTCCAGCCTATGCCCATATCTTTTCTTTTTTTTTCTTTTTTTTTGGGGGGGGGGGGTCCATTTGTGGGGCCTGAACTCTGGGCCTAGGCCCTGTCCCTCAGCTCTTCAGCTCAAGGCTAGCACTCTACTACTTGAGCCACAGCACAACTTCCCACTTTTTTCTTTTTGCTTATTTGGTGCTGAGGAATTGAACCCAGGGCTTCATGTGTGCAAGGCAAGCACTCTACCACTGAGCCACCTTCCCAGCCAGTATGTCCACATCTTTTCTATGCCAGCTCTGAGTCTGAGCTGCTCTGAGTCCTGGCTGCTTGGAGTCCTGGTTGCTTTGTGTCTGGGTCTGCACCTGGCCTGCTTCAACTCTGGACCTGCTCAGGTCTGGGCCATGTTCATTGTCCAGGCCTGCTTCATGTTCTGGCCAATTCCTAGTCTGATTAACTCAGAATCTGCATCTATTATCAGCCTGTTCAGAGTGTTCATGCCCTTAGCAAAGCCTAGGGGTTGGGGAAATTGTATAAGACATTCATTTTCCAGTGTCTAGGTTTTATTCCCATTGTACTAGGCATATGAAAGTATTTTGTCTAGAGTTAAGAACATGAAAATGATACTGTGTTCCATGGCCTCCTTCAAGCTAGGTAGGCACCTTTACACTGAGTCATGTCCCTTACCATCACTGTGTCAGGCCTGACCTGAGATCTGTCTCATTAGAAGCTGGGCGGTGTATCAGAAGGTGAGAGCAGAAAGTGTGCTCTAGATAGCTTTTTCTTTTTGTTCTCAGCCATACTCCAGATCACTCTCAGCATAAAAGAGGCTCCAGGATGCTGAACCCTTGTTCTACAGAGACTTCCTTTGACTTCAGGTGCTGGGAGTTGAGAAAATGCAAAGGGTTCAGAAGCCTGGAATTATGAGTGTAGGATCTGGGTATAAGGCCTAATGTAGTATTGTTTGGCTGGACCTCAACAAATCTTGCTTTGGAGAAGATAGTGAGTTAGGGCATAAGGGGATCTGTGGAAAACATTTCTGCCAGGTGCTAGTGGTTCATGTCTGCTTTCCTAGCTACTCAAGAGGCTGCTTTCCTAGCTACTCAAGAGGTGAAGCTCTGAAGATTGCAGTTTGAACCCAGTCCAGGTAAAAAAGTCATTTTTCTTCAATATTCACCAACCATCCCCTTCCTTCCCCCCCGCCCCCCAAAAGGGAAACAAAACCTCCAGAAAAGCACCTAGGCTGAGTTCAAGCCCCAGGACCAACACAAAAAGATTTTTTTGTTTTCATCATATAGGTTTGATACACATTTTATTAGGCATTCAAAATTATTTCTATTTCTTTTTGGTAAATTCCAGTGGTATTGTGTCCCATGACCTCTCATAAGCTAGGCAAGCACCTCAGCTCTTAGCCTGGCCATCAAGATTTTGATGCACGTTGTCTTCTTCTGACTGTAGGATAAAATGTGGAGAGTATGGAAGCTTGGTATCTTTAATAGAGGTTCATGGTATATGGCCCAATGTGGGATGGTCTAGAAAGACCCCATCAGAACTTGCTCTCGCAAACTCATATCTTGTCCAGGTCATTCGCCTTTCTCCAAGTCTGCATCAAATTTTCATCTATACTTTCATGTTCATTCTGCGGCCTGGAGAAGGAGGTGAAGGTGTATGTGAGAAAGGACATCCAGTCCCTTCCTGCTTGGTACATTGGTGCCAACCAGAACAACTTTGGTGACTCTAGGTTCCTACCCAGGCCTCTGAGTCTTCACTGCACTTTAAGCTTGCATTTTGGTCATATTATGTTCAGTACTTGTGGGGTTGGGAGCTCAGGATATGTGTGGAAAAAATGTTACTTAATTAATTTGTCAGTTCTGGGGCTGGAATTCAGGGCCTGGGTGCTGTCCCTGAGCTCTTCAGCTCAAGGCACACACTCTACCATCTGAGCCACAGTGCCACATCCAGTTTTCTGGTGGCTAATTGGAGATAAGTGTCCCCTAGACTTTCCTTCCCAGGCTGGCTTTGAACCACAATCCTCAGATTTCAGCATCCTGAGTAGCTAGGATTATAGGCGTGAGACACTGGCACACGGCAGTACCAAGTTTTTTTATATTATTATTATTGTTTTTTGTTTTGCCAACCCTGGGGCTTGAATTCAGGGCCTGGGCATTGTTCCTGAGCCTATTTTTGCTCAAGGCTAGCATTCTACTACTTGAGCCACAGTGCAATTTCTAGCTTTCTTTTGTTTGTTTTGTTTATATGGTACTGGGCAATCGAACCCAGACTTTCATGCATGCATTGCAAGCATTCTATCACTCAGCCATATTCCCAGCTGCATAGCACGTTTTTAAGTGTGCTTTCAGACATGTTCATCCTATAGCCTGGAGAAGGCAATGAACACATGTGTGAGGAAGGACAGCCTATGCATTCTTGCTTGGTAACGGTACCTGTCAGAGCAACTCTGGCCACACTAGGCCCATCCCAGGCCTATATCCTTAGCACCAAGTCTTTATTGAGCTTTCAGCTCTGTCCTGCATAGGATATGGGGACTAGGGGGTGAGGGGATGTGTGACACATGTTTATATTTTCATTATTTCTTACAGACATTTTATCATTCATTCCGAGATATTTCAATTTGCTTTGGTGAATTCCAGTGGTATTATGTTCAGGGCTCTCCACAAGTTAGGGCAGCACCTCGACATTACCACTGTAGCCACGCTTCCAGTCCTTTTGCTTTTTCCCATTTTCTTTCACATTGGTTTGGCTGTGGACTGCTATTCTCCTTCTGTCCATAAATAGGTAAACAGGCATGAACCCCTATACTAACCCCTATTCCCATTTGCAGATTAAAAAATACCTGAGGATTGAAGTTATGCAACTTGTCCACCATTACATAGCTATGTCTCCATGCAAACATCATTTCAACTTAGGCAGTTATGTCGTCACCTTAGACCTTTCTAGTTTGAAACACGAAACACTGGAAGGTGTAGAAAGAACAGTGGCAACTCAATCCCTTCAACACTGATGAGTTTGTCTTGGAATAACTTGTATAATAGCATAAGTTTTGGGGAGAGGCAGATGGCCAGAATGCTAAAGACTTTTGTGTGGTGGTGGTAGTGGTAATGGTGGTAAGGGTAGTGGTGGTGTGTGTATTGAGAAGCAAGCTTGACCCTGCTGAATTTCATCCTCACATAGAATCAGCTCTTCCTGTAGTGTCTGGAACTGCCTTCACCCTAGTATTGCACAGAGACATTGCTGTCCAGGGGCCTGGGGTTAGGAGCCCATCTGCTGTGTTTACATTGGAACAGACCAATAAGAACATCCCTGTATTTTGTGCTAAGGACTTCGTTTCCACCAGAGGACTCTGAACACCATTTACCCTTTTCTGACCCTTTACATCAGGGAAAACCATCTGTTTCTTTCTTTTTTTTTGTCGGTCATGGGGCTTGAACTCTGGGCCTGGGCGCTGTCCCTCAGCTCTTCAGCTCAAGGCGAGCGCTCTACCACTTGAGCCACAGCGCCACTTCCAGTTTTCTGGTGGTTTTTATTGGAGATAGGAGTCTCACTGTCTCTCCTGCCCGGGCTGGCTTTGAACCGAGATCCTCAGATCTCAGCCTCCTGAGTAGCTAGGATTACAGGCATGAGCCACCAATGCCCGGCATCCATCATTTTCTTAAAATAACTAAACAGGTTGTGATGTGCTGAACACCATAGTCCTGGACCTAGGGAGTAAAGAAGATAAGGCAGGGGTTCATGGGGCTGATACTTTATTTATTCATGTGTTCATTTTTGATGTGCTTACCTTAGGTCTTGGTGTGTCAACCACATTTGAGTCATACTCCAATCCTCCTGCCAAAACCTTCTGAGTGAAAGGATTACAGTTGTGTGTCCATCTGTTTATCTCAATGAGATCTTTTATGTTGTGGGTTTTAGAACCTTGAATTGGTTATTCGAAGAAATCACCACAAATGCAGAATAGATAAAAATAAAGTTTTCTTTGGATGCCTGTGTATTTGAGCCAAAGTTGGCAGCTATGTAAAAATAGCCTTGGGTCCTGAGAAAGTTGGCATAGTTTTTATACCTTTTAGGCTGTGTGTGTGTGTGTGTGTGTGTGTGTGTGTGTAGTGTTTTTGCAAGGAAGGGAATCATAATAACCAGGCTGAGATGAGCATCTAACACAGGAGCCTGACACATTAGGTATCCCTAGAAGTGCTCATAAGGAGGGAAAGCCCTGTGCAACAAAGCTATTTTCATTTCAGGATAAGCTGAGAAAAGGTAGCTCATTGTTCTGAAGGTGGCTAATAGTGGGCTTTATCTTTCTCCTCTGGGAGGCACCTGCAATAATTTCTTTATAGAGTTCTTCATCTTCCAGGGACAGGAAGGATACTGGTTTGGACAGAGCATCCCAGAGTCCTGAATCTTGACTGGCCCAAGAAGAGACCACAAGACCTAGACAGGTTGGGTTGGGGCTTGTGGCTCCATCAGAGCCCACCCCCCCTTCCATGGACTGGAGAGAAAGCAGAAGACATTAGACACTGAACATGCAGGGCACTGCAACAATGCTGCCTGCACACCTGGATACAGCTGAGCCTGAAGCTGCACCTTAGCTTCTCATTCTCAGGTAGAAGTACATTACCTTTTCTTTTGCTCAGTTTTGTGTTTTCTGTCATTTACAGTTGATATTGTTCTAATCAACACAAAGTGATTACTAATTCTCTGGGTTAGGGATTCTGAGATTTTAATGTGATGACCTAAACCGCACAGTGAAGAACAAGAATTACAGTTGATGGTTTGGTAGTAGCCTGGGAAACACAGGGATTCCTCTGTTGGTCCTGCAGCTTTAGGTTTGGCTCTGACAGTCATTGCAGCAGTGAATCAACATCTTACCTGGCAGTTCTGCAATTCCCGGGCCTTCACAGCAGTGCCACCTTGTACTTGTAGATGGTATCCTTGGTATCCAGGCTGCCCATGAAGACAAATGTGTCTGGAGGGTAGTAATGAATTGTTCAGGCAGGTGATACCCCAATAGGGTACTCCCTGCCCTTGGAGGGATCCCAGAGGAAAGAATATCTGGGGTGATTTCTAAGGTGTAAAGATGAATGTGCATAGTAGCAAAATTTCATAAATTCAGCAAACACGTACCCAGTGTTAAGAAAAAGAGTCCACCTTGGTCTTCTAGGCATACCCAATGTAGAGACACAGCCAGAGGCAGACAATCTCTGGCCCCATGCTTGTCGTTCCTGAGGAGCAGAGAAGCTTCTCAGAGGAGGGACCTTTTGAATTGGGCATTTGATGTCAGAGTAGAAGCTGGTCTCATTTCCTTTTTCTCAGAAAAACTGAGGCTCAAGAGATGTAGGTGTCCAGCTTGATACACACAGCTAATTCAGGGCTGGGCTAGGAAGGGGTTGCAGAGCCTGGGAATGTGAGGAGAGATTTTTGTTTGTGGAAGAGGTCATAGCAAGGATGAAAGCAGAAGAGCTTCAATACAAGTTACTTCTAAATTATTCCTCTAAATTATTAATTGCACATATCAAGCATATAGGTCTTATACACATATGCACATTTCATTAGTCCTACTAAGTGATTTCATTTTGTTTTTAGTGAATACAACCCTGTGCCGAGCCTGGCCCTCCCTGGAGTCCAAACCTCCTTAGAGTCCGAGCCCAGGCCTTTTGTAGTCTGGGCCTGCTCTCAAATCTGCACCAGTTCTGGTTACAGGCATATTTCTAGCCTGGGCCTCCTTTAAGTCTGCAGCACATAGGCCAAGTCAAAGTCCGTTTCTTGTGCTTACTCTGAGTCCAGGTGTCCTTTGAGTCTGAGTCCAAGCCTGTTCCTAGTCTAGGCTCCTCAGACTCTGTGCCCACTCTGAGTCTATACTGGTTCCAATTCCAGACCTGTTCCTGGGCCTCCTTGTAGTCCAGCCTATGCCCATATCTTTTCTTTTTTTTTCTTTTTTTTGGGGGGGGGGTCCAGTTGTGGGGCCTGAACTCTGGGCCTAGGCCCTGTCCCTCAGCTCTTCAGCTCAAGGCTAGCACTCTACTACTTGAGCCACAGCACAACTTCCCACTTTTTTCTTTTTGCTTATTTGGTGCTGAGGAATTGAACCCAGGGCTTCATGTGTGCAAGGCAAGCACTCTACCACTGAGCCACCTTCCCAGCCAGTATGTCCACATCTTTTCTATGCCAGCTCTGAGTCTGAGCTGCTCTGAGTCCTGGCTGCTTGGAGTCCTGGTTGCTTTGTGTCTGGGTCTGCACCTGGCCTGCTTCAACTCTGGACCTGCTCAGGTCTGGGCCATGTTCATTGTCCAGGCCTGCTTCATGTTCTGGCCAATTCCTAGTCTGATTAACTCAGAATCTGCATCTATTATCAGCCTGTTCAGAGTGTTCATGCCCTTAGCAAAGCCTAGGGGTTGGGGAAATTGTATAAGACATTCATTTTCCAGTGTCTAGGTTTTATTCCCATTGTACTAGGCATATGAAAGTATTTTGTCTAGAGTTAAGAACATGAAAATGATACTGTGTTCCATGGCCTCCTTCAAGCTAGGTAGGCACCTTTACACTGAGTCATGTCCCTTACCATCACTGTGTCAGGCCTGACCTGAGATCTGTCTCATTAGAAGCTGGGCGGTGTATCAGAAGGTGAGAGCAGAAAGTGTGCTCTAGATAGCTTTTTCTTTTTGTTCTCAGCCATACTCCAGATCACTCTCAGCATAAAAGAGGCTCCAGGATGCTGAACCCTTGTTCTACAGAGACTTCCTTTGACTTCAGGTGCTGGGAGTTGAGAAAATGCAAAGGGTTCAGAAGCCTGGAATTATGAGTGTAGGATCTGGGTATAAGGCCTAATGTAGTATTGTTTGGCTGGACCTCAACAAATCTTGCTTTGGAGAAGATAGTGAGTTAGGGCATAAGGGGATCTGTGGAAAACATTTCTGCCAGGTGCTAGTGGTTCATGTCTGCTTTCCTAGCTACTCAAGAGGCTGCTTTCCTAGCTACTCAAGAGGTGAAGCTCTGAAGATTGCAGTTTGAACCCAGTCCAGGTAAAAAAGTCATTTTTCTTCAATATTCACCAACCATCCCCTTCCTTCCCCCCCGCCCCCCAAAAGGGAAACAAAACCTCCAGAAAAGCACCTAGGCTGAGTTCAAGCCCCAGGACCAACACAAAAAGATTTTTTTGTTTTCATCATATAGGTTTGATACACATTTTATTAGGCATTCAAAATTATTTCTATTTCTTTTTGGTAAATTCCAGTGGTATTGTGTCCCATGACCTCTCATAAGCTAGGCAAGCACCTCAGCTCTTAGCCTGGCCATCAAGATTTTGATGCACGTTGTCTTCTTCTGACTGTAGGATAAAATGTGGAGAGTATGGAAGCTTGGTATCTTTAATAGAGGTTCATGGTATATGGCCCAATGTGGGATGGTCTAGAAAGACCCCATCAGAACTTGCTCTCGCAAACTCATATCTTGTCCAGGTCATTCGCCTTTCTCCAAGTCTGCATCAAATTTTCATCTATACTTTCATGTTCATTCTGCGGCCTGGAGAAGGAGGTGAAGGTGTATGTGAGAAAGGACATCCAGTCCCTTCCTGCTTGGTACATTGGTGCCAACCAGAACAACTTTGGTGACTCTAGGTTCCTACCCAGGCCTCTGAGTCTTCACTGCACTTTAAGCTTGCATTTTGGTCATATTATGTTCAGTACTTGTGGGGTTGGGAGCTCAGGATATGTGTGGAAAAAATGTTACTTAATTAATTTGTCAGTTCTGGGGCTGGAATTCAGGGCCTGGGTGCTGTCCCTGAGCTCTTCAGCTCAAGGCACACACTCTACCATCTGAGCCACAGTGCCACATCCAGTTTTCTGGTGGCTAATTGGAGATAAGTGTCCCCTAGACTTTCCTTCTCAGGCTGGCTTTGAACCACAATCCTCAGATTTCAGCATCCTGAGTAGCTAGGATTATAGGCGTGAGACACTGGCACACGGCAGTACCAAGTTTTTTTATATTATTATTATTGTTTTTTGTTTTGCCAACCCTGGGGCTTGAATTCAGGGCCTGGGCATTGTTCCTGAGCCTATTTTTGCTCAAGGCTAGCATTCTACTACTTGAGCCACAGTGCAATTTCTAGCTTTCTTTTGTTTGTTTTGTTTATATGGTACTGGGCAATCGAACCCAGACTTTCATGCATGCATTGCAAGCATTCTATCACTCAGCCATATTCCCAGCTGCATAGCACGTTTTTAAGTGTGCTTTCAGACATGTTCATCCTATAGCCTGGAGAAGGCAATGAACACATGTGTGAGGAAGGACAGCCTATGCATTCTTGCTTGGTAACGGTACCTGTCAGAGCAACTCTGGCCACACTAGGCCCATCCCAGGCCTATATCCTTAGCACCAAGTCTTTATTGAGCTTTCAGCTCTGTCCTGCATAGGATATGGGGACTAGGGGGTGAGGGGATGTGTGACACATGTTTATATTTTCATTATTTCTTACAGACATTTTATCATTCATTCCGAGATATTTCAATTTGCTTTGGTGAATTCCAGTGGTATTATGTTCAGGGCTCTCCACAAGTTAGGGCAGCACCTCGACATTACCACTGTAGCCACGCTTCCAGTCCTTTTGCTTTTTCCCATTTTCTTTCACATTGGTTTGGCTGTGGACTGCTATTCTCCTTCTGTCCATAAATAGGTAAACAGGCATGAACCCCTATACTAACCCCTATTCCCATTTGCAGATTAAAAAATACCTGAGGATTGAAGTTATGCAACTTGTCCACCATTACATAGCTATGTCTCCATGCAAACATCATTTCAACTTAGGCAGTTATGTCGTCACCTTAGACCTTTCTAGTTTGAAACACGAAACACTGGAAGGTGTAGAAAGAACAGTGGCAACTCAATCCCTTCAACACTGATGAGTTTGTCTTGGAATAACTTGTATAATAGCATAAGTTTTGGGGAGAGGCAGATGGCCAGAATGCTAAAGACTTTTGTGTGGTGGTGGTAGTGGTAATGGTGGTAAGGGTAGTGGTGGTGTGTGTATTGAGAAGCAAGCTTGACCCTGCTGAATTTCATCCTCACATAGAATCAGCTCTTCCTGTAGTGTCTGGAACTGCCTTCACCCTAGTATTGCACAGAGACATTGCTGTCCAGGGGCCTGGGGTTAGGAGCCCATCTGCTGTGTTTACATTGGAACAGACCAATAAGAACATCCCTGTATTTTGTGCTAAGGACTTCGTTTCCACCAGAGGACTCTGAACACCATTTACCCTTTTCTGACCCTTTACATCAGGGAAAACCATCTGTTTCTTTCTTTTTTTTTGTCGGTCATGGGGCTTGAACTCTGGGCCTGGGCGCTGTCCCTCAGCTCTTCAGCTCAAGGCGAGCGCTCTACCACTTGAGCCACAGCGCCACTTCCAGTTTTCTGGTGGTTTTTATTGGAGATAGGAGTCTCACTGTCTCTCCTGCCCGGGCTGGCTTTGAACCGAGATCCTCAGATCTCAGCCTCCTGAGTAGCTAGGATTACAGGCATGAGCCACCAATGCCCGGCATCCATCATTTTCTTAAAATAACTAAACAGGTTGTGATGTGCTGAACACCATAGTCCTGGACCTAGGGAGTAAAGAAGATAAGGCAGGGGTTCATGGGGCTGATACTTTATTTATTCATGTGTTCATTTTTGATGTGCTTACCTTAGGTCTTGGTGTGTCAACCACATTTGAGTCATACTCCAATCCTCCTGCCAAAACCTTCTGAGTGAAAGGATTACAGTTGTGTGTCCATCTGTTTATCTCAATGAGATCTTTTATGTTGTGGGTTTTAGAACCTTGAATTGGTTATTCGAAGAAATCACCACAAATGCAGAATAGATAAAAATAAAGTTTTCTTTGGATGCCTGTGTATTTGAGCCAAAGTTGGCAGCTATGTAAAAATAGCCTTGGGTCCTGAGAAAGTTGGCATAGTTTTTATACCTTTTAGGCTGTGTGTGTGTGTGTGTGTGTGTGTGTGTGTCCTGAGGCTTGAACCAAGGGCCAAGGTCTTTCCCTGAACTTTCTGCTCAAGACTAGTGCTCCACCACTATGATATTGCATTAGGACATTACTTTTTTCAAAAAACATACCAACAATATTATTGACAAATATAATAAACAAACTAGACCTCATTGAAAGAAAGCCTTTTGCCTTCCACCATTCACCCATGCCTATAAGCCTAGCTGGTTTTCTCCTGAGAACTGGAGAATAATTGTTTGAAGCCACTCCTATCCTAAAAACAAGTCCACAGACTCCATCTGTAATAAACTAACCAAAAGACAGAATGGAGGCCTGGCTCAGTTGTTTGCCAGCCATGAGCAATCAAGCTAACCCTAAGGAATGTGAGTTCATGCCCTGAATTCAAGAACTGGCAAAATAGAAGACACTCAGGCAGTCATATAGGTAGAAGATAGATAGATAGACAAATAGATACATAGATAGATAAATATATATAGAGAGAGAGATACATACATACATCACATTTTTGTTTTGTAAGTGGTATCTACAATATAAAATAGAGCTCATAATAGTGGATAAAAATTTAAATTATGAATTTGATGTGAACTTATATCCACTGAATACAGACAATTCTTATGACTTATAAAATGCCTCTTTTCCCCTTCAAGTACTGGTTTTTGACATCAGAGCCTTGCTCTTTCTTACCTTGCTTTCTCAGCTGACCCAGCTATGACAGAAACACATATGCAAGCTAGATTTTGCCTATTATTTTAAAGACTGTGTTTCCAATAATATTTTCTGTCTGGATTTGAAACTTGTTTCTGCAGAACTTCAGCCTCCTAAGTAGCTAGAATTGAGCCATTGCTGCTAGATTAAATAATTCAATTTTTATTACCAAACATTAGCCACAAAAGGATTTCACTGTCAAATTTCCACACATATATAAAATATATCCCAATCAACATCAGCTCCTCTATAATTCTTCTCCCATGAGATTCAATTCCCTACCTTTCCCACTTGTGCCTACGTTCACATATGAGCCTGTTTTTCTTTCCTGGCATTTCTGTGTATGTATGAACTGCACCAAGGAGTTTCACTACGTTTTTTTTGTTGTTGTTTGTTTGTTTTTGTTTTTGGTTCGTTGTAGGGCTTGAACTCTGGGCCTGGGCACTGTCTGTCCCTATGCTCTTCAGCTCATGGCAAGTGCTCTACTGCTTAAGTCACAGTGCCACTTCCGGTTTTCTAGTCGTTTATTGGAGATAAGCGTCTGACGGATGTTCCTGCCTGGAACAAACTATTTGAAGAAGTATTTGGGCTGGCTTTGAACCGTGATCCTCAGATCTGAGCCTCCTGAGTAGCTAGGATTACAGGCGTGAGCCACCTGCACCCAGCAAGGAGTTTCACTATAGTGATTCAGAAATACATATATTTTGATAGAAAAATCCTCTCTGCTGTTTTCTTTTCCTCTAAAGAGCCACAATCTACTATTGGTCAACTCTGTCATTGAGGTTCTTTATGTCCTGCTTATACATAGTTGTCCTGTACTTTGAAATTATTTGCCTTTGATTTTTCTGCCTACCATTCTGTCTACCATTATCTGAGCCTCCTCTACAGTCCCACCTTTTTAATATATATACACATTTATGAGAATATTTTTGTGGAAATATCACTTAAGCCACAGCACCACTTCTTTCTTTGTCTGAGTAGTTTGTTGGAGTCACAAGGAACTTTTTCCTGGGCTGGCCTGGGATTAAAATCCTCATACTCTCAGCCTCCCATGTACCTGAGATGACAGATGTGTGCCACCACACATAGCAGGTGAATGAGAAGGAGCTTTGTGTAGGTATAACTAGACTGGTCTTGAACTAATGTCAACTTGCCAAGTAGATAGCTTTACAGGCATATGTCTTCAAAACCTTGATGTGTTCTACTTAAATTTGAAGTAGTGATTGTACATACTTAGGGTGTATAGTGATAATACAGTCCTTGAGTATATAATAATCAGTTCAATATAATTAGCACCTTCAGGGCTGGGAAAGTGGCTCAGTGGTAGAGTGCTTGCCTTGCATGCATGAGGCCTCGGGTTCAATTCTTCAGCACCTCATAAGCAGAAAAAAAGTTGGAAGTGGAGCCATGGCTCAAGTGGTATAGTGCTAGCCTTGAACTGAAGAACTGAGGGACAGGCCCAGGTCAAGAGTTCAGGCTCCGTGACCACCACAACCACCAACAAAAAATAGTACTGCAGGGATAGCACTTTCATCTCTTAAAACTTTGATTACCAATGTAATTTGGTAACATCATGACTCTACTTGTTATTTTGGAATATACCATAAACATCCATAAATTGAGAATGTTCACTAAAGGATTGGAAGTGGATAGGGATAGAGACATGTTAGATTACAAGTAGTAGATATATCTTTATTTATTGCTGCTTTGTAAAGCATTACCATATATCCACCATGACAATACCAGAGAATAATTTTCCTGCAGTATACAATTTTCCTTTTCTTATTCTGCCATCCACTATCCCCTATAAATACGAATGTTTTTCCTTTTTAATTATTTTCAGAATTAAATTATTATAAGATGGATTTTTTTGAAATTACCTCATTTTGCTTAGTTTTGTGATGGTAGATATTGAGACCAGGGCATCATGTAAGTTATGCTAGTATACTATACCCCTAATTTATCCTCATTCCATCATATTCCATCATGTAGGGATTTAGAGTTGCTGGATATAGTGTTTTGTGAAGCTGGACTGAAACTTGAAACCTTCGTGATCTCTCAGCAGATTCTGGTGGCTCTTACCTATAATCCCAGCTACACAGGACATTGAAAACTGAAGATTCAGTTCCAATCCAGACTGGGAAAGAAACTCTGTGAGTCTCTCATCTCCAATTAATTACAATAAGATGGAAGTGGAGTTGTGGCTCACGTAGTAGAGCACTAGTTTTGAGCAGAAGATACTCAAGGTAACCGTGAGCACAAGCCTAAAACATTCATGTGTGTGTGAGCATGCACACACACACACACACACACACACACACACACACACACACACACACACATGCTCTCTCTCTCTCTCTCTCTAAAGCAACATTGTATCTTACATTCACATCCAGAGATTGGACAACAGCTCGGCAATTTGTGAAATTCATTTTTGTATTTCTTGAAGGAAAAGGATAGATCATGGCACACAGAAGCCAAGACTTCAGAGGCAAGTACTGTATAAACAAATAGCTTGTAAAAAAACCCCAAATAGCAGTTTTCTATCTAGCTTTATATATAACATTCCTTAAATGCTGTAGTATTCTTAAAATAATAGTCATTATAACAATAAAAACAAATGCAGCACCTTTTCCCTTCTCCCCTTCCCTACTTCATAAAATATTTGACAACAGAATAAAAAAAGTCTTTTATCTTACAAGAATGGACACCTGTAAAAATATCTATGAGTGTAATGTTTGTTTACCAATACTTCTTTGATCTTCCCACCTCTAGGTACTTGCATATTTTGCTGATGACTCCCCTTAAGGGCAAACAGAAGATTAGGATACAGAAACAAAATAATGTCCTAAGATATAGATGTAAAAAAACATGTGCAGGAAGCACATAGCAGGCTGAGAGTGCCCTGAGAAATAAAATGATTTGTGCCGGGTGATAGGAATAGTGACTAATAAGGCATGGATCTGACCTAGGAATGGCTCCTTGAAGCTGAGACCATGCCAGTACCTAGAGGATTCGACAAACAAGGTATGCTGTTTACTATGTCCATATGTGTAAATTGTGATGTGGAAGTGGTGATTTCAGACTCGTTTGTTTTGGGGAAGGTCTTACGTGAGCAAGCAGCTTAGATTATTGGAACCTGAGAGGTGACCTTGCCTCCCTCACAGTGGATTAGAACATGGAACTGTGATAGCAAACTGTGAAAGTTTGCTCAAGTGAGCTCACTTGCCTGTGGCTCTGGAACAAGAAAGATGTTCTTATTCTGTGTTCAAAAGTCAGGAGACTTGGGGCTGGGAAGGTGGCTCAGTGGTAGAGTGCTTGCCTTGCATGCGTGAGGCCCTGGGTTCAATTCTTCAGCACCACATAAGCAAAAAGAAAAAAGCTGTAAGTGGTGCTGTGGCTCAAATGGTAGAGCACTAGCCTTGAGCTGAAGAGCTGAGGGACAGCGCCCAGGCCCAGAGTTCAGGCCCCACGATGGCCTGCCCCTCCCTCCCCAAAAAAGTCAGGAGACTCGAGTCTCAGGCAAGAGAGGTGTGAGTGCGTCACTCAAAGCTGCAGACATTGGATCAGTGCCAAGAACCCTAATTTAGTTTCTCAGGCCTTTGTCCAAGTAGAAACCAAGAGAAATACAGAGCAACTCAGGCGAGGTGTAATCATGATAGGAAATCTATTTGATTTCCTCCTACTCAGACTAGAACCGTCTTCCTGTGTGCTTTTAAGTGTCTATATTGAAATAATTCTTTCTATGTAGTTTTCAATCCAGTCTATTACAGTTACTCAATTTGTGGTTTTTTTGGTTTTTTTTTTTGGGTCCGGTCGTGGGGCCTGAACTCTGGGCCTGGGTGCTGTCCCTCAGCTCTTCAGCTCAAGGCTAGCGCTCTACCACTTGAGCCACAGCGCCACTTCTGGCTTTTTTCTTTTTGCTTATGTGGTGCTGAGGAATCGACCCCAGGGCCTCGAGCATGCAAGGCAAGCGCTCTACCACTGAGCCACCTTCCCAGCCCCCAGTTACTCAATTTGAAGTGTGCTCCCTATTCCATGTTTGAAAGATCCATTCTTTTTACCACCATAGTGTGAAAAGGAGTCGGTTCCAACCTGGGATATACCCTGTAAAGTATGGAGCTTGGAGGCAGGCCTGGAGATGCTTGTGATGAACCTAGTCCCTCTCCACCAGAAAGGAGATCTCTTCTTTATTCAAAACTTCCTATACAACTATAGACTGTGGGAAAATGGAGCAAGTGCTGACTATTATGTTTAAAAAGTGAGTGCTCCTCTTTCAATCCAGGGCTGCTCAGCCAGCCCTCATGGATGAGTCTTGGGAGTACTGGCTCCAATCTGAGACTTTGTTTCACTGGGGTCTTCTCACAAAAGCTTGGCATAAGACAAAGAAGAACACACCATGGCTAATTTCTTAGGACTGGCCAGCCAGGACATTTCATTTCCCTCAGAAGCTACTGGAGCTTTAGAAATCTGTTTACTGACAAACCAGGATTACAGGCATGAGCCAGTAGCTCTCACCTAGCTGAGGCTCCAGGAAATCACATTTACCATTTGTAAATAAGTTTTCAGTAGTAATCCTGGAGGCCTGTGAAATAATGTATTCAGAGAAAGGGCTAGGGTGTTCCTAGGGTGCCAAGACTTTGTGAGTAGTGATCGAAACTAGGCCCCTAGGGATGGGCTTTTCAGGATGGTGATTGGCCAGGAGCCCTTAGTACAACCCAGCTAGACAAATGTCCTTTTACGGATATTCTCTGCCAGGTAATGCCTGTTCTTTTTTGAAAATATTCAGGCATCGGCTCTGATTAGAAACACCCTACCTTCTCACCACTGTTCAGTCCAAACTCAAGTTCAATAGCTTTCTTCATTAAAACCTCATGGCAGTTTAATTACACCTGAACTTATAGACAAGGATCCTTTACCTATTTCCATTCTCAGGTTTCAATCACCATAGAGCAGCTTTCCCTGAATTCGAAATAAAGAACCCTCAGTGACGTCACCAATGGTGATGATGGAGATCTGGAGTCATCACTGAACTCCAGAAAGAATGTGAATGTAGAGCAGATAAGGCTATTTGCAGAAAAGACCAAGCAGATTTCGAGTCCTGTGGATGTCTCACTTGTTCTGAACCCTACACATGACGCAGATGAACCTGCAGATACTCCAGTGGAAGAAGATCCAGAATTTATTCACTTGACTTTCACAGTCTGCCTAGATCAGCTCCAGGTGAGTCAAATCAGGACATGTCTTGGCATGCAGGATAAACCAGCACTTGTGGGGTTTGAGGAAAATTTCCCCAGTCTGTGTTCAGAAGCACCAATAAGTGATGTCTGAAAGCTTAATTCAGTTGAGGAAAGGGAGTCTGTCCTCACAGAATATCTGCTGCAGGAAAACGAATCTCCAATGGAGAAATTAGAATATGTCCCTCCCTCAACTCAGGAAGAAAAGCCTTCCTGTAATGAGGTGGTAGATTCCTTTGACTACCCTGACCTAGCATTTCTGCTTATAGGCAACTTATAGGAAGATCTAGTGTTATAGGTTCCTTCTCCCCTCCCTGGGAAAATATCTATTTTACTTTTTGTCATGATTGATATAAAATGTTTATTTTATTTACTCTTCTAACTCTATTAAAATGTCAATATTTATGTTGTACAATTCTTGAATCTTATATACTGTGGATTTTTTTCTTCCTATAATCTGATGACCCAGGCACATGGGTCCTGAGTGGGTTGAAACACCTGTAGCTGTACAAGAGAATCTACTGAATGTAGAGGCAACTATTAAATGCATAGGCAGTGGCAAAAATCCAGGCCATGTCTCTATATGGTGATAGGGTCCCTACACTAGCTCTAGGACATAGCAGACCAGACATCCTAGAAAGGTGTTCCTCCTTGATCCTCAAGCTCATAATCTGTCAATTGGGACAAATGCCAGAGTAAATGTAGTGGTACATGGGACTCTCTTCCAACAGTGAATTCAAGTATCAATACGCATCCATTGTGCTTCATGCAAACATCTAAGAAAATTTCACCCTAAAGAACATCAAAAACCTAGTTTAGGGAGAAAATATTTAACAAGATACATAGGATCCCACAATTCAATGAAAATGAATACACATCAAGAAACCTGTGGGACACAGCAAAAGCATTCCTGAGGGGGCAAATTTATTCCCCTCAGTGTCCACATGAAGAAAATAGAGATGGACTAAGTAAATAATCCCATGTTGTAAACTTCTAGAAAAACATGAAAAAAGTGGAACCTAAAGTTACTAGACGGAACCAGATTACCAAATTAAGAGCTGAAATTAACGAGATAGAGATTAAGAAAATTATAAATAAAATTAATAAAACAAAAAGCTGTTTTTTTTGAAAAAAATACATAAAATTGATGGACCTTTGGCAAGATTAATTAAGAGAGGAAACCCAAATTAACAAGATCAGGGATGCCACGGGAAAAATCACAACAAATACCCAAGACATCCAAGCAATTCTAAAGAACTATATCCAGAATCCATACTCTCTAAAGAAAGAAAACCTATCAGAAATGGATGCATTTTTATGTGATAGATAGATAGATAGATAGATAGATAGATAGATAGATAGATAGATAGGTAGGTAGATAGATAGATAGATAGATATAGATATAGATGGAATTCTATGTCTCCATCAGAAAGAATGACATCACCCCATTTGTTAGGAAATACAAAGACTTGGAAAAACTTATATTAATTGAATTAAGCCAGGCCAAAGAAACATAGGTCCTATAGTTTCCCTTATTTGCAATAACTAGTATATGTCTGGGACAAGCAGAAAAGGTCAAAAGCTATGTACATATGACCAGATAAGATGATTTAAGCGAGGGGTCAGGGGGGTGGGGGGAGGATGGGAAGGGATGGGAAGGGGAAACAAAGGAGGAGGCTACAATGCTTGATAAGAAATGTACTCATTATCTTGCCCATGTAATTGTAACCCATCTGTACAGTATTTTCACAATAAAAAATTTTAAAAAAAGAAATGGATGCATTTTTAGAGAAATACAAGTTACCCAAACTGAGCAAAGAACCAATCACTTAAAAAAGCCAATATCTTACAATGAGATAAAGGAAGCAATCAGAAGTTTTCCAACAAGGAAAAGCCCAGGACAAGATGCATTCACTACGGAATTCTGTAAGACTTTTAAAGAGGAACTAAAACCCATACTCCTCAGCCTCTTCCATGAAATAGAAAAAGAGGGAGCTATCCAAAACTCATTCTACGATGCCAATATCACACTCATCCCCAACCCAAGCAAAGACCCAACAACAACAGAAACAACAAAAAACTACAGACCAATCTTCTTGATGAACACAGACACAAAGATCATTAACAAAATTCTATCCAACAGAATCCAGAAAAATATAAAAAAACATACATCATGGCCAAGTAGGCTTCATCTCAGAGATGCATGGATGGTTTAACCTACATAATTTAATAAATGTAATCCATTATACCAACAGACCCAAGGTCAACAGCCACATGATTATCTCCATTGATGCAGAAAAAAAGCTTTTGATAAGAGACAATATTCATGTTAAAAGCTCTGGGAAAAATAGGAATAGAAGGAACATTCCTTAAAACAATAAAAGCCATATATGACAGACCAACAGCCAATATTATACTTAATGGGAAAAACAACCAATTCTCCTAAAATCAGGAACAAGGCAAGGATTCCCACTTTCTCCACTCTTCTTCAATATACTTCTGGAAACCTTAACCAGAGCAATAAGGCAAGAAAAAGACATTAAAGGGATCCGCATAGGGAAGGAAGAAGTTAAATTATCTCTTTGGGCAGATGACAGGATACTATACCTCCATGATCCCAAAAACTTCACACTCAAGCTCTTACAACTTATAAACTAATTCAGCAAAGTAGCAGGATACAAAATCAACCCACAAAAATCAGTTGCCTTTCTGTACACAAACAATGTAGAAGCAGGAAGGGAAATCAAGGAAACAGCCTCATTCACAATACCCCCCCCCAAATAAAATATTTAGGAATTAGTCTAACCAAAGATGCAAAAGAGCTATTTAATGAAAACTGTAAAAACTTAAAGAAAGAAATTATAGAGGACACCAGAAAGTGGAAAGACCTTCCATGTTCTTGGACAGGCAGACTTAATGTAGTGAAAAATGCCAAAATTAATATACAAATTTAATGCAATTCCTATTAAAATCCCAATGATGTACATTGCTGAAATACAGAAAACAGTCCAAAAATTCATATGGGACATCAAAAGAACTAGTATAGCCAAAATAATTCTAGGCAAAAAAGACAACATGCGAGGGATCTCGATGCCAGACTTCAAACTGTACTATAGAGCCATAATGACAAAGACAGCATGGTACTTTCACAAAAACAGACCCCCGAGGGGCTGGGAAGGTGGCTCAGTGGTAGAGCACTTGCCTTGCATGCCTGAGTGTTGGGTCTTCGTCCGTCCCACAAAAGACGGACGGGGTCCGAGGAAAGGTAAGTGCGGCGCTCGCCCGTTCCCTAGCCTCCCTCAGCCCAGGAGACAATCAGACACAGCGGGGAGCCAAATCCAGCAGGTAGAAAAACTCGTTTATTAACAGAGAGCAGCCCCTTTTAAAGACAACAAGGGTGGGTGGCATGGTAAGGGAGGAAGAGGAACCAATCACTGTCAAGGTCACACCCTATCATTCACCTGAGCCTTCACGGGCTGGTTAGGCACTGATCAGAAGATCAATTGGGTTCTGCCCACTCAACCCCCTCCCAGAGCCATCTTGGCTGGCCATGTGCTCTACAGTAAATTAGGCACTGCCCACTCAGCCCCCTCCCAGCGCCATATTTGCTGCCCATGTGCTCCACACTTGAGGCCCTGGGTTCGATTCCTCAGCACCACATAAGCAAAAAGAAAAAAGCCAGAAGCGGCGTTATGGCTCAAGTGGTAGAGCGCTAGCCTTGAGCTGGAGAGCTGAGGGACAGCACCCAGGCCCAGAGTTCAGGCCCCACGACTGGACCCCCCCCAAAAAAAACCAGACCCCCGAAGACCAAGGGAATAGAATAGAAGATCCAGAAATAAAACTACATGCCTATAGTCAGCTAATATTTGACAAAGGAGCCAAAGACATACAGTGGAAGAAGCACAGCCTCTTCAACTACTGGTGCTGGTGCTGGGAAAACTGGGCGGCCACATGCAAAAAAATAAAAGTGGACTCCAGCCTGTCACCATGCACTAACATCAACTCAAAATGGATTAACATCAATCCTTAATCCCTGAAACTACTGCAGGACAGAGTAGGAGAGACACTTGAACTTATAGGCACAGGCAGGAACTTCCTGAACAGAGTTCCAGGGTCACAACAAATTGAGAAAGACTCAACAAATGGGACTACCTTAAAATAAAAAAGCTTCTGCACAGCTAAAGCTATAGCAACCGAACTAGAAACAAAACCAACTAACGGGAAAAAATATTTAGCAGCAATATATCAGACAAGGAGATAATATCCAGTATGTACAGGGAACTCAAGAAACTAATCCCTCCCAAACCCAACAAATCAATTACTAAATGTACAAGGGAAGTAAAGAGAGACTTCTCAGAAATAGAGATAAAAAATGGCAAAGAAACACATGAGGAAATGTTCACCATCCCTGGTTATAAAGGAAATGCAAATAAAGACAACCTTGAGATACCACCTTACCCCAGTCAGAATGGCCCACATCCTAAAGTCAGCCAACGACAAATGCTGGAGGGGATGCAGAGAAGGAGGAACCCTATTGCACTGCTGGTGGGAATGTACACTTATACAAACCACTTTGGAAAGCAGTTTGGAGGGTCTCAGAAAGCTAAATATTGACCTCTCCTATGAGCCAGCCATACTACTCCTAGGCATCTATCCTGAACAACAGGAACCATGATACAAGGACACGTGCACCTCCATGTTTATTGCAGCACTGTTCACAATAGCCAGGATATGGAAACAACCCAGATGCTCTCACTACAGATGAATGGATCAAAAAATTGTATTTATATACAATGGAATATTATGCTGCCATTAGAAAGAACAAAATAATGGCATTCACAGGGAAATGGATAGAACTAGAAGAAATCATGTTGAGTGAGGTAAACCAAGAAGAAAGAGACAAATGGCACATGGTCTCCCTGATAAGGGGATGTTAAATCCAGAACATAAGGTAATACAACAAAGTAAACAAGACGAGAAACAAAAGACTTCCACTCATCTAGTCCAATCATTACTAAATGACCCCATGCCGCTGACCACATATGGTATATATGTGAACATCAGAGGGAAACTAGGAGGAGGACACAGAACTAGAGGGAAACGGGAAAACATACAACAGTGAGACCCATCAGCTGCACTGGACATTGATCAAAACAAACCAAGCAACTTAAAGGCAGCGTTGGGAGGGAGGAAATGAGTGGGAAAGAGAGAACAGCTGACACTCTGCAAGAAGAAAGTAATGTAAATATCACTCAATATGGAAGAAATAACTGTATAGTCAAAGCCCATAGAACTCATAAACTTTATGGACCATGATAGGCAATTTGCCCCATGAGTGTTAGAATGTGTTTGTAACTTTAACTAAGCATCACTATCCCCAAATACTTTGAAATTTGTGAAATTATGCAATCAATCACAATAAAAATTTTGGAAAAAAGTACATAAGAAATATGAACACTGACATAAAATACATCATAATTAGGAGAAAGAAGACTTGCATAAATGGAAAATGACTTGCCAGGTGTCATGGACCATCTCACTACCTCTAGCTTCTAAAGTGGCATATTCTAAAGATGGAGGTTCAAAGCAGCACCTGCAGACAAATCTTAAAGACCCTTATTCAATGAATCAGTAAAAGTCAGGAACTAGAGGTGTAGCTAAAGTTCTATGTACAAGCGTTGAACAAAAAAATAAGCAAGAGAGCAAGGTCCTGAGTTCAAACTCCATTGGTGGCATGAAAGATAAATATATCAAAGAAACAAAATTTTGACAATGGCAATTTTAAACTAAGGAAAAACATATAAAGGAAAAAGGAAAAGTACATGTCAATACTGTCCTTGAACAGTTTTTTCTCATGTTCATAGCTCCAATTTTGGATATTTGTTGTTGTTGTTTTTTTTCTTTTGGAAATAATTTTTGGAAAGGTTTTTCTTCCTCAGGTTGGTTTTGAATTACCGTCCTCAGATCTCTTCTTTCTGAGTAGCAAAGATCACAGATGTGAGTCATCCTCCCCTACTTAACTTCCTCTTGTTTTTGCAGTATCCAATTAGTTTGTTTAGGATTTCTTATAGTCCCGTACACATTTTAGAATGAATTTTGCAATTAATTTAAACCTAGGTCACAATCTTGTAAGGGGGCATTTTGAATGCAAAGGCAATTTGAAAAGTACTGCTCTTTTAGAATTTTTTTTTTTTGGTCCAGTCTTGGGGCCTGAATTCTGGGCCTGGGCGCTGTCCCTCAGCTCTTCAGCTAAAGGCTAGTGCGCTACCACTTGAGCCATAGCGCCACTTCCGGCTTTTTCTTTTTGCTTTTGTGGTGCTGAGGAATCGAACCCAGGGCCACAGGCATGCAACCCAAGCGCTCTACCACTGAGCCAACTTCCCAGCCCTCTTTTAGAAATATTAAGTCCTAGCTGGGCACTGGTGACTCAAAATTGTTATCCTAGCTTCTAGGAGGCTGAGATCTGAGGATCATAGTTCAAAGCCAGCCTGAGCAAGAAAGTCTGTGATATTCTTACTCTAATTAACCACCCCCTTAACCAGATGTATAGCTGTTGCTTAAAGAAGTAGAGTGCTAGTCTTGAGCAAAAAAGTTCTGGGACGTTGCCCAGGCCATGACTAAAGCTCCACAACTGATAAAAAGTAAAATAAAGTACAATATTGAGTCCTTTAGTCATAAGACAGGGTTATTTTTTTTCCATTTCAGTGGATCTACTTGACTATAAAGGCCTTTTTCCATTTCCAAATCACTCATCTTTTTATTGTTGATGTTCTGTGGTGGTCTTGGTGCTTGAATTCAGGATAGGAGCTATCCTTGAGCTTCATTTAACATGAAGCTAGTACTGTACCACTTGAGATACAGGTCACTTCCAGGATTTTTGGTGATTAATTAGATCTAGGATGTGGTGCAGGAGGAAGGGGAGTAGAAGGAATGGATTGGGGGTGTCCCTCCTTACCCTGGTGCTTTAGTCATATGAGATGGAAAGTTTGCTGAAAATGGGCAGGTCTCCTGAATTGTCCAAGATGGGGGAATCTGACCCAGCATGGCTCCTGCTGCACTGCACAGGTAGCCTTGACCCAAGAGAGAATCCTGAGGGGTGGCATGAGAATCAAACATGTGAGAGAACTCAGACATGGATCAGAATAGGAAGGTGGTGGGGTAGACACGAAAGGCAGCCCCATGAAAGAGGTAAAGAACAAATACCTGGCTCTAGAAGGTGAAGGGGTTATTGGTGCCATCAGGAAGGTTGGATGAGCCCAGGAGGTCATCGGCAATCAGGATGGGTGTTGGGATGATGGACGTGGGGCTATCTAGCAATCCAGTGGTGGCAGCAGTCTCATTGGCACTGGAAAATCCAGCAAAGCTAAAGCTATCCTGGAGATAGGGAAGGTCTGCAGAAAGGTCCTGGCCAGGGCTCTGCGTTCCTTGGTTTTGTGGATGAAGTGGCAGCAGAGCTCATAGAGGCAAAGGTTGGTGACATGGAAGGTGCAACCCAGCTAGATCTTGCACATGGGATGGCAGGCTAGACTGTGGAGCTTGTGGATGCTGTGCATGAAGTGACACTTGTCTCTATAGGTGTTTTCTTCAAATTGGAGGAACAGCTAGGTCTTATAGCGCCTGGAGTTGACCTGCCTCTTTTGGTCTGCTTCTGATTGGGCAGCAGCTGCTCAGCACCTGTGAGAAAGAGCAGTCTCTGAAGCTGCTGTCCCTAGAGTACAAGACTGGGACTGGCTCACCCTTCAGGTTGCTGATGACCTAGCTCTGGTGGAACTTGGTGCTGGGCAGGGTGTTGGCCAAGTGCCTCCAAGGGAAACACCTCAGCAGCAGGAGAGACCACTGCCTTCCTGTCCAGCAAGCAGCCCCTTCTCTGGGAGCTCTGTCATTGAGCATCTTGTCAACCAAACCTTGCATAAAGCTTCTCTCAAGTTGAAAATGGTGGCAGATACGAGTGGGGTAGTCATTGTGGACACTGACAGAGGCCCAAAGGTGCAGATTTGGTGTCATGAAGGTCCTGATGTGGGGAAGGTGCTTACTCTCCCACTTAGGTCAGGAGTTCCACATGTCTAATCCCAGGGCCCCTCACCTTTCTCACTCTGCCCTCATAGAACTTTAAGTGGAATTTTTTGTTTTCTTTTTAGATTATAAAATGTCAGTGCATCAAATACAAGGGATTGCTGCATATTAACTGGGTTGCATGTAGTCAGGTTTTTTGTTTGCTTTTTGTCAGTCGTGGGGCTTGAACTCTGGACTTGGGCACTATCCCATGCTCTTCAGCTCAAGGCGAACATTCTACTGCTTGAGCCACAGCACCACTTCCGGTTTTCTAGTGGTTAATTTGAGATAAGAGTCTCACTGACTTTTCTGCCGGGCTGGCTTTGAACTGTGATCCTTAGATCTCAGCCTCCTGAGTAGCTAGGATTAGAGGCGTGAGCCACTAGCACCCAGCAAGTAGTCAGTTTTTCATCAGAACAAATACCTGAGAAAAGTATCTTCTGAAGTGAGATTATGTGTGAGGAAGGTAGGAAAAAAAATGAGAAAAACTGGAAATGTTGGCAGATGCTGTAATTTGGGCTTTTGGGGAACAGTGCAAGGATATTATACATTCAATGGCACTTTGAATCAAGGTAGTAAGACCCCCTCAAAAATATTAAATAAAAAAGGGATAGAGGCACAGTTCAAATGTTAGAGCATTGCCTAGTGTGTGTCTGGCCTGGAGTTCACTCCCTAGCCCCAGAGATTTGACTTGGAAGGGGCTAATCTGAGTCTTACATGTAATCAATAGCAGGTTCTCTAGCACTGATCTTTTGATTAAATTGAATTAATGTGTGTATGTGTGTGTGTGTGTGTGTGTGTGTGTGTGTGTGTGTGTGTGTGTAGGTGGTATGGCGTAAGAGATAGCAACTGAGTTTCAATCTTCTCAAGGTGAATATCTAGTTTTCCCAGCACCATTTTCAGAGCCATTTTTTTCTCTGGTAAAAATGAAACAGTATTGATTCAGTTCACTCTAGAAAGATAGAAGGTAGACAGGGACACAAAAGAAATGTTTTGGTCCAGTATTCTGTTTAAATACAGGGCTCAAGCTTTTTGTTTTAGCTTTTAGTTTTGTGGCGGGCACTCTGCCACTTGAGCAACACTTTCACTCCTAGCTTTTTCCTGGTGAATTGATGAGAAGTGTCTCTTGAGTAAGTAGTATTATAGTCCTGAGCTTCTGGTACTGAGCTACAAAAGAAAAAAAATTTAAATTTTCTAATAGGTTTATTTTTACAGCATAGTTATGGTATAATACAGGTATATCCATATATCTCATACATATTGTGGATTGTTTTCTTTTGCTTTTGTTTTGTTCCAAGGGCTTGAACTCAGGGTCTAGGTGCTCTCCCTGAGCTTTTTTGGTCAAGACTGTTGCTCTACCACACTTTGATCCACACTTTGGATCCACACTTTGTGTTCACACATGGATCAAAGAGAAGGGTTACAAAAATATCTTCTTGTCTTTCTGGCATCTTCTTGAAGGTTTTGGAGAAGAGAAGACCTTTCACAAATGGGGCTATTGGGTATTTGACTTATTGTGAGATGTCTGCTTATCAAATTAAGACATTGTTCAAAGAGCACATTTGAACCAGTCTGTGTTTACATATACAGCATCCAGAAATAATGAAAAACAAAACCAATCAAAAAAGAGAATAATCACTCATTTTCCTGAGTATGAAAACCCAGGAAAATGTTTCTATGCCCTATGAACTTTGACCCCACATGCTATAGCAGGATTATTTTGGTATAGATTTTCTGGCCCCCTTCATCACACATAGCAGGAGGAGTGCAGGAGGAGCAGCTTATCAGGAAAGCAGCTAGGCAGTGTTGAGATGCAATGCAGGCCCCTTATGGACCCTCTTGATCTAGGTTCTGAAGAGGATGTTTCAAGGTAGAGGCAGTGGGAGTCAACCCCAGAATGGTCAAGCTGAAATCCTGAAAGCCTGTGAACAGCTTTCTATGCCCTGGATTGAGTGAGTTTGCTTATTCTTACATTCATATTCTTCACCCAATAAACAAACATGGCACCTCAAAGAAGAGTCCTGGGCCTGCCCTAGTCCTTGTGAGTGAAAGGTGCTGGAAGCATAGGAAGCACAGTGATCTAGCAGGCAAATCTGGAAGCCTGAAACGCCATGGAAACGGCAGCCCTGGTTACTCAGAACCAACAGATATCCCTTGCATTGGCCCTGAATTCCAGGAGACTTGGCAGTTACCTCTCAATTCTGTGACAAGATGGCTAAAGGCTAAAGGCAATTCTGTCTGAGGAGTGGTGACAAGATGCCTAGAATTACCAACTCAGACCCTAGGAAAGGCTGGAGTTCCAACTCCAATCTCCACTAATCATAAACCAAGGCCAACCAGCTGTATCAATAAAGCCATGTGTCTCCTTGGATAGTAGTTGGAGCTGGCAACAAGTGTCTCACACCTATAATTCTAAATACTCAGAAGGCTCAGATCTAGGGTTTGCAGAAAAATCTGGGCAGAATAGTTCCAAGACTCATATTTCCAGTTAACTAACAAAAAAAAAAAAAACAAGTCAGTGAAACTTTGGCCTGAGAAGTATAGCACCAAGTGCTATACTTGAGTGAAAAAGCCAAGTGAGAGTGTGAGACTCTGAGTTTAAATCCCAATACTGCTGTTCACACAGGTGTGTACTTCCACACACACATGCACATATCTCTGTGCATCACCTCCTTCTGGGATGCAATAATAGATGCTGAGAGTTAGCTTTAGTATCAATATTAACTTATTTCCAGTTTGATGACTGTATTCTACACACAGCAGTAGTGTGAAAGCTTCTCAGAAAATGAGTCCCACCACGCTTACAGTGATTGAGGATGGGAATAGGTGCATGCCTTCTGCTAGCTTTTGAGGGACCTCACTGTGCATCTGTGGACATTGTCTGTTCAGAAAAAAAGCCTCTTCCCACAGTCACCAACAGCCACCAGAATGTGGGGAGAACTGGTCTGAGTAATGATCACAGGATCTTTATTTCATCTTTGTTAGATCTTTTTGCCTCATGTGGAGTCAGGATGTATGGCAAAGATGATTTTAATAGTTTGACGCACAAAGAGATCATTGAAAAATTACTGATATTTACCATGTAAGCACAGGGTACCAACAACAACAGTGATTGCATATTCTATTGATGATTCTTTCATTTCTGTTGTTGTTGTTCATGGGAATTGAACTTGAGGCCTGGGTATTGTCCCTTGAGATTTTTTTCACTGAAGCCTGGTGTTCAATCACTTGAGCCACATTTGGCATTTTTGTGGTTATTTGGAGATAAGAGTCACTTGGAAGCCTGGAGCTGGAGGTTCACCCCTGTAACCTTAATTACTTAGAAGTCTGAGATCTGAGGGTCAAGATTCAAACGGCCTGGGCCAGAAAGTCCATGAGAGTTTTACCTCAAGTTACCATCCCCCAAAAGTCAATTGGGATCATCATGTCTCAGCTTCCTGACTATCTTGAATTGCAAGTGTGAGCCATCAGCAGTTTATTTGTAACAAATAAGCAAATAATAAAAATAAATAATAATTGTAAAATAAATAATAAATACTATCTCTTTAAATAGTTTTAAAGAGATTTTCATTTTATTTCATGTGGACAATGCATGTTGATCAGTGTTACCCTTTCCATTATTGTCTACCCTCCTTTTGTTTGAACACAGAGTCTCTGTATATTCCATGTGATCTTCTTGTTTCAGTTTCTTGAGTGCTGAGATTATAGGCATGCACCACAATATTTAGCTTTGTAAGTCTTATTCTCAAACCAAACCAGAATGCCAAGCAATATTTTCCTAGTTTCTGCTGCACTACATTACAGATATGCATTAAGAATGTCAGACTTTTCACACCCTGAAAATGTGGTCCACTGACATCACACTGCATACAATACGCATGGTACATGGGGAAGTTAGCCAAGTGGTGTAGGCTCACCTGACACTGAGTCCCATGTAAACCCAGGTGTATTCTGATGCTGCTGAGTGAAATATTTGGTAGATGTCTGTTAAATCTGGTTGAGCTATGCAGTTGTTCAGATCTGCGGTTTCTCTATTGAGTTTTTGCGGAGTTGATCTATCTAGTGGAGAGAGTGGTGTGTTAAAGTCCGAAACAATTAATGTCTTTGGATCTATGTGGGATTTGAGTTAAAGTAGTGTTTCTTGGATAAATTTGTGTGCTCTGTTGTTTGGCTATGGAGATTTAGAATTGTAATATCCTCCTGAAGGAGAGATCCCTTAATTAGTATGTAGCGACCTTCTTTATCTCTTCTCACTAATTTTAATTTGAAGTCTATTTTATCTGATATTAGTATTGCAACTCCTGTCCGTTTATGGGGGCCATTTGCTTGGTAGATTTTGTTCCAGCCTTTCACATTGAAAATGTGTTTGCTTTTATGGGCAAGATGTGACTGCTGAAGGCAGCAGATAGAAGGATCTTGCTTTTTAATCCAACTAGACAGTCTATGTTGCTTAATTGGAGAATTAAGTCTGTTAATGTTGAGAGATAGGACTGAGAGGTATTTGGGAGTTCTTGCCATTTAATCCACCTTCTTGGGGGCTGCAGCAACTAGGTTCTTCCTATGGCTCTTGGATTCTCAGTTTGGGTGAGGTTTCTTGGCCTTTATTGTGGTCTTCTATGTATAGGACATGTTTAAAAAACTTTTGTAGGGCTGGTTTGGTGGAGATGTATTGTTTCAGTTTTTCTTTGCTATGGAAGGTTTTTATTTGACCTGAGGTTATGAAGGAGAGTTTAGCTGGATACAGTATTCTTGGTTGATAGTTGTTTGTCTTTAGGGTATGACATACATCATTCCAGGCTCTTCTTGCTTTGATTGTCTCTGCTGAGAAATCTGAGGTGATTCTAATTAGTTTCCCTTTATAGGTGATTGATCTTTTCTCCTTGACAGCTTTAAGGATCTTTTCCTTGGTCTGAATTGATCCTGTGCAGATTATAACATGATGGTGGGATGTCCTGTTTTGGTCTGGTCTATTTTGAGTTCTAAAAGCTTCTTGTGTCTGAATAGGCCTATCTTTTTGCATGTTTGGGAAGTTCTCTGCTAAGATTCTATTAAACAAATTTCCTAGACCATTAACTTCTGTCTCTAGGTGCTACTCTACAACCATTATCCTCAGATTAGGCCTTCTGATGGTGTCTTCAAAATGTTGAATAGATCTACCATATTTCTTGGATTTGTCTTGGATGGTTGAATGTTCTTTCTCTATAATATCTAGGCTGTCTTCAATCCACGAGATTCGATCTTCTGCATGGTCTAACTTACTATCAAGACTTTCTACTTTGTTTTTCATTTCTTTTCCTTATAAGTGTTTGGCTTTGATGGCTTCAATTTCTTTGTTGGGGCTTTGTTTTAGATCTTGTATGAACTTCTTTACTTCCTTAATTTGTGTTCAGTGTTTATTCTCAAATCACTTAGTTGATTGGTTACAGTTTCCCTGGACTCCCATTCCTGGAAGGTGATTTCTGAGGATTGCAGTTCAAAGCCAGTCCAGGCAGGAGCATCTGTGAGACTCTGATCTCCAATTAACCACCAGAAAACCTGAAAGTTGTGCTGTGGCTCAAGTGATAAAGTGCACACCTTGAGCTAAAGAACTCAGGGATCGTGTCCATGCCTAGAGCTCAGGGATCATGCCCAGGCCCAGAGATCAAGCCCCATGACCAACAAAAAGAAAAAAAAAAGGAATGGGTTTAATGTTAAATAAATCTGAACTTATTTTAGGTTCTAGGAATTCAGGAAATGTTACAATAGTGGAAATATATTCTATTTCATAATATCAGGATTTGAGATCAAATGGGTATTATGATTCCTGTTATGGAACAAGATAGATTCAGAGTTAAGAGTGAGAAATCTGTAGGGTTTAGGAAAACCTGCAATTTATTTCAAGAATTACAAGTCAATTTCATTTAGGATCACACAAAATGAGGGATTTTCATAAATTTTATAATTGGGATACCATTAGGGTCAAGTTTATGGTTAGGATTACAGCCATGATTAGGGTTAGAGTGAAGGAGAAAAAGAATGAGGCTCAAATTGAAGGTAAATTTTAGAATAAGCCTGGTAAGAGTTAGAATGAATGTGAACTAGAGTATTGCTATATTAGAATCTACTTACAATTAGGCTTATAGTTATTCTCATTGTTCCAGTTAAGGTTAAGTTTAGGGTTAGAAAATGACTAAGATATTGGGAAAAAATTGTAACCTATGTTTGGAAGGCTTATTTGAATCAAGTCAGCATGAGTGAAAATTAGTTTACTTGTGTTAGTGTTAGTATTGACATATAATTTATATTAAGATTAGGGTCAGTATTTTGTTCTGATTATGATTAGTGTTATGAATAGGAATATTTTTAGTATGAAATTGAGTTTTCACTAACAAGTGGAAGCAAAAAATGTGAGATTGAATAGTAACTAGAGCATTATCATTATATTTATTTCGCAGTGATCATTCTTGTAATGATTAATGAGAGTTTTCCAGCCAGATTTCAGTTGAGAGTTAGTGTTAAGTAATGGACTAGATGATGAGTAAATCTGAAACTGTTTTAGGGTACAGGGGTTCATGAACAGGTAAGATCAAGGGAAACTACCATATTTTTCCTGATGTGAGAATTTGAGGACACATAATATAATGATTCATGTTAGGGAACAAGATAACTTCAGATGTAGAGTCAGGAAATTTGTGGGAATTAGGGCAAATTGAAATTCATTTCCATAGTGCAAACTGGAGCATTCACTAGAATGAATAAAAACTAGAATATTTTTCTTAAACATTAGAATTGGACTATCATTAGGGTGAAAATTAGGTTTCCGTTCTAGATGGGTGTAATGTTAGCATTAGGAAAATGGAAAATTTAGGGTCAAATTGAAAGCAAATTTTTGAAAAACAAGTAAAGTTACAATTAGGATGAATGTGAAATAAGAAACTGTACATAATAGAAGGATTAGGGTATGATTAGTGTGAGGGTTAGCCTGAATGTTCCAGTTAGGGTTCGGGTTAGAAAAATGGCAGGATATTTAAGTAAAACTAAAAACTATTTTGAGAAAGATGAGTTGAATCAAAGATAGGATAAATAAAAACTAATATATTTGTGTGGCTTTAAGAATCCAAAGGCAATTGGTTCTAGGGTTATGGTTACTTTTCTAATTTATGAACTAATGAATTAAAGGCACAATTCTTTCATTTTTACAAACCAAGACAGTCACAATTTGGGGAACAAACTCAATTTTCTACATAAAAATGTGTCTTAAAATATTTTCAAACCAGGAGTAAATAATAGTGAACAAGGTGTCATTTATTAAAATTAGGTAAGTTGATGATACAGCTTTCAAAAATATACAAACACATGGGACAGAAACTCAGACATCTTATCAGAAAAACAGATATTCTACTTGCTCTAGTTGGGAAATTGTGTGTGTGTGTGTGTGTGTGTGTGTGTGTGTGTGTGCGTGTGTGTGTGTGTGTGTGTGTGTGTGTATGTGTGTGTGCGTGCACCCACCACAGGTCTTCAACTCAGGCCTGGGTCCTGTCATCATCTTATTCAGTGCAAGGATGGCACTAAACCACTTAGCCACAGGTCTTCTTCTGGCTTTTTAGCAGTTAATTAGAGATACATATCACATGGATTTTCCTGTCTGGACTTAATCTTCTGATCCCCAGCAATCCTTGGATTAGTGTTACTGTGGGTGCTACCACAAAGTGACAGTTCATTAATCTGGGAACAATATAGAAGTACTTGTGCAAGATACAAAGTAACCAGTTCATTAATTTGGGAGTAACATAGGATCACATTAGATTGCCTTCAAACACATTGTTTCTGATGAGTTTATCTGAACCCCAAGGCATAATCAAAACCTATTAGCCACAATGTATTAAGTAGCACATATTTATGGCACAGAATATGTACAATGAACTAAATCCTGAATCAAAAGTCTTTGTTGGTTTTGCTATTTAAAAACAAATCAGAAATAGATGGTCATTGAGATGAAGTCTAGACTGGAGGCCTGTAGTGAGCAGCAGAGCATCGGCATAGTGAGCACAAGGCACTGAGTCCAACCCCCAGGATCATAAAGAAGAAGTAGAAGAAAGTGAAAGTGTAGGAGAAAGAGGAAAGGAAAGGAGGAGAAAGGTGTAAGAGAGGAGGAAGGGCATAGCAGGAGGAAGAAGAGGATGGGACAGGGAGAAAGTTGAAGGGAAAAGGGATGTAAGAGGGAAACAGGACCCTGGGGAAAAGGAGCAGGAGAGGAGACAGAAGGAGAAAGATAAATGTAATATAACTACAAGAATTGTTGGAAAAAATTTTGCATAAGTGATCTGCATGTGCATGACAGGATTATTTTTAATCAGAGAGAGAGCTAGCACGGTGACAATATGGGTGATACCTGTTGTTCGGTCATTTTATTCTCTTTCTTCAGTGAGGCGTTCAGAAGAAATCATGAGTTTGGTGTTTGACAGATATACTTTAGGATTTCTTTTTCATGAATTAAACATGGGAAGGAACTAAATGCAACCTCCCTTAATTAAAAAAAGAATAAAAGCTATATTTATTAGTATTACTGTGCATGAGGAAATCCTGGAGATTTTTGGTTAATTCAGAGGGCTCCATGCAAAAATATACAACAGGGAATTAAAACTGTTTTTAAAGTATAATACATTATCATTGATGAGAAGTTTTAGTGGATGTTTTTCTTTTTCTTTTTCTTTTTGCCAGTTGTTCAGTGCAGCAGCAAGGCTGTACCCTGGAGCCCTTTCCAAGTCACCACATGAACCTCAATTTCTGTAGTCCCTGTAGGTGTGGGTGCCTCCTCAGGTCACCCGTTGAGAAGTGGGGCCCCCTTCCTTGTGGTGGATGTGCAGTGAGAGGATGTGTGTGCATGATCCCCAGCATTGCCAGATGAGCCCCGCCCATCCTTCCCACCTCCCTTCCCAGTCTCAGTTGCTCCATTTCACCCAGGAGCTGGCAGTTGTGGGGCTGGAGTTGAATCCACTGCTGCCTTCCCCTCCTCCAGCTGTGCTGGTACTGGTCTGCAGTGGTCTTAGGTGAGAGTGCCATCCCAGGGAGACTCCGTTCCGAGGTCACTTCCTGCCCTCATGGGTGTGGGGTGGGGGGACACCATGTTTGTACACTGTACAGTCCATGGGAGAAGGAAGGCTGGGCGGGCAGTCCAACCCTTTGAGGCCAAGCAGCCCAGCTGTGGTTCACCTTATCAGTCATGTATTTATTTATTTATTGTGAAAACACCGTACAGAAGGGTTACAATTACATGGGCAATGAGTACATTTCTTATCAAGCCCTTTCCCATCCTCCTCCCCCCACCACCAAAGTTGTAAAGTTCATTTTTTGACATAACGACTTGTACTTCTCATTGTTGCAATTAGTCCACCTGTATCCTTATTTAAACGATTTGTTTTTGCCCTTCCCCTCCACAAATTATACCAACAGCAAATACAGAGAGAGCAGGGGTATTCAAATGTTTTTCTTTCACTCGATTATTTCTAACATATTTATAAGATGATTTCTTTGTTGCTTTGTATGTCCCTTCTGCACGGTATAACCCCTGCTCTCACCTCGTCAGTCTTTAAGGTGGTCTGGAGACTGGAGTTGTGTGCTGGCCCCTCTGCCAGCAGGCTTGTGACAGCTGCGCAGCTCAACACCCTGGAGCCCCTTCAGCATCCCCACAGACTTCCATTTTCTGGTCCCTGTGGACTCGGGTATGGGCCCATCCCTGCATATGCCCATCAGTGCCAGAGGAGTCTGGACTTTCAATGCACCAGCTGCAGCACCAGGGGCCTGAAGCCCTTTGGGTTTGCTGTGTAGCCTCCTCCTTCGTCCTTTTGGTCTGCATGTGCCCAGATCTGGGTGCCATTCTGGGGATGCTCCTTTTGGAGGCTCACTCCCTACCCTTGTTGTGCTCCAAAGCAGAGAAATGGGTCTGGCCTTGGCAGTGTAGTCCACACAGATGGGAGGCAGGACTTGGGGTCTGCCTTGCCTTCCCTCCTGGCTTTGGCCCCTGAGGCTGGTTTGCTTGATCTGGTCACTGATGGAGCCTTGTTGGCCGCAGCCCACCACAACAAGTGCTGCACCTGCTGCAGCAGCAATGAGATGTCCTGGACCCCCTCAGGGTCACCACAGGGACCTCTGATGGGTCTACATGGGCTGGGTGTGGGTGTCATCCCAGGACTCCCATTATTAAGTGCCACTCCCCTTTGTGGTACTGGAAGCAAGAGGTGCCACATATAATTTCTACTTTCTAACATTTTCCTTCACTGAGATAAACAGAACTGGGAAATTTAAATAATTTTATAAAAACCAAATATTTAACCTATATCACTTCAACCTGTTAAACCATTGTAATATTTTTTATCTAGTAGTAATTCTTTCTGTAATTACTTATTTTACTTTTGAATGTAACTAATAAATATTTTGTGTGTGTTTTACTATTCTAGTATAACTTCATTTGCACTAATTACATACAATTTTTTTCAAATTCTCAGATTTAATCATGTGTTATGGATAAGAGTTTTGTTGTGCTTTTATTTCAGTTTGCCATTATGGCCTTATAAATGCAAACAATAAAATCCATTTTTGTTAGTATCAAGTTCAATGATTTTGGACTAGAGACTCAAGGATATAGCATTATATATCATACAGTAATGTGTATCACTTTGTTTAAAACTGCTCCATAAAATAAGTAGTAATTCAGGTGGCAGCCACTTCATCTGGCATGCTGATCCCTCTGGTGAAGTAGGATCCTAGTGGCAGTCTGTCTAAATCGGACCCTTGTGGGCACCTCGCCTGGGACTGTGGGAGAAGATCAGGGTACACCTGCTGTTGGGCTAGGGCAGCAACCCCGTAGCTTCTGTGTGAATGACTCACATCTAGCACCTGCCTGCCCCGTGGGCATGGGCTATGAGGATCAGCCCCTGGGAGCACACACACACCATGGGGCAGGGACCGCCCACCTAGGAAGGAGTGCAGACTGAATAGAAGCCACTCTGTGGATCAGCTTGTACAGTATTTATCCTTCATGGAGCAAGGGATGATTCTGCTCCGCTGTGGGGAGAAGACAAGAAAGACAGGCCCAGGAGGGTGATGCCAACTGTTGTATTCAGACTGGCAAGGAAACTTTTCTCCACGCACTCTCCAGCAGGCTCAGGAAGCCCTTCCACGCTCCTGGTCGATGGAGTAGTAGCCAGGAACACTCACGTCTGATACTCCTGGCTGCTCTTTTGGGTTTGTTTGTTAATTTATTCAGAGAGCCTCTCCTTCAGACAGCAAAGTTATATTCTGGGTTTTGTAAAACGTTCTGCATCTGAGCATTCTCAGTGTTTGGTTTTTGTGTTGTTTCCTGTAAATGGGTTGTGAAATTTGTGTTTTAGGTTTTGAGGTACAGGAGGAGGAGCCAGATTATGAACATAGTTTCCTACAAGCCTTTCATCTAAAAATGAAAACAGATTCTCTCTAAAACTGCCTTTCAGGAAATAAATTTGAGAGGGGAAAAGGCTCTTTTATCATGAGATCAAAATGTGCTATTTTTATATGCATGTTTTATACGTTCAAAATACAATTAAGTAATTCACTATCTAGGAACAATTTTTCAGACCTAAGATATAAGTGTTTTGGGAGCTAGAGGCAGGGTTATTGTGAGCTTTATCCAAAGGGAGGGAAGGAAGTTAAAATCCATAGATGACTTTGTAGAATCAAAGTGGTAATACAAAATGAGAATCACAAAAAACCCTCTGTGCTATTCGGGGTCTTTTATTCTTCCATAATTATTTTTGGATTGCTTCTTCTATTTCATTTAAGAGTGAGATTGGGATATTGATAGGTATCACATTTTATTTGGATATAGCTTTTGGCAGTATTGCCATTTTCATGATGTTAATCCTCCCAATTCATGAGCATGGGAGGTTTCCCACTTCCTTAGTTCTGCTTTCATTTTCTTTTTCAGGTTTTTAAAGTTTCCATCACAGAGGTCCTTCACCTCTTAAGTTAACTCCTAGGTATGTTATTTTTTTGTGCGGCTATTAAAAAGGGGTTGCTTTCCTAATTTCAGTCACACTCTTATTGTTATTGGAATACAGGAAAGTCATTGATTTCCGAGGGTTAATTTTATACTCTGCTAGTTTGCCAAAATTTCTGATCAGCTCAAGTAACTTGGGAGTGGAGTCATGGAGTTCTTTAAATACAAGATCATGTCATCTGCAAAGAGGGAGAGTTTTACTTCATCTTTCTTTATTTGGATCCCCTTTAAGTTTGCATCCTGTCTTATTGCCCCAGCTAGCATTCTAATACTAAGTTGAAGAGGAGTGGAGAGAGTAGATATTTTTAATCTCACTCCTGTATTTATAAGAAATGGCTGTAACTTTTCACCATTAAGTATAATACTGACAGTAGGTTTGTCAATCCTTAACAGAAAGAACAGTACTGTAACAATATCAGTTCCAAATTTCAAACTCTACTAAAAAGCCATAGTAAAAGAACAGCTTGGTACTGACACAAGAACAGACCTGAGGACCAATGGAATAGGACTGAAGACTCAGAAATGAATCCACTGACCTATAGCCACTTACTCTTTCACAAGGGAGCTAAAAAAACATAATGGAAGAGAGACAGCCTTTTGAGTAAATGGTGTGGGAAAAATTGGTTAAACACCTGTAGAAAACTAAAGCTAGATTCTGTATATATCACCTTGCACAAGAATCAACTCCGAATGGATCAAAGACCTCAAAATAAAAGAAGACACCATGAAAACATTACATGAAGGATAGGAATAACTCTAGGGCTTTTTTTAAGCACAGACTGAAATTTTCTTAATAGAGAAACAGAAACAAAAGAAATCAAAGAAAGTTTGGACAAATGGGATTGCATGAAACATCAGATCTTCTGCAAGGCAAAGGTCATAGTTAGCAAGATCAATAGAAAGCTCACATACTGGGAGGAGATCTTCACGACACAAGGTCTTATATCTAAAATATACTTAGGACTCAAAAAAAATAAATCCCCCAACAATAAATCTTCAAAGAAACAACTGCTTGATAACTAAGTGGGCTAAAGACTTAAAGAGAGACTTCTCTGAAGAGAAAATAAAAATGGCCATTAGACACATAAAGAAATGCTCAAGTTCTCTGGCCATAAAAGAAATGCAAATCAAGACAACATTGAGATTGCACCTCACTCTAGTTAGAATGGCAATAATCAAGAAATGTAATAGCAACAGATGTTGGAGGGGATGGGGTTAAAAGGGAACCCTACTGCATTGTTGCTGGGATTGTAAACTTGTTTAACCAATTTGGAAACAGTATGGAAGTTGTTCAAAAGACTCCACATAGAGCTCTCCTATGATCCAGCAATCTCACTTTAGGGCATTTACCCAAATGATCACAAACAAGGTCATACCAAAGCTGCCAGTGCAACCATGTTTATTGCAGAATTAGTCACCATAGCGCTCCTCAGTAGATGAATGGATCAAGAAAATGTGATATATATCTATATATATGTATATATATATATATATATATATATATATATATATAGAGAGAGAGAGAGAGAGAGAGAGAGAGAGAGAGAGAGAGACATACACACACTATGGAATTCTATACCTCCATTAGAAAGAATGACATTGCCCCATTTGTTAGGAAATAGAAAGACTTGGTAAAAATTAAATTAAGTGAAGTAAGTCAAGCCCAAAGAAACATAGGTCCATGGTTTCCCTTGTTTTCAAGGACTGGTACATGTCTAGGACAAGCAGAGAAGATCAAAGGCTGTGTACATATGACCATATAAAATGATGTTAAGCGAAATGTACCCCAAGTCAGAGACACAGTGGTTTTTTTTCTTTCTTGCTTTTGTTTTTAATATACTTATAATGTACTATGTGATTCTTTTGTAGGTTCATCCCCCCCATGGTATAATCCCTGTTTTCACTGTATTTGATTCAAATGTTCTGCATTTTGCATATACATTTTTGTAATTTGGGGAGTGGAAGGGATATAGCAGAATGCTTAAATGGGGATGCAGGTTGACCCATTGTGATGATGAGATGTAGAGGACACTGTGTCAAAAATGAATTTACAGTGTCGGGCAGGGGTCAAGGAGGGAGGAGTTGGAGAGGTGGGGAGGGAAGGGCTAGGGGAAAAACAAAGGACGAGGTAACAATGCTCAATAGGAAATGTACTCATTACCCTACTCATGTAACTGTAAACCCTCTGTGCAGTATTTTTACAATAAAAAATATTAAAAAATCTCTGCCTGGTGTAGATTTCCAATGCTGCCCTCGGCATTGCATTTTTTGCCTTTTTTGGCTGTGGTTAGGTCTGCTTGTCCAGTGGATCAGTAGTCTTCAAGGCATCTTGGTCCTGAAGTGCACTTGGATTATCCATTGGTTGTTGGAACCAGGCCAAGGACAAAACCACTTCCAGGGCCTGGCTTCTTCAGTCCCCATGCAACTAGGATTGCAAACAGTATTTCTCTGAATTTGTCCCCAGAAAAATCGCTGAACCAAAAGACAAAGTCACCAAACACGTCCCCTCTTCCCCCCATCCCCTCATTTCTCCCTCCTTGGGAAAATACAAAATAATTTTGCAGGTTTTGGCAAAGACACAAATTGCCCACCACCTACCCTGGTAAACTAGGTTTTAAATCACTAAGTCATGTAAACGGATAATGCCCCATTCATTATTCTGGACATCTTCAGGTTGTTGGATGCTTTAAATTTTTATTGTTGTTGGTAGTGGTAGGGGGGCCTGAACTCTGGGTCTGGGTGCTGTTCCTGAGCTGTTCAGTTCAAGGCTAGTGCTCTATCACTTGAGCCATAGTGCAATTTCCACTTTTTTCTGCTTGTGTGGTGCTGAGGAATTGAACCTAGGACCTCATGCATGCAAGACAAACACTCTACCACTGAGTCTCCTTCAAAGGCCTAATGCTTTAATTCTTTAAAATTTCTTCTTGTCAGTCATGGGGTTTGAACTCAGGACCTGGGTGTCAACATATCCCTAAGTTCTTCAGATCAAGGAGACCCCTTACCACTTGAGTCACAGTGCCACTTCCTATTTCTAGACAAGCATCTCTCAGATTTTCCTTCCAGGGTTTGCTTTGAACAGTGAATTTTTAAATTATATTTCTTCTACGTGTTTATTGGAATATTACAGTTTTTCTGAAATTTAAAGTTTTCTATAAACCTTTGTCTTCAAGTAATCCAACAGTATTAAATATTACATTTAGAAGCTATCCTATAACACATCATTTTTGACATTATTATGGTAAGATCAAAATCTTATTCTTTGTAGAAAAATCCCATTAAAGTCCAAATAGGAAATATGCTAATTTCAGCAGTCTTGAATCTCCTTCCTCTTTTTTTTTCCCTCCAGTATCTTTTCTTGTTTTGGAACAAGTGTCATGGACTGTCCAACTATTCAAAAGGAAGCTTAGTCCATTAATTTAATAGAAAAGGAATGCAGCCTGCCTGCATCTGAAGGCAACTTTGAGTATAATGTTAATCTGATAATTCACATCATTGAATTTTCAAAGTTGTTTTGATAATTTTTTGTTAAACCATTCATTAAAGAGGTTCCAAATAGCAACAATAAAAACCAATGTTTTGTTTTCTAAGAAGGTTTTAAAAGCTAGTAATTCAACAAACACATTCTATCCTTCCAAGATTCCATGGTGAAGAATTTCTCTTTTATAATAGCCCTTACCACTGACTCCCTTCCTTCAAACTTGCAGCTTTATTCAGTTTTATTGTTACAGCTTTCATTTTGGTACTAGCATCCATAATCTCCTTGTAGTATTTGACAATGAGATTTCATTTGTTGTTAGAGATCTCAATTTATATTGCCAAAGGCAGCCTCATGAGCATATCATAGAGCATAAAATCTTGAATATCATTAACATGATCCTATACAACTATTCCATAAATTAATATAAGTACCACATAAATGTGCATTTTCGTATAATTTTTAAAATGCAAAGTAGTTACATATCTATGTCAAAAAATAATTCAGACCACTAGTAGAAGAGACTAAGCTAAACCTTTTGCATCATCATCAATATTTTTTGTAAAATTTTCTTTTCTCATAAACTCTCACCTTAGGGCCTTCTTTTCCTAGCAAGAAGTTACAAGTGATGTCCTTGTATTTTAGTCACCTCTGAGTAACCTCTTTACTTTCCACCACCAGTTAGTCCCTCGTGTTAAATACTTGAGGAATAACTTGGCCCAATGTGCCTGCAAGAGGAGTACCCAAGTCTACTGTCTGTGCCAAATCTACCCTTTGTTTGGGAATGGGGTATCAGAGAGAGGGGTGTCAGGGATCAGGTAGCTGGAACCATGGTGTTATGAATTATGGGTAGCAGAAAAGAGTAGTAGAGACTAGGATACCAGGGAAAGGGTAACTGTGACTGTAATTGCTGAGTTGCAGTGTCAGGAAATTGGGTAGCAGCAACAGCTTTGCAGGGGTTGGGATAGCTAATACAGGCATCCAGAACTGTTTACCAGGGACAAGGAAGCATAGACAAAGTGAAAGAGCAAAAGTTGTGAGGGATTGTGGGGCACAATCAGGGTAAAAAGGTCATGAGTGTGCAAACTGGGTAGCCAGTACTATGGTAGAAGCAATTTTCATGGTGGACTGATGTGGTGCAGAGCTCTGGGTTTGCCTCTCCAGTTTTGGCTGTTAGATCTTTAGGGAAACTACCTCTAGCAGCTCATTATCAGCTTGTTGTGTTCAGGCACGTGCCATCTATAAATGTCTACTCCAAGTAGATTGCATTCTTTGACACCAGTTATAGGATCTTTGCCCTAAACATCCTGAGAGACCACACTCCACAATGCTGCAGAACAGGCTCCATATAGTGAGCTGCAATCACCTCATACAACTCTTGCTGCTCCTCTTCAATGTCAATTATGATAGCAAGGGATCTGAGATGTGCTCAGCAACAGTGCTCTGGGAAGCTACCAATTCTTACTCTGGCATTCTGGGAGCTCCCTAGCAATGGGAAAGAGCACTTGCTACTGCTCTTCCAACTTCTCTCTGTGGCTCTGGACAGCCAGACTCTTGTACCTCAGATGGGTTACTTTGATGTCCAGGTGGCCTCAAACTTGCTCTATCTTCTCTCTCTAGGTGCTCTTCAGCTTCAGCTGCCTCTCCTTTTCCCTCCAGGTAGCTCACTTCATCCCCACATCCTTTGAATTCTGCTTCATATCACACCAAGGCCTTCCACTTTCTCATTTACCTCTGTAGCTGTGAATCTGGCACAGCAAGCTATATGTAACTTCTATATCTGTTTATCAAGATTTGAGCTGGAATCCAAGATGGTACTAGCTCACTGAGAACATGGGAAGCATCTTAACTACTCCCATGCCATTCACTTCTCATTGAGAAAGATGCAAATGTGTTGTGGTCAGTCTCTCCTTCTCCATTTCTGGCTCAGCAGAATAAAGTGAAGTCACAGTGGAGCTACCAGACAGCTGCTATGTCAGAAAGTGACCTAACCAAAGATAATTTTGTGAGGGGATACATATCAAATGTAGTAGGATGAATGCACATATTTGTAGGACACTACTAAGGGCTTGCATCTGACTAGTTATGTTATGTCCAAAATGGCAGACCAATCTTAGGCTCTAACCTAGATCTTCCTGTTCTGAAGGCCCTGAGGACTCCTACATACAACTCAGACTTAATGACGTGGGTAAATAAAACAGTAGGTGAGTATGGATTAGTATTCTGAAGGCATGCTAAGGTGTTGTCTTATCATGACTATCATGAAATCAATGTCCTTTCTCTGACCTTCACCATAGTTCTTTATTTGGCATAATTGGCAAGTTTCTTAGTGTGTCATTTTCTCCTGTTAGTTCACTGCACAGGTTAAAACATTAAGCATGCCAAACCATGGGTTTCCATTGTCCCAGTAGAAGTTTTGCATTCTAGGATCTTCCTTCTTAGTAAGTCTATTCTTGGGCCCTTATATGCATATGCTCACAGAAGTGAATGTCTCACAAACCATGGAACATAGTTGGCCAATGATGATTAGCTCACACAGAGACTCAAGCGGTTTGGTTCTGTAGCCTTTCTGAGAGGCCTTGGACGAGGTACTGTGGGCAACATTGACAGTAATTCCTCAGAGCAATACCACTAGCAGCAAGTGAGCCCTGACTACTACTTAGCCCTTACTAGTTCTACCTCGGGTATGAACACATGAACAAACCCAGGTTAGCTTATTGCACAGTGTCCTCATCAATGAAATCATTTTGAGCCTAGGAGAAACTCTCCATTTGAAAAGCAGTACACATAAGAAGCAGATGATGCCCCACACTCAAATGCTCCAGGAGAACAGAGTGTAAGGGTGTCTACACAGTTGGAAAATAGGATTCTGAGGGGTGGGAAGGGATGATTTTAGATAGCAAACTTAGAAGTAATTATACGAATTCCTAACCTAACTTTCTTCTGCCCCTCAGATTCAATTCAGGAAGTGGTGCAATGTTTATAATCACAAAATGGAGTTTTTAATCCCAGGCCCTAACTTTAGGTGTTCTTGTTATGTCTTCCCACCTGCCACTGATGTAAACAGTCAGAAGGGCAAAGGGGAAGGGAACCCCTGCACAGGAATATAAATGGAGCTTACAAGCCACTGCAATCTCTGACTTTCTATGTTGAAGGTAAGATAAAAGGCAGCTTGGGTTTCTAAGAACTCAGTTTCTAAGCTATATGGCTCCTTCAGAACTTCTTTCCCTCCTGTGTTTTGAAAGCAACAGTTAGTACAGTACTTCTGTCTCTTAGGGGCAATCTTTCTCTTCACACAATGAATGCTTAAAGTAGACAATAGGTGGAAGCTAACATTAAATCAAAAAAGTATGCAATCAGGCTGGGAAGGTGGCTCAGTGGTAGAGCGCTTGCCTTGCATGCATGAGGCCCTGGGCTCGATTCCTCAGCACCACATAAGCAAAAAGAAAAAAAAAGCCGGAAGTGGCGCTGTGGCTCAAGTGGTAGAGTGCGAGCCTTGAGCTGAAGTGCTAAGGGACAGCGCCCAGGCCCAGAGTTCAGGCCCCACGACTGGATCACCCCCCCCTCCACAAAAAAATATGAAATAGCACACAGTGAGTGCTTCCCCTGAATTCCTGGACCTAACAAGTTCCCATTTCTGAAGAAAAAACTATTATGGGTGAGTAATAACAACCTCCACTGCATGGTGAGCTTAGAACACTTTTCCCAAGGCAGGTTCTGTGCAGGTATTAGGATGGCTGAGATCTACTGGATCAATGAACTTACAGACAATGCAAGACAGAAAAGTCTAAGACTGAGTCCCAAAAGAAGAAACTGGACCAAGAAGAGAAAACTTATTGCTGGAAATGGAGAAATTCAGAGAATGTTTCTCTGAATACAGACATGGTAAAATTATAACAAAGTTCTAAGTTGTGGCTCATCAGTAGAAACTATCAAGTCAAACCTCATTAAAGCTAAAAATAAAACTTATAAAAATAAAAAAAACCTATTTGGATTTTAGTACTAACATCTATTTTAAGATGTGTGTGTGTGGGGGGGGGGGGTGTCTGAGATTATGTATGGGACAGCATTGGTTCTTAAAAATCACAATATTGATGCTGTGATTTCCAATTCAAGTCTGGTGGTGTTCTAGCTCTACCAGTTGAAACACACAATTCTCAATATCTTCTGATTAACTGGAGATAAACATGTAATGGATATGTCAACCTGTATTGGATTCAGACTATGATCTTCAGATCTTACTCTCTGGAGTAGGTAAGGTTTAAGAGTGAACCACTAGCCGGGCGCTGGTGGCTCACGCCTTAATCCTAGCTACTCAGGAGGCTGAGATCTGAGGATCACGGTTCAAAGCCAGCCCGGGCAAGAAAGACCGTGAGACTCCTATCTCCAATAAACCACCAGAAAACCGAAAATGGCGCTGTAGCTCAAGTGGTAGAGCGTTCGCCTTGAGCTGAAGAGCTGAGGGACAGCACTCAGGCCCAGAGTTCAAGCCCCACAACCGACAAAAAAAAAAAAAAAAAAAAAAAGAGTGAGCCACTATGCTCAGCCCAGTATTTCCAGTAAGTTACTTAATCTTTCTGAATCTCAGCTTCTTCATTTGTGGAAAGTGAAGAGAATTACTTTGTGGACCTTAGGATCTGGTGGAAGTTATGACTGAGTGCAGGAAGTATAAGTGTTCAGGATGTATGTACAGAGCCTGACACTCTCATAAAACTACTGATGTTTATATTGAAATGAATTCCAGGAATTGGAAACAAGAGGGATTTTTCTGTTCTAGTTTACCCATTTATGGGCATTGAGGGAGCTAGAGATATTCAAGGAGAACAGGGAAACAAATGCAGCAGTTGTACTGTGTAGATATTATGTTCACAATGAGCTATACCACTGTGGACAGGGACAGGAGGGAAAATCAGAGACAGAGAGCAAAGGAAGAGATGAGATTGTCAAACCAGAAATGAACTCATTACCTGACTTACAAAATTAAAAATCTGGGTTGATGATTCTCTCCTCCAGTTTTTGTAGGTGCCCTTAAGACTCAGGCCCACTGATGGAGTTTTTGAAGGTTAACTTATATGATAATTGATATAGAGCCAGAATCTCTTAAGAAATTTTATGAAAAGCATTTCATTCTTAGTACCGGTTTCTCTTTGAGTGGTGATTCTATATGTTGTTGGCAGAGCTAATTTTTTTCCTTCTTGTCTTTAGTACTTGTCAGGTGTTGAGATCCTTCTTAAAGCTTTGCAACAGAGGTCTGCTATATCTTGGCACCTTGCCCCTAACCAAAATGGTAATCAACCTTTGAAATTAATGTACTTGATATGAGTTTTATTTATTTATTTAATTTGTTTTTGGTGGTGAACTCTGGGCCTGGTCACTGTCCTTCAGCCCTCCAGCTCAAGACTAGTGCTCTACCACTTGAGCCACAGTACCACTTCTAGCTTTCCTGCTTAGGTGGTGCTGCGGAATCAAACGCAAGGTTTCGTGCATTCAAGATAAGCTGTCTACCACCGATCCACCTTCTCAGCTTTTAGGAGTGGTATTTTTGTGCACAGATCTATCAAGCAAATCTATTTACCAAATGTATTCATTTGCCACTAGCCATATTCAAAATTATGAATTATCTGATATTTTAATGAATAAAACTGTTATCATTGTTACCAGGAATTGTTTGTCTCCTCATGCTGTAAACATGGAGGAGGCATTTTAAACTAAAACTACAAAAGAAATTTTAAGATCTTGGTGTTAACAAATGTGTCCAGGTGTTGTTACATTAAACAGAATTCAAAATGGTTTTTCTTCATGAATACAGAGATCAAAGTTCTTATAATACTTATTTCAAAATGCAAATTAAAGGGAAAATCAGTCAGGAGGTAAAATTTATATTGAATGTAAATTTTTAAAGAGGAAAAGAAGATCCTAGATGGCAGACTAAAGACAAAGCAATATCAGAGCCCTATATGCTCAATACTAAATAAGAAACTTTAATTGAAAAATTCAGCTGGACTGTGCACATCAGGCAAAGGCAAGCAATCAGAGCCTACCACCAACAAAGAAACACCATAATGTATATCTCAGAAAAAGAAAACAAGTTCAGACCAGGGCTCAACCTCCTTATCCTTGATTTCAATGATACACATACACCCCCCCTTACACACACACAGAAACACACACACACACACACACACACACACAAGAATGTATGCAACAGCTCAACATACTCACATCCATTCAACATGAATCAAAGATCTTCTTGTAATATTTGAAACTTTAAAAGTTGCAAGTCTTGTAAATAATTGATAACAGATGCATAAGCAATTATTTTCTGAATAGCACTCTGCTATGAAAATGAGAGTTCATGATGCTTATAACTACTTAAACATCTCTGAATCCCGAAAGAATTAAACTAGAGACAATCCGAATTTGGGGACTATATTTCTACCAGCTATTCTGCAAAGGCTTAATAAGAAGTTATGAAATCTAAACTTAAATACAAAATCAATACAATTAATAATTGTGTAAGTGAAGTGAAAGACACTGATCAGAGACCTATGCTGCCTCCAGTTCTCAGCCAGCTGCACACTGTGGCATCTTTGATTCTGCTGGGCCTGGCCCACAGTTGTATCGCCAGAGCAGTGATCCTGCTGGGGTTGGGGCTGGGAGATTTGTGGAGCGGAGGGGAGGCCATGGGGGAGGCCAAGCTGGGATTGGGGGTGGGGGTGGTAGGGAGAGGATGGGAGGCCCTGGCAGAGGCTGGTGAAGGGAGGAAGGAGGGAGTAGCCCAGTGGCTCAGGAAGCAGCTGCTGCAAAGGCAGCGGGGTTCTGGGGAGTGTGTGTGAGGCACAGAGTTTGGCTCCTGGGATCTGGTGGCAGGGTGAGGAGAGGAAGGAGTCTCAAATCCCACCTAAACAGACAATGAGAAATGAGACAACCAGTGGCTGAAGAATTTCAAGAAGAAAGGCAGGGACTTGTAGGTAAACTCTGGGGGCGGGGAGGGCAGCAGTGTTGGACAGATGGTAGTCATGCCTCTCTGGAGACCCTTGGAAGTGAGTGAGGGCCAGCTCTGCTGTGGGCTTGGCCTCACTCTCGCCTTGAAGCAGGCACCGTATAATTCTGCCTGGAATCTTTAATAGCAGCTTAGTTTAACCTTAACGTCTACTTTGTTTGCTTTGCTTTGTTTTGTTTTTTGCTTAAAGTAATAGAAGAATTGGTGGGACAATCTGAAAGGATCTCTGGCTTCTTATTTTCTCATCTGAGCTACAACTTGTGTGCTACCAGCTTAGATGATGGGACTTTGAAATTCTGGAAAGCAGATGCACATCATAAGGCCCCATGGTTTTGTGATTTCTCACATACTTCTTTAATTATAATTGTTACTAAGGTGTGTACAATGAGTTTACCATTTCACAATTCATGTAATGTGTGCATTTGTCTTGTAGACAATGCCATCCTTTCCTGAGCTTTTTCCCAGTTTGTTTTTTTTGTTGTTGTTGTTGATTGTTTTTGTTTTTGTTCCTGACCTTCAGCTTGAACTCTGGATTGGGTGCTGCCCCTGAGTTTTTTGTAATCAAGGCTACTCTACCTCTGGAGACCCAGCTCCCTTTATGGCTTTTTGGTTGTTAATTGGAGAGAAGAGTCTCACAGATTTTCTCACTCCATCTGGCTTTGAACTGAGATCATCAGCCTCCTGAGTAGCTAGGATTCTAGGCCTGAGTCTCCAGTGTCCAGCTACTAAAGTGTTGGTTTCATGCTTCCCTGGTTGTGTTACAACTTTCCTTAACTCTTGGCACTAATACTACATATTGCTTGGCTCAAATCTGAATCGGTGGAACATGCTGTATTTTGAGGAAGGCAGGAATAAGAAACTATAGGCCATAGGGACATATAAGCTAAACAAATCATTGGAAACATGGCATAAAGACAAATAAGTTTATTGCCAGTTGACTGTGTCATGTCTTTACTGTTAATTCTGCATGGCATGTGGATGATGTTATACATATCCAAATGGTCATTGGCAGAAATAAGGTTTCTCATCTTGTTCTATAAACAAAACAAAAACCAACCAAAAAATACTATTATGAGTCCAGCAATTTCCTCTAATTAGAGATCAGTATGCCCTAATTAATGAAAAAATATCCATTATTCAAGTGCTGCTACTTTTTCTAACCACAAATACAATGAAATATGTAGTTGTCTGTAGAATTGTGTACGAACGCCATCATTTTAATTCACAAAAAATTCAGACATTTAAATGTTTATTTTTTTTGTCAGTTGTGGGGCTTGAACTCAGGACCTGGGCACTGTCTGTGAGACTCTGTGCTCAATATAGTTAGCACTCTACCAATTGAGCCACAGAGACACTTCTGACTTCTGAGTTGTTAATTGGAGGTAAGAGTCTTATGGGGTTTTTTTCTTCCTGAGCTGGCTTTGAACTGTGATCCTCAGATCTCAGCATCCTGAGTAGCTGGGATTACAGGAATGAGCCACTGGCACCTGGCTTCAAATAGTCATTTTTAAAACGATGAACTGCTTGATGCCTCTGGCTCACATATATAATCCTAGCTATAGTTAGGATTACAGGTATGAGAAACAAACACTAGGTGTGTGTTGTTCATGATGGTTTGCATTGGCATGTTTTGATATTGTTTGTTTCTTATACTACATTGCTCTTATTTTTATTTTCACCTAGGTGGGGGTGATAGGTGCTAGCCAGTGTTGAACCTTCTTTGGTTGAGATGGAGCCATGTGGAAGTTCTTGCCTATGGCATGAAATTGAAATCCTCCAGCTCTCAGCTCCCAATGGACCTGGGATGATAGATGTATTCCATCACGCAAAGCCAGTGGTTGGGGAGCATTGCAGGTAAAACTACACTGGTCTTGAACTGATGTCCCAAATAGGTAGCTTTACAGGCATTTGCCTTCAAAACCTTGTTGTATTAAATTTCACTTTGAAGTAGTGTTTGTACATACTTCGAGAGTACAATGATAACACACTACATGTTTAACATATAGAAGTCAATACAATTAGCAGGTTTATCTCCTAAAACATTGAAGCTAATGTATTTTGGTAACCTCCTGACTGTGCTAGTTATTTTAGAATATACCATAAACATGAATACATTGATAATGTGTACTAGAAGATTGAAAGTTTATAGAGATTGAGACAAGCTAGACTATGTGTAGTAAATAGATATTTATCCATTGGTGCTCTGAAGAACATTATCATATATTCACTGTGACAATACCACCATATATTCACCATGACAATAATTTTCTTGGGGTGTAGAATTTTCCATTTCATAATCTGCCATATTTTATCTTTTTTACATTCTCCTTATAAGTATGAATGCTTTCTTGTTTCTTATAATGTTTTGAAATTATTTTAAGATGGAATTAAAATTCGTAGAGTCTACTGTAATTATCTCATTTTGTTTGGTTTTGTGATGCTAAATCATTAAGACCAAGGTTTCCTGAAAGTGATGCCAGCAGACTATATCACTAAATTTTATTCTAATTACTTCTTATTATTGTATTTTGATATAGGGTTTTATTGTTGTTGTTTAATAATATAGAGTGTGGTGAAGATGGACTGAAACTTGCAACCCCACTGCCTCCAATAACAATGCTTTCTTACTAGGATCTGGAAGCTCATAATTATCACTCTAGCTAACAGGAGGTAGAGACCTGAGATTTAGTTCAGTTAGCCTGAACAGGGAATTTTATGAGTCTCTCCTCTCCAGTTCAGTACAGAAAACTTGCAGTGAAACGGTAGCACAATTTGGTAGAGCACTACACTCAAGGGAAAGACACTTGGGATTGTCATATAGCCCCCGCGTTCAAGCCCTAAAACACACATATGCACAGACACACATTCACCCACATACACACACACTCTCACACACACGTACACGAACAAAATTGCAGGCAATGTTGTACCTTAAATTCTTACCCAGGGGTTGGACAACAGTCCACTTATTTGTGAAGGGTTTTCCTTGATTATTTTGAAGGAGGAGGATAGTTCATGGGACACAGATGACAAGACTTTAGTGAGGAATGCTTTATAAACGACTAGCTTATAAAAAGAACAGGAGCACAGCATTTATCTTTAAATAGTACATTCCTTCAACTATACTATTTTTAAATAATAATCATTGAATTATGAGAAGACAATGCAGCACCTCTTCCCTTCTCCCCTTCCCCTCTGTCATAAAATATGACAAAATTATCAAAAATAGTCTTTTATCTTACAAGAATGAACACTTGTAAAAATGTCTGACTATATGTGTAATGTTTGTTTTTCAATACTTATTTGATTTTCCCACCTCTAAGTACTTGCCTTTTTTCCAGATGACAGCACACAGGGGCATCAAGAGCAAACAGAAGACTAGGAAACAAAAACCTTACAATGTCCTAGGAAGTAGATATCAAAAATAGATGCAAGAAGCACATGGCAGGCTGAGAGGGCCCTGAGAGGCAAAATGATTTGTGCATTATGAGAGAAATAGTGCCAAATAAGGCCTGGATCTGACCTAGGAAGGGCTCCTTGAGGCTGAGACCATGCCAGTACCTAGGCCTAGCTGAGGATGTTGGGAATTCACAATGTCCACATGTGGATATAGTGATAGAGAGGGGAGATTTCAATTTCCAGTTTGTCTTTTGGATGGCCTTATGTGACCAAAAAGCTTAGATCATTGGGCTCTGAGAAATGACACTACCTCCCTCACAATGGAATAGAATATGGAACTCTGAGAGACAAGCAACTGTAACTGACATTCAGCTCAAGCCAGCTCACTTGGCCTGTGGTGCAGGAACAAGAAAGATGTTCCTGTGTTGTTTTCAAAGTTCAAGAGACTCATCTCTCAAGCATGAGAGGTATGAGTGCCTCACTCGATGCTGCAGACTTTGGATCAGTGCCAAACCATGAATCCAATGTCTCAGGCCTTTTTATAAGAAGAAACCAAGGGAATCACAAGGCAACTCAGGCAAGGTATAACTATGACAGGAAATCTATCTAATCTCATCCAGCCTACATTAGAACCTTCTTCTTGTGTGCTTTTATATGTGTATACTGAGAAAATATTTACTGTGTACTTTTCAATCCACTCTATTACAATTACTCAATTTGAAGGGTACTCCCACTTCCATGTTTCAAAGATCCATTCTTTTTACCACCACAGTGTGACAATGAATCAGCCCAAACCCTGAATGTGCCTTATAACATATGGATCCTGGACTCAGGCTTGCTGGAAATGCTGTTAATGGACCTGGTCCCTGACTACCAGAAAGGTGATCCCTTCTATGTTGGAAACTTCCTCTACCACTATAGAGAGTGAGGGATAATGGAGCAGTTGCTGGATATTTTGTTTAAAAAGTGAATGTTCCTAAGCCAGGTGCCAGTGGCTCACGCCTATAATTCTAGCTACTCAGGAGGCTGAGATCTGAGGATCATAGTTCAAAGCCAGCCTGGACAGGAAAGTCCATGAGACTCATGTCCAATAAACCACTAGAAAACCGGAAGTGGCGCGGTGGCTCAAGTGGGTGAGTGATAGCCTTTAACTGAAGAGCTAAGGGATATCACCCAAGCCCAGAGTTCAAGCCCCACGACCGACAAAAAAAAGTGAGTGTTCCTCTTTCAAACTCAGGGTTGATGAGACCCCCTGGCAGAGTATTGGAATACTTGGCACCTCTCTGAGACTGTTTCACTGAAGTCTGATCAAGGAGCTTGGCTTGAGACAAAGAAGTACACTTTCTGGCTAATTCCTTAGGACTGGGTTGCCAGAACATTTCATTTGCCTCAGAAGCTCGTGGAGCCTTAGCAATTTGTTTGCTGAGAGACCAGGATTAAAGGAATGAGCCAGTGGCATCCAACGTCCACCCTCACCTAGAAAATCACTATCTTGGAGGCCTTTGAAGGAATATAGACAGAAGAAAGGATGCAACTTAAACTTGAATTGGGGGCTTGAGTGCTGTCCCATTTGTAACACTCTACAATTTGAGCCCCAGGTCCAGTTCTGGCCTTTGACTGGTTAATTGAAGATTAGTGTCTTTGGAATTTTACAAACTAGACTGCGTTCAAACTGTGATTAGTCGGATTAGTGGCATGAGTCATTGTGCATTTATTTGGACAGATGCATATAAGCATCCTCACAGAATTTGCATGAAATTGTATAAACATATCTCCACTTTTTTTCTGTCATGTTTACATTACCATGTGTGTCTTAGCCAGTCCCATGTGTGTCCTGTTAGTTCAGAAAAGGAGAAGCATAGAGTTAACTTCCTTCTCTCCTCCCATTGGTACAGATCCTACTACGATAACTGGAAGTAAGTGGATGTTGGCACAAAGAGAAGTTCTGTCCTTGAAAACTGGGTATCTTTGAGGTTTCTGAATCAAAGCCAACTTTCTTCTTTGCACAGAAGTTGTGATTTTCACCAGGGGGCTGAGTCTTGGCACTTCAGTGCATAGCAGATTACACAGTTGTGGATGTGGTTGTGGTTTTGGACTCTCATGGAAGACAGGGAGGGCTGTGTATAGCAAATCAGATTCAGCAGGGAAACAACTTTTTTTTCCTATCACAGGGAGAATTTTAGAGGATTATATTTAAGAAATTTCTAGAAGTGTGTTTTGAGGAGCATCCTGCTTGCAGAAGTCTCTTCCCATTTCCCAACCTGCAAGTCCTGCAGAAAGAAGCTCTAGTACAAGGCTCAGGATGGGGAGGGTGGACTGTCATTTTCCTCATCACCAATCTGCCCACAGCATCGTTTATTCCATCCTCCTTATGTGGATGGACTTCTACCCTGATGACTTCTATGAACCCAAGAACCATGACACCTTAAAAGAACTTACACAGTATGTCAAGCTCAACATGCCCTCTTCAGACCTGCTCTTCTGCTTACATATTCTTCTGGACCATCTGGAGGAGCACATGACCCATGAGACCCAGAAAAAGAGGAAGAAGTCCTTGTTTCAATGCTTCAGAGCTTGTGAGTAGGGATGGAACCTGGGTCTCTAGAGATGGGCCTGATTGGCCAACAGCCCTTAGTACTCTCCAGCTTGGCAAAATGTCCTTTTATGGATATTCTTTGCGGGTAATATGTTCTCTTTTTGAAAGAACTTGGAAGTATCCACTCAGAAACACCCTACCTTCCCATCAGTGTTCAGTCCAAACTCAAGTTCTACAACTTCCCCCATTAGATCCTCATGGAAGTTTAGTCACACCTTAACTTCTAGAGTCTACTCTAAGAATCCTGTACCTATTTCCATTCTCAGGTTTGCATCAGCGTAGAGCAGCTCCTGCAGAACTACAGATAAATAACCCTTCAGTGATGTAGTCTTTGGGGACTGATGGAGATCAGAAGCCATCACTGATCTCCAGAAAGCATGTGAACATAGAGTTTTTTTTTTTCAATTTGTAGAAAGGCCCAAGCAGGTTTTGAGTCCTGTGAACATCCCACTGGTTCTGAATTCCACATGTGATGCAGGTGTACCTGCACATACCACCAAAGAAGAAGACGATCCAGAATGTCTTCCATTGATGTTCACAATCCAGCTAGATCAGCTCCAAACCAGCCAAAAAAACACGTCTTGGTGTGCAGGGTAAATGTGTGCTAATGGAAAATGACCCCAGTCTATGTTCAGTGAAACCAATAAGTGAGGTCCAAAATCTAGATTTAGTTGAGGAAAAGTAATCTTTCCTCAAAGAATACCCAGACCAATCTGTCCTCCTGCAAGGGATCCAATTTCCAATTGAGAAATTAGAATCTGTCCCTCTCTGGACTCAGGAAGAAAATTCTATCTTTAATGAGGAAGTAGATCACTTTGAGAACTCTGAGGCAGAATTTCTGCCTGAAGGCAACTTAGAGGCCAATCTAGATTTAGAGATTCCTTTCCCCCTTCCTGGGAAAATCTTTATTTTTCTCTTTGTCCTGATTGTTGTAAAAGGTTCATTCTATTTATTTTTCTAACTTTATTAAAATGTCAATTTTTTTTGTCGGTTGTGGGGCTTGAATGCTGTCCCTCAGCTCTTCAGCTCAAGGCGAGCGCTCTACCACTTGAGCTACAGTGCCACTTCCATTTTTCTGGTGGTTTATTGGAGATAGGAGTCTCACGGTCTCTCCTGCCCTGGCTGGCTTTGAACCGCGATCCTCAGATCTCAGCCTCCTGAGTAGCTAGGATTACAGGTGTCAGCCACCAGCGCCCGGCTTAAAATGTCAATATTTTTGATATATTCTAAAATTCATGAATCCTAAATATGTTTCTTTTTAAACCTACAATCTGAAACATCATGCATACATGTTCTGTGGGGGGGAAACACAGAGTGACAGGGGGCTGTACAAGAGAGCCTACTGTATATAATGGGAACTGTTAAATGCACGGGGAGTGGCAAGGAAGCAGGTCATGATTGCATGGGGTGATAAGGTGGCTACAAAAGGTCTAGGACAGCAGATCAGATGTCCTAGAAATCTGTCAATTGGGACAAATGCCACAATACTTATAGTGGTATGTGGGACGCTCTTCCAACAGTGAGTTCAAATCTGTATACATCTTCATTGTGATTTGGGTAAATATGGAAGAAAAATTTGACTCCAGTAATATAAAAAATCTACTTAGGGCTGAAAATATTTGACAAAATATATAGAAAATATGTATACTGGAAAGTAAAAGCCATCATCAGTAGAAGAAAAAAAGTTGTTTTTTTTTGGGTCCTGTTGTGGGGCCTGAACTCTGGGCCTGGGCGCTGTCCCTCAGCTCTTCAGCTCAAGGCTAGCGCTCTACCACTTGAGCCACAGCACCACTTCTGGCTTTTTTCTTTTTGCTTATGTGGTGCTGAGGAATCGAACCCAGGGCCTCAGGCATGCAAGGCAAGCGCTCTACCACTGAGCCACCTTCCCAGCCCCAGAAAGAAAGTTTACATAGATGAAAAAACAGAAAATCAGGAAGAAAAAAAACACAATTAAATTAGTTATATGTTAATATGTGTTATATTCTTTATGTTATATATAGTATATTATATAATATATAAGATTGAATATGATTTTTCAAACTACAAAGGCATTTAAATTTTTAGTCTAGTATTTTTTTCACAAAACATTAATGTTAAATATTATTGGGGAAAGTAGGGATATAATTTGATTATAATTATATGAATATATAATTGTGCGTTTCTAGATATAACACTGATTATAAATAGATGAATAATTATATATATATATATTTGTATATATCTGTCTGTGAGGTGAATATAATGAAACTGACTACAGTATGTATAAAAAAGCAGCTATGAGTTGAGTCCATGAGACTCAATCCTGTAATCCCAGTGATGTGGGAAGCTAGGTTCTGACTTTTAATCTGTCTTACCCACTTGGCCTTAGATTTTCTGAGGAGGCCTGGACCCTTCAGTGTAGCAAAGAGACATATATGCAGTGGGATCACACTCCCTGACCCCAGAGGAAAGTCAGTAGAAATCAGGACAAGCCTCTTATCTTATGACAGTCTACTCAGTTCCTGTACCAAGATGGCCATCTGTAGAACATCAGATGGAAAGTTGGCATTCCCTCAAAAAGGGTCTAAAAAGAGCCTTCTGAACTATAGTCTCTGACTATACTGAATTAAACCATATTTCCCTTCCCAAGCTGCAAACACATAGAAATATAGGAAGGGCTCAGGAGAGATTGGCAAATATTTACAAATACATAAAATTATATACTCTGTTTTAGTAATTCAATGAAAATCGTCAAAGGCATGTCTTTAATTTTTCTTTTTCTTTTTTTTTTTAAAGGAAATGGAAACATACTCTGAGTGTATCAGGAACTGGGTGACAGTTTGGTTGCTGAATTTTTGAAGGCACTCCTGAGCAAAGGAGACACATATATTGGGGAAATTGTGTGGGGTTGGGTGTCCTCACACAGCTTTACAAAACAATAGCCATAACTTCTATGATGTCACAGTCACCTTTGCCATAGCAGCAAATAAGTGTCAAACACTGATTTTTCCCTGAAGTAGACCCAACACCACCAAAAGGCACAAAGAATAAGAGGGAATGATTACTAGCCACCAGACTTCAGCTTGAGAAGGTGTCCTGACCAGAAGCTAGGATAAATTGAGCTGGAGAAGGCTCATCTCCATGTAAGGCTCCTGAGCACTAAGGACTAGGCACTATTACAGGTATTGGAGAAACAGAAGTGAATGTGGCTCTCTCCTCACCAATTTCATGCTGAAAAGAAAACCAGAAATCATAATGATACTTTCTATAAATCAGAGACATGAAATTGGTGGTTTTTTGGCAACAAGTTCACATTGGGGATGGGGAGAGACATCCCTAAAGAGGAAGGAGATAGTTGATATGAGAGCCATCATCCAGGCAATTATCTAGGAGCAGGTTTTCTTTCTTTCTTTTTTTGGGTCCGGTCATGGGGCCTGAACTCTGGGCCTGGGCGCTGTCCCTCAGCTCTTCAGCTCAAGGCTTTACCTCTTGAGCCACAGTGCCACTTCCAGCTTTTTTCTTTTTGCTCATGTGGTGCTGAGGAATTGAACCCAGGGCCTCATGCATGCAAGGCAAGCGCTCTACCACTGAGCCATCTTCCCAGCCCTAGGAGCAGGTTTTCCAGGCAGTAAGAACAGTAAGTACATCCCCCATTGATGGGAATGGATCTGACTTGCTTCAGAAAAGGAAAACAGCACTGACATGCTTGCTTGTGAAATAAGAATGGAAGGGTACAATGAAGAAAAGAGAGATCAAAATGAAGATAGGAATAAATTAGATATATATTGGATGCTGCGGGTTACAAGAAGAAAAGTTATGATTTTAGTTTAAATCTGACGTGACCCACTGGAACCAAAGTGCTCAAACAGTAGTCAAACATATGGGTCTCTGGTGTCTCATAACTGGAATCCTAGTTACTCAGGAGGCTGATATCTGAGATATTTGGGCTGTACTGAAGCAAGCCCAAAGGAAATTTGGTAAGACTGATCTCCAATTAACCACCAAAAATATGGACATGAAGCTGTGATTCAACTGGTAGAGCACTGGCCTTGAGGAAAAATCTAAGGGACAGCACCCAGGCCCCAGGTCCAAATCCAAGGACTTCACAAAACAAAGAAGCTAACAAATAAATTTTGGTGCTGTCATTCATCATTTAGCATTCTAGTTCAATATATTTGGTATGAGCCTTGGAATTATATCCTTAGCAAATGCTCTCCTGGATATTTTGCTTCATTACCAGCTTTCAAAGTCCTGGCATCACCACTGTCTCCTCCCAGTTAACATAGCAGTCTACCACTGGAAATTTGAAGATTTATTTCATTAATCACAAGAATTCTTATCATCTATCCACATACATGAAATGAATAGTAGCCACATTCCACTACTCTGAATATTTTTAATCCCCCTTTGAGTTAATTACCATTAAGGCTTAAAAACTCTAGAGTGGTTATCAAATTAATTCAACAGTCATCATTCTTCCACCCAATCTTGTAACATAAGTTTTTAAAACTAGAGAGTATATGAAAGTGTACACATGATACCTTCTAACTATAATACTCTCAAGAAGTAGGGTTTTACAGAAACATCCTGATTGCATTGCCAAATCAAAGGATAAGAGATTTAATTAAGCTACCTAACATCTCAGAAGGAAAATGCTATTGACTTTAGAACAAATTCATTAGCCTGGAACTGAGGAAATGAGTTTCAGAAATGCCAGAGGCAAAGAGTATTATTCAAATCACCTTATCATGAGGCACAAGCAGCCTGTCTAGATCAAACTTCCAGGAAAAAAAGGGATGAATGAAAAGCAATTAATGCTTCTAAAACAAGCCAGTTGGTGGTGGTTCATGCTTTTTATCCTAGATACTTAGAAATCTAAAATGAACGGATCTCAATTCAAAGACTGGCCAGGAAGAAAACCTTCCTCTCTGCAACCAGCAGACAGGAACCATCAGCTCTGGGCCTGAAGCCCAGCTGGATGGCCTCTGCCCACAGACATCCAGACACACAAGACCACCCGCATCTAAAATATTATCAAATACATTCAAATAATATCTTCTGTTTGGGATATAACATTTAAAAGATGCATCAAAAACATTTCACTGAGTTCCAGTTAAAAAAGGCAGAGTGAAAGTGGAAATATGTACTCACTCACTGAAAGCTAAGTCACTGACTAGAATGATGTTAATAGGGCTAGAGGCCTATTTGGTAACTTATTCATTCAACCATCTTTCCTCACAACTTGTCAGTCAGCCTGAACAGTGACATTTTTGGTTTTTTGTTTTTATTTTTTGTGAACATATTGTACAGAGGGGTTACAATTACATGGGCAAGATAATGAGTACATTTCTTATCAAGCATTGTAGCCTCCTCCTTTGTTCACCCTTCACATCCCTTCCCAGTCTTCCCCCGCCCCCTCAATCCCCCCCCCCGCCCCACACCAAAGTTGTAAAGTTCGTTTTCGACATGACAATTTGTACTTCTCATTGTAGCAACAGGCCCACCTGTATTCTTAAACGACTTGTTTTTCCCCATCTCCTCCAAAAATTATACCGACATCAAATATAGTGAAAGCAGGGGTTAAACAGTGAGATTTTTGAATGAAATGTGTGTGAGCATGTAGCTTGTGAAAGTAGTAATGAAAAGCTAGGCACTGGAAGCTCAGGCCTGTAAAACTAGCTACTCAGAACGCTGAGATATGAGGAACTCAGTTCAAAGACAACTGAGCAAAAAAGACTCTTACCTCCTGTAAGATTAAATTAAAAGAAAGCTGAGCTGTGCTTCAAATGGTAGAGTGCTAGCATCACATACAAAAGCTAAGGGACAGTATGTAGGTCCTGAATTCAAGCCCCAGTACTGGCTCTCATACACAAAATAATCATGTCAACACCACAGTATATGCACATGTTAGCAAGGGATGTAGATGAATGGGATGATGACATCATTTACCTCACCTTTAGTCTCAAGCATTCTGTGCAGCATAGCTCAGTGTGTGTAAAGCCCTAGTGAAATCTTTTCTCAAAACCAGCAGCTACACCCTCATTTCCCTCTGCACATTTATATTGTGTGTATATTTATATTATGTGTGTGTATACACACACACACACACACACACATAAAGGGCTACATTTTTCTAATTAATTTTGAAATACATAACCATACACACATGCTTCAGAATGATGTGCCCTTGTTTAGGTTTCATAGGGAGCACAATATATCCAGGCTCATTCTTGTAATCTTAGCTGCTCACGAGGGTGGGATCTGAGGATCACAGTTTGATGCCAACCCAAGCTAATAAGTCCTCAAGATTCTTATCTTCAATTAAGTAGCAAAAAGCAAGAAATGTCACAGTGACCGCATTGAATAAAATAACATAAGCAAGAGCTCCAGTCCCTCAGTTCAAGCCTGAGTACTGGCCCACTAACACTCCAAAAGCCCAAAACATCAAACCAAAAATATGTCAAAATATTTTGTAACTTTTGAGGCAAAATCCAATGAGGCAACATAGTTTCTAGTCTCTTGAAGAGTTGGTGGGGAGCCCCAAATTCAACATGTGTGAAAACGAACAAGCAACCAAATAAAATTTCCCAGTAAAGAATCTTCCTTAGTATTCACTGGGACCCCTGACAAAGGTTTTTTTCTATGCTTTTTGAAAATCAGTGTTTTTTTTTTTCAGTAAGGGAAATAGTATAAGCCTTTAGTGTAAATTATAGGAGTCATTGGAAGCTCCAAGTGAACTGAATGTACAACAAAAAGCACACAATATTACAAGTTTCTCTGCCTCTGTTGAGACACTAGAAACCTGTAATAGTGTGGCCTCTCGGAAAGAGAAGGGGGATGCTCAGCATCACTGGTCATAAAAGAAATGCAAATCAAAAGCAAAATCACATTTAGATTCCACTCACCCCAGTTAGAATGGCTATTATCAAGAGAACAAGTAATAATAGATGCTAGGGTAGATGTGGCTAAATAGGAACAATACTACATTGATGGTAGGAATGTAAGCTGGTTCAACCACTCTGGAAGGCAGTATGGAGGTTCTTCAAAAGACTAAACATAGAACTCCCCTAAGATCCAACAATCCCTCTCCTCAGCCTTTACCCAAATGATCTCAAACTAGGGCACAATAAGTTACCAGCATAGCTATGTTCATTGCATCATGGTTTATCTTAGCCAAGATATAGATCCAACCCAGTTATCCCTCAATAGATGAATGGATCAAGAAAATGTGGTATATTTACACAATGGAATTTTATGCTTCTATCGGAAAAAATATCATCCCTTTTGTAAGCAAGAAAGTCTTGGAAAAAAATCATATTAAGTGAAGCAAGCCAGACCCAAAGAAACATGAGCTCTATGATTTCCCTCATTTGCAATGATTAGTACTAGACTGTTACTCCTGAAAGTGGATCATAATAGCTGAGGAGTTATGGGCATATATATGACCATACAACATGATATTAATTGAAATGTACGCCAAGACATAGAAACAGCAGGTCTTCTTTTGTTTAGTTGTCAATCTTGATGTAGCCAACGTACTGCAGCTAGTTCTTTCTTCTTTATGTCATTTTTCTTTTCCTATTGGTTTTATCCATGGAAATTCCTGTCTTTGATTCTGGTACCCTGCATCCTGTATATGCCTTTATCTGATTGGGAGAAGGGAAGGGAAATAACAAAATGCTGAAAGAAGTACAAAAGGTGACCCATTGCAACAATGATACTCACAAGACACTATGGCAGAAATTAATTTTACAATGTAAGGGGGGGAGTGGAGGGAAGGGACAGAGGGTGAAAATCACTGGAGTAGGTAACAATGTTCAATGAGAAATGTAACTTAATCATGTAAATGTAACCCCTCTGTACAGCATCTTTATAATTAGATTTTTAGAAATATAAAAATTAAAAAAGTTTTCTTCATAAAATCTCAAGCTGATAGCAACAGAACTTGAGTTCATGTCAAAGTGTTTTTTTAGGACTTAACCACAATTAAGTGACAATGAGAAAAGTAGTGCTTTTTATTGTATTATATGAATAAAGAAAAATTTCTTTTCATTTCTGTTTATGTAGAATTCATGTTTGTGATCTGCGTTGTTCCCAAGTCAGACAAATCTCTTGTCCTTAGCTTTCTTTGGTATGTATAGCCTGGACATATAATTCTTTGTTCAATTTGGAGGCCTAGCATAAAGGCCCTCCTTCCTGGGCAAGAAGTTAGACTGGAGGACCCCTGACACTCGCTGTGGTTTCTCTCTCACAGCTCACTGAGGAACTTAAGAGTTTGAGAAAGTAACTGCTAATTAAGAATCTCTTACTAATTATTGGTAGAATTTGAAAACATATTTTGGTAATAAATAGACCAGAAAAAAATGTTAAGTTTGCTATTTTTTATCACTACATTTCTTTTTGTCTAAGTATAAAAGCCAGACTTATCCTAACGGCCTAGAATAAACAAAATGGCTTATAGAGCTCAGATGATTTCTTTCCACAGAAGATGACAAAAGCAGAAGAAACTGTAACAAGTCCACAAATGGCACAAGGAAGAGAGAATGTGATGTCTCCTTAAATTTAAGATTGAATACTCAATGAGGAACCCTCGGGACTGATGACAGCTTAAGAACCTAACATTTCCTGTGTCGTTTCATCATAGGAAGCAGTCACCAGTCTCTCATCACACCATAGGTGCCATGGTGACATGACCTTGGCTGTGTCCTGAGAGGGCCCAGCAGGGCTCTGTCATGGTCACCGGAGAGTCATAAAAGAAGGTGGTAACAAAGCCCGAGTCAGGATTTTGTCAGATCTAGATGATTTGTAACAGGCACTACTGACTTCTGGCTAAGAATGTGGATATATTATCGGGGTCCTGCACACAAATTTATCACGTGTTAGTTTGCACCATTTCCTTATGAAATCCAACAAAAGGTCATTAATGCCCTCTGGACATATTCTCATCAATATTTAGTAGGTAAAAAGCTATATAAAATGAAGTTCATCATGAGGAAAAAACCCAGATGAAAACCAAATTTCAGGAGCATTTACAAACATGTTTTTCTGCACATATCTAATGTGAAAAAATATTGAAAATTAATGAAGCTTGGAAAGTTAGATTGATTTCTTTTTTTTTTACTACGGTTGCAACTTTCTTTTACATTTCAATTACTTAACAAAAAGAAGGTAAGCCAAGCAACACCAGTGGCTCACATCTGTATCTCTAGCTATTTAGAAATCTGAGATCTGAGGAAAGTGAACTGAAGCTAGACCAGGTAGGAAAAACCTGTGAAACTTTGATCTTCACTTAACCATTCAAAATGAAGAAGTGGAAGTTTGGTTCAAGTCGTAGACGGTTACCCTTGAGTAAAAAAGCTAAAGGTCAGCTCCCTGAGTTCAAGCCCCAGTATTCAAACACACACACACACACACACACACACACACACACACACACACACACACACACACACACACACAAACCCATCCTATCTCAAAACAACCAGTGAACAGGAAAAAGAAACAAGATGATATTTTTTTATTTTCTTTCATTTTTATTTTTAGAATTTATTTCTCGTTGAGAAGCTAAAGGGGTTCTAGAAAAGGAGGGACAAAGGTTGATCATGTGCAACAGTGGTATTCAATTGGTACTATATTTAAAATGACCTGTGCAACTTGTTTGTAGGGAAGGACTGGAAAACTGGAAGAGATGAAGGGAAAGGGTGACATTGTCCAAAAAGAAATGCACTCAGGGAAGTAGAGCTGTGGCTCAATATGAGTGCAATTCTTCAGCAAAAGAGCTCAGAGACAGTGTCCAGGCACTGGGTTCAAGCCTCATTACTGAGTAAAATAAAAACAAAGACAAAACAAATGTAGTCATTACCACACAAATGTAACTAACTCCTCTACATCACAACAACAATTAATAGTAATAATAATAATAACAATAAAAAAAGAAGGAGGAGGAGAAGGAGGAGGAGGAGGAGGACGAGGAGGACGAGGAGGACGAGGAGGACGAGGAGGACGAGGAGGACGAAGAGGACGAGGAAGTTAATAAAACCAAACCAGTGAGAGAGAAAAATTAAGAGAGCAAGGGAAGGAGTGACATTTCAAAAAAGAAATGTATCCTGACCTGACTTATATGACTGTAACCTCTGTGTAACTCACCTTGATAATAATAATACAAAAGAAAAAACAGAAATATAGTGCTGGAGGCATAACCCAAATGGAAGATCAGACTAATATGTATGTGATACCAAGTTCAAACCCCATCATCAATTTCTCCTTCAAAAAATGGCTCTTCTCATCACTTGTGCTTTCCCTAGCTTATGAAACGGGGTGCAAACAGTTAAAGAGAGAGAAAGGTAATCTGTCAGGAACAGAACTGTACTTGCAATGAACAGTACTTGCTAGAACACATGTTGACTAGAACACATGATGACTCTATGTTTTCTGAAATAAACAGACCTAGTTGGGCTTGAATACAGGCTCCACTGTATACTAGCTGGGGACTCAAAATTAACTAAACTCTCTGGATCTCAAATTCTTCACAGGTAAAGTGAGCATAACAATACTTATCTCACGGGAGTATGAGATCTGGGTGTCATCAAACATGGAGCGGGTTTTATTTTAGGTGTGTGTTCAACACTCAAACACTGCTGGAAGGAGTATAAACTGGCATGATGTTTACTATATTACTTAACAGTAATACAACAACTACTACAGACTCACTCCTGTAATCTTACTTACAAAAGGTTCTAAGTCTGGACAGGAAATTGGAGCAGACTCATCTCCAATGAGCTCTAAAAAAGCTTGAGGTGGAGTTTGGTTCAAGTGGTAGAGTGATAGACTTGAGCATAAACCTCAGGAACAGTGCCCAGACAATTAGTTCAAGCCCTAGGACAAACACAAGCACACACACACACACACACACACACACACACACACACACACACACACACACACACACACACACACACTAAAATTTGTATGTTCCTATCATCCCACTTAATAATACTTTCCCTCTTCCAAGTTCACCAGTTGTTGTTTTTTTGTTTTAAAAGGGACTTGCTGTGTAGCTCAGGCTGCTATTAAACATACAATCCTCCTGGGTGCTGAGATTACAGGCATGCCTACCATAATTGGCTTCACTCAGTATCTTTATTTATTATATTTTCTGCAAGAAATTCATTCATACTTATGAAGATATATGGCTTAAAGCTGTTCACAGTAATATTCTACTGGACAAAATATAAATAATATAGCTGGACATGGTACTATGCAACCACATAGTAATGCCAGCCAATACTCAGGAGAATAAGGAGTTGAGGAAAGCTTGGTCTACACTGCAGAACCTGGTCTCCAAATGAAAGAAATTCTATAAATATTAATCTACTATGAAGCACACAATATGTTAAATTTATGTAATGGAACAAATAGATCATTGTTAATGGAAATAAAATCTTGGCAGAAATTATAAATACATACATATGTATATATATTTAAATTTGGAGAAATAAAATTTCAAGTGGTATTATCTGCATCTTTCAGTCTACTTGTCACCTACCTATTTACCAACACATTGATTTCTGTTTAGTCTTCACAAAACACTGTTCTCTCACATTAGTACAAAAAATTGCAAAACAAAAAGTACAAAAAATACATTATCATAAATACAAATGTAGTTTAATCCCTACCATAAGAATTTGGGGAAAACTTGCATTCAGTTAATGGCATTGAATACTGCTCAAGAAGGGGAGTCTAGTAGAATGTTGACTGTGTGTGTGTGTGTGTGTGTGTGTGTGTGTGTGTGTGTGTGTGTGTGTGTGTGTGTTCCATGAGTAAATAATAGAGTTAGAAGTCGACCTATCATTCTTGCTTAGTCTTTTTGCTCAAAGCTGATACTCTACCACTTGAGCCACATCTCCACTTCTCGATTTTGGTTTCTTTTTTTTTTTTTTGGGTCCGGTTGTGGGTCCTGAACTCAGGGCCTGGGCGCTGTCCCTCAGCTCTTAAGCTCAAGGCTAACGCTCTACCACTTGAGCCACAGTGCCACTTCTGGTTTTTTTCTTTTTGCTTATGAGGTGCTGAGGAATCGAACCCAGGACCTCAGGCATTCAAGGCAAGCGCTCTATCACTGAGCCACCTTCCCAGCCCCTCGATTTTGGTTTCTTAATTGGAGAAATATCTCAGATTTTTCTGCATGGGATGATTTAAACCTGAATCCTCACTTTTTGACCTCTAAAGTAGCTAGGTTTTAAAACATGAGCCACTGGTGGATAGCAACTTCATTAACATTTTTGCATGTTTGAATGAACTTTAAAGTAAAACATATATGTTACTTTTGAGAATGGCAGGAAATAGTAATAAATGTTTAACAGAATTTAAAACATACAAAGCTGAGAATGGCAAGTAGCTGAGAATAGAATGGAATAAATCAAAATTTCCTATAACAGTTTTCAGTCTGTGCACAGAAATGATTGCATTGTTGGAGGCCAAGGCCATCAGATAGCTGAGTTCCAGCTGACTGCTATGCTCATGAGGCCAGCTAGTGCTATTCATAAGAATGTGATGTTGTTGGATGGCAAAGATCAGCTTCAAGTTCGGAACCTGGAATGTTTCTATTAATCTAGAAGGGGAAATATACCAGGACCCAATGACTGGGAATGTGGTTAGTGGTAGAATGCTGGCCTAGCATGCATGATGCACTTGATTTGATTCCTCAGTATGATGTAAGCAGAAAAACTGGAAGTGGTGCTGTGGCTCAATTGGTAGTGTACTAGCCTAGAGCAAGAGAAGTTTAGGGAGAGTGCCCAGGCCCCCAGTGCTGGCAAAATTAAAAACAAAAACAAAAACAAACCAACCAAGCGCAAAATGCTGTTTGTTGAAATAAATATGTTGAATAATTCTTTATACTCACTAGAAAATTGTGCTGTTGGGCATTCATAATGAACTTTGTTATGAAAAATTTAAGTAAATTAATGAAATATTATCTGGCATTGGACAGGACATTGTGAGATCTAAAAATGATTGCTGCCTATGGTTACTTGACATAACAACATTAGAGATACACTTGCCAGATTGTGATTTTTTTTTAAGTATACAATTGTGGGATTTTTTCTTTTTCAAAATAACTTTACTGCCGGGTGCCAGTGGCTCACACCTGTAATCCTAGCTACTAAGGAGGCTGAGAATTGAGGTTCTCTGTTCAAAGCCAGCCCGGGCAGGAAAGTCTGTGAGACCCGTATCTCCAACTAAAGGTTCAGAAAATGTGAAGTGGCACTGTTGCTCAAGTAGTAGAGTGGTAGCTTTGAGCTGCAGAGCTGAGGGACAGTGCCCAGACCCAGAGTTCAAGCCCTACAGCCGTCAAAAAATAATAGTAGTAATAATATTAATTTTATTGTTACTATTAAGGTTTTATATATAAAGGCTACCACTTCATAAGTTTGTTTCTTTGATAAAAGAAACGCATATCCATCTTCATTGCCAACAGTTGCTATATATTTATTCAAATACACACATACACACATACAAACACGTGTAGTATAAAGACCCAGTCAGTCTGCAAGGAAATATTTTAATAGGAATTCCATAAAATATTGTCTGCTGAGATCTGACTTGAATTTATAGTAATGTCTAGTTGTTTCCACCCATGGACAAGTCATCATCATTGGTGAAGGTGTTGCCATTTGAATTTAGAATGCCCCAGAAAGACCTGTGTTAAAGAAAAATGATTTACCATTTCCTGAGAATACCTGAATATTTCCTCTGGAGATTAAGTTCTTCAGAGTGAAACCCATGAGAACATAGACTCTCATCTTCTTTCTTCTTTTATCTTTAATCATTCTAAATCAAAAACTTTTCTCTTTGACATACTCTCCACCTTCACATTGTCTTGTCACAGGCCACCAAAGCAATGAAACCAACTGAACATACCCTGAAACCTTCGAACTTGTAAATCTGAGTAAGCTGCTTAATAAATGGACAATATCACTTATTATGGTAGGTTATAAAGCTTACACAGAAGTCTAGTCTTTCTAACAATGTAGAATATATTAAAATGTGCTTCATTATAAAATATCTAACTCCATATTGTATTTTGTGTTTTTGTTTTTGTTAGTCCTAGGGCTTAAACTCAGGACCTGGATGGTGCTTTTGTGTTCTAGGCCAGAACTCGACATACAATCTGAACTGAACTCCATTTCCCCTGGTGGTTAGTTGGAGATGAGAATCTAATGAAGTTTCCTACTCAGGCTGGCTTTGAACTGTGATCTTCGGATCTCAATCTCTTAACTAGCTAAGATTACATCCTTGAACTACCAGTGCCTAACCATGTTGCATATTTTGTGTAATTCCAATTTCCAGCATTGTGTAGATGCTCTTACTACAATATATAAAAAAGTAACCCTGTTTCCATTGTATTTGATGATGGTATAATTTGTCTGTGTGTGGGGGGAAAGGGAACAAACAAATTGTTTAAATAGGGATACAGATGGACCTATTGCAACAATGAGATGTACAAGATGTTATGTAGAAAAACGAACTTTACAACTTTGGCACGGGAGTGGGGAGCAGGGTAGGGGAGATAGGTAGGGATGGTAAGGGGAAACAAAGGAGGAGGCAACAATGTTTGATAAGAAATATACTCATTACCTTGCCCATGTAATTGTAACCCCTCTTTATGGTATTTTCACAGAAAAAAAAACTTAAAACATAATAAGGATATTTGTAAAGTTTATAATAAAGAAAGGATGTTCAGCCTTTACAAAATGTATGCAAAATCTATGCTAAACTATTGATATTTACTGCACCTTTCCTGCAATCAGTTTGATATAGTTTAATATTTGTCATGCCAAGTTTCTCTATATTCTACTGGAGATTTACTTTTTCATGTATGTATGTATATGTATATGTATATATCTATCTATCTATCTACTTATCTATCTATATCTATATATTCTGTATAGATTCTATATTCTCTCTCTCTAGATATATTCCAATGTGGATAATTAGACTTGAAACTTTGCTTTGTTATTCTGTTCGGAAGCTGAAACTGGTCAGCTCATTCTGTGACAATATCTGTGCTCATTCTCATCATTCCTTTATTTACCACACAATCTGCCTTCTAAAATCAGCTTCATTTCCTAGGTAAGGTTACCAATCAGTCCAACCAATATTCACCCAGAGGCTTTTAATAAAGCAAGCTTTAAGGAAGGAAGATAGCATGAAGTGACAACTACAGAATTTCTACAGAGACATGACATTGTTCACATTTCTGCCTTCCTTCTCTTCTCATACTTCAGAAAGCATTGACTAACCCTGTAAATATACTGCATTTATAACTTAAGGATCAGTGGTTTTTTCCAACCTGAAACCTTCTTTTCCATGATTTTTAACATAAACTTTTAGGACTTTTTTTCATTGTGATAGGATTCCATTGAAAACGAAGCCAAGTATATCAAGAAAGCCAGTGTTTTCAACTCAGAGTACTAAACAAAAGAGGGAGAAAATGGTTAGCTACATATGTTAAGCACAAATAGAGGCAATATCAAGATATTTTGAAATTGTATATTTTTACTGGATAAAGTGGCTCAAACCTGTAATATTATCTGCTTGGAAAACATAGATTAGAGAATTCCAGTTCCAGGCAAGCCCAGACAAAAAAAGAAGTTTCAGAAACTCTAACCATTTGCTGGGTGCAATGTGTTTTGCTTGTTCAAGCAGGCCCAGGCATAGTGATACTACCTCAAAATAAGCAATCAAATTACATTCTGCAGTTATGGCAGTAGTAGAGATGCTGTTTCACAAGTATAAAGTTTTGGGTTCAATCTTCCAGTACTGCTAGGCATTTAAGTGTGTGACAGGGCAAGAATTTGGCATGTCTAAGGTCAAGATTTCACACTCTTTTTACAAGCTCTAATAAAACCTTTACCTCTTTTGGTATTTTAAAAAAAATATACCATAACTTCCATGCCCAAACCAAATAATTTCCTATCAGAGCTTTTCTCCTATCGGTTAACTAATATGTTATGTGTTGGATACTGTCCCACTGAAATCACACTAAAGATAAAAAATCCATTGCCTTAGAAAGTGACTGCATTTGGAAACAGAATCTCAAAGGTAGCATTTAAGTTGAAGTCTCCTCCAAGAGAAGCAGAAGGCCTTGAATATTCCAAGGAAAGAGGACTCCGAAGAAGCCAACTCTGATCTTGGAGTTTTAGTTCCACCAACTCAGAGGCAATGTATTTACAGTGTTAATGCTACCTAATCTGTGGTAGTGTATTATTACAATTAATAACAAATGTGGAATCTATAAGACATGAAAAGTCATTGACTCTTGGGGTCCATGACTCATCTCTACAATGCTAGTTATTAAGAAGGATGAGACATGGGGGATAATGCTTTTCAGGCTAGTTGGAAAATTCATGAGTTACTATCCAATTAACTATAAAAATTTCTGGGCTGGAGACGTGGTTCAAATGGTAGACTGATTATTGTTAACAAACAAACTGAGAACATGAGGTATGTTCAAGCCCAAATTGGGAGAAAGAAAAAGTCCTTAGAATACTATGAGAAACAGAGCTATGAATAGGAAAGCAGAAACAAAAGAAATAAACATTGATACAGACAGACCTTCCCAATGTCAAATATGGCACAAACTCTAATATTTAGGGTTTTCCTTCCTATACAGTAGAAATAAATGGTAGTTTGATTTGACAAAACTAAAGTGTAAAACTGTATGCAATAAACAATCACATTACTTTTATGTTTCCATAATTTAAATTTCCTACAAATTTATAGAATAGTGTAGCTTTGGAAAATCAATAAATGTTGCATTTTCATATAGGATTACATATCCTTTCAAGTGTTGTCTAAAACTGATCTACACTGAAACAATTGCCATTGTACCTTTCTCAAGATTCCAAATGTTTATATTTTCTGCTGACCTCCCACAAAATCATACCCCAAACATAACTTTTTAGTTTGTTCATGCAATCATAGAACCATAAACATATGGCACAAAATGTTAATTACCTTTATCTGCTGTCATTAATGTAGTATAACTAATACAATTAAGTATATACCTTGAGAGAAATAAGATTCTTCCTTCTAAATACAGATTTGCAAGCATACATGCGCGCGCGTGCGCGTACACACACACATACATACACACATATTTACCACTCTGACTCAGGTTAGGTTCCTGACATTGAGTATCAGACAATGATCTAATAATCAAACTTTCCTGCCCAGATATAAAATATATTCATAATTCCACACATACAAAAATACCAGATCATTCAAAATAATGAGAATATTTAAAAGAACCATCCAGCTCTTGAGCCATTTACTCCCTGATTTCATTCATTCATGATGATTCATTTTTCATATAATAATTAATCTTTTAGAGTCTCTGATTAGCAGACAAAAATATGTTGTCATATAATAAAAAATGTAGGTAAAATTACTTGTCCCTAGGTAATCTTTAATATATCTTATCAAAGACTTCTGTTTCCTTCTTGCAGAGTCTGTTTCCAGCATTTTGCCATCATGTCTAATATTAAATTAAAAAGGACATGCCATATTCCTCAGTTCATTTTTCCTAAAGGTTACACTATGGAGTTGAATCTGATTTGTTTGCGTATTCTAAATTAAATATTCTCAACAACTTGAATTATTGTTGATGTTACTCCTAAGCCATTTGAAACATCAAAAAGAACTGGAAATTCACTTGGCAATGATTTGTGACTGGCAGTAATGGTTGTGGGGGGATGAAGGACTTGAATTATCTAGAGTGCCTTAAAAATGGTACTGTTCTTTAAAGGGCTGATCGTTTAGTAACCTTTTTTTTTTTTTTTAATTGTAAAGATACTATACAGAGGGTTACAGTTACATGAGTGAGGTAATGCGTACACTTCCTCTTAAACATTGTTACCCCCTCCATTGTTTTCCCCCTACCATCCCCTCCCTGCCTCCCTTCCCCGAGGTTCTTTTTTTTTTTTTTTTTTTTGATTGTGATTAAGTGATTACATAATTTCCGGAATCTCACAGTATTGTGGAATAATGATGCTCATTTAAAGTCACAAGTTCATTCTAACTTTCCTGGAGCAAATTGTCTATCACAGTCTGTAATATATAACGGTGGTCACATGTTATCTACCATATATGTGATCAGCAACATGGGGATATTTAGTAGTGGTTCAACCAGATGAGTGGGAGTTCTTTGTTTCTTAAGTCCTGTTAGTTTTGTCATATCACCTAACATTTTGGATTTAGCATCCACTTATCAGGGAGACCATGTACCGTTTGTCTCTTCGTTCTTGGCTAACCTCGCTCAACATGATTCCTTCTAGCTCCATCCATTTCCCTGCAAATGCCATTATTTTGTCATTTCTAATGGCTGCATAATATTCCATTGTGTATAGATACCACAATTTTTGGATCCATTCATCTGTGGTGGGGCATCTAGGTTGTTTCCATATCCTAGCTATTGTGAACAGTGCTGCAATAAACATGGAGGTGCACGTGTCCTTGTATATTGGTTCCTGTTGTTCAGGGTAGATGCCTAGAAGTGGTATGACTGGGTCGTAAGGGAGGTCAATCTTTAGCTTTCTAAGGACCCTCCAGACTGCTTTCTAAAGTGGTTGTATAAGTGTACATTCCCACCAGCAGTGTAATAGGGTTCCTCTTTCTCCTCATCCCCTCCAGCATTTGTCGTTGGCTGATTTGTGGATGTGGGACATTCTGACTGGGGTAAGGTGGTATCTCAGGGTTGTCTTTATTTGCATTTCCTTCACCACCAGGGATGATGAACATTTCCTCATGTGTTTCTTTGCCATTTTTATTTCTTCATTTGAGAAGTCCCTCTTTAGTTCCCTTGCCCATTTAGTAATTGGTTTGTTAGGTTTGGGAGGGATTAGTTTCTTGAGCTCCCTGTATATACAGGATGTTAACCCCTTGTCTGATATATTGCTGGTTAATATTTTTTCCCAATTCATTGGTTGTCTTTCTAGCTTAGTTGCGATAGATTTAGCTGTGCAGAAGCTTTTTATTTTAAGGTAGTCCCATTTGTCGAGTCTCTCTCCAACTTGTTGTGACCCTGGGACTCTGTTCAGGAAGTTCCTTCCTGTGCCTATTAGTTCAAGTGTCTCTCCTACTCTGTCCTGCAGTAGTTTCAGAGATTCAGGTTTAATGTTAAGGTCTTTAATCCATTTTGAGTTGATGTTGGTGCATGGTGATAGGCTGGGTCCACTTTTAGTTTTCTGCATGTGGCTGCCCAGTTTTCCCAGCACCAGCGGTTGAAGAGGCTGTGTTTCTTCCATTGTACGTCTTTGGCTCCTTTGTCGAATATCAGCTGGCTGTAGGCCTGTGGATTTATTTCTGGATCTTCTATTCTGTTCCATTGGTCTTCGGGTCTGTTTTTGTGCCAGTACCATGCTGTCTTTGTTATTATAGCTCTGTAGTAGAGTTTGAAGTTCGGCATGGATAGCCCTCCCATATTGTCTTTATCCCCTAGAATTGTTTTGGCTATTCTAGGTCTTTTGTTCCATATGAATTTTTGGACTGTTTTCTGTATTTCAGTGATATACGTCATTGGGATTTTAATAGGAATTGCATTGAATTTGTATATTAGTTTTGGAAGTATTACCATCTTTACTATATTAAGTCGGCCTATCCAGGAGCATGGAAGGTCTCTCCATTTCCTAGTGTCTTCTGCAATTTCTTTCTTTAACTTTTTATAGTTCTCATTAAATAGTTCTTTTACATCTTTGGTTAGGTTAATTCCTAAATATTTTATTTTGGGGGAGGTTATTGTGAATGGGGTTGCTCCCTTTATTTCCCTCTCTTCCTGTACATTATCAGTGTATAGGAAGGCAACTGATTTTTGTGGGTTTATTTTGTATCCTGCTATTTTGCCAAAGTGATTTATGATTTCTAAGAGTTTGGGGATGGAGTTTTTGGGATCGTGGAGCTATAGTATCATGTCGTTTGCAAAAAGGGATAGTTTAACTTCTTCTTTCCCTATGCGGATCCCTTTAATGTCTTTTTCTTGTCTTATTGCCCTGGCTAAGGGTTCTAGGACTATATTGAAGAGAAGTGGAGACAGTGGGCATCCTTGCTTTGTTCCTGATTTTAGGAGAATTGGTTGTAGCTTTTCCCCATTAAGTATAATAAATGGCTTTTATTGTTTTTAGAAATGTTCCTTCTATTCCTATTTTCTCCAGAGCTTTTAGCATGAATGAATGTTGAATTTTATCAAAGGCCTTTTCTGCATCTGTGGCGATAATCATGTGATTCTTGACCTTGGCTCTGTTGATACGTTGGATTACATTTATTGACTTACGTATGTTAAACCATCCCTGTGTCTCTGGGATGAAGCCTACCTGGTCATAGTGTATAATTTTTTTATGTGTTTCTGGATTCTGTTAGCTAGAATCTTGTTAAGGATCTTTGCATCTGTGTTCATCAAGGAAATTGGCCTGTAATTCTCCTTTTTGGTTGAGTCTTTGCCTAGTTTGGGGATGAGTGTGATATTGGCTTCGTACAATGAGTTTGGTAGCTTTAGGTCCAATTTTTTCTTGTTTTTCTAGCTGTTTTAATTGCAACATGAGATTATTTACTTGGTCTGTCTCCATTCTCTTGAAGTGGGCACTGAGGGCAATAAATTTGCCCCTCAGGACTGCTTTTGCTGTGTCCCACAAGTTTCTTTGTGAGGTGTTTTCATTTTCATTGAGTTGTAGGAAATGTTTTATTTCTTCTCTGATCTCTTCTGCTACCCAGGCATTGTTAAGGAGTGTGCTGTTCAATTTCCATGTATTAGAGAAATTTCTGCGGTATGCTTTGTTATTGAGAGCTAGCTTGATTCCACTGTGGTCAGGTAGGATTCAGGGGATTATGTCGATCCCTTTGTATTTGCTTAAGTTCCTTGCATGAACTATGATATGTTCTATTTTGGAGAAAGTTCCATGAGCTGCTGAGAAGAATGTTTACTGTGTTGTTTAGGGTGAAATACTCGGTAGATGTCAGTTAATTCCGCTTGAAGTATGGCCTCACTCAATTCGGTAGCTTCTTTGCCAATCCTCTGGTTGGTAGACCTGTCCTTTGGTGAGAGTGGCGTTTTAAAGTCTCCTAGTATTATCGTATTGGGATCTATTTTATTCTGTAAGTTTGATATCATTTGTTTGACATATCTGGGTGCACCAATATTTGGGGCATATAAGTTGATGATGGTTATATCCTCCTCTTGGATTGTTCCCTTTATTAATATGTAGTGTCCGTCCTTGTCTTTCTGTATTGATTTTAATGAAAAGTTTATTTTTTCAGATATCAGGATAGCTACACCTGCTTTCTTACTGGGAGCATTTGATTGGTAGATCCTTTTCCACCCCTTCACTCTGAGTTTGTTTGTATGTTTGGCTGAGAGGTGGGTCTCCTGAAGGCAACAGATGGATGGGTTTTGTTTTCTGATCCAGTCCTCAGTTTGTTTTCTTTTAATTGGCGAATTCAGCCCATATATATTAAGAGAAAGTATAGAGAGATGCATTGTTGTCCCTGCCATTCCGTTTTCCTAAGTTTTTCTTCTTTCCTTTCCTCCTGTGCTTGCTCAGTTAGACTTTGAGTAACGCCTGTTTGGGGCAGGTCCAAGTTCCTGGTTGCTTTCTTCAGGTTGTGTCCCCCCTCTTAGAATTCTTTGTGATGCTGGCTTAATGTTTATGTATTCATTTAGTTTTTTTTTGCTATTAAAAGTTTTCAGTTCTCCATCGAATGTGAATGCTAGCTTTGCCGGGTATATTAGTCTGGGTTGGCAGTTATTGGCTCTCAGGGCTCGTATGGTGCTTTCCCAGGCTTTTCTTGAATTCATTGTTTGTGTGGAGAGATCTGCAGTGATTCTATTTTTTTTTCCAATTGTAGTATAGCTCCTTCTTCCTTTTTGCTGCATGCAGGATTGTTTCCTTGTTATTCAAATCTATCATTTTTACTATAATGTGTCTAGAAGTGTTTCTCCTGGGATCTTGCTTGTTGGGTGTTCTATAAGCTTTTGTAATGTAGTTAAGATGGTCATTTTTGAGGTGGGGAAAATTTTCATTGATTATCTTGTTGAATAGGTGTTGCATTCCCTTGCTCTGGAATTCCTCACCTTTGTCCACTCCGATTATACGAAGGTTAAGTTTCTTGGCATTATCTGCTTGCTCTTGAATTTCCCTTTGGTTTAATTGAGTGATTTTTCCATATCTGTCACTTTTTGGTCCAGTTGGTGTATTCTGTCTTCTGTATCTGACACTCTACCTTCCATTTCATTCAGTCTGTTGACCGTGGCTTCTATTGTGGTTTGCATGGAGGAAATGGATCCCTTTATGGATTCAATGTTGGTTCTCAGAGTACTGCTCTCACCTCTCAATGAGGTATGCATTACCTCTACTTTGGCGTTTATCTCACTTCTTACTGAGGTTTGTGCAGCTTCTATTTTTGCATCCAACTCTTATTTGATATCCTGTATCTCTTTTGATAGTTCATCCTTGTGCTCTTCCAATTTCTGATCAATTTCTCGCTTTATTTCTTGAGTCATTGCCTCCAGCAACCCTTGGATGTAGCTTTCCATTCCTGCTTTGCTCCCACTGGGGCTCTCCCCTACGTGGCTGCTGGCTTTTGAGGTGAGCTTGCTGTCCTGGGTGGTGGTAAACCTTGTGATTTTTCTCTGTGATTTTCGCATGGGGGTTCAGGAGACTGCTCTTCAATTTTGTTTTGGTGTGTCTGTCTGTGCTTGGTTGCTGATTCTGTATTGGTAGAGAGTCTGTGCCTGATCTGGGTTCTGTTGGGAGCCTATTTCCAGCTGATATTCTTACTTAGGATTCTCAGCTCTCTGCTGTAGATTGCTGGCAATTCCCGCCTTTGGAAGGGTTGAGCAGCCTAGGCTGCTTGTGTTTGCTCCTATGGGTGCTCTTGGGAAGATCAGATGCTCTGGATGCACTCTCCCAAATACTGGAGTCTGCTATGGGCTCCTGATGTGTTGTTGTTTGTTTGTTTTGGGCTGGTTGTGGGCTTGAACTCTAGGTTTGGGTGCTGTCCCTCAGCTCTTCAGCTCAAGGCTGACACCCTACCATTTGAGCCACAGCATCACTTCTGAACCTTTTTGCTTTTGTGATGCTGAGGAATCAGATCCAGGGCCTCATACATCCAAGACTATCACTCTATTGCTGAGCCGCCTTATCAGCCTGAGCTCCTGCTTACTATCAGGTGCTGGCAGCCTGTGTTGCCCAATTCCCAGCCTAGGGTATATGGGTGGAGTTTTGGTGGGGTTTGGGCTTCTCTTGTCCTGAGCCTCCAGGTCTTTTGTTGTCACAGGTGTGCTTCCTGGCGAGTGTTGTTTCCTGATTTTCTCCCCTCTTTTGAGGCATATTCTCAGCTTTTTACTTCAGTTGGGAGGAGTTGGTTGTGTTGTTCAGGCGCCGGATCCCCGGGCCTGGTTCCGGCCCCAGCCTGGAGCGCGCTTGTTAGGCCTGTGCTGATGTGTATACCACCTAGGTTATGTAGCCTGGAGGACACAGTTCAAATTTCTTCTACTGTTGGTAGTCTTGACCAGGGGCACTGTTCCTGGCTTGGGCATTTAAGCTCCATTCCAGGGGCACTCTTGCTCTGACCTGGCCAGCAGAGTGTGCTCCACGGGCTGGTGGAGCTCTCGAACAGTTCCCAGTTTTAGTGGGTCCTGTGGTCCGGGTGTTGGGGTAGGGAGTCTAGGTCAGGGTCTAGGGATTCCCTCCAGCTCTGGTCTCCCTTGAGGGATACACTGTCCCCTGTGGGGTACTCACCCTGGAGCTGGTTGTTTCTGTGTGGTGTAGGTCATCAGTTGTTGTTGCAATCCGAGTTCAGTTGGGGTGGTTGGGGGCTGGGTTGGGCGGTGGTGGCTCTGTGTGATTCTTTTCTGTCTCTGCCTCTATCGAAGCTGTCGGGTCAACAGTGTCCACGCTCAGGCGGCTTCTTCGCGGGTTGTAGAGATCCGGTGGGTCTGACACCGGTGCCTCAGGCTTCTGAGCAGGTGATCTGCAGGCAGCCCCCTGTGTCTCTGGGATGCGGGCTGCCCCGGCCAGGTCGTTGCGATCGCGATAGGGCGGGTGGTCTCCCGACAGGTCCCTTTGTCGCGCTGCTGGTGCCGGGCGGCTTTGGTGGGATGGAGCCTCTCTGCCCTGGTGGAGAGTGAGGGGTGGGTGTGGGATCCTCGTGGAGACTCCCGGCTGGTAGGTTTCTCTGTTCCTGGCGATCTGCTGTTCTGCAAACCAGTACCTGGTGATCTGCAAACGGCCCCCTGTGTCTCTGGGGCTCCGGCAGCCCCCACCGGGCCGGCTGGCCGGTGGCTTGGCGCACTGCCGCGCAGCCAGTAAAGGTTGGGGGAGGGGTCTTCGCTCTTCTCTGTTCTGAAATTCTTCTTTTCCTCTCTTTCTTTTTTTGTTATTTTCCACCTCTGGTTTTTCTCTGAGTGTTCGTCTTTTTGTTGTTGTCGGTCTCTTGGGGAGATTAAGCGTTGGAACTCAAACTCTCTTTTTGGTTGGAGAGAGCTGTGGCGTTTCCCTACTGCCCCGTCGCCATCTTGGTCCCCCCTCCCCTTAGTAAGCTTTTCAAGTGTGGTTTTCTTATTTCATCTAACAAGATAAAAGAATGCTTTTCATCACATTCTTGCCTGCAAAGCAGTAGAATTATTTCCTTTGTACAGTTTATGGCCAGCTGCTACTGTAGTGAAACCCACAAAAAACTGCACAGCTGTGTTAGCTGATCTAGATTTTGAAATTTTCTTCCAGTAGTCCTTGTGATTTGAGCCCAGATTCATGGGATAGTCACATAATCCACAATTACAAAGCACCACAGTATACAAAGACCACGTGCAAAATGAGGTTCAATTTTTTTCTTTGTTGTTTCCTTTTTGTCTTACTGTCTTTTAAGGAGCTAGGGGCTGTCTATTTCTCATTATTGTTGATGTGACTTAAATAAATTTACCACATTATTCAAATATAATAAATAGATATAAAAAGACATATTTAGTCACAAAATAAATCTAAACATTTGATTGACATTTTTTATTCTAGTCCTGTTCTCATTTATCTTCAAATAACGTTGAGATGAGTCAAGCATATGTGTAAATTGACATATATCAAGCACACAGAACTCTGGAATCTTTGAGCTTTGATTTCTATATCAACTTCACCTAGAAAAGAAAATTATCACTTGCTTCATGTCTTAAGTAATCTACTTAAAACAAGTTTTATTAGTCTTTTTCTCTTAAAATACATTTTTTGCCAGTCCTGAGTTTTTAAAATTATTTATTATTTCTTTTTTTAATTGTGAAAATACCGTACAGAGGGGTTACAATTACATGGATAAGGTAATGGGTACATTTCTTATCAAGCATTGTTGCCTTCTTCTTTGTTTCCCCTTTCCATCCCTTTCCATCTCCCCATTGGTATAAGTTCTGGAGGGGAAGGGAAAAAAACCCACATTGTTTAAATAGCATATAGGTGGATCCATTGCAACAATGAGATGTACAAGATGTTATGTCGAAAAAACCAACTTTACAAGTTTTATTACTTTTATCAATAGATCTCATAATCTCTGGAATTGAGGCATTGCATAAGTATTTTATTTCTTATTTCCACTGAATTAATATTGTATAATATTTGATTTTTTATTTCCACTGACTTAATATTACATTTATTTTCCTTTTTTGCACATGAAATAATGACATTCATGAGGATAAAACATCACTGTTCTTCATTTTGGTTGCCAAAATGGAACTGTTAGACATTTTGAAATTTTAACATTAAATCTGAACATTCAAATTTCATTAGGACTTGAACTTCACGACATCTTTAATGTAAAAACAAAAAGAATTATTGAATAGAAAGCAACATTATAAGTTATCACACCTTAATTCCTGAATTGATTTTATGATAAAAACAATTATATTTATATAACATGATATACATACTCAAACTATGAGATATGGAAACAAAAGACTCCTTTTTTGTTTTTGTGTTTGTTGTTCGTTATAGCGTGTGATGATTCTGTCTTCTTTACCTATGCATGGTATATTCATTGTACGTCTTCAGGAAGGTGGGAGGTGGGCACAGAGCTTTAGGGAAAAGGGTGAAAATTGCAGTAGTGGAGTTCATTGAACATTGGTGATTTAACACATGGATGGGGACAGGAGGGAGGGATGAGGAACAAGTGAGGGAACTGAAGATATTCCATAAAAGGAAATGTACTCATTACATGACTTATTAATTGCAATCCCTCTATTAATCACCTTAATAATAACAGAGAAATTTTTTAAAACTCAAACAGAATGTTGTTTCTTAGAATTCTAGATTTTTTTTGTTCACTGGTTTGTGCTGCTTGAGTCTATTTCTAAAAATATCTACATTGACATTCATTGAGTGATTTTGTGAGCTACTAGTATATAAAAGTCAATTATGATTTCTTGTATTTTTTTTGAGACTCTGATTTATTTAATTCTTTAATCTAATTTGTATTATTTTTGTCTACTGGGTTTTGGTTAGGCCTGCTCCTGTTTTTCAAGGACCTAGTGTTGCATCATTAGTACTGATTCAAGATTGTTCTAATTTGTTTCCTTTGTGTGTGTCTGAAAATACTGTACAGAGGGGTTACAATTACCTGGGCAAGATAATGAGTACATTCCTTTTCAAGCATTGTAGCTTCTTCCTTAGTTTCCCCTTCCCATCCCTTCCCATTCTCCCCCCGGCCCTCCATCCAATCCTCCTTTGCCCCCACCAAACTTGTAAAGTTCGTTTTGACATAACGACTTGTATATCTCATTGCTGCAATGGGTCCACCTGAATCCCTGGTTAAACGATTTGTTTTTTCCCTTCCCCTTCAAAAATTATGCGAACATCAAATACAGTGAAGGCAGGGGTTATATCATGGGGGAGGAACGTACAAGGCAACGTAGAAATCATCTTATAAATGTGTTAGAAACAAATCGCATAAAAAAACATTTAAATATATACCTTAGGCTTCATTTCCTTAACATCAACTTACCTGATCTTTTCTGCTTGACTCAGACATATACTAGCTATTGCAAATAAGGGAAACCATGGGACCTATGTTTCTTTGGGGCTGGCTTACTTCACTTAATATAATTTTTTTCCAAGTCTTTCCATTTCCTAACAAATGGGGCAATCTCATTCTTTCTGATGGAGGAACAGAATTCCACTGTATATATACACCACATTTTCTTGATCCATTCATCTACTGAGGGGCATCTGGGTTGGCTCCATATCTTAACTATGGTAAATAATGCTGAAATAAACATAGTCGTGCTGGTAGCTTTAGTGTGGTCTTGTTTGTGAACATTTGGATAAATGCCCAAAAGTGGGACTGCTGGATCATAGGGGAGCTCTATGTGGAGTTTTTTGAGGAACCTCCATACTACTTTCCAAAGTAGTTGAAAAACATTACACAACCACCAACAATGCAGTAGGGTTCCCTTCTGTCCCCATCTCCTCCAGCATCTGTTGTTATTAGAGTTCTTGATTATAGCCATTCTAACTGGGGTGAGGTGGTATCTCAATGTTGTTTGACTTGCATTTCTTTTATGGCTAGGGAGGTTGAGCATTTCTTCATGTGTCTATTGGTCATCCTTCTTTCCTCTTCAAAGAAGTTTCTCTTTAAGTCTTTAGACCACTTATTTATTGGGCAGTTGTTTCTTTGAAGATTTGTTGTTGGGGGATTTAATTTTTTGAGTTCTAGGTATATTTTAGAAATGAGACCCTTGTCCGTTGTATGGCTAGTGAAGATCTTCTCCCAATCTGTGGGCTTTCTATTCATCTTGCTAGCTATATCCTTTGCCATGCAGAAGCTCTCTAACTTCATGCAATCCCATTTGTCCAACCTTTCTTTGATTTGTTGTGTTTTTGGGTCTCTATTAAGAAAATTTCAGCCTGTGCCAAGGAGACCTAGGGTTTCTCCTATTCCATCCTGTAATGTTTTCAGAGTGTCTGCTTTTACTCCAAGGTCTTTGATCCATTTGGAGTTGATTTTGGTGCAGGGTGATATATAAGGATCTTGCTTTAGTTTTCTACAAGTGATATATAAGGATCTTGCTTTAGTTTTCTACAAGTAGTTAACCAATTTTGCCAGCACCATTTACTGAAGAGGCTGTCTTTCTTCCATTCTATGTTTTTTGGCTCCCTTATCGAAGATTAGATGGCTATAGGTCTGTAGGTTCATTTCTGGGTTTTCAATTCTATTCCATTGGTCCTGAGGTCTGTTCTTGTGCTAGTACCAAGCTGTTTTGATTACTATGGCTTTAATGTAGAGTTTGAAATTTGGTATTGATATTCCTCCAGCAGTGTTCTTTCCGTTGAGGAGCGTTTTTGCTATTCGGGGTCTTTTATTGTTCCATATGAATTTTTGGATTGCCTCTTCTATTTCCTTGAAGAATGAGGTTGGAATATTCATAGGTATCACCTTGAATTTGTAGATAGCCTTGAGAAGTATTGCCATTTTCACGATGTTGATCTTTCCAATCCAGGAGCATGGGAGTTTTTTTGTTTTTTTTTTTTTTTTTTTTTTTGCCACTTTCTAAGTTCTGTCTTGATTTCCTTTTTCAAGTTTTTAAATTTTCCATCATAGAGGTCCTTCACTTCTTTGGTTAAGTTAATTACTAGGTATTTTATTTTATGCGGGAATATTACGAATGGAGTTGCTTTCCTAATTTCAGCCACACTTTTCTCATTGTTGGCATACAGAAAAGCCATTGATATTTGAGGGTTAAATTTATACCCTGCTACTTTGCCAAAATTTTGAATCAGCTCGAGTAATTTTGAAGTGGATTCTGTGGGATTCTTTAAATACAAGATTATGTCATCTTCAAAGAGGGAGAGTTTTACTTCTTCTTTCCCTATTTGGATCCATTTTATGTTTGCATCTTGTCTTATTGCTGTAACTAAGCATTCTAATACTAGATTGAAGAGAAGTGGAGAGAATGAACATCCTTGTCTCATTCCTGAGTTAAGAGGAAATAGTTTTAGTTTTTCACCATTAAGTACAATGCTGGCTGTAGGTTTGTCACATACAGCCTTTATTGTATTGAGGAATGTTCCATGGATTCCTAATTTTTTGCAGAACCTTCATCATAAGGGAGTGTTGAATCTTGTCAAATGCCTTTTCTACATCTATTGAGATAACCGTGTGGTTCTTATCCTTGCTCCTGTTAATGTGCTGAATTATATTAATTGATTTGCTTATATTGACCCAGCTTTGCATCCCTGAAATGAATCCTGTTTGATTGTGGTGTATGATTTTTTGGATGAATTGTTGAAGTCGATTGGCCAAAATTTTGTTGAGAAGTTTTTCATCTATGTTCATCAAAGAAATGAGTCTATAGTTCTCTTTCTTTGATGATTCCCTGCCAGGTTTTGTGATGAGGCTTATGATGTCTTCATAGAATGAGTTTGGGAGTGAACTTTCTCTTTCAGTTTCATTGAAGAGTTGAAGGAGTATTGGTGTGAGTTCTGCTTTGAAGGCTTTGTTGAATTCCGCTGTAAAGCCATCTGGTCCTGGGATTTTCTTAGCTGCTAGGTCTCTTATTGCTGTTTCTATTTCAATGCTTGATATTGGCTGTTAAGATAGTTTAACTCATCTTGGTTTAGTTTTGGTTTAGTTTTGACATGTCAGTATTTGCTAGGAAAAAGTCTATTTCTGCCAAGTTCTCAAACTTATTAGCATAAAGTTTTGAGATGTATTCCATTATAATGTTCTGAATCTTGGTTGTTTCTGTGGTGATGTTTCTATTCTCATCTCTGAGTTTATTTATTTGGGTCTCTTCTCTTCTTTTTCTGATAAGATTTGCCAAGGGTCTGTCAATTTTGTTAATTCTTTCGAAGAACCAACTCTTTGGTTGATTCTTCGTATGTTTTTGTTTTGCATTCTAATTCATTTAATTTTGATTTAGTTTTAATTATTTCTTTCCATCTACTGGATTGGGATTTATCTTACTGCTCTTTTTCAAGGAGGCTCAGATGTCTCATTAAATTGTTGGTTTCAGATCTCTCCAATTTGTTGATGTAGGAACTCAGAGATTTAAACTTGCCTCTAAGTTCTGCCTTTGCTGTGTCCCAGATGAGCTGGTAATTTTTGTGTTCATTTTTCTTGAATATCATGAACATTTGAATTTCCTTTCTAATATCTTCCATGACCCACTCGTGATTCAGCTGTGTGTTTTTAAGCCTCGATATGTTACAGGATTTTCTTTGGTGGCTTTTGGTGCCGTGTTCTAATTTTGTTCCCTTGTGGTCTGAGAGAATTCACGGTATAACTTCAATGTTTCTGAATTTGGACAAGTTTGCTTTGTGGCCTAGTAGTTGTCTATTTTGGAAAATGTTCCATGTGGTGCTGAGAAAAACGTGTATTCTGATGCTGTGGGGTGAAATATTCGGTAGATGTCTGTTAAATCTAGTTGATCTATGCAGTTGTTTAGGTCTGCGATTTCTCTGTTGAGTTTTTGCAGAGTTGATCTATCTAGTGGGGAAAGTGGTGTGTTAAAATCCCCAACAATTAATATCTTTGGATCTGTGTGGGATTTGAGTTGTAGTAGTGTTTCTTGGTTAAATTTGGGTGCTCTGTTTTTTTGGCAAATAGATATTTAGGATTGTAATATGCTCCTGAAGGAGAGATCCCTTAATTAGTATGTAGCGACCTTCATTATCTCCTCACTAATTTTAATTTGAAGTCTATTTTATCTGATATTAGGATTGCAACTCCCGCCTGTTTATGGGGGCCATTTGCTTGGTAGATTTTGTTCCAGCCTTTCACATTGAAAATGTGCTTGTTTTTATGGGCAAGAAATGATTCCTGAAGGCAGCAGATAGAAGGATCTTGCTTTTTAATCCAACTAGACAGTCTATGTCGCTTAATTGGAGACTTAAGTCGTTAATGTTGGGAGATAGGACTGAGATGTATTTGGGAGTTCCTGCTATTTTATCCACGTTCTTGATACCTGCAGCAACTGGGTTCTTCTTATGGTTCTTGGATTTTCAGTTTGGGTGAGGTTTCTTGGCCTTTATTGTGGTCTTGTTGGTTTTCTATGTGCAGGACATCTTTAAGAATCTTTTGTAGGGCTGGTTTGGTGGAGATATATTGTTTCAGTTTTTCTTTGCTATGGAAGGTTTTTATTTGACCTGAGGTTATGAAGGAGAGTTTAGCTGGATACAGAATTCTTGGTTGATAGTTGTTTGTCTTTAGGGCATGGCATACATCATTCCAGGCTCTTCTTGCTTTGATTGTCTCTGCTGAGAAATCTGAGGTGATTTTAATTGATTTCCCTTTATAGGTGATTGATACTTTGTCCTTGACAGCTTTAAGGATCTTTTCCTTGGTCTGAATTGATTCTGTGTGGATTATAATGGGGCAGTGGTATGTCCTATTCTGGTCTGGTCTATTTGGAGTTCTATAAGATTCTTGTATCTGAATAGGCCTATCTTTTTGCATGTTTGGGAAGTTCTCTGCTAGGATCCTGTTAAACAAATTTCCTAGACCATTAACTTCTGTCTCTAGGTGCTCCTCTACAACCATTATCCTCAGATTAAGCCTTCTGATGGTGTCTTCCAAGTGTTGAATAGATCTATCATATTTCTTGGATTTGTATGTTGTATGTTCTTTCTCTATAATAGCTAGGCTGTCTTCAATCCCTGAAATTCTATCTTCTGCATGGTCTAACCTACTATCAAGACTTTCTACATTGTTTTTTAAATTCTTTTCCTTCTACTTGGTCGGCTTTCATGGCTTCAAATTCTTTGTTTGAGCTTTGTTTTAAATCTTGTATGAACTTCTTTTCTTCCTTAGTTTGGTGTTCAGTGTTTATTCTCAAATCACTTAGTTGATTGGTTATGATTTCCTTGGACTCCCATTCCTTCTTTTGGGTTCCATTCAGCATTCCCTTTGTGGTCTCCCTGACTTCCTTCAACTCTGTGTTTATGGATTCCATGAATCCCTTTAGTGATCTTTCTGTATTCTCATCCTGCTCTCTCAATTCCTGTATTACTCTCTGATTAGCTTCCTCACGTTCACGCAGTTCCTGTAGTTTTCTTTGGGTGTTCTCAACCTGCTCACGCCATTCCTGGCTTTCTCTTTGAGTGTTTTCAAGTTGCTCACGCAATTCCTGTATCAATCTCTGAGTAGCTTCCTCACACTCATGATATTCCTGCATTTAAAGTTTGTTTTGCCTTCTCTCTCTCCCTATCATGCTCATACAGAGTCCTTTGCAGGTTTCAATCTTTTCATTTACCATGTTTACCAGTAGTGTTTGTAGAGCTTTTTGGGAACTTTCCTCATGATTATTCATTATCTGTTCTGTCCCCTGATCATGAGTGGGAGTTGAGATACCCGGACTTGCCATTTTTCTTGTGTTTTTCCGGATTGATCTGCCCATTTGGGATGAAAGTAACACCAGTTTTGTGTTAGCACACTATTTTAAGGCAAGCATCAACCAAAGTCTGTAGTTGCACAGTCAAAAGTCTGCAGATACAATCTAGTTCAATAGATATATCTATTCAACATCAAACAACTATGTATTAATGGGCTACGAACTGCAAAGAAGAATTTGGCAAACAGAAATTATTAGGTTTAGGGAGATATGTAGGTGAAAATAGGCATAGAGGGATGCGGAAAGGCAGAGGGAGAGTTAACTAAATCCTAATCTCAAAGCGAAATAGGTTGGATAAAACGATAGTAGAGAGAGAGAAAAAGAGAAGAAAGAGAAAGAAAAAAGAAGAAAAAATGGAAAAACAAAAATTAAAAAGTGCAACACTTAAAAATTATGCAAAAATGAAAACGTAATATGCAGAGAAGAACGTTGATAAAATAAGAGAAGGGGAGGGATAGAAAGGAGACGTGAAAAACTTAAAAATAAAAATGCTTAAAATATTATATAGGCATAAAGAGGTAGTACTGCTATTAAGGAATTTAAGTCTAAGAGGTTTTAAATTGAGTAATAAATTTCTGGATTAATTGTGTACACAATGGGGCTAAGGTCTAATAATCGACTACAGGTATACCTGAGGATGAGCAGAACAGCAATTAAGTCATGCAAAGAAGAATGAGAGAAAAGAAAAAGTGAAAAGAATGAGAAAGAAAGAAAAAAAGGATCAAATGGTCAGTAGAACTAAAGAAAAAAATTTAAAAAAGAGAAAAAAGGAAAAGGGAAAAAAAGTATATACACATATACCCCTAAAATAAAAATTATAAGAGGAAGACAAAAAAGTTAATAGAAAACAAAATTTTTTTTAAATTAAAAATTCTTAAAAAAGTTTTAGAAAATTTTTTTAATAAAAGGTACAAAAAAATAATTCTTTGATTTTTTTTGGTGGGGGGGGAGATGGGAAGATCCTGTATCTCCCTTGTGTCCATAACCAGTCTCTTGTTGGAGTCTCTGGTCTGCTTGTGGTGTTTGATTTTCCTGTGGCTTGGTTGGTTTCGTAAGTCAGTTTGTTTGAGCAGGCAGAAAAATGCTCTGCTTTACCCAGGATTTTGTGATCCTCCTCCCAAGATAGGTCAATGGTAGGGAGATCTGCTTTGAGCATCACAAAAGAGGAAGATGGCTGTTTCCTCTAGTTTGGAGATGCTGTGATGAGGCTAGGTTCTGGGTAGAGTTGAGGCCTTTCAGGAAACAGCTGCTTTTCCCTGAGGAGCTAGCTTCTGAGAAACTCACAGAGCCCAACCTGGAGCCATTCTCAGGGTTTATGTTTACTGAATTTCAATTGATTGTCAAGGCTGCTGTAGGGAGGGGCAGCCTCTGGCTTTGATTACCCAGTGAAGAAAGCCACTTCTGGGGCTGGTGGCTCGAGCTGGGTGACTTTTCCCTGGGTGGAGCTGAGCCTGGCAGGTAAGGTTAGGTTCCTGTGACCTGCTAAATGACTTTGTTTTCTTTCAAGGCCTGCTTTGGAGCTAGCTGCTCAGCTGGGCCTTTGTCAATATCAAAGATGGAGATCTCTGGTATTGGGGGGGGAGGGGTAGCCTTCCCTCCTCTGCTCCCTGAGAAGGAGTGAGGATGTCAGGCTTCTACTCACACCGGAGTCTTAGTTCCTGGATCATCTCTGGTCTGCGAAGTGCAGGATGAAGATGTCTGCTCCTTGCTGTTTCTTGCTGGTGGTAAGTAGAATCCACTCACCTGCCACTTCTGACGCCTTTGTCCTGGACTCTCTGTGTTGCAGGTATGGCGGCTATGGCCACTGCCACCACAGCTGCGGCAGCTGGCAAATGCTCAGATCTGTCTTCTTGCCTGGATTTTCCCTCTCTGGCCTAACTCTCTGCACTGTGATGGCACACTTGGTGTGATTCTCTGGCTTTAGGACTGTTCACTGGAACACTAAAACTGCTTTCTATGCAAGAGCTTGTTTAGCCTCCAGCTTCTCCTCCGCCATCTTCCTGGAACTCCATCAAAATAGTCATTTTTGAAAATCACAAAATGACATCTCTTGAAGCTTCTTTATCTATTAAATAAAGTGTATTTGCATTCTAAATATGTCATTCATCTCTCCAACAATTGTATAACCAAACCAACTCCAAGGCAAATAGTTCCTCTGATTAATTCAAGTAAATATTTAGGAACAGAAGTTACCACAATTGTATGGAAATATTTACCCACCACTCTAGAAATTAAATCTGAAATCATAAAGGATTGGGATTAATAATTAGCTTTCACTATGTTGCCATGAAGAGGTGGTGAACATTTTCAAGTCGGCACAGTTGTAGAGATTTGGTCACTGAGAAATTGTGATCAAAGAGGACATTAAGATCAAAGTCCTTTCCTCCTCTTCCTTCTTTTTCTTCTGTCTCCTATTTTTTCTTCTCCCTCTCACTCTTCCTCTCCCTCTCCCCATCCTCCTCTTTCTTCCTCTCCCACTCCTATTCCTCCTCTTTTTTACTTGCTGGCTTCTATGAACACATGCTCCATCTAATGTTCCTGACATGGGGTACAGTGCCACCACCAATCCAAAGCAATGAGGATAAGAAACATAAACTGAAATGTACAAAATCAGAAGCCAAGATTAATCTTTTCTTCTTTTAAGTTGATTTTATAAAGTACTTTGTCATATTAATAGGAGGCTGACACAGCATGCTGTCATTTATTATAAGGGATAAGATTTGCTGGAAAAAATGTGACTTTCTGAATTTCTCCAATGATATCCACTAGACTGACTGCTCAGACTGTTTATGTACTAGATTCAAAGATGTTCTAACATTTGACACAGGATATGAACATTTTCAGATGCACCTGCAGGGTCTCTGATTCATTCTTCATTGGATCCGATCCCTTTAATAATGATTACTTGAAAGAACAATATAGAAGGAGAGACATATATCATACAGAGATTAAGAATTAGCCTAAGAGATTTAGAATGTTAAAGGCAATGATGAATAAGCCTAGTTGATAATTAGTTCTTCAATAACCAAAAATGGTTCCTTAGAACAGTTTCTGGTATACCTTAGTTACTAACATTTATTCCTTCCATCTAGAGTTATTCGTTCTCTTCTGTCACAACTGTTAATTAGCCTTTGCCTTTTTGGTGCCATGACTGACCAAAAAGATTTCCAAATCTCACTTAGACTACCCTTTTGATTGTGATTAGCAGTGTACACTCAAAGCCTGGAATCTTTGAATTTCCAGAACTAATCTTCACCTGACATCTAACCACATTCCTGGCATTAATTGCTGTGACCTAATGAACAAATCTTTTTTTTCAACAAAGTAATCTAATATAGGTAAAGTACATGAATTAGAGACTTTTGTCAGGTATCAATATAAAAGGAGCATTTATATATTCCAAGTATGGGTTATTTATTTTGCATTTACTAACTAAATGTTGTCTTTGTTTTATTTATTTATTTATTTATTTATTTATTTATTTATTTTTGCCAGTCCTGGGGCTTAAACTAGTCCCTGGGGCTAGGGAATTATCCTGAGCATTTTTTTTTTTTGCTCAAGGCTAGCACTCTACCACTTGAGGCACAGCAGCACTTCCAGTGTTTCTTTTTCTGTTTATGTGGCATTGAAGAATTTAACCTAGAGTTTCATTCATGCTAGGCAATCACTGTACCATGAAGTCACATTCCCAGAGCCCTAAATGACTTTCTTAAGATGGCATTACATTTTCATTCCGTAACTATGTATCATAATTTTGGCCAGGTGCTAGGAAAGGACATAGAAATCAATGCTAAGTCCAGTAAGGCTGAAATTCCTATCCCATCACTAAGGAAGTACAGTGTTAAGACTTGCAGACTATTAGGACTCAGGGCTCCCAGAGCGTTAACTTTGAGCTGAATGGCTGAGGGACATTGACAGGCCCAGAATTCAGGCCCCACAACTGACCAAAAAAAATCGCCATAATATCATACCATTCTATGAATAAATGTCTAATAGCAGATAGTTTTAGAACTTATCCCTTTGATTTGAATATTGTTTTTGCTTCTACCTACAGTTAAAAAATAGATTATTTTTCTGCTCTATCTTCCTTATGGGCTTTCTTACATATCTGAAAACAAAATAAATCATTCTGCCTACTAATAAGCTACATGTATCTACTTATATAGTTTGTTCTATATATGATTCTGTTACTAAGCATGTGACTTTAGCTCTCAAGTTTATTCAGCTTTAACATGACAGGACAGAGTCTGTGACATGCCTAGAACTCTAGTAGTTATTATTAAAGGGATAACTAAAGCTAGAATGTGCAGATGCAAGCACAAACCATCTATAATTGTGGTAGTAACACCTAGAACTAAGTGCATAGAGGTTCTTGGAAAATTTTTTCACCAAGCAAAGATGTCATCTTTTCAATTTCCAGCTAGAGAATGCCAATGCTTGTGTGCTCTGTTACTAGTTCTCTCCTATGTCAGATCGGGCAGATTGGTCTTTAATGGCACATAGTTAAGAGTTTCTGGTGATAAATAATAAAGCAAGCTAACAGATCATGCCTACAGACAATTATCCTGGGCCCATGATTCTTTATCTTCCATGGGGTCCTCGAAAGGGACTGTGTAGCTATAGACATGAGAACAAAATGAAGAACTTAAAAAAAATTCCATCTGTCAAGCTGATGAAGGATGCTGTCCAAACCTGTGGAAAAAAACATGAAGTGCTAATTCTATGCACTGCTGATGCCTTTAATTATGCAAGTTTGCCAGTTGGAAAGATCGTTATTCTGTTTTTAAGAAGATCATGACACTGTACAGTTTGTGCCAACGGTAATCAGTCACAGAAAAGAATCTACCACATGTATAGCTCTACCTTATTTATAGCTTACTAGATCCTAATTATATTTCATAAATGGACAGTTAAACAAGGAAAATAGAAAACATGCATGACTGTAAATTAGAATGTAGAAATTACATGTCAAAACAGGGAGCCTTTTTCTGTGCCTGTTCTAGGGCTTGAACTCAGGGCCTGGACTCTGCCCCTGAATTTTTTTACTCAAGTTTAGCATTTTAACACTTGAGTCACAGCTCCAGTTTTGGTGTTTTGGGTGGTTAATTGGAGATAAGAATCTCACAGTTTGCTTCTTCATGATGGATACGAACTGAAATCCTTAGACCTCAGCCTCCTGAGTAGCTAGGAATAGAACTCTGAGCCACCAAAACCTGCTTAGGCAGCCATTTTGAAATTACACAGTAATGTTCCAGCAGGCAACTCACAGCAAGAGCACACTGAAGATAATTTCATTGTTACAGGATTGCTGATCCCTGATGCCCCAAGGAGGATGTCTCCAAAATGGAGTCATCTGCCTGGCCCTTGCATACTGAGTTCCTGATTTGTCTCAGAAAATAATTTGAGGATACAAATTAAAGGCCAAGAAAGTTTATTAGTAAAGCAGAGTTAATGAAAGAAGGAAAGATAGTGCACAACCCAGCCATGGGTATGGGCATGTCTGACCATAAATTCTTCATGATCTTAAAACTTTCTGCATATCTGTGCTCAAATGGAGGTTGAGGGTTTGACTCATATTTATTAAGAGTGATAAATGTACCAAGTGTGTGAACAAAGATAAATACATAAGGTACACTTTCATCAATTAGGCTCAGAGACTTCTAGACTGACCTATTTGTTAAATTTTGGTCATAGATGTCTGCTAAGCCCTTAAAAGGATGAATTTTGCCACATGCTCCAAGACAGGTGTCCATTCGTGAGATAAAATAAAACTTTAATCACATTTTATCAAGAAAAGTTATTTTTCCCAAATGTCTGTTTTTTCCAGGATGTCTCTTTAAGATATCGTTGTTCAGTTTTCAGATCACACTTTATATATTTTTTTATTGTAAGAATACCGTACAAAGTTGTCATGTCGAAAATGAGCTTTACAACGTTGGTGCGGGGGGGGGGGAGGAGAGGGGGAAAGGATTGTGGGGGAGGGGGGAGGCTGGGAAGGGATGTGAAGGGTAAACAAAGGAGGAGGCTGCAATGCTTGGTAAGAAATGTATGCATTATCCTGCCCATGTAATTGTAACCCCTCTGTACAATATGTTCACAAATAAAATAAAATTAAAAAAAAAAAGAATACCGTACAGAGGAGTTACAATTACATGGGCAAGATTATGGGTACGTTTCTTATCAAGCATTGTTGCCTCCTCTTTGTTTCCCCTTCCCATCTCTTCCCATACTCTCCCCACCTTCCCCCACCTGATCTTCCCCTCCCCCAAAGTTGTAAAGTTCGTTTTTTGACATAACGATTTGTACATCTCATTGTTGCAATGGGTCCACCTGTATCCCTGGTTAAACAATTTGTTTTTGCCCTTCCCCTCCACAAATTATACCAACATCAAATACAGTGAAGGCAGGGGTTATACTGTGGAGGAGGGACGTACAAGGCAACATAGAAATCATCTTATAAATATGTTAGAAACAATTGCATAAAAGAAAAAAATTGAATACTTATCTTGGGGTTCATTTCCCTAACATCAACTTATCTGACCTTTACTGCTTGGCTCAGACATATACTAGTTATTGCAAATAAGGGAAACCATGGGACCTATGTTTCTTTGGGCCTGGTTTACTTCACTTAATATAATTTTTTCCAAGTCTTTCCATTTCCTAACAAATGGGGCAATGTCATTCTTTCTGATGGAGGCATAGAATTCCATTGAGATCACACTTTATTTTGGACAAGCAGGCTAAGTCAGAGGAAGAGATCTACTCTTTTTCTTTATTCTTTTTCTTTTAACTAATACTGAAGCTTTTGATGGAATGTAGGTCTTAGAGATAATGCTTTTTTGCTTTTAATAGAATTATTAATACAGTTTCTCTGAATTCCGTGCTGCTGTTTCGTATGCCTCACTTTCCCTGTCTACTCCATCTCACCTTAAGAGGTAGTATTTCAAAGGTGTGAAACATTTTTTCTATAGCCTTAGTTTCATCAAGATCTTCAGAAAAACAGAATAATCCCTGTTTTCCTGAAGTTTGCCTATATTGGCTCATAGGGGCTTATCTGATTCTGATGGTTTGCTCCTGTGCCTCCTGGTAGTTCCTTGAGGTACTGCTATTGGGATCTCACTTGCCCTGATACATTAGATTATTTCCTTTGGTGTTCATACATTGGGGCATGTCTTCTGCTCATCTCCTCAACTTTCTATTGTCGTCTTTTTTTTCTAGAGGGGAGACCAGTGTCTGGAAGCTCTGCAGATATATAATCTCAGGACAGTTAGTGAGTAGTTGGAAGTATCCTTTCTTTTTGGCTCCATGACTGCCACTCAGTCCATGCCTTCACCACCATGAAGTTATTTACATGTCCTCAGACATAGTTTCCTCACTCTTCTATTCCTGTATCTCTTGATTCAACCTGTACATTCTTGTCAGGTGGATCTTAAAACACAGTTCTTCATATAGTCTTCCTATTTAAGATCTTTTGTGAGACAACTTCATTTAAAAGTCTAGTCAACCTTTCTTTTCTTCTCCCTCTGCTAGCATTATATACCCTCCTCTAATCATCAAAGTCTATCATTTCCTAGTTTTTCTTTTCTCATCTTTTTGTTGTTCATCTCCATTTACCTGCCTTGAGAACCTTCCAAGCCATCTAAACTCTTTAAAACCAACTTCTTTTGCAATTGATGCAATCTAGGATTCAAAGAAGTGTGACTACTCCAAACTATTTACCTGCCATTCAGTTTTGAAACATGGCCATGTGTAATGTTATAAAAAATAGCAACTTAGAATACTGCAAATACTAAGTGAATATATTTGCTGAAGTTGTAACAGTTTAGATTTTGAGATTCTGAGAGTTAAATAAGGTATCATGAAGAACACAAAGATAAGTCTTGGGCATATTTCAGCTCTGGGCCCAACTGTTTTATGCCATTGGATATATTACCTAACTCTCGAAACCTTACTTCATGTATAAATTTTAGATGAATATTGTAAAACTAGTATCATGAATTAAAAGTTTACAGAAATTAAATCTATTAACATATTTTATTTACCTTCCTTTTTAATGTTAAACATAGTGACTGGTAAATAATAGGCATTTAATAAACTTTAATTCAATCAACTGACTATATACTCACTTACTCTAGCCAGATATTATTATCTAATATCTACATATATTTTACAATAAATCATTTGAATTTAACTAGGTTAAAATTAAGACAGGATTGCAGAACTTATTACTACAAAATCATTTAAACTTACGTTTTTCTTTAATAAAGTTGTCTCCGTTATGAACATGTATATTTCAGTTGAGTTTACTTTTACACAGGTTGGATGGTTGAAATGCCTTTTGACAACCCAATGAAGACAGTTGCAGAAACGGTGTCCTGAATACAATAAAAACAGGTATCACCTGAATTTCAGCAGAACAGCTTATTGACACCAAAGAAATTTTTAGAGATAAAACAATAAGGAGAGAAGGAGCTTTTGATTTTAGGGAGGTTCGTAGAGGAGACAGTATGACTAGGTCTTTACTTTGAACACTTATTTGTAATTCAGGGGATTGGAATAAGTTACAATTTTATATACAAAACAGAGCATCTTTTTAAAAAATAAAACTAGCTAGATGAGGTTTCCCAGTAAAAATTCAAGCCTGATTCTTCCCTTCCTTTAATAAAGGATAGGTTATCACTGTTATGATAAAGTAGTCTAAAACTACAATTCCCTCCCTCATGTTGTATGATGTACCAAAAGAAATTTATGGGGAAATGATTCCTTCACTGGTTAGCTGTGATGCTTGCTCCTTCATTGCCAGATTCCTTTGGCCTCTTAAGATGAGTGCTGACCCTTCTAGGTACTGTCCATCAAGTTCTTTGTATCCAAAGGTGCTTAACGAGATCAACAAAGCACAAGTATCATATTTGAAAAGGTGTTGGTAAGAAGAAATTTCTATGAACTTGGAACAGATCTGAGTCACTTTAGAAATAAGGGAGATTTAGTCATTTCCTCAGGATCACAATCCTAGAGAGTGAAGACATTTGATCTATTTTATCAAATGAAAACATACAAGCTAACAGGATTTCTGTAAAAAAAAAAAATAGGACCCATTGTGTGCAAAGTAATTAATACCTAATAGAATTTCAGAATTCGTAGGTTCTCTACTCCTCTGCATAAAGTTCCACCAAGTCCTCAAGACATAACAGTGAAAGGCAAAGCAAATGTATTTGGCTATTATTGGGTACCTGGTAAACAGAGATGCCTTAACTCTGACAAAGTGCATATCATAGTCGTTAATGTGACCTTTCTGAACAACTATATAGTCTATATGTTCCAGTGTGAGCCCATGGGCGGTACAATCATATCTGAGACTGAGAAACTTGTCATCAATGTAAAACACCTCCTCATCTTCCACCAACATCAGAGTATGAGCATGGAACTATTTGTGGAGTTCTCTGATGTCTTCAATAGGAGGATTCTGGGCTTAAAGAGGGAAGCATAAAAGATAATCATTTGTGAGAGGGAAGCATAAAAGATGATCATTTGTGTCCCTTTTCTCATATTTCAATGTTTCTGATGAATGAATCCTGAGAAATGTAACTTCACCAATGTCTTCAGAAAATGCCTCTAGTTACAACAAATACTTACACTTCTTGTTTATAGCTCATCCATGATAATTTTGACATCATAGAGTGACTCATCATCATAATCCATTACACCCAGACCATAAATGCCCTTTCAGAAATTGTCACTTGTAACATGTGGAGTTGCAACATATCCAATGTTATTATCTGTAAATCTGACCTGTCATCACATTTGGTAGCTTTTTTCAGATGTCATCAAGAAGAATGGTGAACCAAACATCCAGAGCTCCCCTAAAGGCTGTACTGAGAATCAGATTGTCTATTTCTTTAACAATGATATCCACTCTCCAACCTGGATCTGAGAACCAATATCACCCTTAATAATCAACCATTTGTCAAGCTAATTTCTTGCTGCAAAAAATTAATTTAACTGAAAAACCAGGATGGTAGTAGATATTTTGATTGACATGGCCTCAAAGGAGTAACCTTGTGACCCTATCCCCACTCCAATAACAGTGTTCAGATTTGGGGAATTTTACTTGGAAGGTGAACCCTTAAGCTGGCTCTTCTTCAGATGGTCTCTTCTTCTTGACAGTTTCCAGGTCAGGTCCTTGAAGAAGAGGAGGAACTTGGGGAACTTTACCTTATATAAGGTTAACAAACTTCACTCTATACAGAAACTGCAACTAAAACTTAGAAAAAAAGCCTACTAGGAAGAAAGAAAATTGGGCTAGGAATCAACACTAAAGTTCAAGTTGGAGTTAACTATTTACTGGTTATTGCACTTCACATTTGTACCTCCTCTTAGCTTCTTAAATACTGTTCCCCATTACATTTTTGTGCCCAACTATAGGGGAAAGATAACCTTATTCTCAAACTTAACTCTTTTGGACATTTGTGGGAATTTTTCTCAAAAATAGGTAATTCAGTTCTCTGGTACACATTGGTGAATTATCAGATTCATCCACTTAAGGGCTGAACCTTACAAGATTGCCCCCCCACCTTCATATGTCAATCATCATCCCTTCTTTGTTAGATCATTTGCTAGAATGGTTCACAGTCCTCAGAAATAGTTTACTCCTACATTAAGGATTATAAAAGGACATCACTCCGGAATTAGAATAGTCCATGTTCTCTCCAGATGTGCCAGTTTTCAGCCAACCAAGTGTTTACAACTTAGAAACTCACTGAACTTTGTGATTTAATTTTAATTTTAATTTTAATCTTTTAGTTGCACAAAGGAGTTGCCCTTTCAACAATGCAGTTTGTGAATATAATGCAAAGTCCAGAAGGCAAATCCCAGAATAAAAAAATAAACTGAATTTAAGAGTGCTAAAATGAAATAGCCAGTATACTCAGTTACTGGGGAACTTGGAAAACTACAGAATAGTAAAAAATGGGCACAGGAAATGAACCATACTTAGGTAAACTGTAGAGTAGGAAACTGACAATACTCAAAGTCTAAGTAAAATAGACTGTGGGCTGGTCTTGCGTTTGATTTCATGCTCTGGGCATTGTCCCAGAGCATTTTTTCTCAAGGCTACCACTTTAGCCACAACTGTGGTAGTGTCTTTTTGCAGGTTAATTGGAAATAAAAGTCTCATCTTTCCTGCCTGGGTTGGCTTCAAACATAGATCCTCAGAACTGAGCCAACTGAGCATCTAGGATAACACTCAGCTTCATCTCAGTTTTCAGGTAACTTGTTTGCCAGTATTCAATCCTTGTAAGTCTTTCTGTAGCATTGGCCTCCCATCACCACACAGATTCTCTTTCAAGTATATTTATTCTTTGTTTTAATATGTTTATTGTAAAAATACTGTTCAGAGGGGTTAGTTACATGAGCAAGGTAAAGAGCGTACATTTCCTATCAAGCATTGTTACCTCCTCCTTTGATTTTCCTATACCATCCCTAACCTCCCAGCTCCACAACTACACTATACACTCCCCCTACTCCGGCATAAATTGTAAAGTTTGTTTTTCAACAGTGTCTTGTGCATCTCATTGTTACAATGGGTCAACCTGTATCCTTATTTAAGCATTTTGTTTTTTTTTTTCCCCTTTCCCTCCCCAAATTAGAGAAGTGTATATACAAGATGCAGGGCACCAACATCAAACACAGTGGAAACAGGTTATACCATGTGGGTGGATGGGAATACAAAGAAGCAAAAATCACATGGAATATTATAAATATGTTAGAAACAATAGCAAGAAAGAAAAAACCACTTGAGTCCCTATCTTGGGGTTCATTTTGTTTATCATCATCTTATCTGGTCAAGTATTATATTTATACGTAATTTTTCCCATTCAGTCCTACCAGTGGCTCCTAGTTACTTTTCCATGGTGGCATTTCCAATTAACAAACCCTGCTGATAAATGAAAGCACGTATTATGATCAATAGAATAAAACTAATTTGAGCTGCTGTTTCTCGTTTTTAGCTTTAAGCTCTTTGGGAAATTTTCAAGGGCCCTACATAGCATATTTGTAAACATGAAGTTGAATGACCCACTAACTATGAAGTCTCTCCTTACTTAATTTAAGGTGTTTGAGAAGGGTCAGGTGTGGGTTGGCCAATTGAACCAAAGCACAGATTCCACTTCAATTTGGCCAGTAACATCTCCAATACTGGTCTTCTGCAATACTATCAGACATTTCCCCTGGCTATGATTAGTACTTATTGCTCATCTCAAAGGGTTGGCCTTCACTACATACAGCTAAGTTTCTCAGAAATGTCAAATTTTCCCCAAGTATAGTTGACTTGGAAAGAATGGAACTGGTCAGTTTCAGGGGTTTTTGAGAGTCTTGCTTTTTAGAAGCAAGTTGTCTCGGATCACATTTTGCTGACCTATCATGAATTTCATGCCCATGGGTCTGAGCTCCATGACAGCACAAATAGGACCTCTTGTGGCCTCCCTGCCACACAGTCATAGTAGTACTCAGTATGTGGACAGAATCACCACAGTATTTACCTCGCTTATCCAGTCTCAATTTCAATCTGGGTAGATTCAAAATTGAAAGTCATACAGAGTGTCTGCTCCAAGACTGAAGTTGCTATCATTTTGTAGGATTAACTAGAAGGTCCATTAAGACCATGGAACTAAGCATGGTCACATTAAGGGCATTAAGACTGTTTGGAGTTCCCCAATCAGGATGTTTTCACAGGTCAATACCTGACAAACATTAGACACTCATCTGGGCATTATAAAACTGAATCATGTTTTTGACCAATTTGATCATTAACACCCTCCTTACTAGAAGGCAATCTCTTCCCCCACTAGAAGGGAAACTTGCATTCCTGCTATTTAGAAACCCCCAAAACTCCCTCCCTCTTGGCAAAAAACCCTCCCTCCTTCTTGGTAGAAAACCCTTTAGGTGAAGTTTGCCTTTTTTTTTTTTCTTTTTTTGGTCGGTGTTGGGACTCAACTCTGGGCTTGGGTGCTGTCTCTCAGCCCTTCAGCTCAAGGCTAATGCTCTAGCAATTGAGTCACAGTACCACTTCCAGTTTTCTGGCTTTCTGAGTGGTTTATTGGTGATAAGAGTCTCACAGACTTTACCTGCCAGGCCTAGCTTTGAACCGCCATCCTCAGATCTTAGCCTCCAGAATAGCTAGGATTACAGGCGTGAGCCCCCAGTGCCTGCTTTTTTCTTTTCTTTTCTTCTCTTCTCTTTTCTTTTTTCTTTGTTTTGTTGGTTGTGAGGCCTGAAATATGGGCCTGTACACTGTCCCTCAGCTCTTCAGCTCAAGGATAGGTCTCTACCACTTGAGCCACAGTACCATTTCTGGCTTTTTCTGCTTATGTGGTGCTGAGGAATTGAACCCACAGCTCATGCATTCAAGGCAAGCACTCTACCGCTGAGCCACCTTCTCAGCCCTTCATCTGAGTTTTTAGTTAGCTCACTGACAATGTTCAATCCTTCTAAGGCCTTTATGCAACTTCGGCCTCCAGTCACCACACAAACTCTTCCCTTTTCAGATAATGTTTCTAGAACTAATTTGCCCATGCCATCCTACTAGAGCATTTCATTTATGGGTTTAAAAAAATCTTTTAGTATAATTAACAAACCTCTGTTCATCTTATTCTATTCTACATTTTATTTTTTGCCAGTCCTGGGGCTCCCTGAGCTTCTTTTGCTCAAGGCTAGCACTCTGCCAGTTGAACCACAGTGCCACTTCCAGCCTTTTCTATTTATGTTGTGCTGAGGAATAAAACCTAGGGCTTCATGCATGCTAGGCAAACCATTGACCACTAACCCATATTGCCAGCCCCAAAACTATATTTTATTTATACTAATCATCAGAATAAAACTGATTCATAAGTTTCTATCTAGTTTCTGGCTTTGAACTTTTTGGAAATTTTTGGGGGAGTCCTGAAAAGCATCTATGTTAATAGGAAATACAAATGACCATCTAGGGAAGGGGTCTCTCCTAACTAGTATAAAATGTTTGAAAATGGACAGGTGGATGAAATGCTAGGGTAAAAGGGATGTCCAATTGAACCAAAGCACAGGTTCTACTCTAGTTGGCCAGGAAGGTCTCCAACACTGGTCCTCCACAATACCATTAGACATTCCCCCTTGCTATGTTTAATGCTTACTGCTCATCTCTTCACAGGTTCGGTCTTCCCTGCATCTTGATAAGTGTCCCAGAAATGCCAATTGTTCCCCCCTACCTCGGGGAGATAGGGGTTTTGTCTTAGATCCTTATTCTTGGGAACAGCAACAGCAGGGTCTTACAAGTTTCCCCAGGCTGTGTTTGGCATTCCATGCCTTGGGGGAACTGAGGTTCATCACAGTGGGAAGTGGACCACTTGTTTTTCTGGTGTCTGTGTCACACAATCTTAACAGTAATGGCGGACAGAATATTTAATCCATTTCACCCAAGCATTAATTTTTGTTGGTCATAGGACTTGAACTCTGGGCCTGGGTGCTGTCCCTAAGCAGTTTAGCTCAAGATGAAAGCCCTACTACCTGAGCCACAGTGCCACTTTCAGATTACTGGTGGTTAATTGGAGATAAGAGTCTCAAGGACTTTTCTCCCTGGGCTGGCTTTGAACCCCAATCCTCAGATCCTGAGTAGCTAGGATTGCAGGTGCAAGCCACTGGCACCCGGCTTTGGACTTGAATTTTAAGTTTATCCAGAGAGTCTGCTTCTGAAACTGAGGTTCCAATGCCATACATCCTTGGATCAGCTAGGAGATAAATCCAGGCTTCAGAGTCAAAGTGGGCAGCTGAAGGAGTTTAGTGAATAGGACTGTTTTGAGTTCCCCTTGCAACATATAAGATTTAAAACACACACATGCAAGCACATATGCATAACAAGTTTTTGTTTGGACTAGTGCACATTATGGAGCTCCATAATGAAAATTATCCATTATTTATGAGTGTTCTCAGACCTTTGTCAATATTCTCCCAGTGGATTATCAGAAGCAGGTCCTTGGATCATTTTTCTTGGGTTCCTTAGGCCTAGAATTCTTATTCCCCCTTTTATCAGGCCTCTGGTGATTTGTTTTTGGTGCACTCAATCCTCCCTATTGTAAGTTTCTTGTGCACCTCTCTCATTTTCAACTCTCCCCTTACTGGAGATTTCTCGAATATGGCTTCCTCCAGCTCCCACATTTTTTTTAAGAAGTCAACAATACATTTTATTCCACAGGAAGAAAAGTGGTGACTCTGACTTGAAAAGTAGGTTTACAGAGTCGGAACACACTGGTGATCATCATAGTGTTATACAGTGAAGAACTAGGTAGTTTATTTTCAGTTCATCAAGCAGCGACTATGGATTTTTGAGGCACAGATAGATGACATTTGAAAACAAGGTGGCCCAGGATCCAGATCCCACATTTTTATCCTTGGGCCAGAGAATGAAAACGCACCTCAAGACTCAAGTTCTCTTTTTGCCTAAGACACATTCAGCCCATGATAATCCCCAACCAACAAGGTAATATGCTCTAGTTCAATTTTTCCTCTCATGGCCAATGCATGAGGTTATTTTTTATTGGGGTGCTTCCTTGGGCCCTTTCCTGACATTGCTGCTACACTTTCCATCATTAACCACAACGGATGATGTTTAACCCAACCTTGAGCTACCTCAACAAGGCAGGATGTGTCTCCTCTGAGGGTCTCCACACATCCCCCTTGTGTACCAAGGATCCTGGACTAGTCCCCAAATTGTTGGGAATACTCCCCTGTATAACCCAATATCCCAAGAAAGACCACCAAGTTGAAAGGTATTTAGCACGACAAATTTTAGTTCTGTTAAAGGGCTTGTTACTGACAGGAAGCCAATTAAACAACTACTCTGAGTAGGAAGATTGCCCAGGTTTTACCCATAATGAGTTACTACTTCGGGTATTGATCAGAAGTCGTGTTAACAATCTTACACAATTGGTTCTTTTGAAGCTCAGCTGGCTTCAAAAAGGGGGTTTAAGAGTTTCAGAGCAATCCACTAAACCAGGCCAGAAATTGTTAGAAAATTCTTACTCAGCTGGTACTCTATGAATTAAACTATGCCTCAAGTCCCTAGAACGATTTTAGTAACAGGATATACTTTAGTTAAAAGTTTTTTGTAAGATGATGCTATGCTTAGTCAGTGCTTTCCCTCAAGCAATCACTTTCAGTGAAAAAGATTCTAACTCCTACATAGTCCATTCCCAGACAGAATTTATTATCAGCAGCTCCCCCTTTGGAATGGAGGCTTATGAGCTTCCAGGTGAAAACACCTTATTCACATATTGTCTTGGCTCCCTTAGGCAAACACCTCAACAAGTGGTTATGAAACCAACAGCTGTGTGTGGCTGATCCTGTATAAAAAACAAACAAACAAACAAACAAACTTGTCTTGTACTTCTGCTCCTGGCACAAGTCGAAAGAAGAAAGCCTCTCTGAGCACAGAGCACAGATTGGGCTGCAGCATTTTCAGCACCATAGATGAATCAGTCAGATCCCAGCTGCTTGGCTGACCACAGGGCACACTTCTAATGCCACATTTCTGAGGCAAAGCAGTTCTAAGCTGCCAAGATACTATGGTAGGAAGAGGCCTGATGGAGAATTCTTGGTGGGAAGGAGAAGGTGATAGTTTGGATTTAGGTTTTAGAAAATGCAAGCCATTTTCTGAATTGCTTGAGGCAGCGAGCAGAACATGTTGTCTAGCCCTCTAGATGCAGAGTATGAGAACACTTCCCACATCTTACACTCAATCGCTCCTGCCTGACAGTCTTCAATTCCCTCTTACAGGAGTTAAGCAGTTTTTAAGAAAGCAAAAGTTAGCGAACCTGATCTAGCTGGTGAAGAAATCATATCCTTTGGCTTTAGAATAGATCAATTTCTATCTCAGAACAAGAGGAAGGAAAGAAACCACATTCTACAGAATTTAACACCTTAAAGATGCTAGTTTGCTGCATTAAATTTTCATTGTTAGAGTCATACAAGAAAAAAAAAAAGACAAGCTGAGAATTTCTTGAGCCTTTGCTAGCCTAGTACTGGGTTCTTGTTGTAGTTGTTGTTGTTTTTTCCCTAATACTTTAGGGATTCTAATAAGAAGAACTGAGAAAATGCAGACATTAGCCTGAAACCTAATTAATCTGAAACCACAGCACCTAAGTTACCGAATTCTAAATCTAGTCTCAAAGCTGAAGGCCAAGGCTTCCCTGCCCCCAGCATCTTCAGAATAGCAGTATTGTCTCTGTCTCAGGTTTGTTTTCTTTAAAGAATTCGAGAGCAGAAAAGTTTTTAAAGCAGTTTTTCTTCAAAGCGAAAACAGAGCAGTGAAACAGATTCCTCAGTGAAAAGAGAAACCAAGAGCTGGTCAGAAGGGGCCCACATCCCTCAGGTATATGTAGAGCCCTTTGTCTCTGCCCCTTAGGGAATGTTCCTGGATTGATTGGTCAGTGGGTGGGCTTGTGCTACATGGCGTCTTGTAATTGGTTTCCCAATCTCAGAGTTTGAGATGGAATTTTCCTTACTGGATACTCCATCTCAGAGCACAAGCATGGAAAATACTTTTGCTTGGATGGAGGGTAGAGGGACACTTCCCAGACAATAGTCAGAAAAAGCACATGTGTTAGCACCTAAAGCTTGATGGGAACAAGGTGTGTATTTTTTTCTGCATCATTCATCCCCATGTTGGAACCAGTTCCAACCAGTTCCAACCATCACCTTTTATCCATAACTACCCAGCTGAAGTGGTTTAACTCCCTCTGCATGGCACATCTCCACTTGTTACTCACAGGACACTGTACATTGTGGTGTCCCATGAAACACTATGTTGACAGAGAGATTGGATATCTAAATTGCTGTTTTAAAGCAGCAAAGCCCTCTGACTTAAACTTGCACACTTACCTTGAATGCAAATTGATTTCTACTTATAGAGGCAAATTCAGTTCTGCTTTGAGCCAACAGTTCTGCTTTGAGCCAAGATACCTTTAGCAAATCTAGGGCAGAGAAATAACTGGACTGTATTTCTAAAGCACCATTCCCCGGGTGCTTGTGTTATCTTCATAGTCCTGTATTTTGTTGTGGGAAGTAATTTCTCCTGAAGGTACATTCTGAGCTGCATTTAGCCTGAAGATCATATTTGTGCATCCGAAAGTATACTTAGGAATCTAACTGCAGATGAAGCAAGTTCTTAGTAGCAGAACTATATGTTCAATATATAACTGGTAATGACGTTTTGATGAGCAAATGAAAGAAAATTGATAGAAACAGTGATATCGATCAAGCTGCATTGTATTTATTAACTGACTTGTTGAATGATGACCCTTTGTAAAACTACTTAAAGGATAATATATGTATATATTAAAAAGCAATACTATGTATTTTCTGTGAGTGCATATCAATCCACAGTGTAAGTATCTTAAGGACAGGAGAACTCAAATGATCATAACAATGTAAATAGTAATGGTTTAGTCTCTTATCTGTTGAAAGCCCAGAGGAAGACAGTACAGGCATGAAGATTCCAAGAAGATGGAGGCATACCCCAGCATTAGGATTTAGCCCTCACTGTCTTGGCCCAAGGTGACTCCTAAAATGCCAGTAATCACTTCCAAGATCCAGGAAGTGAGGTGAAAGAACAAAAAGAAGGAAATAAAGAAATACAGAACATGTGTGTACTGTCCTTTAAGACAATATCCTAGATGCTATCAGGTAACATTTTTATATGTATTATTGAGAAATGTTATCATTATTTTACTTAACTTGGACTTCAGTTAAATCGAAAGGTGTCTCTATTGATTCAGAAAGGAAGGGTGGATATTATGGTAGGCACTTGAGATATTTTGCTATGTATATCATGTACCTCATGTATAATGTTTTACTATTTTTTTATGGGGAACAGATGATGCATTTTATGTTCAACTAGAAACTACTTTGAAGCATAAGAAAAAGAGGAAACATATCTCATATGCTACATATGCTATTATGTGTATGATAACATCCAAATTACAACAAACTGACAATGTATTTTGTACAAAAGGGATGATTTCCCTGAGCGTACTATCATTACATTAAAAACAGTCTCAGTGCACTCAACGGAGGGAAGCCAGAAGGAGGAACATAATGAGTGGGAAATGGAACAACATACAACAAAGGGGCCCATCAGCTGCACTGGTCGTAAAAGGAAAAGAACTAAGCAACCCAAAGACAGTGATAGGAAAGGAGGAATAAGAGGGAAAGAGGGAATAGCAAAAAGCAAGAAATGTAAACATCACCTGATATGGAAGAAATAATTTGTGTTGTCAAAGCTCACAGAATTCACAAACTTTATACACCATGATAATGATAATTTTTCTTGGGAAGGTTCAAATGTGTTTGTGACTTTAAGTATCAGGATTCCACAATACTGTGAAATATGTGAAAATTATGTAACCACGTCTCTCAATTTTTTAACAAAGTGAGAGAAGGGTTGGGTTAGGAGGGATGGGTGATAATGTTGTCAGACACCTTGTATTAATATATTGTTTTGTAGAATGGGAACTTGTTTGTACAACTACTTAAAGATAATAATATAAAAGCATGTTTAAAAAGCAGCCTCACACACTTAAGTGAGATATAGTTTTGAACCCAGGTTTATTGCACACTGGCAATTTAAGTTGTTTTCCCAGCCTGTGATGGTTGTTTTTTTCTTTTTTTCAATAATTGCAGTCAAATGCATACAACTTAAAATTTGTTCTCTTTTTAAATTCTGTATTAGCATTACCTAGTTAAATAAGTGGATTTTATTTTGATATATCCACATAGGCATACAATGTACCTTGATTATACTTACCCCTTCATCATTCTCCTTTTCCTCTCCCAGGTTTCATTATCTGAATCATTTTAAGAATAGAGCATAGTAGTAGTATGTACATTTACAATATTCTACAAGCTCAATGTCCACACTCGTTTCGTCTTCCAAGATTCAAATTCTATATTCATTAAAACAATTTTCCACTCTCCTCTGCTTCAAGATATGCATCAAGTACAATTTTGCTTCCTATCTCTATCAATTTGACTGTTCTATGTAACTGACATAAGTAGAATCATGTAATATTTGATCTTTTGTGACTGGATTATTTCACTTAGCAAAGTGTCCCAAAGATTCATCCATAATATAGCATCTGTCACAACATAATTCTTTTTAAAGTTGAAATAATATACAACTATATGTAAAAACCACATTTGCTTTAGCTTATTCATTTGTTGATGGCCACTTGGATTGCCTCCATGTTTTGAGTATTGTACAAAATGAATATGAATGTACAAAGATCCCTTCCAGACCTTGCTTTTAGATCTTAGAGTATATGCCCAGAAATGTAGTCATTGGATCATATGATAATTCTCTTTTCCTTATTTTTTGTCATGGGGCTTGAACCTGGGGACAGGTTACAGTCCCTGAACTTTTCCTCAAGGCTAGTGTTCTATCGATTTAAACCACAGGTCCACTTGCAGTTTTCTGCCCGGGCTGGCTTTGAACCTCAACGCTTGCATTTCAGCCTCCTGTCCTGAGTGGTTAGCATTACAAGTATGAATATTCCTGTTTTTAATTGTTTGAAAAGATGCCATACTGTTTCCCATAGAAAGGTTCCAATTTCACCACACTTTTGTCAATATTGTTACTTTATTTTTAGTAGTTATCCCACCTAATACATATGAAGTGGTAATTTCCTTCATTATTTTGACTTACACTTTCTGGAGATTAGTGATATTAAACACCTTTTTTGTGGGCTTGTTAACAGTTTGTCTTCTCTGGAGAAACATCTCAGTTCTTTGCACATTGTAAAATTGGTTTATGTATTGTTGTTGGGATGATGTTCTGTATATATTCTTGATGTGAACCACTTATCAAATATATGCTTGCAATGACTTTATCCCATTCTGTGCTGCTTTTTTGGACACTGTTGATTGCATCCTTTGGTGCATCCTGATTTGTGTTTTCCCACAATGAATGACCATTCTCTGATGTCAGTTTCCAGTATGTCTACTGGTCCTGTAACTATGAACCATCATATTGATTTGCACTCCTGTTATGGTAACAGTGAACTAAAGCTACATAATTATGCTCTGGTAGCCTATCTACTTCCACTTTTGGATCTCTCTCCCTCAACTTTTAGTTAAGGTCTTGGGTCATATTCACAACTTCTTAGGTCCTTAAAAACCTATAGAAAGTTACAACCCTTAAATTTAGTTAGTTCTAATAGAAGTACATGATTTCCAATTTCTTTTTTCCCCTTTTTGTACGTTTTTGATTGTAAGAATACTTTACAGAAGGCTTACAGTTACATGAGCAAGGAAATGAGTACATTTGGTATCGAGCATTGTTGCCTCCTCTGGGTAAATTAGATGAAAATTAAGAGCTTTGTAATATAGAAGCACACTAAAACTCTAGGAATACATTTTTCTTCATATGAGTATTTAGAAATGTGTGAAGCTTGAGATTTAACCTACTTGCAAGTTAATAATGAATTTGTCACATTTTCATGGATGCTAGGTGATTTATAATGCTCTCCGGTCAGAGACAAAAAGGACTTAATTTTTATAGCAATAGTGAAAGCCAGTGAGATATGTGTGTGTATGTATGTGTGTATTTGTATATTTGAAGTGAATCTCTCAGCCCTCAGTGCCACTGAGTGAAGTAGTGATAGACATGTGAAACCTATACAAACAATGGGTTCTGACTTTGAGCAACTGCGATCTATATAATGAGAAATAGGCATGCTTGAACTTTACTCTGGAGGATGACAATAGCTTAGAAATAGCTTGCAAAAATATTCTTGCAAATATACTATAGAATATAGAGCAGCTAATGTTCACTTGAAGATAGGCAAATACTTGAGACTGCCGAAGAATTGTTCTTTTTCTTTTGTTTCTTGAAGGGTCCTAGCTTCCAAGACCAATACATATTTCTCCTAATAAATACATAGCTCTCCTTAAAAGTGAGGCATGACACTTTGTTGAGAATACTTATTCTTTTTCCAGCCCTAAGCCTTAAGATGAAATAGAGACTTCAATCCTATCTAGAGTACAATTCAACAAATGACATAGATGGAGTTCAAATTTTACACATCAAGAAGCTTTTCTCTTAGAGCCATTTCTTAATGCAAGTGTGGAAGAAATTAAGGAAAAATAGGTCCACAAATATTTTTATGAAGATAGCCTATGTATTTTAACAGTAATAAAGGATTATATTTCTGTTTTTTTAGTGTGTGAATATTTACAGAGTATGGTACAATGAACCAAAGTTTATTCCAGGGCCTATCATGGAATAGAATGTAGCAAATTTTCTATATATTGTTTGTATATTTAAAGAATTCACCTGTCTGACTTCTCCCCCATTTTGATAAACAGAGCACCTGTTTGACATATTGAAATACAAACATTATTTTTCTACCTACAGGATTCTACACACTTTGCTGTCTACTAAACACAGAAAAGATTCATGCACAACCCTCATCTTCAAGGAGCAATTCTCAGTATCCCAAGTAGCTTGTGTTTATCTCCCACTCCTTTCCTCCAAGCTGTCAATCTAGGTGAGTGATGACTGAATTCTATAAGACAGAAAAGCTCAGATAATTCACAGGCATGCAGGCATGGAACCTTCTTCATTTGGATTATATTTTATCACATCGTTGTGAGAACTTCAGTTTCCTTATTTGGTAACTGAGCTGTCCAGTTAACAGTGAATAGATGCATCTCATTATTTAAAATTTCATTTAACTGAAATTGGAAGAATTAATTCACATTTGAGGTTCAGTAGCCACATATAGCCAGTGGCTAATCTATTAGACAATGCATATATAGAATATATCCATTATCACAGATGTTTCTGTTAGAACTGTTTTAGAGTGTGTTTCTGCTTAAGGGATGGTCCATGTTCATAAACATAGTTGGTACTCAGACTGAAGATCAGACCAGAAAGGCTAGACACCCATGAAGTTAAGATATAGATATAAATTGTTCTACATAGGCACATTTATTTGTGAGGAAGAAAAGGATCAAACAGTCAACGTCAGCAGAACCAACCCTCTCAACTCTAGGAATGAATATGTGAAAATTTTAGCAATTCTTTGCAGCTTTGCTTCTGTGATTGAAATTGGCTGTGCTGTTCTCAATGGTGATTTTGTTGGAAAATATAAATGTGTAATTATCACATTAGCTCACAGAAGAATTAGGGTTTGTGCTTTGTAAATGTCATTTGTAATTTACATGTGACATTTCAAATTCTCCTGGTATCAATACACCACAAATATCTTTCTGAGTTGTTTCTTTTGTTAATTTTGATTGTTCTTACAGCAGGCATTTAAAAAATTAGTGGAAAACTTAGGACTTTCTTGTGTTTTATAATCCCATTAGTACTCAGTAAGCTTAATAAAGAATGAGAATCCAAGAACTATGTGAAGAAATTGTATCTCCAATCACCTGTTCCCTTTCATTAATTACTGGAGCAAAGAAAACTGGCTCCTCAGAATCTCACCTTCAGAATTCAAGAATGAGGTGGGAAGAAAACAAGGAAAGAGACATAGTAATTTGCACTGAAGTTGCTGTGCTGTCACAATGAACACCTGTTCTCATGCAATCTTTTTGCATCCTACAGTTAGCTTTTTTGTGGTTTTTATTAGTATGACAAAGATGACTAACTTTCCCAGATTTAGAGTTGGAAATGTGTGGGACACATTCCTTTATCTATGGAATCTTCCTTAAAATTGCATCACATTTACTTTGGCTCTCGGTGCCTTTTCTATCCTTGTCGCAAGTATGTATTTCTACAAATGGAGATGTTGGTTCATCATTTGCCTTTAAATGATTAAATTATGTGGATTTGGGAGATTGTGTGATTTGCTGTAGAAGCAAGGTACTATGGGTAGGACCCTTTGGTCCATGTTGACATTCCTTTGTGGAATTCTTATTGGGGTCCTTACTCATGGACTCGTGTAATTCTCTCCAAATTCCAGTACACTCCAGTAGAGTGTGGCCATGCATTAGAAATTTAAATAATGCCTATAATTCTTTTTAAAATATACTTTTAAATATAACATAAATAAAAGCTTTTGTTTTGTTTTTTATTTTTTTATTTTAATATTATTGTCAAGGTGATGTACAGAGGGGTTACACTTACATAAGTAAGGTAGTGATAACATTTCCTAACTTGTTTCCCCTCCCTCATTTTTCTTCCTCTTTCCCTCGCTCTCTCAATCACCCCCCCCCCCCCAGTGTACAGATCATTTCCAATATATTGTCACTTTTGATTTCCTTTAAGTAAATGTTTGTGCTGTCCCCATTCTGGAGCTCCACAAGGTGAACACTGGAACACCACAGTTAGACCCTTCTGCCACGCATATATGCATATACATATTTTCCTTCACTTTGGGGTCATACGTTTGTTTAATTATTCATTTGTTTATTGCCAAAACTGGAGCTTGAATTCGGGGCCTACACATTGTTCTCTGCTTTTCTTTTTCCTCAACGCTAGCCACATCTCCATTTCTGGCATTTCGGTGGTTAAATAGATTTTCCTCCAGGGGCTGACTTTGAACCATGATCTTCAAATCTCACCCTTGTGAGTAGGTAGGATTACAGGTGTGAGCCTACTTTATAATTTGACTTTTCATCTCATTATATCATGCATATATTTCCTATCCAATAACATCCTTAGAAATTGCATACTGTTCTAAGAACATCACTTATAATGATTACATGGGAGTCCAGTGCTTATAAATTCCATAATTAATTGAACTGTCTCAATCACTGAAACTCTTTGTTGTCTCCATAATATTAAATGCATCATCAAATGATCCATCTTAACTTGGCTCATCTAAAATAGTAAGTTATTCCTCCCTGTGAAGTTAATCTTTTTCCCAGCATGAAGTTCCAGTTTTGTAACTTTTACACGCCTTACCCACTATAATGCCTTTGTCCAAAATCCCTCTTGCTATCATCATTTTTGTGAAACCCTTTTCTGTGGCATTCCATTAATAGGAAGGCATATTTAACTAATACCAACTTAATGTCTTCATTTTCATGGGTATTGCATTTTAGCCTGGATCAGAATTTGATTCTAACAAGATTTTATTTTAATGGAAGAATCAGAACACCAATTGGAAGGCTGAGAGTACCCTTATGAACAATTTTTATCATTCATTGCTTGCTTTTGTTTTGGAATTTGAAGGCTAAAGATGGCCAGCTCATATATCCTCTGTTGTCACTGTATTTCATTCCGGTTCCCTGCATCTTGTATATATATATTTTTTCTAATTTGGGGAGGGGAAGAGAAATAACAAAATGCTGAAGCAAGGATACAGGTTGACCAATTGTAACGATGAGATGTACAATACACTATGTTGAAAACGAACTTCACAATTTCAAGATAGGGGGAAGGAGGAGTTGGGGAAGTAAGGAGGGAAGGGAATGTAGGGGGAAAACAAAGAAGGGGGTAAAATGCTTAAGAGGAAATGTACTCATTACCTTACTCATGTAACTGTAACCCCTCTATACAGTATCTTTACAATAAATTTTTTTTTAAAAAAAGATTACCAGCTCATACTCCCATGGTTAACTTGCTGTACACCTTAAATGAGTTATATGGCTCAAAATGGGAAACCAAAAAGAAAGCAACTTTCAATATAAATTGTCTATTGTTGTAACACTGAGATGCCAAATGCAGTGCCAATGCACAGGAATCCAGAGTATAGTCATTAACCTCTAGAATTCTGAGTTGTTTTCTTTGGCTGGAAATCTCTTAATGTAGTATACACAATATGCAGAAATGTCCTAAAAAAAATATTCTTGGAGAAAAACAGTTCTATAAAATCAGGAAAATTTGTACCAAGTCAAAAAAAGGAAAATAAGACAAGAAAAATTCTATTCCTGTTTATATAAAAGCTACAATAGAACATGGGTCTACCAATAGTCTGAAGAAGAGAAACAATTATTTAAGTGCGTTGTTATTCTAAATGTATTAATATAATGATATGCATGTAAAATAGAACCTGATGATGAGCTATGAACTCTGCCTGGAGAGTTCAACCAAATCCTTCTTGCACAGTGTCATGATACATAGGAAAGAGAAAATAAATATTCTGTAAAATTATGAAAAGCTTATGAAGTTCAATAATCTCCAAATATTATGCTCAGGGAATGTAAAGTATCAGGAACAATGTAGCAGTGAATTGGAGAGTGAAATTGGAGCTATTGAAATGGTCATATAGCTTGGAGTTATGGCACTTTCTTAATATGCACAGGGTCCTGGGTTCAATTCCCAGCACTAAAAAGGAAGGAAGTAGAGAGACCAAGAAAGATTTGTGAGGTGGGCCTAACACCATCATAGAAAATTTATTCTCTAGCCCAGGATTTCATACTGTTAATTACACATTTTTACTGTACGGGAGGTTTTAAAAGTACAGTTGCCCAAGTCTCAGCCATTTTTATTTGAGTGGGTGCAGATGTATCAACTTCAGCTGATATGACTTGGGGGCACCAGTAAAGCACCCAGGATAGAGATATCATGGTAGAACATATGTCTAGAACTTGAAAAAAGGTCTGTGAGACTTTTATTTCTGTAGAAAAATAAATGCCAATGGTATGTTAGCCTAAGTATGGATATAGAGTAGTCTGAGTTTAAATGTACCAATATACCAGTTTTTGCAACCTGGAGTAAATTACCTACCTCTCTTTAAGCCTTTGTTTCTTATTTTGGACATGGGAGCCAATGAGACTACAGTGCGAGTGTTCATAAAGTGTTTTCAGGCTATGCATTTTTAAAATTTGTCATAACTACTGTTAGTTGACTTGTTTATACAGTGTAAATTTGCTCCAGGTGCTGATGAGCAAAGCAGAAGATAATGAAGTGTCCTGTATTCAGTCTCTTAGGTACTTGATGTCATTCTTTACACTCCAAAATTTGTGAAGTCAGAGTTGAACAACAGGGCAGTTTTAAAATTTTTCTGTATGGAGTCTTAGCATTTTTCAATATCAAAGGGCCTCTGGAAAGATGGAAAAAGAAAATAGAGAAACCAGGGCTGGGAAGGTGGCTCAGTGGTAGAGTGCTTGCCTTGCATGCATGAGGCCCTTAGTTTGATTCCTCAGCACCACAAAGCAGAAAAAGCCAGACGTAGGGCTGAGGCTCAATTGGAAGAGCTCTAGCCTTGAGCTGAAGAGCTGAGGGACAGCTCCCAGGCCCAGAGTTTAGGCCCCATGACCGACAAAAAAAAAGAAGAAAGAAACCACAACTGTTCTTTTCAGATGGCTTAATGTTAGTCCTTTTGACCTATGATGACAAATTACCAGACACTGAATTGGTTATAAACAACAGATTTATTTCTACATTCTGGAGCCTGGAGGCCCAAGATTGCAATGCCAGCATAGTCAGGATTTTTGTTTTTCAGATTGATGCACTGTATTAAAGATCAGGATTGAAATCTATTCGGTTTTGTTTATTTAAATACCATTAATGAAGGCTTGCCTCCACGACTTAATTACCATCCACATATCCACATACACACACAAAGGACAACTTCTATAACATTATATTTGAGATAGAATTTCAATATGTGAAGTTGGATGAAGATTGTAAATAAATGTATTGTAATTATACATTCTTTTTCTTTTCCCATAAGATTGTGGATCTAAGAACAGTAAGATCCAGACACTGAATTGATCTCAGAGCTGACCTCTGAGCCATTCTATGATTCTGGAGTATTATATTTATCTGGCTTAATCAATTCTCTGTGTTCACTACAAGATTATTTGGAGAATATATAAGATAATTACACTGAGAAGTTATTTAGAGAATTAATTCATATTGTTTACTTTTAATTTTTTGAGGTAAGTACTTGGATTCAAATTCAGAGCCTTGCATTTGCCCGGCAGGCACCTGACCACTTGAATCATGCCACATCCAGCAATTTTTGCTTTGATTGTTTGTTTGTTTGTTTGTTTTTTGGGTCCAGTTGTGGGGCCTGAACTCTGGGCCTGGGCGCTGTTCCTCAGCTCTTCAGCTCAAGGCTAGCGCTCTACCACTTGAGACACAGTGCCACTTCCGGCTTTTTTCTTTTTGCTTATGTAGTGCTGAGGAATTGAACCCAGTGCCTCAGGCATGCAAGGCAAGTGCTCTACCACTGAGCCACCTTCCTAACCCCTGCTTTGATTTTTTTTGAGATAGAATCTTGTATTTGTTTATTCCTAGGATACCTGGATAGTGAACTTCCTAGTTTTATGTTCAACATAGGTAGGATGACAGCCATACATTGGCACACCCAGCTTTTATTGATTGAGATGGAGGTCTCTTGTATGTTTTCCAGCTTGAACTTGAACTGCAACTATCGACATTTCCATTTTCAGAGTAGCTACGATTATAGGTATAAACCACCTCATTTGACTTCTATTATATATGTTTATGAAAATTCTGAAAGTATGAGAAAATCCTCTAGAGTTACTAACCATACCCAGATTCTAGGTGATACATTAATGTTTATTCTGTCAAAAATGTGTTTTGTGACAATTTTTTTAAAATTTTTTATTGGCAAAATACCATACAGAGGGGTTACAATTACATGGGCAAGGTAATGAGTACATTTCTTATCAAGCATTGTTGCCTCCTCCATTGTTTCCCCTTTCCATCCCTTCCCATCTCCTCCCCTACCCCCCCCAACTCCCTACCCCCAGCGAAAGTTGTAAAGTTCATTATTCGACATAATGACTTGTATAGTTCATCGTTGCAATGGGTCCAATGTATCCCTATTTAAAGGTTTGTTTTTTCCCTTTCCCTCCACAAATTATACCAATATCAAATATAATGAAAGCAGGGGTTATACCGTGGGGGAGGGACATACAAAGCAACAAAGAAATCATCTTATAAATATGTTAGAAACAATTTCAAGGAAAAAAAAAACATTTGAATACTTATCTTGTGGTTCATTTCACCTAACATGAACTTATCTTACCTTTTCTGCTTGTCTCAGACATATACTAGCTATTGCAAATAAGGGAAACCATGGGACCTATGTTTCTTTGGGCGTGGCTTACTTCACTTAATTTTTTCCAAGTCTTTCCATTTCCTAACAAATGGGGCAATGTCATTCTTTCTGATGGAGGCATAGAATTCCATTGTGTATATATACCACATTTTCTTGATCCATTCATCTAATGGACATCTGGGTTGGTTTCATATGTTACCTATGGTAAATAATGTGGCAATAAACATAGTTGTGCTTGTAGCTTTAGTGTGGTCTTGTTGGTGATCATTTGAGTAAATGCACAAAAAAATGGGATTGCTGGGTCATAGGGGAGCTTTACGTGGAGTCTTTTGAGGAAACTCCATACTGCTTTCCAAAGTGGTTGAACAACTTTACACAACCACCAACAATGCGGTAAGGTTCCATTCTGTCCCCATCTCCTCCAGCATCTGTTGTTATTAGAGTTCTTGACTCTAGCCATTCTAACTGGGCTGAGGTGGTATCTCAATGTTGTGCTGATTTGCATTTCTTTTATAGCTAGAGAAGTTGAGCATTTCTTCATATGTCTATCAGCCATCCTTCTTTCCTCTTCAAAGAAGTTTCTCTTTAAGTCTTTAGCCCACTTACTTATTGGGCAGTTGTTTCTTTGAGGATTTGTTGTCGGGGGATTTAATTTTTTGAGTTCCAGGTATATTTTAGATATGAGACCCTTGTCCATTGTATGGCTAATGAAGATCTTCTCCCAATCCGTGGGCTTCCTATTTATCTTGCTAGCTATGTCCTTTGCCTTGCAGAAGCTCTGCAATTTCATGCAATCCCATTTGTCCAACCTTTCTTTGATTTGTTATGTTTCTGGGTCTCTATTAATAAAATTTCAGCCTGTTCTAAGTATACCTAAGGTTTCTCCTATTGCATCCTGTAATGTTTACAGAGTGTCTGCTTTGACTCCAAGGTCTTTGATCCATTTGGAGTTGATTCTTGTGTGGGGTGATATATAAGGATCTAGCTTTGGTTTTTTACAAGGTATTAACCAATTTTGCCAGCACCATTTACTTAAAAGGCTGTCTTTCTTCCACTCTAATTTTTTAGCTTCCTTATTGAAGATTAGATTGCTATATATCTGTAGGTTCAATTCTATTCCATTGGTCTTGAAGTGTGTTCTTGTGCCAGTACTGTTTTGAATATTATGGCATTATAGTAGAGTTTGAAATTTGGTATTGATATTCCTCCAGCACTGTTCTTTCTGTTAAGGATCTTTTTTGCTATTCAGGGTCTTTTATTGTTCCATATGAATTTTTGGATTGTCTCTTCTATTCCTTGAAGAATGAGTTTGGGATATTGATAGGTATTGCATTGAATTTGTAGATAGCCTTGAGAAGTATTGCCATTTTCATGATGTTGCTCCTTCCAATCCAGAAGCATGGGAGTTTTTGCCACTTTCTAAGTTCTGTTTTGATTTCCTTTTTCATGGTTTTAAAGTTTTCATCATAGAGGTCCTTCATTTCTTTGGTTAAGTTAATTCCTAGGTATTTTATTTTTTGTGGAGCTATTACAAATGGAGTTGCTTTCCTGATTTCAGCCACCCTTTTCTCATTGTTGACATACAGAAAAGCCATTGGTCTTTGAAGGTTAAATTTATACCCTGCTACTTTGCCCAAGTTTTGCATAAGCTTGAATAATTTAGGAGTGGAGTCCGTGGGATTCTTTAAATACAAGATCATATCATCTGCAAAGAGGGAGAGTTTTACTTCATCTTTCCTTATTTAGATCCATTTTATGTTTGCATCTTGTCTTATTGCTGTAGCTAGGCATTCTAATACTGGATTGAAGAGAAGTGGTGAGAATGGACAGCTTTGTCTCGTTCCTGATTTAAGAGGAAATGACTAGTTTTTCACCATTAAGTATAATGCTGGCTGTAAGTTTGTTATATACAGTCTTTATTTTATTGAGAAATGTTCCCTGGATTTCTAATTTTTCCAGAGCCTTCATCATCAATGGGTGTTGAATCTTGTCAAATGCCTTTTCTGCATCTATTGAGATAACCATGTGGTTCTTATCCTTGCTCCTGTTAATGTGATGAATTATATTAATTGATTTGCATATATTGACCCAGCTTTGCATCCCTGAAATGAATCCTGTTTGATTGTAGTGTATGATTTTTTGGATGAATTGTTGAAGTCAATTGGCCAAAATTTTGTTGAGAAGTTTTGCATCAATGTTCATCAAAGAAACGGGTCTATAGTTCTCTTTCTTTGATGAGTCCCTGCCTGGTTTGGGGATGAGGGTTATGATGTCTTCATAGAATGAGTTCGGTAGTGAACTTTCTCTTTGAGTTTCATTGAAGGGCTATTGGTGTGAGCTCTGCTTTGAAGGCCTTGTAGAATTCTGCTGTAAATCTGTGTGGTCCTGGGCTTTTCTTAGATGGGACTTCTCTTATTGCTGTTTCTATCTCAATGCTTGATATGGGCCTGTTAAAATGGTTTAACTCATCTTGGTTTAGTTTTGGCATGTTGATATTTGCTAGGAAAAGGTCCATTTCTGCCAAGTTCTCAAACTTATTAGCATAGTTTTGAGAAGTATTCCCTTATAATGTTCTGAATCTTGGTTGTTTCTCTGGTGGTTTCCATTCTCATCTCTGAGTTTATTTATTTGGGTGTGTTCTCATCTTTTTCTGATAAGATTTGCTAAGGCTCTGTCAATTTTGTTAAATTTTTCAAAGAACCAACTCATTGTTTTGTTGAATCTTTCTATGTTTTATTTGGATTCTAATTCATTTAATTCTGATTTAAATTTAATTATTTCTTTCCATGTACTGGATTGGGGTTTATATTGCTGCTCTTTTTCAAGGAGGTTCAGATGTCTCATTAAATTGTTGGTTTCAGATCTCTCCAACTTGCTTCTGAGTACTGCCTTTTCTGTGTCCCAGGGGAGCTGGTAATTTGTGTGTTCGTTTTTGTTGAAAATCATGAACATTTGAATTTCCTTTCTAATCTCTTACGTGACTTACTGGTGATTCAACAGTGTGTTGTTCAGCATCTAATTGTTACAGGACTTTCTTTGGTAGCTTTTGGTGTTGAATTCTAATTTTATTTCCTTGTGGTCTGAGAGAATTCAAGGTATAACTTCAATATTTCTGAAAATGGAGGTTTGCTTTGTGACCTAAAATGTTGCTATTTTGCAAAATGTTCTTTGTGCTGCTGAGAAAAACGTGTCTTCTGATGCTGCTGGGTGAAATATTCGGTAGATGTCTGTTAAATCTAGTTGATCCTTGCAGTTGGTTAGATCTGCAATTTCTCTATTGAGTTTTTGCCGAGTTGATCTATCTAGTGGGGATAGTTGTGTTTTAAAGTCCCCAACAGTTAATGTCTTTGGATCTATGTGGGATTTGAGGGAAAGTAGTGTTTCTTGGAGAAATTTGGGTGCTCTGTTGTTTGGCAAATAGATATTTAGAATTGTAATATTCTCCTGAAGGTCGATCCCTTAATTAGTATGTACCAACCTTCTTTTTCTCTTCTAACTAATTTTAATTTGAAGTCTATTTTATCTGATATTAGGATTGCAACTCCCGCCTGTTTATGGGAGTCATTTGCTTGGTAGATTTTATTCCAGTCTTTCACTTTGAAAATATGTTTGTTTTTATGGGCAAGGTGTGGTCCTGAAGGCAGCAGATAGAAGGATCTTGCTTTGTAATCCAACTAGACAATCTATGTCGCTGAATTGGTGAGTTAAGTCCGGTAATGTTGAGAGATAGGACTGAGAGGTATTTATTTTTATTGTGGAAATACCGTACAGATGGATTACGATTACATTAGCAATATAATGAGTACATTTCTTATCAAGCATTGTTGCTTCCTCTTTTGTTTCTTCTTTCCACCCCTTCTCAGACCCCTCCTTACCCGATCCCCATCCCCCCACCAAAGTTGTAAAGTTCATTTTTCAACATAATGACTGGTACATCTCATTGTTGCAATGATTTCACCTGTATTCCTATTTAAACGATTTGTTTTTTTCCCTTCACCTCCACAAATTATACCAGCATCAAATACAGTGAAAGCTGGGGTTATTTTTGTTATGTTGAAAAACGAACTTTACAACTTTGGCCAGGGGATGTGGGAGGGAGGAAGTGGGGATCAGTGTGGGGGGATATGGAAGGGATGTGTAGGGGAAACAAAGGAGGAGGCAACAATGTTTGAAAAGAAGTATACTCATTACCTTGCCCATGTAATTGTAACGCCTCTGTACGGAATTTTCACAATAATAAAACTTCTAAAAATGTTTATCACTTATTATAATTCAAATACCAAACAAGAGTAATTTTATATAATCATTAAAAGTATCATTTTATTACTATCATAAAATAGAATAAAAGACCAGTCCCAATTATTACCTATCATTATTCTTAATTCCTAATCATTACCAAAATATCTTAAACAATCTAAATAGTCATTTCTTTAACATAGACATAAATATTCTATCTTTTTTACTTAACATTTTCCAGGGGCATATATTCATGTTTCTAAAAGATTTTTCACAGCAGTTAAAAGATGCGTTTGTGAAATTAATGTGATACATGTTGTTGTTGTTGTTGTTTTCAAAGCCTGGGCATTGTCGTAAGCCTTTTTGTGCTCAAGGCCAGTACTGCGCAACTTGAAGCACAGGGCTAATTTCTATTTTTGAGTGGTTAATTGGAGATAAGGATCTAACAAGTACTTTTCTGTCTGGGGTAGATGTGAAAACAATTGTTAGATCTCAGCCACCAGACTAGCTAGAATTATAGACGTGAGTTACTGGCACTTAGTTTGATAATTTTTTAAATTATGTTTTAAGATGTTTGTTTCACTATAGTGCACATAATTCTATACATAAATTTATATATATATATATATATATATATATGCTGATGACAAATTCCCTCTAAAAATGTATGTCTTTCTACACATAACATTTATACACACACACACACACACACACACACACACACACACACACACATATTTTTGAAGACAGACTCCCTTTAAAACTTTTCTTTGGGTCCAGTTGTGGGGCCTGAACTCTGGGCCTGGGCGCTGTCCCTCAGCTCTTCAGCTCAAGGCTAGCCATCTACCACTTGAGCCACAGTGCCACTTCCAGCTTTTTTCTTTTTTGCTTATGTGGTGCTGAGGAATCAAAACCAGGGCCTCATGCACGCAAGGCAAGCATTATACCACTGAGCCATCTTCCCAGCCCATCCCTATAAAACTTTTATGCTACTATTTTTTACCGTTTTCATTTCAAAGATATACAATCTATTTTTCCAAAAGTTTCCTAGAGTAAAATGACTAATATTTCACTAGAATGTAGAGTATATTATTTTCAATGTAATTTTAGATATACACATAATGTTGTAGTAACATTTATAGTATATTACTTGAAAAAATTCTGTTCAAACCCTTAAATATTTGTGTGGAATGACAGGGAGAGAGGAAGTTAATTCATACTGGTTAGGAATGTGCAATGCTTCAAAAATCTGTCCAATAATTTGTTATAATCACATAGTCAAGCTACCTGTTATGCTTTAGTTTTTTTTGTTTCTTTATTTATTCAAAAATTTAACATGGATGCATGCACAGTGGTAATATTAAAATTATTAATAAAAATACAAATAATACAAAATCATAGACACATATCAGACTTTCAATAATTAGAACTTATGATGCTAATAATAATTTTGTTGAAGATGATGATGACTACAGTGTACCCTGATAATGACAATGATATGATTTAAAAGGAAAACTTTTTAGACATCTTTGAAGCTAGATTTCCCACATTGAATACATAGTAATAAACAGCATTGGATTACATACAATAAGAATAACAAGGGACTGGGAAGGTGGCTCAGTGGTAGAGCGCCTGCCTTGCATGCCTGAAGCCCTGGGTTCGATTCCTCAGCACCACATAAGCAAAAAAGCTGGAAGTGGAGCTGTGGCTCAAGTGGTAGAGTGCTAGCCTTGAGCTGAAGAGCTGAGGGACAGCGCCTAGGCCGAGTTCAAGCCCCACGACTGGACCAAAAAAAAAAAAAAAAGAATAACAAGAGGAGAGTTTCAATATCAAGAAATACAATCACATAATCAGGTGAGACAGTAAAAACCCTAATGTTATTCTTGAAGTCTCTCTAATGTATACTCACTTTTTTGGTGGAATTGTTTGCTTGTAAATAAAATCGTTTATTTCCACATGTTGATTATCCCACATAGATAAAATATAATAAGCTGAGTGCTTTGTTATCAAATGATCTTGTTTGTTCTAGCCTTGGGAATTTAGGAGAAAGCCTTTCACCACCTACATAGCCAGTGGCTTGTTTATATATTCCTAGAAGGTAACAACACATGCCTCAAGCATGCTTCACTCATTAGGCAGAAATCCTTGGTCAGTTTTGGTTTCTATCCAGTTCACTGGAGAAAATCTATGTATAAATTGATGAAGAACACTTGGCAACAGGTAAAGCAGTAAGAAAAATTTTGATGGACTACACTTAGTTTTCAACTTAGTGTGATTAGTTCAAGTAACATTCTTATATAGATACTATTCAACAACCAATGTTTTCCAATGGTATGTTGAGTATGTTCTTCAATACAGCATTAGACACATGACCCAATTTACATAATACCACTTACATATCTGTAGGTGCCTTAAAAGGACACAGGCCTTAGAGCCAGGAGGTAAAATTTATTTTTACTTCTGGATGAAACAATTTGTGACTTTATACCAACAAAGTGAATTTGATTCTTTCCTTATTTGTAAGCTAAGGTGGAAAATGTAAGGACTCTTCACTTTTCTTTTTTCTTGCTCTAGGAGTAAGCAAATGTATTCCTCAATATTTCTGGTAGATTACATCCATTTACAGATGAGAAATGTAAGGCCCAACAGTCAATGTAGTGAGTAAATAATGATACTAGAATTTGTGTCTGAGCTCTTCCCTCTGCATGCTTACAAGGAGCAGTAATTTGGTGATGGAGAGGATCAATATGAAAAGACTATGTAAAAAGTTGTTTAAGACTAGGGGACCAGTGATGAGTACATGAAACAGACTTGTGTCAGGGGCATAAAAAGGAGTACATAGAAATCATATTAGTGCTGGGTGCCAGTGGCTCATTCCTGTAATCCTATCTACTCAGGAGGCTGAGATCTGAGGATCAGGGTTCAAAGCCAACCCAGGCAGAAAAGTCCATGAAACGCTGATCTCCAATAAATACCACTAGAAAACCCAAAGTGGTGCTGTGGCTCAAGAGGTAGAGTGCTCGCCTTGAGCTGAAGAGCACAGGGACAGTACCCAGGCCCAGAGTTCAAGCCCCACGACCAACAAAAACAAAAACAAACAAAGAAAACAAGAAATCATATTAGTGACAGAAACTGAGAAAATCTTGATCATTCATCGTATCTAATGGGTGGGAGTAGAAGGATAAGAAGAAATCTAAAGGGTTCTACATCTATGACCAGGCAAATGTGTTAGTGATATTCTTGGTGATAAGGATTACAGGTGAAAATGATGGATTTAGGGGAAAAAACTCTCTGATAGTTCTAAAGTTTATATTAAACAGATGCAAAGATATATCTTTTTATTTATTTTTATTTTTATTTTTGGTTCCGGTCGTGGGGCCAGAACTCTGGGCCTGGGCGCTGTCCCTCAGCTCTTCAGCTCAAGGCTAGTGCTCTGCCATTTGAGCCACAGTGTCACTTCCAGCTTTTTTTCTTTTTGCTTATGTGGTGCTGGGGAATCGAACCCAGGGCCTCATGCATGCAAGTCAAGCTCTCTACCACTGAGCTACCAATAGATCTTTTTAGACATCATCAAAATATCCTCAACCATGAATATGAAAAAGAATGATAAAATTGGGGGCATTATTAAAGGGAAGAGGAAAAGAAAAGTTATGACATAAGTGTAAGCAATTTGAGCACCAGTGTGGACAAGATTGGAAGAAAGAGATAAATAAGGAAACAAGAAAGTAATAAAACAGATTTACAGAAGTAAAGAAAGGAAAGAATTTGCAGGAAGAAAAGGTCAAAACTTACAGAGGTATTGAAGGAAATATGCTATTTGGATTTGAAAACTAAAAGGACATAGACAAGTTCAATAAGAACAGTGTTTTGGTGAACTGGTAGAGATGTAAGTCATATTGATGAAATTTTGAGTTATGAATTAAAACTCTAGATCCATGAATTCAACAGATCCTGTTGATTTTAAATGTTAGGAACAAATGCTCTTATCCTGACCTTAGAAGTATTATACAGATGTAACTGTCATGACCTTTACTTAGAGATATTCTGTGAATATTTTTGAACACTGGCCAGGAGATTATGGATTGAACTACAGCAAAGACAAGCCTAATTTGCCCTACAGTTCCAATGAGTGACCCATGTATCTACATCAGTTTGGGATTTTATAGAAATATCATTAGATATGTTTGGACATCTTATCAGCCTATTCATTATAAATGTAGAACAAGTAACATCAAGTACTAGGTTGAACTTACAGTTTTACTGATGTTATTGAAGACTCCTCAAATTGATTCTTCTTTAGAATAGAAAATGCCTCAATATCCATTGAGACGTCATAACTGCCATATGCTCTATTTAAATCTAATTCTTGTTAGGGATATCTCCATGCTGAATTACCCTGCCAATCAACCTGCCACAAATTCTTGTATGTAGGAAATGCTCTTATAAACTTCAAGCTTTTATTGAATGGAAGAGTTCAGACATTACCCTCCCCACAAGGATTAAATGCCTAAAAAATAAGACATTTTGCTTTAATGCCTTTCTTTCATTTTCTGATACACATATGCAAGTAGGGAAGGATTCTGATGTAACAATAATACAATGGTGACTTGTAATAACACAATGTCTAGGATCTAGTGTTAATTCAGTTACTTGCTAATTAGTTCCAAAGTGTGTGAATATTTATATTTCTCCTGGGTAAACTAATGAGCTCCAAGAAAATATCCCTAAGGAGCCTTCTAATTCAAATATCAATGTTTGTCTCAAAATGCTTTAAATTCTACACCCTTTAATGTGGTCATAGAGTTATACTCTGGAACTTTTCTCCTCAGAGAGTGAGTACTACCCTATTGGTTAACATGGACAAAGTACCTTCATACATAGAATGGGTGTGTGCAAACAAGAAGTGGTAGATTGTCAACGTCTAGTGCGTTGGGGTCCCTGGGTAAGGGTCACGAAATCACCAGGGCACAGGGGATGCAGCATGCAAACAGCAATTGCCACTGCATGCTGTGTTTTATTGTTAGTGGGTATTTAAAGACAAGCAAGCATAATCTTTGCCAAGATTTGGTTAGAAAACATTCACACAAAAAATTTCCACAGATACATTTTACTTAACCTAAGAGACAATGTCTAGGTATATTATTATCTAAACTATTTTAGAGCAAGCTCAAACCACTTCTCCAATCTCAGGAAAATGCTTGACAAGCTGTTCACCTATGCTTAAGCAAGCAGAAAAGCTACTTCCTCAGCTCTCAGGAGTCTGTGACATGTGTCTGGAGATAGGGAGAGAGAAGGTTTTCCCTCTCTAGCCTGGCATTCCAAGAGCTTTTCTAATCCCAAACACAGTCCTCAGACAATCCTAAGGCTGGAGCCTGCATCATTCTGCCCCCTCAACATAGACCCTGAGTCTTCACAATCTCCTTCTTTTTTCTTTTGTTTTAAAAGTAAAGCTTTCCACAGGGTTATCATAGAAGCTTGCATTGGCTTCATAAAAATCAAATATAACAGCACAAGCGCAAACAGAATAATAACAATAATAATTTCCATACCACTAGCAGTATGTGAAATGCTTTGTAGTATTCCATTCAGATCCAACCCTTCCAACTGTTTAATAAAGGTATCAGCAATATTAGAAGCATCATCATTTGGAAATTGTTTACCAAAAATATCATGTACATTAAATTGCAACTGAGCAATCAATTGAGCAGCAGTAGAATTTTTAGATAAATACTGTTGTATTATATTCCAATCATGTAAAGATTTATTATATTTTACATTAGTAATGTAAAAGGTAGTCGAATTTTAATCACATTTTAACAATAACTGTTTTTCCACAACCAATAACTTTTTTCCTAACCATCCCACTGTCTGTTTAACAACATTAATCTGTGTTTGTAATCAAGCATCAATTTCTACCTGTGAGACCCACAATTCATGTGAATCCTGGTGCCATTCTTCCACAAAGTGTTCAATTTGTAAGGAAGTGTGCAGGGCAATTCCAGACACCACAGCAACAGTGGTAATAGCAATTAAGCTTAAAATCACAGCCACAATGGCTCCAATCATACGTTTTGTATGTTTTAGCAGTTTGGTAAAAAATTCAATAACAACACTATCCAAAGGATTTTGGGACCATTCTCTTCCTAATTTAACAGGTAGCCAAATATAAGTTCTTTGTTGTAAAATCATAATACTATCACTGTCATTAAAATTAGGAGAGGAATTAACACAAGAATACATGCCACAATTGAAACAAGAAATAGTAGGAGAAAATGTAAAGTTTCCCACCAAAAATACATAAGGCAGGGATACACAAGCAGTTACATTATAAGATTTATACAAAGTAAAATTATAAGTGGACGCAGAGTTCGCCATCCCCGAAAAACGATCCATTTGATAGCATCAGGGGTTTTAGCGCCGCTGCGACCTTCCAAAGATGAGTCTGAACAGCAGTGGGTGCAGCCATGAAAGCCCATCGGGCATCTGTAATGCCTCCATCTCCCCAGGCCATCAATCGAGCTCCAGTAAGCGATCCATTAATGGCATCCGGCATCCTAGTAACATTTGATAAATCACATCAGGTAATATTTCATTCTAAACATGTGTTAATAAACTGTCCAAAAGGTCCCCAATTAATGAAATTATTGAACATTTTTCCAAATGTTCCTCTGCACTCTTGCCACACAAAAGGCTTATATTTTAAATCAATATAAGTAAAATCAGTGCACATAGGTAAGGATAACTCACCATCAAAGGTGACACTTTCCCAGCTACTATTAATGGACCAAGTAGTTAATCGCTGTAGCTGTGTTCTGCAATTGAAAGTGCGTTTCCCAGGTAAAACCCAATGTTGCCAATTCATAACTAAACAAGGAGGAGGCCCCAAACAAACAGGCAAGGAATGAGTATAGTAAGTAAAATTAAAAAAGCTACCATCATCCTTATTATAAAATGTCAAATTATTCCAAGGAGGAACAGTATAGATGGTTACATCCATGTCTCTCCAAACAACAGGTTCCAGTAAAGGAGGATTAGGAACAAAGGCCCAATAACTTACGTAAGCATTAGCATGGACAGAGTTTACAGTAAGCAGGGCACACATGGCCAGGAACAAGTTCTCAGCCGTGACAGGTTTACCAGTGTGACAGATTTACCAGTGCGTTGTAACATCTTTTGTCCTTCTCCAGTCAACTTTTTAACCTGCCCCCAGGTGGGCAGCAGGGCTTTCTTCTTTCTCAACTGGTGGCTGATTCCTTGCAGGATACCGTGCTATCCTCACTGGGCCGTGTCTGTATCCATCTTGCAGGAAGCCAACATTGTTTGCCATCCTGTGTAGACACAAAACCCTATCCTCGACCCTTAGGTAATGATGTTCCTAGTTGCCATTTTGTGTTCAATGTAATCTTAATCCTTATGGGAGCATTTAAATAAGGTTTTTCTGATATTTGTTCAAAATGGCACTCAGCTCTAGTTAAAATATCTCCTTGTGGTAAGTTAAAAAAAATTAAGAACAAAAAGAGCTTGATGTAAAATTGTTTTAGGATTTTGCATGGAAAACCACAAAATATCCATACCTTTATCCAACCTTTTCTTCCTTTTTAATTTTTTAATTTGTTATTTTAGTGTGCCATGAACTCGTTTAATAATGGCTTGTCCTTGGGGGTTATATTCTATTCCTGTAATATGTACCACATCATAAAGTTCACAAAATCTTTTAAATTTAATACTTTTATAGGCTGGTCCATTATCAGTCTTTATTTTGGCAGGCACTCCCATAATGGCAAAAGCTTCCAATAAGTGTTCTATTACATGGTTAACAGTTTCTCCCATAAGGGCAGAAGCCCAAACAAATTTAGAATAAGTATTTATTGTAACATGTACAAAGGAAAAACGGCCAAAGGCTTTCACATGGGTTATATCCATTTGCCAGAGCTCATTAGGTTGTAATCCTCGAGGATTTACTCCAGCAGGTACAACTCTTAAATGCATTGATCTGCAAATAGGACACCTTTTTATAATTTGTTTAGCTTGAGAATAAGGTATTTTATAATGCATATGTAAATGGACAGCATTTGTATGTAAATGAGCATGATCCTGTTCAGCAGAAGCAAAACTAACTAATTTATCAACCTGATTATTGCCATATACAAGGTAACCAGGTAACAAAGAGTGAGCCCTAATGTGAGTTACAAACACTTTGGCATTACGTTGTTGTAGCAATGCTTGTAATTGTTTAAATAATTGGTTTAGCTAGGGTTTAGATGAATAAGTAACAGCAGTGACTGTTTTAGTCACAACTCCTACAGCATAGGCAGAATCAGTAACAATATTAATATCTCCCACAAAATCTTGTAACACTTTAATAATAGCAAAAAGTTCATTTTGTTGAAATGATGTTAAAGTAGTTGTTTGTACCCAATATTTATTTTTTGTCCAATAAGCACTTTTTGTTTTGGAGCCATCTGTAAAAACGGTAAGAGCAGTCGGAATAGGGGCCTTGGTAATTATATCATTAATGACAAATTGTTGTTTACGCAAGCAATCCCACAATCTACCTTTGGGAAAATGATAGGAAAATTGTCCAGTAAAATTTACTAATGCTATTTGTAGCATTTCAGACATGTTTAACAAATATTCTATTTGGTCTTTTGGCAAAGGAAAAATAATTTTAAATCATACCCCGATAGGTTAAATAACCGTTGCCTGGCCTATTGAATAATAATTGCCAACTGTTGTTTATAAGGCATATTATTTTTTGTAAATCTATGCCGTGTATAAATCCATTCTAATGGTAGCTCATTTTGTCCTAAAATTCCTGTTGGGTATTTCCATGTATCTAAAATATATAAATTTATGGGTTGATTTAGCGTTACTAGATGTAAAAACATTTCTTTTATTCTCTGTTCTATAAATTGTAATTTTTTTTAGCTTCCTTAGTTAAAGTTTTTTTGCTATGTAAATCAGGATCCCCTTGTAACAAAGAAAACAAATTATGTAACTGATAAGTAGAAATTTTTAAGGCCGGTCGCATCCAATTAATATCTCCTAATAGCTTTTGAAAATTATTTAACATGTGTAATTGATCACGTCATAAAGATATTTTTTTTGAGGTGTCACTGTTTGTCTAGAAACCACATATCCTAAACATTTTACCACCGTATCTTTTTGTATTTTTTTAGGTGCTATTATTAATCCAAAATCTTTAAATATAAAGGGAAAGCATCTTTTAAAGGAATTTTTTTATTGTTTATTTTTGATCTATACAACCTTGCCCAGTGCTCTCCTTTTTTACATTTAGGGCAAATTTTTGGTCTTCTCTTGTTAACTCCAGTAGCTTTTTTACAACTTTTTTTTATATGTCCCATTTGACCACATCCAAAAGACTTTAGATTAGAGGGTTTTGTTTGCAAAGCATGCCAGGTAGTGGCCATAGTTTCAGCAAACACCTGCATACGCCTGGATTCAGATGTAATGTCTCTGCAGGCCCTTAAATATGTATTCACATCCCCAGATTCTTTAATAGGCAATAGGGCCCCTCTACAGTCCTCATTAGCATTCTCATAAGCCAACATGCGCAGCAGTTGTTGACTTGCAGCCTCTCCCACAACAGTACGTTCCAAGGTCAATTTCAATCGCGATAAAAATTTAACATAGGGTTCATTAGGTTTTTGAATTACTTTAGTCCAAGAGCCATAATGCTCTCCTACCGGTTGAATCCTTTCCCATGCCTCAATACCTATGTCTCTTAACTGCTCATGGATCTCTTCAGGAGAGTTCACTTGCATATGAGCATCTGCATATAGTTCTATTCCACTCAACATGGGAAAGGTTATGACCTGTAGGCATGGGTTACTGCTCTGTGCATTTTGTCTAGCCCTTTCTGTACATAACTCAGTAAACTACATTTGCCATTGTAGGTATTCAGGTTCCTTAAGCAAGGCTCTACAAAGCATCTTCCAATCTTCAGGAGCAAAATTATTGTAATGTTGAGCAAGCCCATTAAGCAATTCCTTAACATAATGAGACGATGACCATACAACGTCACTGCCTTCTTGAGTTTACCAATATCATCAACAGCAACACTTTCATATCTGGCTGGTTGAGCTATGCCATTCATAGGGGGTGGTCGAATTACAGGATAAGAAAAAATAGGCATTTCATCATCAAACTCACTGTCTGAGCCCTCTGTTTTGTGAGGGAGTGACACTGTAAAAATTGCATCGGCCAGGGGAAGAGCCGAAGGCTGCTTTACTTTCACTTTCTCAGGTTCTCCTTTCACTCTGCTAATTTCCAACTCCATATGTTGTAATTTTGATAAAAATCAATTCCATTTGCTCAGACATTTTATTTACCCTTTCAGTTTGTTCCTTTTCAGCCTTTTTTACCTCTTGTTTTTTCTCTGTTAATTGCAATGCATCCTTATCTATTGCGTCCTTAACCTCAGAGTCCAATTGTAAATCTACAATAGAAGGGGTGGCCTCTTTCTTTAAGTCCGCTATTAATCTTTCCTCATTCAAGGCTTTAAAAAGGGTATGTACAATAGCCCAAATGGACCAAAATCTAATAGGAATCTTTTCCCCTTCTCAAACAGCTCTTTCTACAATATTTTTTACTCGTTTCCAATTATCAACATATAATGTTCCTGAAAGACCCCCGAAGACTTGGGGTGTCCTTCAGTCTGAAGAGACCCTTCCCCAAGGAACAACGAGACCACTTGTGCGGATGCAATCAGCAAGAGGTTTATTCGGGCATGCCTCGGCTCCCAGGTGCACTTAACCACGAGATCCACAAGGTTCGAGTCAAGTGTCTGAGAACCGGTTACACGGGTACCCGGGGCGACAAAGTCTATCGGGAGACTTGCGCGCCGAGTGCTTGAAAGCACCCTCTTTTTATGGACAGCAGAAGCGAGGTTACAGAAGCGAGATGCGTGGTTACAGGGGGATGATTGGTTAATTTCAAATTACGCTCAGGGTGAGGATTGGTCAGGTTAAGCTAGCCAGATGGGGTAGGTGGGGTTGGGGGGAAAGCTGACGTGTCGGTACTTGCCCGGACAAGTCTGTGCAGGTCGTTATGCACCGAAACTGTTTGTTCCCTAATTTTGACAAGTGATTTATTACATTCTGCCCTACCCTGCCATTAGGGTTAAGTTTTACAGGAAGGGACAGGTGGGTCGGCTATTTTCTAGGAATGTCTGGCTTTAAGGCATGTACTAGGGTCAGGCTAGGGTCTGCAGGCGGTGACTCAGAGGCTCGAGGTTTCGTTTCCTGGTTAGCGGCCTGCACTTATCCTGCCCCACCACCCCCTTAGGTATGCAGGGTAAGGGGCAGCAATTTTCTTGGGGTACCTAGTGGGCAAGCACGGGCTGGGGTCTTTCAGTTCCTTCATCGGGGAACCAAGGATTCCATTCCCTAACTACATTAATACACATTTCTATGTCAGAAGAAGAAATATTTACACCATAAGCAGCAAGTAAATGTTTAAGCATATGTAAGTACGGAGTAGATCTAACTTGTCCCATCACCCTGTAATTAAAAGTACTTATCTGAATATCCCTTCCTGAATTCAACAATGCAGGGTCTCTGTTCGGGCGCCAATTGTCAACGTCTAGTGCGTTGGGGTCCCTGGGTAAGGGTCACGAAATCACCAGGACACAGGGGATGCAGCATGCAAACAGCAATTGCCACTGCATGCTGTGTTTTATTGTTAGTGGGTATTTAAAGACAAGCAAACATAATCTTTGCCAAGATTTGGTTGGAAAACATTCACACAATAACCTATGAGACAATGTCTAGGTATATTATTATCTAAACTATTTTAGAGCAAGCTCAAACCACTTCTTCAATCTCAGGAAAATGCTTGTCCAGCTGTTCATCTATGCTTAAGCAAGCAGAAGAGCCACTTCCTCAGCTCTCAGGAGTCTGTGACATGTGTCTGGAGATAGGGAGAGAGAAGGTTTTCCCTCTCTAGCCTGGTGTTCCAAGAGCTTTCCTAATCCCAAACACAGTCCTCAGACAATCCTAAGGCTGGAGCCTACATCATTCTGCCCCCTCAACATAGACCCTGAGTCTTCACAGTAGATGAACAATGTTCTTAGCAGTTTGTACAGATGAAATGGAAATAGAGCAACTGTGAAATCAAAAGGAACATGCAAAAAAGACAAAGGCACAAAGTAGAATGTGCCAAAGAAATGCTGATGTACAATTTCAAATAATGTGCTTAGGTGTGAGGGTGTGTTCAAAGTACAGCGTCAGACAATGTGCTTGGATACCTTGAGAAAAAACGGCATTAAAACATTCTGGGACTATGATACAAGCAGAAGCCCGTTACGCTGACTCTAATCATCCACAACATCATCAATTTAGGGAGTATTTTCCAAGAGCATACTGAGAAAAAGAGGGCTCATCACAATTAGTGTTCAGGTTGAAGTAATGACAATCATATAGCTTTTCTTATAAGTCTTCATTTATTTTGGAGCATTAAAGTGGGAAAAGCCAAGTAAATATTTTGCATGTATCTAAATTAAGTGTGATGTATTATATTGGTCTTTCTTTAACGTGGAAGTTATAGGTTATGTCTTTTTATACTGTAAGTTGGGACAATTATCTGCTTTCTGTTATTTTCTTCTCCTCCCCTTCTTTTGCCCTTCCACTTAAAGAGACATATTTGAACTTGCAATTCTAAATCCTTCAAAATTATCTGAATTTCTTCATACTTCTGGCAGCCTCCTATATCTTTCTCAAGGGAATATCTTCTCACTACCATTTTTATCCCATATGATATTGGATATCTTCCTGCCTAATTCAGTGCAAGATTAGACTCATCCAGATATCTCAACAATTGCACCACCATAAAATCCTATCTTACTTAGAAATCATGATTTTAGTATGTCTGGTGGCATCTGTCATTTTTGAATGACCCTAATTGATACTTACATGCAAGCATGTTTTAAACCAATATGCCTCTCAGTAGATGAACGAATCGGCAAAATGTGGTATATATATATATATATGGTGGAATTATATGCTTCCAATTCATAAGAAAATGGAAAGACTTGGAAAAATCCTAAGTAAAATAAGCAAGACACAAAGAAACAGATTTCATTGTTTCCCTCATGTAATAAGTAAGAAATGTCTAAGATAGTCCTAGCAGATGAGCAGAATGGCTCAATAGCTATGTATATATGATCATATAAGATCATGCTGAGCAAAATGAACTCCTCGATATGGAAACAGAGGTTTTTCTTTGTGGTTGTTGTTTTTAATGTACAATGTGATTTCTTTTTTTCATTTGTGTTTTTCCCCTATGTTTTATTCCCTGCTGTATTTGATTTCAGGACCCTGTGTATTGTATATACATTTATCTTAATTTGGCAAAGGAAGAGGAACAACAAAGTGATGAGACAAAGGGCAAACCAATGCAATAGCAATACTCACAAGACAATATGTTGGAAATTTACATTACAACTTGTGAGGGGTATTGGAGTGAAGGAAAAGTGTGAGAAAAATGAGGGGGGAGGTAAAAAAGTTCGACATGGTATGTATTCACTACTTTACAGTTACTGCAACTCCTTCAATACATCACCTTGACAATAAAATTAAATTTTAACAAAAGCACATAAAATATAATAATTTCACTGTATTGATATAGTAAAATTATTCTATGTGTATTAACTTTTTAAAAAATGAACACTATTTGACATCTATTTGAATTCATTACCCCTTCTTTTCAGAGGGTCATCAACTTGAATGTTATCCAATATTTTCACAATATACTTGCCATTATATTGAAAAAAACATAATTTTAGTATTGTCTCATAGTAAAACAGAAAAGTTTAATTCTATGGAAACTGCTAACTTTTAAAACTGAATAATTAAGAGGACAGAATACATATTTTCTTCAAAATTCCTATGACTATTAACTACTCATTTTCAAATTCTGAACATTCTGTACCAGAGACATTCAAAACAGTACCTGTTTGCATGTTACTTAATTCTGCAATAGATGCATATTCCAATGGGGTGGTACATATTGAGAAGTCAACAGAAAAAATAGCCACATTCTGGTAGAGGTTAAAACTATAAAATATCTGTAATAATTAATTCCTCAAGACTAAACATTTGTTCATCAGAGTAAGCTATTATTTCTATGCCCAACAATCCCACACTTTTATGTCATAAAGTTATCCTAACCCAACAGTTTCCAACTTGTAATGTGCACCTTAATATTCCCTAAACTTACAATATGACTAGCTTATCATTATTGTGAAAAAATACTACACTTCTGCTAATGTGATGCCCTTCCTCTTGTGGAAAGAACACTACACTAAACTTTGCTGCAACATTTCCTCCCCAGTAGTATTCTTGAAATCAGAACACTTGCAAATATTATGTATATTTATTTTTTATCTATTATAGATATTCCAGAGACTAAGATCGGAAGATTATGGTTCAAAGCCCACCAAGGCAGGAAGTTTCCTTAGATTCTTTTCTCCAATAAACTGCTCAAGAAAAGCCAGACACAAGTGACACTGAGGTTGAAGTGGTAGGGCACGAGCCTTGAGCAAAAACAGGCTCAGAGAGAATGGCCAGGCCAAGAGATCAAGCCCTAGGACAAAACAAAAAACAAAAACAAAATAAAAACAAACCCCAACCCTAGCATTTTTCTCATTGTATACAGAGGCACGTAATTAAGGAAATTGCTTCCTGTGTTACAAATAGAAGAACCAAGATGTCACACAATTGCTCTCTTCACACCGTGTTACACCAAAGCCTTTTTCTAAATTTATAAATTGTTATCATCCATTTGTCAGCAACTCTGTCCAGATTATTCACGTTATCATTTTATACATGAACTGCTGGAATTATGTATTAACTAAGTTCTAATTATACCTTGCTTGAAAGAATATTTTAGGAAAACAGAATGCCAGAATCATTTGTGAATTTGTCAATTAAACCCTCTACTTAAAGAGAATTTTGTAGTATCCTATAGAATATGAAATTATAAACAAAACCAAAATATTTATTTTAAATCTAAATTCTAATTTAGCAAGGTCTACAAAGTCCTACATTAGATGAACTTTGCTATTTCTCCAGGCTTAAACTTTTGTAAGCCTTCAAGATTTCTTTGGAATCCAACAAAATGATACTTACTTTTTCAAATTTTTGGTTGGGAAATCATGAGCCATTTCACATCTAGGAATATTCTGTAAAGAAGAGAGTATTAAAAACACAACTGAAGATTATATATGACTTACATTTCAATAGGAAACGACTTCTCAAAACATAATGACAAAATTATCCCAAACTTCTAACTGTGAATCCCTTTCTTGTTATTTGGTATGTTTCATTGAGACAAAATTATACTACCTGGTCCAGGGAAGGTATCACTATGTAATTACACTCTCTAATCTCCTGTCTTAGTCTGAGTGCTAGAATTCCAGGCTTGTATCACATTGCCCTGCCATAGTTTGTTGGTTTATTTAATCTAGATACAGACTAGCAATTCTGAACTTCTCCAATGATATTATTCACTAGACTGCTCAGACTGTTTATGTACTATTTTCAAAGATGTTCTAATATTTGACACAGCATATGAACATTTTCAGATGCACCTGCAGGGGTCTCTGATTCATTCCTCATTGGATCTGATCCCTTTAATAATGATTACTTGACTTTCTTACTATCTTTGATTCCTACCTATGTAATATACTCAAACATTTTTGAAGAAAGTTCACTTGAGGACTTTCTCATATTAAAAATTATCATTTCATCTAGTCTTACTCAGGACATATTTTCTATTGTTTTCTAACTTTTCTGCACATTCTGAGAGTTGTTTCATTTGTGTATGTGTGTTTGCACATAGAAGTGTCTCTGTATGTATGTGTATGTTTGTATGTATGTATGCAAAATCCTCAAGCTCTTATTCAACAATCTTGCTCATGACTAGTATTCCATCACTTGAGGCAACCTTCCAATCCAGGTTTTTGGCTGGTTAATTATAGATAGTGTCTCAGAGACTGTTCTTCCCAGGCTGGATGCACACTCAACTTTCCAGACTCCTTTATATTCTTAGGTTTTATTTTTCCAGGAGTATCAACTTTTTTTTTTTTTGGGTCCGGTCATGGGGCCTGAACTCTGGGCCTGGGCACTGTCCCTCAGCTCTTCAGCTCAAGACTAGCGCTCTACCACTTGAGCCACAGCACCACTGCCAGCTTTTTTCTTTTTGCTTATGTGGTGCTGAGGAATCGAACCCAGGGCCTCAGGCATGCAAGGCAAGCGCTCTACCACTGAGCCACCTTCCCACCCAAGGAATATCAACTTTTAAACTAGAAATATTTTTTGAGTGTGAAGTCTAAGCTCTAGCCCAGATTTTTAACTCAAGGATTCATATAAAGATAGATGAAGATACACATTACAGATCCTGAGTGTACACTGTTAGAAATGTGATCTTAAGCCATGTGCCAGTGGCTCACACTTATAATGCTAGCTACTCAGGAGACTGAGATCTAAGGGTTGCAGTTCAAATCCAGCACGAGTAGGAAACAATAGCAAGAAAGAAACAAGTTGGGGCTGGGAAGGCAGCTCAGTGGTAGAGCGCTTGCCTTACATGCATGAGGCCCTGGGTTTGACTCCTCAGCACCACATAAGCAAAAAGAAAAAAGCTGGAAGTGGCACTGTGGCTCAAGTGGTAGAGTGCTAGCCTTGAGCTGAAGAGCTGAGGGATAACGCCCAGGCCCAGAGTTCAGGCCCCACGACTGGACCCCCCCCCCAAAAAAAAAAGAAATAATAAATTGTGTCCCTATCTTGGGGTTCATTTCACTTAACACCATCTTATATGGCCATATGTACATGGATAATGTTTTTATAAGTCATTTAAATTCCATATTTTGTCTTTACTAAGTTGTCTCTGAAACACATGTTATCTCATGTCCAATGATGTCTTTGAGCTATTTCAATGGTTTCCCTTATTTGCAATAACTAGTATATGTCTGAGTCAAGCAGTAAAGGTCAGATAAGATGATGTTAGGAGAATGAACCCCAAGATAAATATTCAAATGTTTTTTTTGTTTTTTTTTCCTTTCATGCAATTGTTTCTAACATATTATAGGATTATTTCTTTGTTGCTTTGTATGTCCCTCCCCCACCGTATAACCCATGCTTTCACTGTATTTTATGTTGGTATTTGTGGAGGGGAAGGGAAAAAACAAATTGTTTAACTAGGGATACAGGTGGACCGATTGCAACAATGAGATGTACAAGTAGTTATGTCGAAAAACGAACTTTACAACTTTGGTGTGGTGTAGGGGGTAGATCGGGTGGGGGGAAGGGGAGTATGGGAAGGGATTGGAGGGGAAACAAAGAGGAGGCAACAATGCTTGATAAGAAATGTACTCCTGTGATGGGAAGGTGGCTCAGTGGTAGAGCACTTGCCTTGCATGCATGAGGCCCTGGGTTTGATTCCTCAGTACCACATAAGCAGAAAATAAAAAAGCCGGAAGTGGTGCTATGGCTCAGGTGGTAGAGCGCTAGCCTTGAGCTGAAGAGCTGAGGGACAGCACCCAGGCCCAGAGTTCAGGCCTCACGACCGGATCAAAAAAAAAAAAAAGAAATGTACTCGTTATGTAATTGTAACTCCTCTGTATGGTATTCTCACAATTAAAAAAAAAGAAAGACTGAAAAGCTCAGAAGGCATTTTGCTTTTACCGGTATGGTTCAACTAAAACCAGAAAATACTTCTTTACATTTATATAAACTATTATAACTAGTGAGGATTTAAAAAAGTTTTAGAATATATATTTTATGTCAAAATATTTGTTTATTTTTCAGTTTTGTCAGTTGTGGGGTTTGAAATCTGGGCCTGGACGCTGTCCTTCAGCTCTTCACCTCAAGACTAGTGCTCTACCATTTGAACCATTACCAGTTTTCTGGTGGCTCATTGGAGATAAGAGTTCACAGACTTTCTTGCATAGGCTGGCTTTGAACCATGATTCTCAGCTGTCAGACTCCTTACTAGCTAGGATTACAAGTATGAACCACTGGCACCTACCTACATAATTATATTTTACACATTTATGAGGTATGGTGTGGTAATCCCATTCATTTATATCTTGTGTAATGATCAAGCTATATCATATCCATTAGTTTCTGTGTGTAACATTTCTTTTTAGTGAGACTGCTCAACCCTTATCTTTTCGCTGTGATGAAATATATATTCTTAACTATAATCACTTTGCTTCTTGTGGTATACAATTAATATATTTACTTTTAGTCATGGAAGTCCGCTAATTAAGGTTATATAAAACATGAATTGTAAAGTGAAAAAAATGGTTCCATTACTTGTTTTATCAAAACAATTATGCCTTTTTTCAATTATATTTCTGTGGGAATGTGTAATATTCATTGATTTAACAGTTAAAATTGATAACAGTTGATTCAAACTTGTATTTGAAAATTGCACACAACACAAATATACTTCCACTTTCTTCTACCACATAATTAAAATAACAGTATAGCAAAGCTTGGTGTTAGAGGCTCATGTGTAAAATCCTAGAAACTCAGGAGGCTAAGAACTGAAGATTTTGTTTCAATGTCAGTCTAAACAGACAAAAATGTGAAAACTTGACTCAGACATATACTAGATATTGCAAATAAGGGAAACCATAGGATCTATGTTTCTTTGGGCCTGGTTTACTTCACTTAATATAATTTTTCCAAGTCTTTCTATTTCCTAAAAAATGGGGCAATGTCATTCTTTCTGATGGAGGCATAGAATTCCATTGTGTATATATACCACATTTTCTTGATCCATTCATCTACTGAGGGGCATCTGGGTTGGTTCCATATCTTAGCTATGGTAAATAATGCTGCAATAAACATAGTCGTGCTGGTAGCTTTAGTGTGGTCTTGTTTGTGATCATTTGGGTAAATGCCCAAAAGTGGGATTGCTGGGAAATAGGGGAGCTCCATGTGGAGTCTTCTGAGGAACTTCCATACTGTTTTCCAAAGTGGTTGAACAAGTTTACACTCCCACCAACAATGCAGTAAAGTTCTCTTCTGTCCACATCCCCTCCAGCATCTGTTGTCATTAGAGTTCTTGATTATAAATGTACTCATTATCTTGCCCATGTAATTTTAACCCCTCTGTACAATATTTTCACAATAAAAATAAAAAATACAAAAAAATGTGAAAACTTATCTCCAATTATCCAGCAAGAAGGAGAAGGTAAAGATGTGGCTCAAGGAATAGTGTCATCACCCATGAGCAAAAAATACAATGGAGACCATTAAACATAGAATTCAAGTCCTAAAAATTGCATATACACAGAAGACAACAATAAAAAGTACTGTGAACATCAATAATGAAGACAAAATAGTAGAAAAGATCATGAGAAATTTTGTGTTAACATCTGGAGGACAGAAATCATTTGACAGAATTTTGATTCATGAGAGGGAAAAATCAAAGTCTCATTTGTACAATCTCATTGTATCTATTTGTCGTGAAACCTGCCTATTGGGTAAAATGTGGAAGTGTAGATTGGATTACCTGACAAAGCAGACATTGCCTGTGACTATGCACCATCCCACTCTGCAAAAATCTAAACTTGTGCTCGTTAATTTAAATAAAACCTCATGTTAGAGACTGTTTGGTTCACATAGACAAGGGTCCTTATTTTGAGGCTTCAGACCAGTGCTTTTGTTTATAAGCACTCCTGCTTTACCCCCCTTCCCTTGACTTACTTAGCTGGCACCAAGCCAAGACTTTGAACTAGACCCCACTGCCTTAATCCCTCACTTTCTCCAGCTAAAACTCATTTCACATGCTACCTATGTCTTAGCATTAGTTGTGTTCTTTCTAATCCCCACCAGAAAACTCTTATATACATGTAAATCCACTATAAATACCCTAGTTAGAAAGGTAGTAAGTGTTTAGCATTGGCTGAGGCTCTCATCTGTAGATTTGCTCCCTAATAAATCTGTGCTACACTATCTCTTTTCTCCATGGCTTTTGAGTCTGACAACTGATTGATTTGGTTTGATGTAATCCCATTTATCCAGACTTACTTTGATTTGTTGTGCTTCATGATCTTTGGAAGATTTGACCTATGCCAAGTGGCCCTTGTGTTTCCTGTAACATTTTCAAGGAATTTGGACTTACATTGAGGTCTTCGATCCATTTGGAATCGATTCTGGTGCAGGGGGATATATAAGGATCTAACTTCAGTTTTCTGTGTACAGCCAATTCTACCAGCACAATTTTTTGAAGAGGCTTTTGAGGAGCTTGAGGCCTTTGTGACTCCATCTTGAGCTAGATGTCATCTTCTGAAGTATGAGTTATGCAGCTGACCATGAGCCCTGCCTGGGAATGAACAGAAGAAGCAATTCCTGGACAATTAGGAACATAAACAATCCTTGGGAAAACCGCAGGCAGGCAGGTGCTGGAGGGCATGGTGACCCCTGCAGTCAGGCCACAGGTGGTGCTTGTTTAAGAAAGGAACCCTGCAGTTTAGCAAGTGTGTCCTTGAGACTCCCTGTGGTGCAAGCCAACCAGTTTAAAGTACTTCAACCCTCTGATCTAACCAACAACCTGTTTCTGCTTTGTAGTGTGCCAATCATACTATAGAATTGTATTAAGAGTTTCCTGTGATGTGTTATAATTTGTTGTAAGATGCTATGATGTATACAAAGTCCCTGCCTTCCCTAAAAAGTGTATAAAAAGTACTATAACCCTGGGCTCGGGGCCTCTCAGCGTCATGGGCTGCTGCCATGTATGTGGGGGGACCAAGTTCTAGCTTGCAATAAAGACTCCTTTGCTTTTACATTGTTGATGGTCTCTGGTGGTCTTTTGGGTAAGGATTTCCAAATTCAGTTTTACATTTGGTACATTGGCCGGGAATCCCCCCAAAGCCCACCCAGACGCCTTAACCAAGGAGTCATGAGAAACCCGGCCGGTAAGTAGAGGTATTGCCATTCTGAAATCATCTGGTATTTGAGTTGCCTGCAGGTTCTGTATTGGGGTTGGCAAGAGGTCTTGGCAGACGTGCTATAAGACAGCCAACGGGGCCGGTGGGAGATGTCCCTCAGACCTCCTGGGGGGTAAACTATCCACTAGTGCAGAAGCTTGAGTCTGGCACTTTCTGACTGATAGTTTACAGGGTAGGCTATCCACTAGTGCGGGGTCCGGCACTTTCTGACTGACAGTCTACAATGCACATGCCGTGAACATGTCTTGTCTCAGGGTTCAGTGTTTTGTCTGTGTGTCTTTTGTAATTCTTGGAATGTTTCTTCTCCCAGATTCATCCTGATGCAAGGGCTCAGAGGAGACTGGCTAACACCCCCTTAATATCTGTTTCTCTCTAGCTCCTTCTTTTTTTATGAAATTGCCACTGACCACTTGCAAGTGGCACCAGCAAGATCTGAGCCTCGGGCCTTGGCCCAGGGGGTCTGAGTACGGGGGAGAACCTGTCAGTCTGAGGGGATGGCCACTAGGGACTTCTTTCCCTTGCCCCAAGATGACTGGGAATTCTCCTTTGCCTTGGAAGGCTCCTGGGTCAATGTTTGCAGGAATCTAAAAGAAAAATCCTCCCGAGGTGAGTAGAGGGAGATCGAGTCCCCTGGTAAGTGAGTGGTGCTGAGATGTCGCCCCATTCACTGAGACCTGATTTTGTCTTTGTGGCCACTTGTCTGTCTTGTTTACTTTGGTGTGTTTTCTGTTCTATGTTTTCTGAGGTAGGGAAGTTCTGGGTGAGAGTGGCAGGCTCACTCAGCAAACTCTGGATTCAGCTTGAGAACAGCACAGAGTTCTGGGGGCCTATTAGTCCCCAACTCAGCCTTTGGTTGTTGTTTTGTCTAGTTCCGTTTTAGAATTGGTACCAGTTTTAAATGTGAATCCTTGGTTTTTGTGTTTATCAGTGTTTTTGATATTTATTTGAACATCTCTGGGGGAATAAAAGTCTCAGCCTCTGGCTGGGCTTGGTCACAAACCTGCTAAGTCTCCTTCCCCCCTTCTTTGTTACAGCAGCCAAGAGGAGGGGCATGGACAAGCCTCAGGTGCACCTTCTCCTGGTGGAGGCTGCTGGAGAGAGGTTAGGGTGTAGATAGCAGTGAGCCTGGTCTGGACTTTCAGCTGCTCCAGACAGCTTAACAATTTGTAAAGTGCTCTTGTCAAAATTGGGTAAAAATCAGGCCAGTTCAGTTTCAGGTGACCCCCTCCCCCAGCCCTCCTCCAACAGAAGGGATTCAAAAGACTGATTGGTGAAATCCTTGCTAAACAAGCAAGCCCTGGAAAAATGAAGCTCAACAAAGGTACTTCGTTTAAAAGAAATATGTCTTAAATTTTTAAAAAAAACTAGAAAATGTACCTACAACTGATTTTGATTTTTGTGTGCTTTAAGATCTGTGTGAGTGTTTTGTATGTGTTTATGAACATGTTCAAGATAAGAGTTGTCAGCATGCTGTAACAATGGGTGAGTTTAAGTTTAAAATTCAAAAGGTTATGAGGTTTGGACATTACCAAAAATTTTAAGGAATCTTCACATTGTTTTTAATGGCTTTTTAAGGATTCTTTAACTTAAAAATTAGAAAATCTAGTGTTGAGTTCTAATTTTATTCCCTTGTGGTCAGAGAGAATGCAAGGTTTCTGAATTTGGACGTTTGCTTTGTGGCTTAAAATGTGGTCTATTTTAGAAAATGTTCCATGTGCTGCTGAGAAAAACGTGTATTCTGATGCTGCTGGGTGAAATATTCGGTAGATGTCTGTTAAATCTAGTTGATCTATGCAGTTGTTTAGATCTGCGGTTTCTCTGTTGAGTTTTTGCCTAGTTGATCTATCTAGTTGGGAAAGTGGTGTGTTAAAATCCCCAACAATTAATGTCTTTGGAACTATGTGGGATTTGAGGGAAAGTAGTGTTTCTTGGATAAATTTGGGTGCTTCGTTGTTTGGTGAATAGATATTTAGAATTGTAATATCCTCCTGAAGGAGAGATCCCTCAATTAGTATGTAGTGACATTCTTTGTCTCCTCACGAATTTTAATTTGAAGTCTATTTTATCTGATATTAGGATTGCAACTCCCGCCTGTTTATGGGGGCCGTATCACCTTGCACCAGAATCAACTCCAAATGGATCAAAGACCTCGGAGTCAAAGCAGACACTCTGAAAACATTACAGGATGCAATAGGAGAAACCCTAGGTCTCCTTGGCACAGGCTGAAAATTTCTTAATAAAGACCCAGAAACACAACAAAGCAAAGGAAGGTTGGACAAATGGGATTGCATGAAGTTAGAGAGCTTCTGCATGGCAAAGGAATAGCTAGCAAGATCCATAGAAAGCCTACGGATTGGGAGAAGATCTTCACTAGCCATATATATCTAATATATCTAATATATACTTAGAACTCAAAAAATTAAATCCCCCGACAACAAATCCTCAAAGAAACAACTGCTCAATAAATAAGTGGGCTAAAGACTTAAAGAGAAACTTCTCTGAAGAGGAAAGAAGTGTAGTAGGAAGACCCCCTCCTCAGGCAAGCAAGCCCACGTAGTCGTCTGGAGTGACAGAGCCCACCGCAACAAAGTTGTTATTAAAGAAGCCACTTTATTGAGAAGGTTCCTGCACTGACTGGCCAGGGCCGCAGCACAGACTCGGGAGCTGATACTGCGACCCCGAGCAGCCCATGTGCTTAGGTTTTTATTAGCAAAAATCACAAGGTGACGCCTGGTCACATAGGCGACCAATGAGATTTTCACACACCCAAAAGATTGCACAGTCATACCAGACCACACGCAGGTGGCCAGTGAGGTTACACTTTGTCACATAATGGCTGTTTAAACCATCCTATCACTTTTGGTTTAAATGACTTGCAAATTTAATGGTAAAGCGGAGCTTAAGGTAAACATACACAAAGGAGTTTAACATATACATGTGAAAAAGGCGGAGTTTATAGTAAACTCGGGATGTTGCCAGCATGCCAGCCAGCATGCCAGCATGAGCCGGATTACTGGCTACCTGTTTAATCGGTCAGTCTTTAACAAAACAATGAAGGTGGGTTAAGTTAAGGGGAGGGGGACCTAGAGGCATTCTTTTCATTTCAAGAACTGGGCTGGTTGGAGCCAAGGTTTTTGTTTTTTTTCTATAATTCCTAAAACAAAAACAAAATCTTTAAAGAAGCTGTCCCAGCTCGAGTCTCCTCTCAGGGCCTAGTTCAGAAGGATGGCCAATAGATATATGAAGAAATGCTCAACCTCTCTAGCCATAAAAGAAATGCAAATCAAAACAACATTGAGATACCACCTCACTCCAGTTAGAATGGCTGAAATCAAAACTCTAAAAACAACAGATGCTGGATGGGATGCGGACAGAAGGGAACCTTACTGCATTGTTGGTGGTCGTGTAAAGTTGTTCAACCACTTTGGAAAGTAGTATGGAGGTTCATCAAAAGACTCCACATAGAGCTCCCATGTGACCCAGCAATCAGACTTTTGGGCATTTACCCAAAAGTATACAAACAAGACCACATTAAAGCTACCAGCACGACTATGTTTATTGGAGCACTATTTACTATAGCTAAGTTATGGAACCAACCCAGATGCCCCTCAGTAGATGAATGGATCAAGAAAATGTGGTATATATACACAATGGAATTCTATGCCTCCATCAGAAAGAATGACATTGCCCCATTTGTTAGGAAGTAGAAAGACTTGGAAAAAATTATAGTAAGTGAAGTAAGTGAAGCCCAAAGAAACATAGGTCCCATGGTTTCCCTTATTTGCAATATCTAGTATACGTCTGAGTCAAGCAGAAAAGGTCAGATCAGGTGATGTTAGGAAAATGAACCCTAAGATATGTATTCAAATGTTCTTTTTCTTTCATGTATTTGTTTCTAACGCATTTATAAGATTATTTCTTTGTTGCTTTGTATGTCCCTACCCCACAGTATAAACCCTGCTTTCACTGTATTTGATGTTGGTATAATTTGTGAAGGGGAAGGGGAGAAACAAGTCGTTTAAATAAGGATACAGGTGGACCCATTGCAACAATGAGAAGTACAAGTTGTCATGTGGAAAATAACTTTACAACTTTGTTGCGGGGGGGGGGGGGGTGCGGGGGCCCCCCGGGAAGGATTGGGTGGGGAGGTGGGGGGAGGCTGGGAAGGGATGGAAAGGGGAAACAAAGGAGGAGGCTACAATGCTTGATAAGAAATGTACTCATTATCTTGCCCATCTAATTGTAACCCCTCTGTACAGTATTTTCACAATAAAAAATAAATAAAAATTAAAAAATTAGGAAATCTGGTATTTTAAAATCTAATATTTTAAAATGCATAAGGCTGTTTATACTGTAATCAAGATATCTGGCTTAATACAAATGCATTGGCTGTTTGGAATTTAGTTCCTTGGCCAAAATTTGGAGATAAATATTAGAAATTTAAGTGTAAAGGTTAGTTTAACACTGTCAAAGATGTTACCTGTTCTGTCTGTCTAAAACTGTGTATTTCATTCGAGAACCAAGAGATAAGAAAAGGGAAAACTTAGAAACCAACAGAAGACCTGTCTTTAGGGGTGAAAAGTGAACAGGCAGAAGCGCAGTTCAGCTGGTCATGCATGGTGGGACAGGCCCTAAGGAAGTCCACAGATAATGAGACAGGCCCTGGGAGGAGTCCATGCATGGTGAAAGGGGGCAAGCTGGCACAAAGGCATTTCATCTAATACTAAAGAGTTGGCTTAGGTACGTGCCCTTTCCATAGGAGGGGCCAAGTGGCCCATCTTTGTTCTGTCCCTTTTCCCTGCAGATAGACACTGAAAACATGATTGTTAAAATGAGTGATGTGATGATCTGATTAGTACTGCTAAAACTGCCCCTTGGACTTAAAAAGAGGGTTAAAAAGTTTATTTGCATAATGTGACTTGCTTTCAATGATGTTCTACAAGTAGTATATGTTTCTAAAAGTCATAAGGGTGTTAAGTCTAGCTTCTTGGTACAGTGATGGTGATTGTAATTCTTGCATTAAGGAAAAATTGACATTTAAGTTTAAAAGTTTTAATGTGTATCTGTTTTAAAACAAGCAGCCAAGAGACAATGAATCACACTTTGCCTCAAGATTTTAAGAGATTTTTTAAAAATGCAACTAAAAACTAATGTATAGAATATTAAAAAGAGATTAATAGGAGGCTTAAAAATTAAGGATGGATTTTTGGATATAAAGTTTAAGAGTAAAATTGTTCTTAATATTTGCCTCAAAGTGCACAAAAGGAAAAATTAGGATTACCAAAATAATTGCTATTCTAGTTTGCTCTTATAGGTTTTTTTTTTTTTTTTTTTAACAGTTTCCAGCAAGCCCAGAGCAAAGTACAGAGGATTCTTACAAGTTTGTTAGATGTAATTTTGGCTTTTATAAGTTCCAGGTAAGAGCATGCTTAAAAGCTACTTCTATGTTGACCACCTTGTTGCTTTTAATTGGAGTAAAGTGGCCTTCTATAAGACTCATTGATCTGCAAACTGGTTCGAAGCCAGCCCGGGGAAGAAAAAGGTCCCTGTGAGACTGTCACCTCTAATCATCCAGCGGAGTGCTGAAAGAGCAAGCAAAGTTGCTTTGGGACTCAAAGTGGCAGAGTGTTAACCTTGAGCTGTAGAGCTGAGGGACAGCACTCAGGCCCTGAGTTCAAGTTCAGCGACCAACTAAGGGAAATGCCAATGAGGCATTTTTTCCAGTGTGGAGAAGACACTCCTGGAACAAAAGCAATGGTGGAGCATCCAGAGGCAGTAAGCCACTGCTTGGATGGCGGAAATGTCAGATCCTAGAGTCATTTGTGCATGGCCCTTCAAGAATTGATCAGCCAGGAGGTCATGCGAAGACAGTTTGTAAGCATGCCTAATGTCCATGACTATTTACCTCGTAAGGGACAGGAACTTGCCATCCTGTGATAGTAGTAAAAAGCTAAAGTTATAAAATGTGGGGGATAGTTTAAATCCCAGCCCTTGTATGTGCCAAAAATCCTAATTGGCAGTAATTTTTGAGCTGACACCAGCTACATGAAATTCATCTCCTCAGGAAAAAGTTTGTAAACCTGTAAGTGTGTTTCTATTGATATCTCTCTGAAGGTCTGCATAGGTAACTTGGGCATCATTAGAGACCACATTCCTAAGCCATCCAGAAAGATGCTTTTGCAAACCAGAAGGCTAAACAAGCTACACTGCTGTAGCCAGAGAAAAGATTTGTGCATTTGCCAAAAGTTAAAATATTGTTCTTTGTAAAGTAGGCTAAGGTTATAGGTTCCTGGCTAGGTAGGATCAACACCCCTGAGTCAGCTTAAAGAAGTTACAGAAGATGAATATTCACCCATCTTCTGCTTTTAAGAACAAGGGACCAGAGTCACTTTAAAAAGTTGTGGCCAAATAGACAGAAGGAAAAGGCATGGGAAATAGTACAGGCCTGAGCCCTCTATAACTGCCTAGAAAATCAGCCTTATTAAAAGAACTATCTAGTTTAAAAAGTTGTCATCTTGGTAAATTGTCCTGGGCTATTGTCTAAATAGTCTTAAAAACTAGTGGGGTCACAGCCTGCCAAGCCTATGCAATGTATCCTTAACCAGTCTGTGTAGGAATTTGCAGCCCAGCAGGAGGTGTGACAGTCCCTTGAAGCCACTGAAAGACCCTGCTGCTGCTGCTACAGCTTGACAGTCCCCTGGAAGAAATCTACATTGTTACCCTGACCACCTCCACTGTGAAAAAAGTAGAGTGAACTGCCTGATTCCATCACCTGAGACTGCATCCTGGTTGAAAGTTGCTAAAACTAAGATCTTGTGGGACATTCTTTTGGGTGATATCAAGAAACCTTCTCTATTCCCATAGTGGATATTGGGGGCAAGGATCACTGGCATGCTTGCCTTAGGCACTTCAGTGCATAGTGACTGAAAATCCACTCTATAGTCACAGCCAAGTTTGGCTCTGGTATGGTAATAACCTGAGTGTGTTTTCAATACAGGTAGTAATGAGACCCAGCCTTGATCTTAGACTTAAAATCTAGCAAGCTTCTGCATCCCAGTGGTGACTTGAGGCTGCTCTGAGATAACTTGGTTCTGCAAGCCAAAGGAAAAATGGGCATTTTAAAACTCTAGCCTTAAAGAAGTTCAAGGAATTGCAAACAAGAGGAGGGTAGTAAAGAAAGCCTTGGGAAAGGAATTGGGAAAAAATTAGTATCCTCTTTGGATAAAAAAGGATTTGAAAAGTAAGGATTGTCTTAAAACATTAAATCATTGGAGTAAAGAAGACAAACCTCAGACAGTTTACGTATGTAGTAAATGGTATGAGTATGTCTTAAATTGGACCTTCATGAGTACTGCTGGTATAAAATTAAGTTAACTGATATACGGAGTCAGGACTGGTGGAAAAAAATGTAAGAGCCTTTGGTACTGTTAATTTTGTTACTCATAGTTGGGTCCAGTGTTGTAAACCGGCTAGTGATATTTGTTAGAAAACGCATTAACAGTGTACAGCTGATGATCTTAAAGGCTCAATATCAACTGGTACCCAATGGAGAACATGATGTGTGCCCATAAGGACCATGATTGGTCCTTAAGGTGCCTATCAGAAAGGGGGAAATGAGGAGTCTGAGGCCTGAGTGACTCCATCTTGAGCAAGATATCATCATCTGAAGTATGAGTTATGCAGCTGACCATGAGCCCCGCCTGGGAATGAACAGAAGAAGCAATTCCTGGACAATTAGGAACATAAACAATCCTTGGGAAAACCGCAGGCAGGCAGGTGCTGGAGGGCATGGTGACCCCTGCAGTCAGGCCACAGGTGGTGCTTGTTTAAGAAAGGAACCCTGCAGTTTAGCAAGTGTGTCCTTGAGACTCCCTGTGGTGCAAGCCAACCAGTTTAAAGTACTTCAACCCTCTGATCTAACCAACAACCTGTTTCTGCTTTGTAGTGTGCCAATCATACTATAGAATTGTATTAAGAGTTTCCCGTGATTGTTATAATTTGTTGTAAGATGCTATGATGTATACAAAGTCCCTGCCTTCCCTAAAAAGTGTATAAAAAGTACTATAACCCTGGGCTCGGGGCCTCTCAGTGTCACGGGCTGCTGCCATGTATGTGGGGGGACCAAGTTTTTCTAGCTTGCAATAAAGACTCCTTTGCTTTTACATTGTTGATGGTCTCTGGTGGTCTTTTGGGTAAGGATTTCCGAATTCAGTTTTACACTGTCTTTCTTCCATCCTGTTTCTGGCTCCCTAATCAAAAATTATGTGCCTGTAGGAGTGGATTCATTTCTGGGTCTTCAATTCTGTTGTATTGATGGAATTCCGTGTTTCTATCGGAAAGAATAGCACTACCCCATTCCTGAGGAATTGGAAAGACTGGAAAAAAATGATATTAAGTGAAATAAGCCAGATCCAATTAAATATATACTGCATGATTTTCCTCATTTGTAATAACTAGAATATGTCCATAAATCTACACGTTAAACCAATAGGTAGTAAAAGACAAATAATTATACTTGGACATGAATAACTAACAGCAATCTAAGCATTCACATGGCGAAAACAAGGGCAGCTATTCTTAGGAGAGGATCACAATGGCTCAATACCTATGTACATAGGACCATATTGCAACGAACTCTAAGAATCAATCATGCATATGCAATACATATATCTGTATATAATTTTAATAGATGTCATAAAGATAACCGACTTCCCTGTAATCTCAAAGCAAAATTCTAGGTTTAGAAGATAAAACTGAGGAATGTTTTCAAAGCAAAAACTAAAATATATAGAGGAAAAAGTGGGAGAGAAAAGATAAGATGAAAAGTACAGTAGCTATCTGTTGAAGAATTCATAAAAAATTTCCAAAACTATACAAGAGAGCTGGGGTACAGCTCAGTTGTAGGACTAGACTAATATATACAAAGCCATGGATTCAATCTCCAAGAAGGCATAATAAGGTAATAAATAGTAATAATAAAATAATTACTTGAAATAAATGCTTTCAAGTTAGAGAGGCCTGAATCCTAAAACAGTATACAAATTACTCTCAATTCTTGTATCCAATGACATAAAACTACAAGAATGAAGAGGAAATAGTTTTCCTTTTCTATCCTTTCCTTTAGTTTTCTGTTTTCTTCTTTTCCTTTTTCCTTTGGCACTACTGGTGCTTGAAATTGCTAAGGCTCTGACCACTTTAGATTATTTTTCAGATGAGGTCTTACTTCTTGGCCAAGCCTCCTTTGAGCAATAATCTCTTACGTATGGCTTCCACAAAAGTGAGATAACAGGGAAATTACACTATATCTAGCTTTCTGTGTTTTTATAGTTTCTCACGATTTTTTTTTTGTCAGAACTGGCCCTGGATGTTGGTGTTCTAAAGATCTGCCTTCTAATTAGCAAGCTTGGACTCAGACTATTTTCCAATGTAAACATTCGATATTGACTTCTATTTTCTAGATATCATTAAATTCTATTGAGCTTAGTACGGATCATTATGATGTTATAAGAAGAACACAGAGAAATCCCTTGAATATTTTCCCAGTTTCTTTAAATATTTATAGAATGACATCACAAGTAGGACATTAATATTTCACAAGTGCCTTATGCAGACTTCAGTTACTTTAATTATTTTGTGCACATATTAAGTCCAAAATAATTTTATCAACTCTATATTAATATATCATATTTACAGATAATGTTTCTTTACCAAAAATGAGTCTGTCTCATGCTTCCCTTTTATAATTAAACCCACTACTTCTCTTTGTCCCATCCCAAACCTGTTTCAACCTGGCAACCAACACATTTTTTTTCTCCGACTTCTAGCTCATGCAATAAATAAGCTTTTAGAATTTCCTTCAAATCTATGGTAGATTACTGTCAGTTGTTGTATGCCTTAATAATGTATTGTATTCCCACGAGTTGCCTTTGGTTCTGTCATTATAGAATGTAGCACAATTCGTTTCCCATTCACCTGAAGAAAGCCTGAACTGATTTCCATTTCTTTGATTAGAGGAAATAATGCTGGTATAAACCTCTATGTTTTGGCCTTTGGGTGAATGTTACATTTTATTTCTATGAGACAAAGCCTGAAGAACTCAATTCCTGTGCTACTGTGGGTTGTTGCATATTTCATATTCAATGAACCTGTCAAAATGTTTTCAGAAATGGCTTTCCCAAAGACATTCCTGCCAGCATCCACTTTCTCTGTTTCTTGATAGCATTTAGTATGGACATTATTGTATTATGTGAAGTAATTCTCATACATGTTTTATAATGTCATTTTAGTTTTAATGTGCATTCATTTGATGACTGATGATGCTTTTCTTGTGCTTATTTTTCACAAGATGTATTTTGCTGGTTTTTAATCGATTTTTTTTTAACATTAGGTTTAGAGCATTTTACATATAGTCTACATTTGAGGCACTCTTCAGGTACAGGATTGCAAATATTTTATCCTTAACTATGGGTACCCTTCATCATCATTACCATCATCATAATCATCATCATCATCACTATTAGTATTACTATTATTAATTTTGTACATGTATGTATGGTCCTGGGGATTGAAATCAGGGCCCCTGAGATTTGTTGCATTTGTTAACAATTTACCATTTGAGGGGCTGGGAAGGTGGCTCAGTGTAGAGCGCTTGCCTTGCATGCATGAGGCCCTGGGTTCGATTCCTGAGCACCACACAAGCAAAAAAGAAAAAAGCCATAAGTGGCACTGTGGCTCAAGTGGTAGAGCGCTAGCCTTGAGCTGAAGAGCTGAGGGATAGCACCTAGGCCCAGAGTTCAGGCCCCACGACTGGACCTAAAAAAATAAAAATAAAAAAAGTAAAAAAACTTCTGGCTTTTTTGCTAATTAAGCAGAGATAAGATTCTCCGGGACTTTATTTTGTGGGCTGCCTTCAAACAGTAATATTCAAATCACAGCCTAGTTGTGATGAGATACATAAACACCCTGCTCCTAAATTCTCTTCACTATTTGTATATGAGACTAAATTATTTTAGACTTTTATTGAGTTTTATTGAGTTATACTATATCAAGTTTTCATTTCCAATAATTTTAATGCCATATTTAAGTATACTTAAATTGTCAAGACATCTTCCTTTGCTTTATATTTACATCACTCTTTTGTTTTATGTGCCACTTTCAAAACCTGCTTGAAGATAATATTTGAATAAATTGTTATATTTAAGTCAACCTTCACTTTTTAATTCTCCCCAATACTGTCTAATCTATCACCACTTATTAAAGAGAATGTCATTCCACAAGTGTTTGGTTTTAAACTCTTATTAAATATTCCTTGATAATATGTATGTGGCTCTAGTCTGGTGCCCTCCAGACCCATTGAGCTTTGTAATCTTTCCTCTACAAATATAACAATTTTACACTAACACCTTTAATATTAGACAGAGAAATATATTCCAGTTTATTTTCTTTTGTCAATGAGTCAAGAGTGCTGGTCAGGTGTTTTAAGAAATTGTCATAAACATAAATAAAATTATGAAGCTGGGCACTGTCGGCTCATGCTTATAATCCTAGCTGCATAGGAGACTGAGATCTGAGGATTGCGGTTCAAAGCCAGCTTGAACGGGAATGTCTGTGAGATTCTTATCTCCAATTAACCACCAGAAATCCAGAAGTGGCACAGCTGCTCAAGTGATAGAGCACTAACTTTGAGCTGAAGAGTTGAGGGACAGTACCCAGGCCCAGATTTCAAGCCCCAAGAATGACCAAATAAAAGGAGGGGGATGAAGCAGGAGACAATTAAATATCTTTGCTCAAATGTATCCTCCAATCCACAAAAATTATATGTCTCTATTTACTTAGATTTTTGCCTTTATATTCAGCATTTTATAATTTTCAATGATACTGGGTGAACAACACTGAAATACATTTTGACGATGTGTGGAGATAGCACAAAGACATTAACAGAAAACAATTGAAAAATAAGAGGCAATGGGAATGGAGAAAGACAGAAACAAGTTAATCAGGCCCTTGATCAATATGTGCATGTGCAAAATATTTCAATAAGATTTCTTCGTACAATTAATATGCACCAATTAATAAATACCTTCCAAAGGCATTGGTATTCATGTATGACATAAAGGATAAATACAGCTTCTCTGGTGAAATGAAAAAAATATAGATGAGAAAATACATAATTACAGTAATTGTGTAAACGAACTAAGAAATTTGGTCAACATTCTGAGGGCTCATGGTTCATTAGACTAGAAGGCTATTGGTGTCTAAGATAATACTAAAATGTTAGACTTGAGCCTATCTTTAAGACTGCTTAATGCTAAAGTAAAATCAATAAAGGACATGTTTGACAAATAAAGTAAAATGACCGCTTATGGACAAATGAAAATAATAATATACATATATGTCTATATACATGTATGTACACATCTGTATATTCATTTATATGTATAAATATATAGTTATTTGTATATATACACATATAAATATGAAATATGCATAGGTACACATAGTATGTATACATATACACTTATTTAAAGAGACTTGAATCAGAAATATATTAAGAGCATATTAATGCCAATGAAAAACTTTAACCATCCTGAATATGTTATCCAAAAGTCCAAATACATATCTCTATAATAATATACCAACAACCAAAGAACATATTAAAAGATCATAACATACCTAGACATTGCATACATATAGAGATTAGTGGAAATAGAAACAACAATAAGATAGCACTGCACAACCATTATGTAGGAATTGGAATCCTTATACATTGTTGCTTAGCACTTAAAGTGATATAGTCAGTTTATTAAACATACTGGCAATCTTTAAGATACTACACATATAGTTGCTCTATTATCCAGCATTTTTTTTTTTTGTCGGTCGTGGGGCTTGAACTCTGGGCCTGGGCGTTGTCCCTCAGCTCTTCAGCTCAAGGCGAGTGCTCTACCACTTGAGCTACAGCGCCACTTCCGGTTTTTCTGGTGGTTTATTGGAGATAGGGGTCTCACGGTCTTTCCTGCCCTGGCTGGCTTTGAACCGCAATCCTCAGATCTCAGCCTCCTGAGTAGCTAGGATTACAGGCGTGAGCCACCAGCTCCCGTCTTGTTTTTGTTTTTTTTGAGTCCGGTCGTGGGGCCTGAACTCTGGGCCTGGGTACTATCCCTCAGCTCTTCAGCTCAAGGCTAGTACTCTACCACCTGAGCCACAGCGCCACTTCCGGCTTTTTTTTTCTTTTTGCTTATGTGGTGCTGAGGAATCAAACCCAGGGCCTCAGGCATGCAAGGCAAGTGCTCTACCACTGAGCCACCTTCCCAGCCCCACCCCCCCCCCCCCCCCGCTTTTTTTAAAGCATTTGTTAAGCCAACACTTTATTATATAATACAGAAGTTTTAGGGTTTTTTGTCCAGTAAGGAGGCTTGAATTCAGGGCCTGGGCACTGTCCCTCAGCTTCTTCTTTTTTTTGTTTTTTTTTGGGTCCAGTCGTGGGGCCTGAACTCTGTGGCCTGGGTGCTGTCCTTCAGCTCTTCAGCTCAAGGCTAGTGTTCTACCACTTGAACTACAGCGCCACTTCCCGCTTTTTTCTTTTTGCATATGTGGTGCTGAGGAATCGAACCCAAGGCCTCATGTATGCAAGGCAAGCACTCTACCTCTGAGCCAGCTTCCCAGCCCTTATCCAGCATTTTGAATCATAATTTTATATACAAAATAGATTTCAACACATGCCCAATGAGACACATGTACAAGAATATACACAGCAAAACCTTTTCCAATAATATATAATAAAATATTGAAATGCCCATTGAGGACGTTATATAATTATACACATGTATACAAAACAATATGCTCTATCCGTCAGAAAAATTTACATGAACTTACTTGGGAAACACTAATATTACATGGGAGAAATGGATAAAATAGACTGCATTTTCTAATTAAATGAGCTTTTTAAAATTGGCACATCTGTAGTGGTAGACTATGAAGTAATGGTTGGTCAAGTGGAGGGTAGGTTGAAATGATGACAGGAAGTAACTACTAATAAATATTGGAGTATTTTGAGGGTGTAGTAATGATAAAATGTTCTAGAACTGAAGGTGATGTTATAGTCCACCTCTTAACTTTCTATGAATCATTGTACTTTATCAAAGAATTACAGATTGCATTTGCATTAACTTTAGGAAAAATTTTAGAATAGTAGTGGGTGAATCTGAGTGATAATTTAGTATTTAAAATCACAGAATTCTGTAATGCATAAGTTTAGTATGTTGATGAATGAGACTATCAATAAAATATGAATTGTGACATATCCTCTAAGTCACTATATATGACGTTGTGAGTCAGTGAATCTTCTACAAAATTATGTAAATTGAGAGATGAGATAGGATTGACAAGGATGAGGGACAATGATAATCAAGATGCATTGTACTGGGCTGGGAATGTGGCTTAGTGGTAGACTTAGTTGTAGTGAGAAGCCCTGGATTTGATTCCTCAGTACTACATAAACAAAACAAGCTGGAATTGGTACTGTGACACAAGTTGCAGAGTGTTAGCATGAGGAAAAGAAGCTGAAGGACAGTGCCCATTGTCAAGGCCCTAAGTTCAAGACCCAGGACTGGCCAAAAAAAAAAAAAAAAAAAAGGAAGCATTGTATTAAGACAGGCACTAGCAGCTCATGCCTGTAATACTAGACACTCAGGAGGCTGAGGATTGAGGTTTGAAGCCAGCACAGGCAGGAAAGTCTGTGAGATTCTTATCTCCAGTGAAATCTGAGAAAAATCTGAAAAGTGCTGCTGTTCCTCCAGGGATAGATTTCTAGTGTTCATCCAAAGGAGCTCAGGGTCAGCTCCCAGGCAAAGAGTTCAAACCTCAGGAGAGAAAAAAGGAAAACAAAATAACTCACTAAACACTATAAACTGCATGGTCAAAAGCAACCCCCAATCACTTACTTAAAATTAATTAAAAATATGATTAGAATAACATAAAAGTCATTTTAGGGACCAAACATAGATAGAATACAAAGGTTGTTTACAGGGACAAAGTAAATTTTATATCACGCAGTTTGGGTTGAAATTTGTTCTTCAGTCTTATTAAATCATTTGTGAAATTGACAATAGTGCCAATTATAGATTTATTTCCTTGAGGAACGGGGTGAATTCTGATGTCTTTTTATAGCAAACCATAGTGGTAAAATTTTTGCCTCTTTTTGAAGTATAACTGATATTTTAAAGTAGATTTGCCCTACTATAATATTAATTTAATCAATCATTTCATTAGGGCGATGTTGGTCAGATTTTTTTCCAGTAAATCTTATCCCTTATAATAAATGAGAGCATGCTGTGTCAGTCTCCTATTAATATGACAAAATAGTTTATGAAATCAGCTTAAAAGGAGGAAAGATTAATCTTGGCTTCTGATTTTATACATTTCAGTTTATGTTTCTTATCCTCATTGCTTTGGGTTGGCACAGTACCCCATGTCAGGAACATGTGATGGAGTATGTATATTCGTGGAAGCCATGAAGAAAAGAAGAGGAGGAATAGGAGTGGGAGAGGGAGAAAGAAGGGTAGAGAGAGAGGGAGAAGGAAAACGAGAAGGAGACAGAGAAGAAAAAGGAGGAAGAATAGGAAAGGACTTTGATCTTAAGGTCCTCTGATCACAAGTTCTCAGTGACCAAATCTCTACAGCTGTGCCCACTTGAAAAAGTTCACCACCTCTTTATGGCAACATAGTGAAAACTAATTATTAATCCCAATCCTTTATGATTTCAGATTTAATTTCTAGAGTGGTGGGTAGATATTTCTGTACAATTATGATAACTTCTGTTCCTAAGTATTTACTTCAATTAATCAGAGGAGCTATTTGGCATGGAGTTGGTTTGGTTATACAATTGCTGGAGAAATGAATGAAGTATATAGACTGCAAATACATTTTATTTAACAGATAAGGAAGCTTCAAGAGATTTCATTTTTGATCTTCAAAAATAACTATTTCATCTAACTCATAATGACTTGAATTTTTCATAATTTTATGGCATTTTTATTCAAGTTTTTTGTCATCTATAGTGAGGTTATTCTTCCTAGTTGAAGGAAAAATGAATACTGTAACTTCTATAGAGAGTAGGTATAATATGAATTTCCTGCCATTCAATAATGTTATATTCAAATATATAGGAATAATTGGATAAGTCATGGAATATTTTGCTTTAGTTAGCTCATATTGAGATTGATTCAATTTCTAAAAATCAGTGTTGACATAAAATATATGAAATTCAGTGTTTCTCTGAAATGACTTGGTACTCAAACTTCAGAATATACATGACCAGTAACTAAGATTTCTGCATACTCAAAAAAATGTATGAATCTAAATTTTTATGTAAAAAAAGTTTAGGGTAAAAAGAATAGAAAATCATGTATCTGCAATAGATAAAATTTAAAGTTAATGACAAATTGCTTCAGTCAGCCTGATAGAGCCTATTGATTTTAGCTTACATGAGAAATTTGATTAATGATCCTTTTGTCACTTTTGAATAATAGAGTATTTCAATTTGTCCAAAGATTCTGTCATTGAAACCTTTAGTGCATATTTTTTCATAAAAATGAAAAGTATTTTTCCACAGTGCAGGTTCAGATTTAATAACTAAATAAATATCTAAATGTTAATTTGTTAAACTGACCTCTGGAATTCAAATAATAAGAAATTTATTTTATTCTTAGATATATTATATCTGTGCTGAATATGAGTGTCTCAAGCTTCTAATCCTTGCTATTCTGGAAGCTGGGCTTCAAAGCCAGCCTTGGCAAGGAAGTTTTGTGAAACACATCTCAATTAATCACACACACACACACACACACACACACACACACACACACACACACACAGAGAGAGAGAGAGAGAGAGAGAGAGAGAAAGCCAGAAGTGGAGTTGTGGATCAAATGTTAGGGCACTATCCTTGAGTGAATAAAACTAAGGGATAGGCCTTGAGTTCAAATCACAAGAACAACACTCTCTCTCTCTCTCTCTCTCTCTCTCACACACACACACACACAGACATGTACAATATTATGTCTAAATTCTTATTTTAGTTTGAAGAAATAAACAATATCATGAAAAGTAATATTTGTTGCATATCCTGCATTTTTGTGAAGTGCTTTTTAGTGGTTTTTAGTTTTCTGTTTTAAGATATAGCTTAGGTTATTAAAATTAATATTAATCTATTTAATAGTTATAATTCCTCATAAAACATTGGAGTACAACATTTGGTATTTTTTCTATAGTGTTAAGAAGTATTCTGAGTAAAAGAAAGAAATGAAGAATGGAAGAAAAAAGAAAGAAAGAAACAAAGAAACAAAAAAGAGAAAGAAAGAAGAGAGAAAGAGAGAGGTAGGGATGGAGTGAAGGAGGGAGGAAGGAAAGAAGAAAAGAAGGAAGGAAGGAAGGAAGGAAGGGACAAAAACAATTTAATTTATAAAATCTGATATTTAGCAGAACATAAATTTCATGTAAGTTAACTCTTCAGTAAATGCAAGGTTGCAATTGCCACTTCTCTGCATGTTCTCTATGCGTGAATGAAACCAACAAATGAGGGATCAGAAATAACCACCTGAATCTGTTTGCATCTGTAGTAAATATGTACTCAAATCTTTTTCTCATTTTCTATACATCATTAAATAACTATTTGCAAACAATTTACATTTAGTTATAAATATTCTAAAAATTGATGTAACCAAAGGATGTCAATGTATTATATAATGTGAACACTGGTATTTATAATGCTAATAATATTACATTCTTCATCTTATATTAATTATAAAAATTATATTATGTATTATTTCAGAGAAATTAGCATCCTCTAATTTTGGTGTCTGTGGGAGTCCTAATAGCAGACAGTAATTAAAATCAAAGGAGATCTGTATTTCTGAAAGCAATTAACTCATTGGAGAGTGTTCAAATACATCAGAAGGGCCTTAGAAATATTGCACCATGTTTACATGATTACCTATGATGTGATTCAAGAGCCACTAAACAATCGTACTTCACTTTGCCATTACTATAATTATTCCCATTGTAAGAAGAATCATTCACATAATTTACACGATATAGGTTTGTCCTTAAGTTATTATTTTCTGTGAAATAATATCCAAATGATACACTACACTAAGAGTTAAAGCAAAAGTTGCAAAATATATTGGACAATGTAACTCCTTCCAGATACACATTTTGAAATTGTATTCCCTGTCTGGTGACATTAGAATCAACTTTTCAGAGATGACCCTGAAATAATGATCCTGATAAAAGAAGCCCAATATAACTACTCTGCCATGTGAACATCCAGCAAATAAATTATAATGAACCAGAAAGTAGACCCCCCATAAGACAAGGAATTGCTTTGAATAACCATTTTTATAATCAATGTTCAAGCTTCTAGAGTATGGGTAATCTACTCCTGTGTTTTTAAGCCACTTACGTTGAAGTATTCTCTTATAGCAGCCCAATAGCTGACAAAAAGCAAAGGAATTTTTATTTAAATTTCAAATTTTCAGAAAAAAAGATTCATAATGTTTTATTATTGGAATTTGATTCTCCAAACCTCCAGGTAAAAAATATTTTTAAATGGGAATTGAATTGAGGTTCAACTCTCTATTCAACAATCATAATTAATTTTTTGAATATTTTAATATTTTTAACTACTTGTACAAAGGAGTTGCCATTCACTGAAACAGTTTATGGATACAGAGCATCTTGATCAATTTCACCCATTTCAACATTCTCATCCATCCCTCCCAATCAAGCCCAGTCTTTACGTATCTCAATATTATGTTATGTATGGAATTTCTTGCCATTTAACAAAGCAGTTTATGTGTACAATGCACCTGGAATTGTGTTACCACTTCAACATCTTCACCCCAATTTCACACTACCCCTTGCTTTGTATATTTCAATTCTGGGAAGTATGCAATGGTTTCTTTCCTATATTCTATCCTTTTCCCCTTCAATTTCCTACCCCTCTCACATTGCCCCCCACTGTCCTCTCTTGCAGTCCACATTTACTGGCATTTATTTTGTTGGGCTTTGACTTAATCTTTTAAGAGAATGATAGTATTTTCACACTACATAGACTCTGACACTTCAGATAATTCATTTGTATCTGTTTGCATACCATCCACTATGTTTAATAAATGTTTATAAATTTACATTTAGAAGCAGCTGCTATCTACAAGTGAGGAAACCTAAGTTTCTCTGGGTGCAGTTAATTTCACTTAACATTATTATTTCTGCGTGTTTCATTTTCCTTAAGAATGTTACAATATTATTCTTTCTGATGGATGAATGGAATTCGAATATTTATGTATATATATGTATGTATACATACATACATACATACATACATACTTGTAAATAGCGATCAATAAAAGTATATATGTCTTGTATATATATATATATATATATATATATATATATATACACACATATATATGTAGGTTGCTTGATTTCCCTCATTTGTTGTATTAGAATGTGCCTATAATTCTACAAGTAAACACACTTGGATGGTAAAAGGGAAAACATTAGACTTGGACATGATAAATTATATGGGATTCTAAAACTTTATACAGTGAGATCAAATGGAGGATGCCCTTTGGAGAGGATCACAAAGGCTCAATAGCTATATCAATATTATCATATAAAATAATGTTCATCAAAATGATCTCCAAGAAATGATAATGAGAGTTTTATTATTTTGCTTTTTCCTTCTGTCTTCTGTTGCTGTTTTTATTTCTGTACCTTTGGTCTTATATGTAAGTTTGGAAAGGGCAAGGGGAAACACAGAAATGGTGGGACAAAAGGTGAACAAATGTAGCAGTGCTACTCAATAGACACTACATTGAAAATGAACTATACAACTTATGGGGGAGGGAGGTTGAAAGGGAAAAACTGGGAGAACATGAGGGAAGAAGTGACACTATTCAAAAGAAAGGTGCTCAATATCTGACTATGTAATTGTAACCCTTCTGTACATCATTTTTACAAATTAAAAATGGACTTCATAAACAGGCCAGAGTAGCTATACAAATATTAGACAAAATAGGCTTTAAATTAAAAGTGGAATGGAAGTAAAAAGAGACAAAGGAGGACATTAAATATTGATAAAGAAAACTCTCCATCATGGGGATATAACAATTCTAAATATCAATGCCCTGAATCCTAGAGCTCCCAAATTCATCAGACAAATACTACTTAACCTAAAAATATGCATGCATCCAAACACATTGTTGGTTGCTTGAACACATCATTCTTACCTCTGGACAGGCCATCCAGGTAAAACATTAGCCAAAAAATCTTCAGACCTAACTAACTACAATGACAAGCTATACCTAATAGATATCTAAGAATATTTCACCTAGCAGCATCGCAATATATATCCCTCTCAGCAGCCCATGGAATGTTCTCCAAAATAGATCATATCTTAGATCACAAGGAAAATCTGTGAAAATTCAAAAGTAAAAATGAAATTACTCCTTGTATCCTGTCAAACCATGATGGGACCAAATTAGATCTTGACATCAAAAGGCATTACAGAAAATTCTGAAACTCACAGAGACTGAATAACACATTGCTAAATCATAAGTGAGTCACTGAAGAGATATGGAGGGAAGTTTCAAGGTTTATGGAATTCAGTGGAAGTGAACACACAAAATACTACCTCCTCTGGGACACAAGGGCACAGGCAATACTCAGAAGAAAATTTATAGCTTTGAGTATGTACAGCAATAAATTAGAACAATCATGAATCCGCACTAATTATGCACCAATAGGTCTTTTGAAAAACAGGAACAAGCCCAAACAAAAACCTGTAGACAAATTAAAGAAGTAAATAAATCAGAGTCTCAAAAAACATACAAGCAATCATAATTGACTTTTATATACTAGTAGCTCACAAATTCACCCAATGAATGTCAATGTAGCTATTTTCAGAGATAGACTCAACCAGCTCAAACCAGTGAACAAAAAAAATCTAGAATTCTAACAAGCAACATTCTGTTTGACCTTAAAAAATTCTCTGTTGTTATTATTAAGGTGATTTATAGAAGAATTGCAATTACATGAGTTAAGTAATGAGTACATTTCCTTTTATGAAATGTCTTCAGTTCTCTCATTTGTCCTGTCCCCATCCATGTGTTAAATAGTTCACTTTTATCAATGTTCAATGAACTCCACTGGTGCAATTTTTCACCCTTTTCCCTAAAGCTCTGTGCCCACCCCCCACTTTCCTGAAGACGTACAATGAATACACTAGGCATAAGGTAAAGAAGACAGAATCATCACAAACTATAAAGAACAACAAACCAAAACAAAAAAAGTCTTCTGTTTCTGTATCTCATAGTTTGAGTATATACAGCATGTTATATAAATATAATTGTTTTTTATCATTAAGTCAATTCAGGGATTAAGGTGTGATAACTTATAATGTTGGTTTCTATTTAATAATGCTCTTTATTTTAACATTAAAGTTGTAACACAATTCAAGTCCTAGTGAAATTTGAAGGTTCAAATTTAAATTTAAAATTTCAAAATGTTTAATACTTCCACTTTGGCAACCAAAATGAAAAACAGGGATGTTTTATCCTCAAGAATGTAATTATTTCATGTGCAAAAAAGTAAAATAAATGTAATATTAATTCAGTGGAAAAATAAATACTTATGCAATGCATCAATTCCATAGATTATGAGATCTATTGATAAAATTAATATAACTTGTAAAGTTGGTTTTTCGACATAACATCTTGTACATCTCATTGTTGCAATGGGTCCAGCTGTATCCCTATTTAAACAATTTATTTTTCCCTTCCCCTCCACAAATTATACCAATGAGGAGATTGGAAGGAATGGGAAGGGGAAACAAAGGAGGAGGCAACAATGCTTGATATGAAATGTAGTCATTACCTTGCCCATGTAATTGTAACCGCTCTGTACGGTATTTTCACAATTAAAAAAATAATAAATAAATAAATAAAAATAAATAAAACCCAGGATTGGCAAAAATTTATTTTAAAAGAAAAAATGATTAAAACTCCTATTAAGTAGATTACTTAAGACATGAAGCAAGTGATAATATTCTTTTCTAGGTGAAGTTGATATAGAAATCAAAATCTAAAGATTCCAGAGTTCTGTGTGCTTATACGTGTCGATTTATACATATGCTTGACTCACCTCGACATTATATGAAAATAACTGAGAACAGAACTAGAATTAAAAAAATCACTCAAGGGCTGGGAAGGTGGCTCAGTGGTAGAGTACTTGCCTTGCATGCCTGAGGCCCTGGGTTCAATTCCTCAGCACCACATAAGCAAAAAGAAAAAAGCCGGAAGTGGTGCTGTGGCTCAAGTGGTAGAGTGCTAGCCTTGAGCTGAAGAGCTGAGGGACAGTGCCCAGGCCCAGAGTTCAGGCCCCACTACCGGACCCAAAAAAAAAAAAATCACTCAAACGTTTAGCTTTATTTTGTGACTAAATATGTCTTTTTTATCTCTTTATTTTATTTGAAAAATCTGGTAATTTATTTAAGTCACATCAACAATAATGAGAAATACACAGCCCCTAGCTCCTTAAAAGACAATCAATAAGACAAAAAGAAAACAACAAAGAAAAAAATTGAACCTCATTTTGCACGTAGTCTTTGTATATTGTGGTGATTTGTAACTGTAGATTATGTGACTATCCCATGAATCTGGGCTCAAATCACTAGGGCTACTGGAAGAAAATTTCAAATTCTATAGCAGCTAACACAGCTGTGCAGTTGTTTGTGGGTTTCACTACAGTAGCAGCTGGGCCTGAACTGTACATAGGAAATAATTTTAGTGCTTTGAAGGCAAAAATGTGATGAAAAGCATACTTTTATCTTGTTAGATGAAATAAGAAGACCACACCTTAAAGCTTACTAAATGATCAGCCCTTTAAAGAACAGTGCCATTTTTAAGGAACTCTAGATCATTCAAGTCCTTCATTCCATCCACAAGCATTGTTGCCATTCACAAATCATTGCCAAAGTGAATTTCCGGTTCTTTTTGATATTTCAAATGGTTTAGGAGTAACAGAAACAATAATTCAAGTTGTTGAGAAAATTTAATTTAGAGTAAGCAAGCAAATCAGATTCAACTCCATAGCATATCCTTCAGGAAAAATGAACTGAGGAATATGGCATGTCCTCTGTAATTTAATATTAGACATTAGGGCAAAATGCCAGAAGCAGACTCTACAAGGAAACCGAAGTCTTTGATAATATATATAAAAGGTTACCTAGGGAAAAGTAATTTTACTTACATTTTCTATTGTATGATAACATTTTTGTCTGCTAATGAGAGACTCAAAAAGATTTTAATTATGATATGAAAAATGTATTGACAGAAATGAATGAAATCAGGGAGTAGATGGTCCAGGAGCTGGGTGATTCTTTAAATATTTTCATTATTTTGCATGATCTGGTATTTTTGTATTGTGGAAGTATGAATGTATTTTATATCTGTGCAGGAAAGGTTGATTATTAGATAAGTGTCTGATACCCAATGTCAGGAATCTAACCTGAGTCAGAGTGGTAAATATATGTGTGTGTGTGTGTGTGTGTGCCTGCAAGCATGTATTTAGAAGGAAGAATCTTATTTTCCTCAAGGTATATACTTAATTGTATTAGTTATATTACATTAATGACAGCAGATTAAGGTAATTAACATTTTGACACATACGTTTATATTCCTATGATTGCATGAACAAACTAAAAAGTTATTTTTGGTGTATGAGTTTTGTGGAAGGTCAGCTGAAAGTATAAACATTTGGAATCTTGAGAAAGATACCAAAGGCAATCATTTCACTGTAGATCAGTTTTAGACAACACTTGCAAGGATATATAATCATATTTCAAAGTGCAACATTGGTTTATTTTCAAAAGCTACACTATTCTATAACTTTGTAGGAAAACAAATTAAATTATGGAAACATAAAAGTAATGTGATTATTTATTGCATACAGTTTTACACTTTAGTTTTGTCAAATCAAAATACCATTTATTTCTACTGTATAGGAGGAAAACCCTAAATATTACAGTTTAAGCCATATTTCATTTTGGGAAGCTTTGTCTGTATGAATAAGTTTATTTCTTTTGTTTCTGCTTTCCTATTCATAATTCTGTTTCTCATAGTATTATTCTAAGGACATTTTCTTTATCCCAATTTGGGGCTTGAATATAACTCATGCTCAGTTTGCTAGCAGTAGTCAATCTACCATTTGAACCATGTCTCCAGCCCAGAAATTTTTGTAGTTAATTGGAGATAGAACCTCATGAATTTTCCTACCATCTTGAAAACCATTATCCCCCAAGTCTCATCCTTCTTAATCACTAGGATTATAAATTTGAGTCATGGACCCCAAGAGTCAATGACTTTTCATGTCTTATAGATTCCACATGTTTGCTAGTAATTGTAATAATAAACTACCACAGATTGGGTAGCATTAACACTCTAAATACATTCCCTCTGAGTTGGTGGAACTAAAACTCCAAGATCAGAGTTGCTTCTTCTGAGTCCTCTTTCCTTGGCATATTCAAGACCTTCTGCTTCTCTTGGAGGAGAGTTCAACTTCAATTCTACCTTTGAGATTCTGTTTCCAAATGCAGTCACTTTCTAAGGCAATGGGTTTTTGATCTTTAGTGTGATTTCAGTAGGACAGTATCCAACACATAATATGTTACTTAATGGATAGGAGAAAATCTCTAATAGGAAATTATTTGGTTTGGGCATGGAAGTTATGCTATATTTAAAAAAATAACAAAAGAGGCAAAGGTTTTATTAGAGCTTGTAAAATGAGTATGAAGTCTTTACCTCAGACATACCAAATTCTTACCCTGACACACACTTAAATGCCTAGTGATACTGGATGGTTGAACCCAAAATCCTATACTTGTGAAACAGCATCTCTTTTATTGCCATACCAGCAGATTGTAATTTGGTTGCTTATTTTGAGGTAGTATCACTATGCCTGGGCCTGCTTGGACTGCGGTCCTCCTAACACAAGCAAAACACATTGCACCCAGCAAATGGTTAGAGTTTCTGAAACTTCTTTTTTTGTCTGGGCTTGCCTGGAACTGCAATACTCTAATCTCTGTTTTCTAAGTAGATAATATTGCAGGTTTGAGCCACTTTATCCAGTAAAAGTATACAATTTCAAGATATCTTGATATTGCCTATATTTGTGCTTAACATATATTGCTAAACTTAATTTAATTTTCTCCCTCTTTTGTTTAGTACTCTGAGTTGAAAACATTGACTTTCTTGATATACATGGCTTTGTTTTGGGTGGAATCCCATCACAATCCAAAAAATCTCCCAAAAAGTTTATGTCAAGAATCATGAAAAAAAGGCTTCAGGTTGGAAAAAAAACACTGATCCTTAACTTATAATTGCAGTATATTTATAATGTTAGCCAATGCTTTCTGAAGTATGAGAAGAGAAGGAAGACAGAAATGTGAAAGTTGTCATCTCTGTAGAATTTCTGTAGTTGTCACTTCATGTTATCTTTCTTCCTTAAGGCTTGCTTTATTAAAATCCTCTGAGGACTGGTAAGTTGGCTAGTGGTAGAGCGCTTGCCTTGCATGCCTGAGGCCCTGGGTTTGATTCCTCAGCACCACATAAGTAAAAAGAAAAAAGCCAGAAGTGGTGCTGTGGTAGAGTGCTAGCCTTGAGCTGAAGAGTTGAGGGACAGCACCCAGACCCAGAGTTCAGGCCCCACGACTAGACCCAAAAAATAATATAAAATGAATAACAACAACAACAGTAATAATAACAGGAATAAAAATGGTAATAACAATAGCAACAACCACAGTAGTAATAATAGTAACAATAACAATATCAGTATTAATAGCAATAACAGTAATAATAGCACTAATAATAGTGTTAATAATAGCAACAACAACAATAATAGTCACAACAAGAGTAATAATAGTAACAATAACACCCATAAGAGTAATAATAACAGTAGTAATAAGAGTAACAATAACAACAACAATAACAGTAATAATAGCAAGAACAATAGAAATAATAGCAACAACAACAATAACAGTAATAACAACAGTAACAATAACAGTAATAACAATAGTAATAACAACAGTAATAATAACAATAGTAAAACAATAACAGTAATAATAGTAATAACAATAGTAACAACCACAGTCATAATAATAGTAAAAATAACAGTAACAAAAGTAACAATAACAGTAATAACAACAGTGACAACAGTGATAGTAACAATAACAACAGTAATAATAATAATAACAATAACAATAGTAACAACAGTAACAATAATAACAGTAAAAACAACAGTAATAACAACACTAATGATAACAGTAACAACTGTAGTAACATAGTATTAATAATAGTAATAACAATAGCAACTACCCCAGTAGTAATAACAGTAACAATAACAACAATAACAATAATAGTAATAACAACAGTAATAATAATAGTAATAACAACAGTAATAACAGTAACAATAACAGTAATAATAATAGAAATAATAACAGTAAAAACAATAGTAATGACAACAGTAATAATAACAGTAACAATAGTAATAACAATAGTATTAATAATAGTAATAACAACAGCAACTACCCAGTAGTAATAATAGTAACAATAACAACAATAACAATAATAGTAATAGTAATAACAACAGAAACAACAATAGTAATAATAGTAACAATAACAGTAACAATAATGGTAACAACAGTAATAATAATAGAAATAATAGTAATAACAACAGAAATAACAACAGCAATAATAATAGTAACATAATAGTAATAACAGTAGTAACAACAGCAATAACAACAGTAACAGTAGTAACAACAGTAATAATAACAGTAATAACAATAATACTAATAATAGTAACAATAGCAACAATAGTAATAGAAATAACAGTGATAATAACAGTAATAACAACAGTAATAATAATAGTATCAATAATAGCAACAACAACAATAACAGTAACAACAACAAAAGCAATAATAGAATTAATGGTAATAACAACAGTAATAATAGTATTAACAATAGTAATAACAATAGTAATAACAGTAACAATAGCAACAACCACAGTAGTAACAGTAGTAACAACAACAATCGTAATAGAAATAAGAGTAATAATAATAGCAACAACAGTAATAACAATAATAGCAACAGTAACAATAACAATAGTGATAATAGAAATAATAGTAATAACAGCAGTAATAATAGTAACAATAACAATAGTAATAACAACAATAACAGTAATAATAGCAAGAACAACAGGAATAATAGTAACAATAACAACAAGAATAGTAATAATAGAAATAACAGTAAAAACATCAGTAATAACAATAGCAATAATAATAATAAGAACAATAGTGATAACAACAATAGTAACAACAGTAACAACAACAATAACAACAGTAATAACAGTAATAAAAACAACAACAATAACAGTAATAGTAACAAGAACAACAATAGCAATAATAGAAATAACAGTAATATGAATAGCAATGTTAAGAGTAATAATAGTAATAACAATAGCAACGACCACAGTAGTAATAATAGTAACAACAATAATAATATCAATAATACAAATAATAGTAATAACAATAGTAATAATACTACTAATAGTGGTAACAATAACAACTATAACAATAATAACAGTGATAACAATAATAATAGTAACAACAATAACAGTAATAATAACAATAGTAACAATAGTGAAAAAAGTAATAGCAACAATAACAATGGTAATAATGAAATAACAGTAATAACAACAGTAATGATAACACTAATAACAATAGTAATAATAATAGTAACAATAGTATCAAAAACAACAATAGCAATACTAATAACAGCAATAACTATAGCAATGCCAATAACAGTAATAGAAGTAATAATAGTAACAATAACAGTAATAATAACAGTAATAACAATACCAAGAGTAATAATAGTAAAACTGAGAGTAATAATAACAATAATGGCAATAATTGTAACAACAATGTAGACATAGGAGTAGGAACTATGGTCATAACCACAACAATAGGAGTAATAGCAATAGTAACAACAATAACAGTAACAGTAATAAAAATAGTAATAACAATAGTAACAATAACAATAGTAATAATAGTAATAACAATAGCAATAACAATAACAGTAACAGTAATAACAATAGTAATAACAATGATAGTAATAACAATAGTAACAACAGCAATAACAGTAACAACAACAATAGTAATAATAATACCAATAAGCATCATAGGAGGAAGAGGAAGTCAGGTGCCTGGTCTCCAAGGAAACCACCAGGAAACCGGAAGTGGCATCATCTTGGTGTCTCTATGGCTCCCAGGGGCCCAAGGCCCCACCCCAGGGACAGGAAACTCCATGAGGAAACTCTGAGCTCCACCAGCAAACTGGAAGTGGGGCCATCTTGGTCTCTAGGGCTCAGGGTCACTCAGGGGTCCAGAGAACCCAGGGTGCTGAGTTCAAGAACCAAGAGAGCCTGCCCCCCTTCCCTACTCCCACCCCCAATAACAAAGAAGAGTGGATGGATGGATGGATGGATGGATGAGTGGATGGATGCGTTGATGGAGGGATGGATGGATGGGTGGATGGATGGATGGATGGATGGGTGGATGGATGGATGGGTGGATGGATGGATGGGTGGATGGATGGATGGATGCATGGATCGATGGGTGGATGGATGCATGGATGGATGGGTGGATGAGTGGATGGATGGGTGGATGGATGGATGGATGGATGGATGAATGGATGGATGGGTGGATGGATGAGTGGATGGATGGGTGGCTGGCTGGGTAGATGGATGGATGGATGGATGGATGGATGGATGATGGATGGGTGGATGGGTGGATGGGTGGGTGGATAGATGGATGGATGGGTGGATGGATGGATGGGTGGATGGATGGATGGATGGATGGAAGGATGGATGGGTGGGTGGATGGATGGATGGATGGATGGATTGACAGACGGATGAATGGATGGATGGGGGATGGATGCATGGATGGATGGATGGATGGGTGAATAGATGGGTGGATGGATAGGTGGATGGGTGGGTGGATGGATGGATGGAGGATGGATGGGTGGATGGATGTTGATTAAATATGGGTGGGATTAACATTTTCACACTTGAGTGACTTGGACCCAAGTCCTGACCTCAATGGAGTAGGTCAAGCTCTGTCTCTGTCTGTCTGTCTCTCTGTCAGTGTATCTCTGTCTGTCTGTCTGTGTCTCCTTCTGTCTGTCTCTGTCTTTGTCTGTCTCCTCTGTCAGTCTGTCTGTTGGTCTACCTGTCCATGTCTGTGTCTGTCTTTGTCTCTGTGTCTGTCTGCCAGTCTCGCTGTCTTATTCTTTCTTTGTCTGTCTCTGTCTGTCTGTCTGTCTCACTCTGTCTCTCTGTCTCTGTCTGTCTCCTGTGTCTGTCTGTCTGGGTCTTGTTCTGTCTTTGTCTGTTTCTGTGTCTCTGTCTGTCTGTGTCTCTTTGTCTGTGTCTGTCTGTCTGGGTATCTGTTTCTCTGTCTGTCTGTCTGTCTCCTCTGTCTTTCTGTCTGTTGGTCTGCATGTCTATGTCTGTCCATGTCTGTGTCTGTCTCTGTCGCTTTGTGTCTCTGTCTGTCTGTTTGGCTTTGTGTCTGTCTTGCTCTATGTCTCTGTCTTTGTCTGTCTCTTTTTGTCTGTCTGTCTGTCTGGTCTGTTTGTGTATCTCTGTGTCTCTGTCTGTCTGTGTCTGTCAGTCTATCTCTGTCTCTGTCTGTCTATCTGTGTCCCATCTCTCTATCCTAGTATCTGTCTGAGTCTGTCTCTGTCTGTCTCTGTTTCTCTCTGCCTTGCTCTGTCTGTCTCTCTGTGTCTGTCTGTCTGTCTGTCTCTCTCTGTGTCTGTCTGTCTCACTTTGTCTGTCTGTCTCTGTGTCTGTCTGTGTCTCTTTGTCTGTCTGTCTGTGTCTCTCTGTGTCTGTCTTTGTCTCTCTGTCTCTGACTCTGTCCATGTCCATGTCTATGTCTCTGTCTGTCTGTCTCTCTCTGTCTGTCTGTCTGCTCTGTTTGTGTATCTCTGTGTCTCTGTCTGTCTGTCAGTCTTTGTCTCTGTCTTTCTGTCTCTGTTTGTCTATCTGTGTCCCATCTGTCTGTCCCAGTGTCTGTCTGAGTCTGTCTCTGTGTCTCTCTGTGTCTGTCTGTCTCTGTCTTTGTCAGTCTGTTTCTCTGTCTCTTTTTGTGTCTGTCTGTCTTGCTCTATGTTTGTCTTGCTCTGTGTCTGTCTGTCTGTTCTGTTTGTGTCTGTCTCGCTCTATCTCCCTTTCTCTGTCTGTCTGTCTCTGTCTCTCTGTGTCTGTCTGTCCGTCTCGGTGTCTCTCTTTCTCTTTCTGTGTCTGTCTGTCTGTCTTTGTCTCTATGTGTCTCTGAATCTGTCCATGTCCGTGTTTATGTCTGTCTGTCTATCTCTATCTCTGCCTTGATCCATCTGTCTCTCTGTCTCTGTCTGTCTTTCTGTGTCTGTTTGTGTTTCTGTCTGTCTCTGTCTCTGTCTGTCTATGCCTGTCCATGGTCTGTGTCTGTCTGTCTTTGTCTCTCTGTCTCTGTCTGTCTCCTCTGTCAGTCTGTCTGTGTCTCGTTCTCTCTTTCTTTGTCTGTCTGTGTCTGTCAGTCTACTTCTGTCTCTATCGTTCTGTCTGTCCGTCTGTCTCGTCTGTGTCTGCCTGTTGGTCTGCCTGTCCATGTCTGTCTCACTGTCTGTCTGTCTCTGTCTCATTCTGTCTTTGTCTGTCTCGGTCTGTCTGTCATCAGTCTACTTCTGACTTCTGTGTCTGTCTGTCTCTTTGTCTCTCTGTCTCTGTCTCCTGTGTCTGTCTGGGTCTCGTTCTGTCTTTCTTTGTCTGTGTCAGTATCTGTCTGTCTGTGTGTCTGTCTGTCATGTCTCTCTGTCATTCTCTGTCTGTCTTTCGTGTCTGTCTTTCTCTGTGTCTGTCTGTCTTTCTCTATGTCTGTCTCTGCCTCTGTCTGTCTGTCCATCTGTCTGTCTGTGCCTCTCTCTGTGTCCATCTGTGTGTCTGTCTCTGTCTGTCTTTGTCCCAGTGTCTGTCTGTCTTGCTCTATGTCTGTCCGTCTCTGTCTGTCTGCCTGTGTCTGTCGGTCTCTCTCTGTCATTCCCTGTCTGTCTGGCTCTGCCTCTGTCTGTCTGTCTGTCTCTCTGTCTGTCATTCTGTGTCTGTCTGTCTATGCCTGCCCATGTCTCTGTCTTCTCTGTGTCTGTCTGTCCATCTATCTGTCTGTGTCTCTCTGTGTCCATCTGTGTGTCAGTGTCTGTCCCAGTGTCTGTCTGACTCTGTCTCACTGTCCCTGTGTCTGTCTGTCAGTCTCTCTGTCTCTGGGAACCGCGCATGCGCGTTGCAGGGCAGCGCAGCCCACTCCAGCGCAGGCACAGATCTGTACCCCGCAGAGCCCGGGAGCACACGCATGCATGTTCCTGCTCGGCGGGGGGTGGGGGGGGGTGGGGGGGGGTGGGGAAGGGACGGGGCGTGCTGGCTCATGCATGTGCGGTGCAGCACGGAGGACCTCCCCCCAGGTGGCACGCATGTGCAGTACCAACCAGAGCAACCGAGGGAATCCCACACATGCACGCATCACATGCGCGGCCCGAACGGTACCGGTCGACTCACCCAGTGAGCATGCGCAATGCGGACGGAACCTCGATCCTCCGGGGTCCCCTAGGCACCTCCCGGCGGACTCACGCTGTGCGCATGCGCAACTCGACCCTCCAGGGTCCGCTCTGCGCCTCCCGGCCGATTCAACCTGTGCGCATGCGCCTTGGGTCCACACGCGGGAGGGCAGAGGGAACAAGCAGCCAAGGGACACGCATGCGCAGCGGGGCTCCGCCAGGAGCGCTAGGCCCCTCCCCGCATGCGCATTGGCGCAGGCTGGCTCAGCCCCTCCCAGCTGCCTAACCCTGTGGGCAAGCGCAATGGCGCTCTGCCAGGCAGGCTCAGCCTGTCCCCGCTGAAGAACGCTCTGCGCATGCGCAATAGCCATCGGCTGGGAGCGTTTGGCCCTTCCTCGCTAACCCTATGTGCATGGGCAGTGCCGCTCCGCCGAGAGCGCACGCATGCGCGCCCGCGTCTTGGCGCCGGCTGATGACATCGACGCGACAGCGATGGCGGCCGCGCCCGGAAATGCAGCCGTGGCGGGGCCGCGGAGCGTCGCCGCCGCCACCGCCATGGCCACAGCTACGCCGTCCGGATCTGGAAGCGGAAGCGGAAGCACGCAGGACCCCTGAGGACGCCGACCCGGGCGGCCCCTGGATCACCCTCGGTGCGTGGAGGCCTCCGGGATGCGGCGCCTTTAAGAGGCGGGGCCACGGGGAGGGCGTGGCTTTGGGGAGGGGCGTGGTGTCGCGGTGGGCGTGGCCTGCAGGGCGTGGAGCTGACTGGAGAGTCAGTGGGGGGCGTGGCCTGGAACAGAGGCTATTGGGCCGCTGGGGCTTGGGGGCTTGTTCTGGAAAGACACCATTGGGCAGCTGGAGGTAATGCCATTGGTCGGCTGGGCTGGTGGGCGTGGCTCGGAAGTAAGGCCATTGGGACGCTGGGCCTAGGGGGCATGGCCTGGCAGGGACTAGGCTATTGAGGGTCCTGGCTTTGGGGGCATGGCTTGGAAGTAAGGCCATTGGGCGGCTGATCCTGGGGGGGCGTGGCCTGGCAACAGTGATGCTATTGTGTAGTCTGGGTTTGAGGGCGTGGCCTGGGCGTGCTGCCATTGGATGGCTGGCCTGGGGGGCGTGGCCTGGCAGGATCCAGGCCATTGGGTGCCATAGCTTTGGGGACTGAGCACCCAGCACCTCCCCATGGTGACCCAGGATGGGGAATAAGCCCCCAGTACCTACCCATGGTGACCCAGGACCAAGACTAAGCACCCAGCACCTCCCCATGGTGACCTAGGGCCAGTACTAAGCACCCAGCATCACCCCATGGTAACCCAGGATGGGGACTAAGCACCCAGCACCTCCCCATGGTGACCCAGGATGGGGACTAAGTACCCAGAACCTCCCCATGGTGACCCAGGGCCAGGTCTAAGCACCCAGCACCTCCCCATGGTGACCCAGGCCCAGGACTAAGCACCCAGCACCTCCCCATGATGACCCAGGGTTGGGACTGAGCACCCAGCACCTCCCCATGATGACCCAGGGGAGGGACTGAGCACCCAGCACCTCCCCATGATGACCTATGGCAGGGACTAAGCACCCAGCACCTCCCCATGGTGACCCAAAGTGGGGACTAAGCATCCAGCACCTCCCCATAGTGACTCAGGATGGGGACTGAGCACCCAGCACCTCCCCATAGTGACTCAGGATGGGGACTGAGCACCTAGCACCTCTCTATGGTGCCCCAGATCCAGGAGTAAGTACCCAGCAGCCTCCACATGGTGACCAAGGGCAGGGACTAAGCACCCAGCACCTCCCCATGGTGACCCAGGACCAGGACTAAGCACCCATCACCTCCCCATGGTGACCCAGGGCCTGGACTAAGCACCCAGCACTATCCCATGATGACCCAGGGCCGGGACTAAGCACCTAGCACTATCCCAGGGTGACCCAGGACCAGGACTAAGCACCCAGCGCCTCCCCATGGTGACCCAGAGTGGGGACTAAGCACCCAGCACCTTCCCATAGTGACTCACAGTATCCCCCAAGCACCCAGCAGCATCCCATAATGACCCAAGACAGGAACTAAGCACCCAGCACCTCCCCAGGATGATCCCCAAGCACCCAGCACCACCCCATAGTAACCCAGGGCTGGGACTAAGCACCCAACACCTCATCATAGTGACCCAAGATGATTCCCAAGCACCCAGCACCATCCCATGATGACCCAGGGCTGGGACTAAGCAACCAGCACCTCCTCAGAGTAACCCAGGACCAGGACTAAGCACCCAGCACCATCCCGTGATGACCCAGGACAGGGACTAAGCAACCAGCACCTCCTCAGAGTAACCCAGAACTGGAACTAAGCACCCAGCACCACCACCTGGGGAACAAGGACCGAGCCTAAGCATTCAGCACCTCTCCATGGAGACCGAGGATAGGAACTAAGCACCCAGCACCTCCCCATGGTGACCCAGGAACGGGACTTCACACCCAGCACCTCCCTACTGTTTACATGAGTCAGGTACCAAGCACCCAGCACCTGCCTATCACTAACTCAGGACAGGTACCAAGCACCCAGCACTTCCCCACAGGGACTCTGGATAATCACCAAGCACCTAGCGTCTCACGTGTGTGTCCTTTCCCTCCCCCTGACCCCATCCCAGGTTCTCCACGTGGCGCGATGACCGCTGGTTGTACAGGATGATGGACTGTGTGCCTGGTGGCAAACTCCTCAGCTACCTGCGCGCCCGCCAAGATCCTGTGCGCACTGGCCTACCTGCAGGTGAGCGGACCAGTAATGATGGGGGCCGCCCATCCATCCATCCATCCATCCACTCATCCATCCACCCACCTATCCATCCATCCACCTATCCATCCACCCACCCATCCATCCTCCATCCATCCACCTATCCATCCATCCACCCATCCATCCTCCATCCATCCACCCATCCATCCATCCACCCATCCATCCTCCATCCATCCACCCATCCATCCATCCACCCATCCATCCTCCATCCACCCACCCATCCATCCATCCACTCATCCATCCATCCACCCATCCACCCATCCATCCACCCATCCACTCATCCAGCCACCCATCCATCTATCCATCCATCCACCCATCCATCCATCCACTCATCCATCCATCCATCCATCCATCCATCCACCCATCCATCCATCCACCCATCCACCCATCCATCCATCCACCCACCCATCCATCCACCCATCCATCCACCATCCATCCATCCAGAAAGTTCCGGAAAGTTCCCCCAAGATTCCAGAAGGTCCCAGAAAGCTCCAGAAGGTTTCAGAATAACTCAGCACATTCCCCAGGCAGGCGTTCCCTCCACCCAAACACACCCCAACCCTCCCACCCCCCTTCCTTGGCCCAGGAATGATTTTGGGGGGGAAGGGGGGAGGGAAGGAGGGTATTGATGATATTGGTATTGGTATTGATACTGATCCTCTCATGGTCTATTGATGATAGGTTTTCCCAGGGGATCTGTTTGATCTTAGGACTTGAGACGCTTCCAGGACAACCCATGGAAGGTTCTAGAAAGAAGCCAGGGCTGGGGCTGGTTTCTATTTCCTTGCCCCCCCCTTCTCCCCAACATCTGGGACCCAGTTGCGTTCATCCCTTGGGATTCTCCTCCATGGGAGAAGTTGAGGATGGATGATGACATCACCCCTTCCCATCATCCTTTGTGGTGACTGGTCCAGGGTCCCTTGACTATTCTTGTTGTTGTTGTTGATTTATTATGATGATTAGCTCATGTGCATGGTCTTGTCTTTCCCTTACCCCCGCCCCAACCAAGCTTCTAGAAGCTTCTGGAACAAATTGCTGATGGATTTCCTGTGTGTGTGTCAGACTCAACCAGAACCCAGCGAATGGTTTCCTCTTCTCAACGCCTGGAAACCCCCACAAACTTCCTGGAAGGGGGGAGGGGGAGGGGTAGTGGAAGAAGTGAATAATGAATGAATGAATTCCCTCCTTCCTTCCCTCCTTCCTTCCTTCCCTCCAATCCTTCCCTCCTTCCAACCCTTCCTTCCTTCTTTCCATCCTTTCTTCCTTCCTTCCGTCCTTCCTTCCCTCCTTCCTTCCTTCTTTCCTTCCTTCCTTCCTTCCCTCCTCCCCTCCTTCCTTCCTTCCCTTCCTTCCTTCCTCCTTCCTTCCTCCTTCCTTCCCTTCTTCCTTCCTTCCTTCCTTCCCCCTTCCTTCCCTTCTTCCTTCCTTCCTTCCCTCCTTCCTTCCTTCCTTCCTCCTTCCTTCCCTCCAATCCTTCCTTCTTTCCCTCCTTTCTTCCTTCCTTTCTTCCTTCCTTCCTTCCCTCCTTCCTTCCCTCCTTCCTTCCTTCCTTCCCTCCAATCCTTCCCTCCTTCCCTCCTTCCAATCCTTCCTTCCTTCCTTCCTTCCCTCCCTCCCTCCCTCCTTCCTTCCTTCCTTCCTTCCCTCCCTCCCTCCCTCCTTCCTTCCTTCCTTCCTTTCTTCCTTCCTTCTTCCTTCCCTCCAATCCTTCCTTCCTTCCCTCTAATCCTTCCCTCCTTCCTTCCTTCCCTCCTTCCTTCTTGCCAATCCTTCCCTCTTTCCCTTCTTCCTTCCTTCCTTCCTTCCTTCCCTCCTTCCTTCCTTCCTTTCCTCCTTCCTTTCCTGCGTCCAATCCTTCCCTTCTTCCTTCTTTCCTTGTCTCCAATCCTTCCCTCCTCCCCTCCTTCCTTCCTTCCTTCCTTCCTTCCCTCCTTCCTTCCCTCCTTCCTTCTCTCCTGTCCTCCTTCCTTCCTTCCTTCCCTCCCTTCCTTCCTTCTTTCCTTCCTTCCCTCCTTCCTTCCTTCCTTCCTTCCCTCCTTCCTTCCTTCCCTCCTTCCTTCCCTCCTTCCTTCCTTCCTTCCCTCCTTCCTTCCCTCCTTCCCTCCTTCCTTCCCTCCTTCCCTCCTTTCTTCCCTCCTTCCTTCCTTCCCTCCAATCCTTCCCTCCTTCCTTCCCTCAAATCCTTCCCTCCTTCCTTCCTTCCTTCCCTCCTTCCCTCCTTCCCTCCCTCCTTCCTTCCCTCCCTCCTTTCCTCCCTCCTTCCTTCCTTCCCTCCTTCACTCCTTCCTTCCTTCCCTCCTTCTTTCCTTTCCTCCTTCTCTCCTTCCTTCCTTCCCTCCAATTCTTCCCTCCTTCCTTCCCTCCAATCCTTCCCTCCTTCCTTCCTTCCTTCCTTCCTTCTTTCCTTCCTTCCTTCCTTCCTTCCTTCCTTCCTTCCTTCCTTCCTTCCTTCCTTCCTTCCTTCCTTCATTCCTTCCTCCCTGATCCAACCCAGGGCCTAGGAGAAGCAGCGAGCTCGGGGCCCACAGCACCCATGCTGGTTGCTGATGGCTGAGTCCTTCCTGTGTGCAACGTGGAACAGCAGCTGGGTGGGGGGAGGAGGGGCGCAGGGAAACTGGAAGCCTCTGCTGCTGTGGCTTTTTTTTCTCCTGCAGGCCCCACATGAATCATGGCCTGGAGGAAGCTGGAAACATCTGGAAGGAATTAGCAGGAAATGAGACCAAGATGTGGGAAAAGCCTGCGCCTCCTCCTCCCCACTGTGGCTGCTGCTGCTCCACCTCCTACTCTTCCTCCTCTTCCTTCCTTCCTTCCTTCCTTCCTTCCTTCCTTCCTTCCTTCCTTCCTTCCTTCCCTCCTTCCTTCCTTCCCTCCCTCCTTCCTTCCTTCCTTCCCTCCTTCCTTCCTTCGTTCCCTCCACTCCTTCCTTCCTCCCTCCCTCCCTTCCTTCCTTCCTTCCTTCGTTCCCTCCACTCCTTCCCTCCTTCCTTCCTTCCTTCGTTCCCTCCACTTCTTCCCTCCTTCCTTCCTTCCTTCCCTCCTTCTCTCCTTCCTTCCTTCCTTCTTATGTCTTTCTGTCTGTCTCTGTGAGTCTCTGTATTTCTGTCTCTGTGTCTCTTTCTGTTTTGCAGTCTGTTTGTCTGTCACTCTGTCTCTGTCCATTTGTCTATGTCTCTGTGTGTCTGTCTCTGTATCTGTCTGTCTGTCTCTGTCTGTCTATCTCTGCCTCTGTTCATCTGTCTGTCTGGCTATCTATGTCTGTGTCTGCCTCTTTCTGTCTCTGTCTGTCTGTCTGTCTGTCTCTGACTCCATTTTTCTGTCTGTTTCTGTTTGTGTTTGTTCATCTGTCTCTCTGTGTGTCTGTCTGTCTGTCTGTGTTTCTCTGTATTTTTCTGTGTCTGTCTCTGTCTGTTCGTCTGTCGGTCTCTCTGTGTGTCTGTCTGTCTGTCTTCATCTGTCTGTCTGTCTGTCTCTGTGTCTCAATCTCTATCTGTCTCTGTCCGTTTGTCTCTCTGTCTATGTCTCACTCTGTATTTGTCTCTGTCTGTCTGTCCATCCGTCTGTCTGTCTCTGACTCCTTTTTTCTCTTTTACCGTTTCTCTGTCTCTATGGTTCTGTCTGTACGTCTGTCTGTCCCTGTCTGACTCTGTGTCTCTGTGTCTGTCCATTTGTCTGTCTCTCTGTCTGTCTCTGTCTGTCCATTTGTCTGTCCATCTGTCTCTGACTGTTTCTCTGTCTATTTCTCTGTCTGTCTCTGTACATCTGTCTCTCTATGTCTGTCTGTCTGTCTATCTCTATTTCTGTCTGTCTCTGTTTCTCTTTGTGACTTTCTGTCTGTTTCTCAGTCTGTCTGTTTATCTCTGTGTCTGTCTGTCTGTCTCTATGTCCATTTGTGTCTTTGTCTGTGTCTGTCTGTCTGTCTCTGGTTATCTGTCTGTGTCTGTCTATCTCTCTGTCTCTCTCTGGGTCTGTCTGTCTGTCTCTGACTCCATTTTTCTGTGTTTGTGTCTGTGTCTCTGTCTGTCTGTCTCTGTATCTGTGTGTTTGTCTGTCTGTCTCTCTTTCTCTGTCTATCTGTGTGTCTGTCTCTGTGTCTGACTGTCTCTGTTCATCTGTCTCTCTGTGTCTGTCTGTCACTGTTTCTCTCTATATGTTTGTCTCTGTCTCTTTGTCTGTCTGTTCCTGTCTGTGTGTCTCTCGGTCTCTATTTGTCTCTGTGTCTATCTCTATGTCCATGTCTGTCTCTGTCTGTCTGTCTCTGTTCATCTGTCTCTCTGTGTCTGTTTGTCTGTATCTCTCTGCCTATCGCTCTATGTCTATTTTTCTGTTTCTGTCTGTGTGTCTGTCCATGTTCATCTACCTCTTTGTGTGTCTGTCTGTCTCTTGTGTTTCTCTGTATTTGTCTCTGTCTCTCTGTGTCCGTCCATCTGTCTATGTCTGTGAGTCTGTCTGTCTGTGTTCATCTGTCTCTCTCTGTCTGTTTGTCTCTGTCTCTGTCTGTCCATCTGTCATTCTCTGTGTCTGTCTGTCTCTGTATCTGTTTGTCTCTGTCTATCTGTGTCTGTCTGTCTCTCTGTCCATGTCTGTCTCTGTTCATCTCTCTCTCTCTGTCTCTGTGTCTGTCTGTCTTTCTCTCTGTCTCTGTCTGTCTGTCTCTATATTTATCTGTCTGTATCTCTCTGTCTGTCTGTCTGTGTCTGTCTATTTTTCTCTCTCTGTCTGTGTCTGTCCCTGTTCATCTGCCTCTCTGTCTGTCTGTCTCTTGTGTTTCTCTGTATTTGTGTCTGTCTCTCCATCTCTCTCTGTCTGTGTGTCTCTCTGTGTCTCTGTGTCTCTGTCTCTCTCTGTTTATCTGTTTCTGTCTGTGTTTTGTCTCTCTGTCTCTGTCTGTCCATCTGTCATTCTCTCTGTCTGTCTGTCTCTGTCTCTCTGAGTCTGTCTGTCTCTGTTCATCTCTCTCTGTGTCTGCCTGTCTGTCTCTCTGTCTCTGTCTCTCTGTCTCTGTCTGTCTGTCTATATTTGTATGTCTGTATCTCTCTGTCTGTCTCTCTGTGTCTGTCTATTTTTCCTTCTCTGTCTGTCTGTGTGTCTGTCCCTGTTTATCTGCCTGTCTGTGTGTCTGTCTGTCTCTGTCTCTCTCTATCTGTGTGTCTGTCTGTGTGTCTGTCGGTCTGTTTGTGTCTCTCTGTCTCTCTGTGTCTGTCTCTGACTCCATTCCTCTGTCTTTCTGCCTGCGTTTCCTCTCTGTCTGTCTGTCTGTCTGCCCCCGCTCCCCCCCGTCCCCCCACATCCCCTCTTTCTCAGCTCTGTGCCCCCCCACCCCACAGGTCCGGCCTTTTCCCCTTCCTCTCCCCTCCTCCTCCTCCTCCTCCTCCTCCTCCTCCTCCTCCTCCTCCTCCTCCTCCTCCTCCTCCTCCTCCTCCTCCTCCTCCTCCTCCTCCTCCTCCTCCTCCTCCTCCTCCTCCTCCTCCTCCTCCTCCTCCTCCTCCTCCTCCTCCTCCTCCTCCTCCTCCTCCTCCTCCTCCTCCTCCTCCTCCTCCTCCTCCTCCTCCTCCTCCTCCTCCTCCTCCTCCTCCTCCTCCTCCTCCTCCTCCTCCTCCTCCTCCTCCTCCTCCTCCTCCTCCTCCTCCTCCTCCTCCTCCTCCTCCTCCTCCTCCTCCTCCTCCTCCTCCTCCTCCTCCTCCTCCTCCTCCTCCTCCTCCTCCCTCCTCCTCCTCCCTCTTTTCTTCCAGAACTTTCTCTTCGGCCGTTTCTCCCTCCCCCTCCCCAGCATCCCCCTCCCCAGAATCCCCCCCTGGTGGGGGGGATTCAGGTCTCCCCATCCCCCTCTCCCCGACCCCACCCCCCTCTTTTTCTTCCCTGCTTCCCCTCCCTCCTTTTCCCACTGACCCCCCCTCAGCTCAGGCTGTGTGGGGCGGAGCTGAGGCTCAGGCCGCAGTGTGGCGGGGCGGGGACATCTGGGCCTGGGCGGATAAAAGAGGAGCCCGCAAGTTGTGCTGTGCTGTCTGGAGACACAGGACAGAGAGACAGACAGACAGACAGACAGACAGACCAGGTGAGGGGGCCTGGACGAGGGGTGGAGGGGGGTGAGGGGATCTTGGGGTACAGGGGATCCTGGGAGGGGGGAAAGGGGGAGGTGGAGGGATTTGGGGGTTCTGGGGGGGTCAAGGAGGAGAGGCCAGGGGTCAGGGAGATGCAGGAGGAAACATGGTCAATCCTGGGGTTCCCAGGACTCCAAAGTTCATTGGGGGTAAAGCACAAGGAATCCTGAGAAGAGGGGGTCAAAGGCCCAGAGAGCAAAGGTCCTGGGGTGCAGCCAGCAAAGGAGTTCAAAGGTCAAGGAGGGGGGTGACAGGTCAGGGGAGGGGGGACACCTGGGACATGGCCAAGATCAGGGAGCCAAGGTCCTGGGGTGCAAAGTTCAGGGGTGAGGGGATCAGGAAGAGGGGGAATGGGAAGTTCAGGGGTGCAGGGATCAGAGGTCACCAATCTGGGGGGTGAGGGGAGGGCATCTGTCACAGGGGTGCTGGGTCCTAGGTTCCCCCAAGTTCAGAGGGGAAAAGCCCAGGGAGCAAAGGTCCTGGGGTGCAGAGTTCAGGGGGTGCAGGGGTCACAGGTCACAGTAATCTGGGGTACCAGGGTCCCAGGTCCCAGAGGTAACGGAAAACCCACCTTAGGGGTGCAGGGTGTCAGGGTCCTCCTCTTCCCCCTCCTCCTCTTTCTCCCGTCCTCCTCCTCTTTCTCTTCTTCCTTCTCCTCTTCCTCTCTTCCTCCTCCTCTTCCTCCTCCTCTTCTTCCTGCCCATCCATCCATCCATCCACCCATCCATCCATCTACCCATCCATCCACCCATCCACCCATCCATCCATCCATTCATCCACCCATCCATCCATCCACCCACCCATCCACCCACCCATCCACCCATCAACCCACCCATCCACCCATCCACCCATCCATCCACCCATCCACCCATCCATCCATCCATCCACCCACCCATCCACCCATCCATCCATCCATCCATCCACCCATCCATCCATCCATCCACCCACCCATCCATCCACCCATCCACCCATCAACCCACCCATCCACCCATCCACCCATCCATCCACCCATCCACCCATCCATCCATCCATCCACCCACCCATCCACCCATCCATCCATCCACCCACCCATCCACCCACCCATCCATCCATCCATCCATCCATCCATCCATCCATCCATCCACCCACCCACCCATCCATCCATCCATCCATCTGCCCATCCACCCATCCATCCATCCATCCACCCATCCATCCATCTACCCATCCATCCATCTACCCATCCACCCATCCATCCATCCACCCATCCACCCATCCATCCATCCACCCATCCATCCATCCAACCATCCACCCATCTACCCATCCACCCATCCACCCATCCACCCATCCATCCACCCATCCATCCACCCATCCACCCACCCATCCACCCACCCACCCATCCATCCATCCATCCACCCACCCATCCACCCATCCATCCATCCACCCACCCATCCACCCACCCATCCATCCATCCATCCACCCACCCACCCATCCATCCATCCATCCATCTGCCCATCCACCCATCCATCCATCCATCCACCCATCCATCCATCTACCCATCCATCCATCTACCCATCCATCTACCCATCCATCCATCCACCCATCCATCCACCCACCCATCCATCCATCCATCCATCTGCCCATCCACCCATCCATCCATCCATCTCCCAACCATCCATCCACCCATCTACTATCCATCCACCCATCCATCCATCCACCCATCCATTCACCCATCCATCCATCCACCCATCCATCCATTCATCCACCTACCCATCCATCCACCCATCCATCCATCCATGAAGCCACGCCCCCTGTGGCTGGTCCAACCCATTCTCTTCCTCCTGCTTTTCCTCCTCTTCTTCCTCCTCCTCCTTTTCTTCCTCCTCATTGTTATTACTATTATTCTCATCATAGTTATTATTATTACTGTTATTGACATTGTTGTTTTTACTATCATGGTTGTTACTGTTATTGTTAATATTATGGTTATGATCATCATTATTGTCATGGTTATTACTATTATGGGTATTGTGGTTATTATTATTGTTATTGTTGTCATGATGTTTGGGTTATTGTTATGATTGTTATTGTTGTTATTGTTACTATGGTGATGGTTATTATTATGGTTACTGCTATTGTTGTCATGATGGTTATTATTGTTATTGTTGTTGTCATTGTTATTATTATAGTTATTATTGTTGCCATGGTTATTACTATTATGGGTATTATTGTTATTTTTGTTATTATTGTCATTGTTATTGTTATTATAGTTGTTATTGTTGTCATGGTTATTACTATTATGGGTATTATGGTTATTATTATCATTGTTATTGTTATTATAGTTATTATTATTGTCACAATGGTTATTGTTGTTCTTGTTCTTGTTACTGTGGTGGTGACGGTCGTTGGTGTATTCTTCGCCAAGCCTTCCTTGTTGCTCAGGAGGCTGAGATCCGGAAGATCGTGGTTCAAAGCCACTTCCACCCCCTCTCCCCGCCCACCCCCCCAGGACCAACCGAGAGACCCGGATCTCCAGTGAACCCCCCAACCCGGAAAGGTAGGTGAGGAGCTCCGGCCCCGGGTTCACGTCCCAGGGTGGGGGGGTCTGATGGAGGAGGGAGGAAGAGGAGGAGGAGGAGGAGGAGGAGGAGGGTGATGGGTGATAGGAAGCCAGGGGGAAATGGGGTACTGAGTACTTAGTACTTAGTCCTGGGGAGGGGGGAGAGGGGATGGACAAAGACAGAGACAGACAGACAGACAGACAGAAGAGACACACAGACAGATGCACACAGATGGACAGACAGACACAGACATGACAGAGGGAGAGAGACACAATCAGACAGACAGACCAAGATGTGCAGACAGACAAGGAGAGACAGAGACAGGACAGACAGACACACAGACAGACAGACAGAGACACAGAGACAGAGAGAGACAGAGACAGAAGAGACAGACAGGCACAGACAGTCAAACTGAGCCAGGACAGATAGACAGAGACACAGAGACAGGAAGAGACAAATGGACACAGGCACAGACAGAGACAGACAGACAGAGATGGATGTGAGAGAAATTGGCACAGACAGACACAGAGAGACAGACAGACAGACAGACAAAGAGAAGAGACAGAAGAGACAGACAGACAGGGACAGACAGGGAGAGACAGATGCACCGAGACAGATAGACATAGAGACAGACATACAGAGGCACAGAGAGACGGGCAGACAGACACAGACAGACAGAGACAAGTGACAGATGGAGAGAGGCAGAAGAGACAGACAGAGACAGGAAGATAGAGACAGACAGACAGACAGACACAGACAGACAAATATGAGACAGACAGATGTAGACATGGAGACAGGGAGAGACCGACAGAGGTAAACGGACAGACACAAGAGACAGACAGATGTGAACAGAGACAGACAGGAAGACACAGAGACAGAACAGACAGACAGAAGAGACACACAGACAGATGTAGACACAGAGACGGACTGACAGAGAGAGACACACACAGACAGAAGAAGATGTGCAGACAGACAGGGAGAGACAGACAGAGACAGGACAGACAGACAGACGGAGACACACAGACAGAGACACAGACAGACAGACAGGGAAAGACAGATGGACAGAAACAGAAGAGACAGACAGGCACAGACAGACAAACTGAGCCAGGACAAATAGACAGAGACACAGAGACAGGAAGAGACAGACAGACACAGGCACAGACAGAGACAGAACAGACAGACAGACAGAGATGGACATGAGAGAAACCGGCACAGACAGACACAGAGAGACAGACAGACAGAAAAGACAGAGAGAAGTGACAGATGGAGAGAGGTAGAAGAGACAGACAGACAGAGACAAGAAACAGACAGACAGCTGTAGACACAGAGACAGACAGGAAGGGAGATGGACAGACATGGAGAGACAGCAACAGACAGAGATACACACAAGCACAGAGAGACAGACAGACAGAGACAAGAGACAGACACAGAGATAAGAGACAGAGGCAGATGGAGACACAGACACAGACAGAGATAAACGGACAGAGACAGAACAGACCGACAGACAGACAGATGGAGACAGGGAGAGACCGACAGGTAGACAGACAGACAGACTGAGACACAGATGTGAACACAGAGACTGACAGGAAGAGACAGAGACAGGACAGACAGACAGACAGACAGACACAAGAGAGAACAGACACAGACAGACAGACAGACAGAGATAAGAGACAGACAGACTCAGAGACAGAGAGAGACAGATGGACAGACACAGAACAGATAGACACAGGGGCAGACTGACTGACAGAAGAGTCAGACACAGACTGAGACAGACAGACAGACGTCAGCATACAGACAGACATGAGACAGAGACAGACAGACAGACACAGACACAGACACAGACAAGTGACAGATGAAGAGAGGCAGAAGAGACAGAACCAAGAAGACAGAGACAGACAGACAGACAGAGAGACCAATGGACAGATAACAGACAGAGACAGAGAGGCAGACAGAGACAGACAGAGGGAGACATGGAGACAGGTGGAGACCAACAGAGATAGACGGACAGACAGACAGACAGATAGGGAGAGACAGATGGATAGAGACAGACAGACACAGACAGAGAGACAGAGACAGAGAAAAGACAGATGGACAGAGACAGGAAGACAGACACAGACAGAACAGACAGACAGAGGCGGAGATGTGACAGAAACAAGCACAGACGGACAGACAGACACAAGAGACAGACATGTGAATACAGAGACATACAGGAAGAGACAGAGATAGAACAGACAGACAGACAACAGAAGAGACAGACAGATGTAGTTACAGAGATGGATAGACAGACACAGACATGAGACAGAGAGACACACAGACAGACTAAGATGTACAGACAGACAGACGGAGACACACAGAACACACACAGACAGACACAGAGACAGACAGATGGACAGAGACAGAAGAGACACAGACAGAGAGACACAGACAGACATGAGTCAGAGACACAGACAGGACTGACAGACAGACGGAGACAGTTAGAATCAGAAGAGACAGACAGGCACAGACAGACAAACTGAACCAGGACAGATAGACAGACAGAGACACAGAGACAGGAAGAGACAGACAGACACAGGTACAGACAGACAGAGAGACAGACAGACAAAGAGAAGAGACAAAAGACAGACAGACAGACAAACAGATGTACACAAAGAGACATACAGGGAGAGACAGATGCACCGAGACAATCAGACAAAGAGAACAGACAGACAGACACAGGCACAGAGAGACGGACAGACAGACAGAGAGAGAGACAAGTGACAGATGGAGAGAGACAGATGAGACAGACAGACAGACAGAGGACACAGACAGATGTAGACACAGAGACAGACAGGAAGGGACAGACAGACAGAGACAGACATGTAGACACAGAGATAGAGAAGAAACAGACTCAGACAGACAGACAGACAGAGGACACAGACAGATGTAGACACAGAGACAGACAGGAAGAGATAGACAGTCAGAGACAGACATGTAGACACAGAGATAGAGAAGAAACAGACTCAGACAGACAGACGCAGGCACAGACAGACAGATGGGCAGACACAGAGGAGACAGATGGACAAACAGACACAGACAGAGACAAGTGACAGGTGGACAGAGACAAGAGTCACACAGACAGACAGAGACAAAAGACAGACAGGTACAGACAGAAGAGAAAAGAGACAAACAGACACAGACAGGAAGACAGACGGGGACAGACAGACAGACTGAGACAGAAGAGATTCAGACAGACAGATGTACACACACAGACGGACAGGAAGAGAGTCGGACAGAGACAGAGACAAGAGACAGATGGACAGAGTCAGACAGACATGAGACTGGTAGACAGACACAGGGAGAGACAGAGATAACAGACAGACAGACGTCAACACAGACAGACAGAGACAAAAGACAGAGACAAACAGAGATGTGGAGACAGACAGACGTCAACACAGACAGTGATGGAACAGACAGACAGACAAGATCGATGGACAGACAAGAGACAGAGATAGAGAGACCCAGACAGACAGACGGAGATGTACAGACAGATGGAGACACAGAGACAGACAGGGAGAGACAGAACAGACAGACAGAGAGACATGAGACCAATGGACAGATAACAGACAGAGACAGAGAGACACAGACAGAGACAGACAGACAGACAGAGACACAGAGACAGGGAGAGACTGACAGAGGTAGACGTACAGACAGAGACAGGCAGATGTCAACACAGACAGAACAGACAGACAGACAGAGATAAGAGAGACAGACAGACAGACACAGAGACAGAGACACAGACAGACAGACACAGACAGACAGACAGGGACACAGACAGACAGATACAGACAGACAGAGATAAGAGACAGACAGAGGGAGACAGACATAAGAGACAGACACAGGCAGACAGACACAGAGACAGACAGGGAGAGACAGACCAGACAGACAGACATGAGACCAATGGACAGATAACAGACAGAGACAGAGAGGCAGACAGACAGATAAGAGACAGACAGACAGATTTCAACACAGAGACAGACAGACAGGGAGACAGACAAAGACAGAAAGTTAAGACAGAGAGATAGACAGGGAGAGACAGATGGACAGAGACAGACAGACAGAGTAGGCCTTCCCAGTCTCTTTTTCCTTGTGTCTCTCGACTTCCTGATCGTATTCCTGTTGGTTGGTGTTTTCCTTCTTCCTCTTCTGTCTCTTCTTCCTCTTCCATCTCCTCTTCCATCTTCTCTTCCATCTCCTCTTCTTCTTCCATTTCCTCTTCCTCTTCCATCTCCTCTTCCGTCTCCTCTTCCCTCTTCTCTTCCTCTTCCGTCTCCTCTTCCATCTTCTCTTCCATCTCCTCTTCCTCTTCCATCTCCTCTTCCTCTCCCGTCTCCTCTTCCATCTCCTCTTCCGTCTCCTCTTCCGTCTCCTCTTCCATCTCCTCTTCCTCTTCCATCTCCTCTTCCTCTCCTCTTCCTCTTCCATCTCCTCTTCCATCTCCTCTTCCTCTTCCATCTCCTCTTCCTCTTCTGTCTCCTCTTCCTTTTCCATCTCCTCTTCTGTCTCCTCTTCCGTCTCCTTTTCTATCTCCTCTTCCGTCTCCTCTTCCGTCTCCTTTTCTATCTCCTCTTCGGTCTCCTCTTCCATCACCTCTTCCTCTTCCATCTCCTTTTCCTCTTCCATCTCCTCTTCTGTCTCCTCTTCCATCTCCTCTTCCTCTTCCATCTCCTCTTCCTCTTCCATCTCCTCTTCCTCTTCCCCTTCCTCTTCCTCATGTCCATGTCCTTCTTCCTCTTCCTGTTCTTCTGATACATCTCCTTCTTCTTCCCATTCTCCTTCCTCTTCCTCCCCGTTGTCTCCCTGACCCCCACAGGTCACCTCACATCCTTGAACCTCCATCCCCGGGCCTCCAACTTCCAGCCTCCATCCCTGGCCTCCATCCTTGGGCCTCCACCCCCTTGGACCTCCATCTCCAGCCTCCAATCCTGGCCTCCATCCCCAGCCTCCACCCCATTTGGCCTACTTCCCTCTCCCCCCCTGGGCCCCCATCCCTAGCCTCCAGCCAATTAGGCCTCCATCCCTGGGCCTCCATCCCCAGCCTCCAATACCTCTGGGCCTCCTTCTCTGGCCTCCAACTTCCAGTCTCCATCCTCAGCCTCTACCTCTGGCCTCCACCTTCCTGGACCTCCATCCCCAGCCTCCATACATGGCCTCTAACCCCTAGGCCCCCATCCCTGGGCCTCCACTTCCCCTAGGCCTCCATCCCTGGGCCTCCACCCCCTGGGCCTCCAACTTCCAGTCTCCTTCCTCAGCCTCCACCCCTGGCCTCCACCCCATTGGACCACCATCCCCAGCCTCCACCCTGGCCTCTAATCCCTAGGCCTCCTTCCCTGGGCCTCCAACTTTCAGCCGCCATTTCCCTGGGTCTCCACACTTGGGCCTCCATCCCCAGCCTCCCCCCCTCCATCCCAGCCCCAGGATGGGGGCCCCCCACCGCTGGGCCTCGCTGCTGCTGCTGCTGCTGCTGCTGCTCCCTCACCCAGCCCCCGCCACCCGCTGCCCCAGGACCTGCGCCTGCTACGTCCCCACCGAACTCTACTGCACCTTCCACAGCCTCAGGGCCATGCCCCACGTGCTGGACCCAAGATGGAGCGCGTGAACCTGGGGTGAGGCTTGGGGAGGGGAAAGGGGGGAAGGAAGGGAAGGAAGAGGAAGGAAGGAAAGAAGGAAGAAAGGAAGAAGGGAAGGAAGGAGGGAAGGAAGGAGGATGGAGGGAAGGAAGGAAGGATGGAAGGAAGGAAGGAGGGAAGGAAAGAAGGAAGGAAGGAGGGAAGGAAGGAAGGAGGGAGGGAGGGAAGGAAGGAAGGAAGGAGGGAGAGAAGGAAGGAAGGAAGGAGGGAAGGAAAGAAGGAAGGAAGGAGGGAGGGAAGGAAGGAAGGAGGGAGGGAAGGAAGGAAGGAAGCAAGGGAGGAAAGGAAGGAAGGAAGGAAGATGATGATGAGTAATGATTCATTATTCTTGACCCTGACCCAGAAACAAAAGTTCTGCCCTCCCAGCGCTGGTTTTCAGGCTGTTTTCCTGATTTCCTCTTCCTGTCCTCTCACCTGTTAGGTTCAACCACATCCGGGTCCTGACCCACACTTCCTTCCACGGTCTCGCAAGACTTCAGTTGCTGCTGCTGCACGGAAACGAGATCGCGGACATCACCGAGGGCGCCCTGAGCGACCTGGGCGCACTGCAGGTGTGCAGGGAGCGGGTGGAAGTGGGGCGGAATTGGAAGGAAGTGGAAGGAAGTTTGGCAGGAAGTGGGGCAGAAATACACAGTGAAGTGGGACAAAGTAGGGGAGAAAGTGGGGCGGAAGTTTGAGGAAATAGATACGGAAGTGGAAGGAAGTAGGGCCGGAAGTGGGAAGGAAGTTGGAGGAAGAAGGAAGTGGGAAAAGAGTAGGGAGGAAGGAGGGGGGAAATGCGGAGGAAGACAGGCAGAAATGGGGATCAAATAGCAAAGGAAGTGGGGAGGAAGTAGGGAATCAATGGAGGAAGTAGAGACGTACATGGGAGGAAGTCAGGGGCAGAAGGGAGGCGGAAGTGAGACGGAAATGGATAAGGACCTGGGAAGAAGTAGGGCCGGAAGTGTAGCCGGATGTTGAGTGGAAATAGGGAAGGAAGTGGAGCAGAAGTGGGTCGGAAGTAGTGAGAATATGGATCTGGAAGTGGAAGTAGGGCCGGAAGTGGGGTGGAAATCAGGAAGTAGGGAGGAAGTGTGAGGAAGTAGGGGCGAAAATAAGCCGGAAGTGGGGAGGAAGTGGAAGGAACTAGGGGCGGAAGTGGGGCGGAAGAGGTTAGGATATGGTTCCGGAAGTGAGAAGTGGAGTGGAAATAACAAAGGAAGTGGGGAGGAAGCAGGATGAAGTAGGGGCGGAAGTAAGGCGGAAGTGGGGCGGAAGTGGTGAGGATATGGATCCGGAAGTGGAGTGAAAATAGGGAAGGAAGTGGGGAGGAAGTGGGGGCGGAAGTGACACAGAAGTGGCAAATGACATATAGCCGGAAGTGGGGAAGAAAGTGGAAATAGGACCATGGGTAGGACGGGAAGTGGGGCAGAAATAAGGAAGAAAATGGGCAGGAAGTGGGAGGAATTCAGGGCTGAAGTGAGGCAGAAGTGAGCCGGAAGTTGGGCAGAAGTGGTGAGGATATGGATCTGGAAGTGACAGGAAGTAGGGCCGTAACTGTGGCCGGAAGTGCGGAGGAACTTAGAGGAAGTAGAGGCGGATGTCAGCCGGAAGTGGAGAGGAAGTGACCCGGAACTGGGGCGGAAGTGAGTCGGAAGTAGGGAGGAAGTGAGAATGGGGCAGAAGTGGGACCAGAAGAAGTGAGGAAATGTACTCGGAAGTGGGAGGAAGTACAGGCGGAAGTCGGCAGAAGTAAGCCGGACGTGGAGCAGAAATGTGACAGGAAGTGGTACGGAAGTAGGGTGGAAGTGAGACCGGAAGTGGCCCTTCGGATCCCGGGTACGCCCCCTTTAACCCCCGCAGGTGTTGAAGCTGAGCTACAACCAGCTTCAGGCACTGCGCACGGGCTCCCTGCAGGGCCTGTGGTGCCTGTCCCGGCTGTACCTGGACCACAACCGGCTGGAGTTGGTACCCCCGCGGGCGCTGTTGGGGCTGGTGTCGCTGCGGCTGTGCGTCTGGATGGGAACCGGCTGGCGGCGCTGGCGCCCGAGGCGCTGGCCACGCTGTGCGTGCGCGGGGTACCGGCCTGCACGCTGCGCGTGCTGCGCCTGGCCGGGAACCAGCTGTCTGCACTGCCCGCCGGCACCCTGGCCCGCGCACCCTCGCTGCGCACGCTGCACATGCAGGGTAACCCCTGGGCCTGCGTTTGCCGTGCGCGCTGGATGGAGGACCTGGAGGGGCGGGGCCGAGGTGAGCAGAGGGGGCGTGGTCAAGCGCAGGCCAAATGAGAGGGCAGGGCGGGGCTGAGGCGATGCAGAGAGGGGGCGTGGCCGAACTACAGCCAGTGAGAAAGGACGGGGGCGTGGCTGGGCGTAAGTGAGTAGCCGAGTTCCCCCAGTCACGCGGGGCAGAGGCATGGCCGAGGCGCCCAGGGGGGTGTGGCAGAGCTCCAGCCAATAAAAAACGGCAGTAGCGTGCCTGGGCGTGGCTGGGCATTAGTGAGGAGCTACAGGGGGCGTGGCCAAGGTCTAGCCACTTAGGTGGGGCGGGGACGTTGCTGAGGCTCCACAGGGAGGGTGTGGCCCAGCTTTAGCCACTCAGGCAGGGTGAGGGTATGGCTAAGGCTCTACGGGGGGCGAGGCCGAGGTACAGCCAGTCAGGCGAGGTGGGTGCGTGGCTGGGCGTGGCTAAGCACTAGTGAGGAGCTGCAAGGGAAATGGCCTATCTCCTGCCAGTCAGTTGAGATGAGGACATGGCTGAGGTGACACATGAGGGCGTGGCTGAGCTCCAGCCAGTCAGGCAGGGCATGGGTGTGGCTGAGGCTCGGCAGGGGGCGTGGCCAATCTCCAGCCAGTCAGGCATGGTGGGGGCTTGGCTGAGAACCCCCAGGAGGGGCGTGGCCAAGCTCCAGCCAGTCAGGCGCGGCAGGAGCGTGGCCGAGGCTCCCCAGGGGGGCATGTCCCATTTCAGCCCCGCCCTTCTCCCATGCCCCCCTGCAGGCGTGCTGCGCTGTGGGAAGGAACAGGCGTGCGTGGCCTGCGCTAGCCCTGCCGCCCGCCGCGGCTTGTACCTGCGTCGCCTGCCTCCACGCATGCGCTGTCACCTGCCGCGCATCCTCACCGGCCCGGCGGATGGCGAGGAGCTGCCGGAAGCGGAAGTTTAGGCAGAAGAAGAGGAAGTGGAGGACGGAGAGGAGGTGGGCGAGGTGCGGCTGAGGCTGACAGACGCCCGTGGCCGTGCCGCCTGCCTTGCCTGCCGCCTGCGGCACGCGCCCAGTGTCTGCGACCTCGACTTGCAGCCCGGCCCTGCCCCCGATGTCCCTGTGCGCGTGCGCCTGTCGCTCAGCGCCGCCCTCGCCTGCTACGCTGACCCCGCCCACTTCGCACATGCCCGCCGCCTGCTGGGAGGCAATGACGACACTGATGATGTCGCGCTGATGCTGCGCTGGGACCCGGAGGCGCCAGGCCATGCCCACCCGGATAGGGACCCGGGAGATGGATCCGGGGAAGGCCACGCCCAACCCTCGGGCGGAGATGCTGATGGGGACAAGCTGTATCAGGACAGGGACCCGGATGTAGGCCACACCCACCGTCAGGGCGGAGACCCGGATGTGGACCATATGTATCAGGCCGCAGACTCGGATGTAGGCCATGCCCACCATCGAACCAGGAACCCTGATATAGGCCACGTCCTCCAGGGAGCCAGAGACCCTGATGTAGGCCCTGCCCATGCTCAGGACAGAGACCCGGTTGTAGGCCACACCCATCTGCAGGACAAATACCCAGATGTAGGCTATATGTATCAAGCCTGAGCCCCGGATGTAGGCCCCTCCCACCAGCAGGACAGACACCCGGATGTAGGCCCCGCCTACAAGCATGCCAGACACCCGGATGTAGGCCATGAGTATAATCAGGATGTAGGCCCCGCCCACCCTCAGGACAGAGACCCTGATGTCACTAACCCGGATGAGGGCCCCGCCCACCCTGAGGACAGAGACCAGGATGGAGGCCATGCCCACCCTGAGGCTAGAGACCCGGATGTCCATGACACGGATGAGGGCTCTGCCCACCCTGAGGACAGAGACCCTGATGTCAATGACCCAGATCAGGGCCCCGCCCACTCTGAGGACAGACACCCGGATGTAGGCCCCGGGTATGACCAGGATGGAGGCCATGCCCACCCTGAGGCCAGTTTCCCGGATGTCCATGACCCGGATGTGGGCAAGGCCTACCTCCTGGTGCAAGGCCCTGGCGCGTCATCATCGTCGCCAACGTCACTTCCGGGCGTGGTGGCCCGGCTGTGGGCGCGGCCTGCCTGGCTGCTGCAGCCCGAGCTGACACTGCGCTGGGCCGGGCTGCGTGGGCAACACATGCGTCTGACGTGGACGGCGTGCATGCGTGGCCCCGAAGACCCAGAGGACACACTCTGGGTGACCCTCGACCCCCATGATGACCCCGATGACGTGCACGTGGTGACCCCGGGGCAGACGCTGCGGCTGCGCTGTACGGCGCAGGGCTCGGAAACACCACGCGTGGCCTGGACGCGGCCCGATGGCTCCATCCTGCGGGGCGATGAGGACAGTGGCCATGATGGGGGGACAACGCTGGAGATCCACAGGATGCTCCAGGCCGACGCTGACTGGTACCGCGGCGAGGCCCGCATGGGGCCCCGCGGGGAAACCAAGGCACAGTGCGTGGCCGTGGGCACGATGGGGATGGAGCCATGGGGTCCGGGGCCTACGCGGAGGAGGAAGCCATGGAATCCGAGGCCTATGGTGTGAATGAAGCCACAGGATCTGAGGCCTACACTGAGGAGAAAGCCAAAGGATCCAGTGCCTATGGCTCAGATGAAGCCTTGAGATCTGAGGCCTACACTGAGGAAAAAGCCATGAAATCTGAGACCTATGGTGAAGAAAAAGCCTACGCTGTGAATGAAGCCATAGAATCCGAGGCCTATGGTGCAAATAAAGCCATAGAATCCGAGGCCTTCGCTGAGGAAAAAGCCATAGGATCTGAGGCCTACACTGAGGAGAAAGCCACAAGCCCCGCAGCCTACACCCTGTCTGAAGCCACAGGCCCCGCGGCCTACACCAGCTTTGAAGCCACAGCCCCCACGGCCTCCGCCCTTCTGAAGCCACAGCCCCCGCGGCCTATACCCCGTCTGCAGCCCCGGGCCCTGCGGCCTATGGCGGCTTTGAGGCCGCCATGATGGGCCGGGTGCAGCGCGTGTTTGTGGTGGCGTCACGGGCACCAGCGGCCACGGATCTGGCGTTGCCTGCGGGCATCGCGCTGCGGCTGGGCTGCCGGGCGGAGGCGGAGCCGATGGCGCGCATGGGCTGGCTGCTGCCGGGCGGGCACTGGGCCTGGGCGGGGACGGAGCTGGGGACGGATGGTGTCGGGGTCAGGGCGGACGGGACGCTGACGCTTCCCACACTGGGCCCATGGCACGCCGGGCCCTATGTGTGCATGGCCATCAACGGGCTGGGGTTGGCGCGCTGGGACGCTGACGTCAGCGTGGGTGGGGCGGCGGGGGGCAAGATGGCGGGAGACAAGATGGCGGAATCAAAGATGGAAGAATCCAAGATGGCGGAAAGCAAGATGGCCAAAAACAAGATGGCAGAATCAAAGATGGAAGAATCCAAGATGGCGGAAAGCAAAATGGCCAAAAACAAGATGGCAGAATCAAAGACGAAAGGCAACAAGATGGCGGAAAACAAGATGGAGGGAATTAAGATGGTGGATTCCAAGATGGTCGACACCAAGATGGCGGAATCCAAAATGGAGGGAAGCAAGATGGCCGAAAACATGACGGAATCTAACATGCCCGATGCCAACATGGCTGATTCCAAGATGGCCAAAAACAAGATGGTGGACACCAAGATGGAGGGAACCAAGATGGCGGAATCCAAGATGGAAGGAAACAAAATGGCGGAAGCCAAGATTGCAGAATCCAAGCTGGAGGGAACTAAGATGGCGGAAGCCAAGATGGACGAAACGAAGATGGCAGATGCCAAGATGACGGAATCAAACATGGGGAGAAACAAGATGGAGGAATCCAAGATGGAGGGAACCAGGATGGCCGAAAACATGGTGGAATCCAACATGGCCGACACCAACATGGCGGATTCCAAGATGGTGGATGCCAAGATGGTGGAATCCAAAATGGAGGGAAACAAGATCAGGGAAAGCAACATGGCGGAATCCAAGATGAAAGGAATCAAGATGGCGGGAAACAAGATGGAAGGAATAAATATGGCCGAAAACAAGGTGGTGGAATCAAAGATGGAGGAATTCAAGATGGAGGGAATTAAGATGGCGGATTCCAAGATGGTGGAGGCCAAGATGGCGGATTCAAAAATGGCAGATTCCAAGATGGCAGGCACCGCTGCGGAAGCGGCTGCGGGGGCGTCGCGCTGCGCTGATGTCATTGTTGATGCGCCAAGCTCGAGCCTAGGCACCGGGGAAGCGTGGCTGTGGCGTCGGCGTCCTGCTTGCTGCCCCGAGCGCAGGCAGCAGCCGCGTCCGCCGCCTCCGCATCTCCCTCCCGTCCCGTGTTCCGCCCCCGCCGCCCGCGGGTTCGAGCCCGCCTTGCCGCGCCGCCCGCGGCCACCATTGGCTGCCGAGCACATCCAGCCCGAGCACTGGGCGCGCATCCTGGCGCGCGTGCGCGGCCACAGCACGGGCGACTTCCGGGCCCCGCCCTCCCTGCTTCTGGTCTCCACGGAGACCTCCCCGCTTCCGGTGTTCACACTTCCGGTTTTCACACTTCCGGTTTCCACACAAATATCCCCACTTCCGGTCTCTGTGTCTTCCGCCGACCCACTTCCGGTCTCCACTCGGACCTCACCACTTCCGGTCTCCACTCAGACCACCCCACTTCTGGTCTCCACACTGCCGGTTTCCACTCGAACATCACCACTTCATGTCTTCACTACTTCCGCCTACCCACTTCCGCTCTCCCCGCAGACCTCCCCACTTCCAGTCTCCACTCAGACCCCCGCACTTCCTGCTTCCACACTTCCAGTTTCCACTCAAAAATTCCTACTTCCGGTCTCCACTCGGACCACCCCACTTCCGGCTTCCACACTTCCGGTTTTGTCTTGAACATCCCCACTTCTGGGCTCCACTCGCAGATCTACACTTCCGGTCTCCACGTGGAGATCCCCACTTCCGGTCTCCATTCGGACCACCCCACTTCCTGTTTCCCCACTTCCGGCCTCCACTACTTCGGCCTACCCACTTCCGTTTTCGACTGAGAGATTCCCACTTCCGGCTTCCACACCTCCGGTTTCCCCACGGACCTCCCCACTTCCGGTCTCCAGTCGGAACACCCTACTTCCTGTTACCACTCGGAGAGCCCCACTTCTGTCTTCCACACTTCCGGTCTCCCCACGGACCTCTCCACTTCCGGTTTTGACACGGACATCCCCACTTCCGGCCTCCACCCCTCGACCATCCACTGCTCCGACCTCTGCGCTTCCGTCCTCCTCACTTCCGGCCTCCTCACTTCCAGCCTCCTCACTTCCGGCCTCTAGGAGGCCTGGTGGCGGCCGCAGGTGGGAGCGACAGCACAAAGCCCACCGCGCCCTGCCGGGACCCACGGCGAACCCCCGTGACCCCGTGGTCACGACCCTGCATGGCCGTGCCCCGGATGCCCTCCTTTCCCGTCCTGCGGCTTCCCCCAACGGTGACCCCGGGACCTTTGACCCGCGACCCCCTGCCCCGCCCGCCGTGACCCCGCCCTGTGGCGCCTGGAATGAGCTAGAAACGGGTGAGCCTCAGTTTACCCATCTGTCTCCTGCAGGCTCTTGGTGTGGGGGCGGGGGACTAAGGGGAGCCAAATAGGTGGTGGAGGTTAAAGGTCACAGGGAAGATACAAGACGGACAGAGGTCATGGGGAGGTTAGGGGTCAGAGGGGTCAGAGGTCACAGGGAAGTCAGGGGTCACAGTAGGGTCAGCTGTTGCAGAGAGGTCAGAGGTCATGGAGAGGTCACGGGGAGGTGAGAGGCCATGGGCAGGAGAGAAGTGGATGGGAGGTCAAAGGTCATGGGGAACTCAGGGGTCATGGAGAGGTCATGGGGAGGTTTTGGGAGGGTCACTGGGAGGTCAGAGGTCATGGGGATGCCAGGAGTCACAGGAGGTCAGAGGTCACAGAGTAGTCAGAGGTCACGGAGAGGTCACAGGGAGGTCAGGGGTCACTGGGAGGGCAGAGGGCATGGACAGGTCAGAGGGCATGGGAAGGGGAGGGGCGAAGTCCTTTACTCTGTCTGTCTGTCTGTTGTCTGTGTTCCTGGCCGTGTGGGGCACAGGATGACTGGGGAGACAAACACACAGGCACAGACAGACAGACAGACAGACAGACATAGAGCAGACAGATAGATAGAGGGACGGATGGATAGACAGACAGACAGACAGACAGATAGGTGGATAGATGGATGAATGGACAGATAGACAGAGCCATAGAGAGACAGACAGACAGATGGACAGAAGGACGGATAGATAGGTAAACAGACAGTAGACAGACAGATGGACGGATAGATAGACAAACAGATAGACAGATAGATAGATAAACAAATGGACGGATAGACAGAGCCATAGACAGACAGACAGAGAGATACATGGACAGATGGATGGAGAGACAGACAGACATGGAAACATACATGATTGGATGGATGGATAGATAGGTAGACAGACAGACAGCTGGATGGATAGATAGACAGACCAATGGACAGATAGACAGACAGAGCCATAGACAAAGAGATACATGGACAGATGGATGGGTAGACAGACAGACAGACTGATGGATGTATAGACAGATAGGTAGACAGACACCAGACAGACGGATGGATACAGAGACAGGTGGACAGATGGATGGACAGAAGGAGGGATAGACAGGTAGACAGATAGTAGATAGATAGAAGGACAGATGGACAGATAGATAGGTAGACAGACAGACAGATAAACCAATGGACAGATAGACAGAGCCATAGAGAGACAGACAGACAGACAGAGAGATACATGGACTGATGGACGGATAAACAGACAGATAGACTGATGGACGGATAGACAGAGCCATAGACAGACAGACACCAGAGACATGGACAGATAGATAGAAAGAGACAGACAGACAGACGGACCAATGGAAGGATGGACAGACAGAGCCATAGAGAGACAGACAGACAGAGAGATACATGGACAACTGGATGGATAGACAGACAGATAGAAACATACATGGTTGGATGGATGGATAGGTAGACAGACAGACAGACAGACAGACAGACAGACAGATAGAGAGACAGACAGACAGACCAATGGACGGATAGACAGAGCCATAGAGACAGATAGACAGAAGAATGGACAGAGAGACGAACAGATGAACAGATGGATAGATGGACCAATGGACAGATAGACAGACAGAGGCATACACAGTCAGAGAGACAGATGGACAGATGGATGGATAGACAGATGGGTGGATGGATGGATGGATTGAAAGAGATAACATGGACAGGTGGGTAGACAGATAGGTAGACAGACACCAGACAGACAGGCAGACAGATACATAGAGAGACAGGTGGACAGACAGATGGACAGATAGCTAGATGGATGGACCAGTGGACAAATAGACAGAATCATAGATAGACAGAGCAATGGACAGATAGACAAACAGAGCCATAGACAGAGAGAGAGAGATGGACAGAAGGAAGGATACACAGGTAGGTAGACAGACAGTAGATAGATGGATGGACAGATGAATGGACAGACAGATACATCGGTGGACGGAGCGACACAGACACATGGACAGATAGACGGATGGACTGATGGATGGATAGACAGATGGACAGAGAGACAGAGGGACAGACAGATGGACAGACAGGGACAGAGAGACAGAGGGACGGACAGATGGACAGAGAAACGGACGGACAGACAGATGGACAGACGGACGGACAAGTAGACAGATGAACAGACAGATTGACAGAGACAGACAGAGGGACAGACAGACAGACATAGACAGACTGACAGACAGATGGATAGACAGACAGAGAGATGGACAGCCGGACGGACAGACAAAGGGACAGAGCACTGTCTCCGACCAGCACAGGGGCCCTTATCCAACACCCTGTCCCTTTGTCCCTCCCTCCGTCCGTCTGTCCATCCCCAGGCATGGAGCTGACCCCAGCGGCGCCCGACACGAGTGGATCTGACGCTGGCACGATGGACACGCATGGAAATGTCACGTGTGGATCTAAAACTCACATGATGGTCACGTGTGGAAAGGACAGGCGTGGACCTCACAGGAGCAAACTGGACACGCGTAGGCCTGCCACTGACTTGATGATCTCGTGTGAAAATGTCACACGTGACATGGACACGATCAGATCCCTTCCACACTCACTGGACACGCGTGAAACTCACATAACTGCATCTGACATGCGTGTAAATGTCACATGTGTAAATGTCACGCGTGAAAGGGACACGATCATGTCTGTTATTCATAGGCTTAACCCCAGTGGAAATGTCACGCGTGGATCTGACTCACAGATGATGGTCACAAGTGGAAATGTCACGCGTGAAAGGGACACAATCAGACCCCTTCTGCGTGGACTTGAAACTCTTAGAATGCACATATGTGGATCGGACACGCATGCAAATGTCACGCGTGGATATGACAGGCGTGGAATGGACACGATCAGGTCCATTATTCATAGACCTGACACGCGTGAAAACGTCACGCGTGAAAATGTCATGCGTGGAATGGACGCGATCAGGTCCCTTCTGCATGGCCCTGATACTCTTAGACCGCAGATGCATGGATCTGACACACGTGTAAATGTCACGCGTGAATCTGACACTCACACAATGGTCACACGTGGAAATATCACTCGTGAAAGGGACAAGATCACGTCCCTTCCACACTCACCTGATACACATGAAGCACGCATGCGTGGCTCTGACACACGTGGAAATGTCATGCACGCCTCCCCCGCTCCCCTGCACGAGGCGCCCACGGAGTTCGTGTCGGCCCACGCGGGCCTCACCCTGCACCTGCCCTGCACAGCCTAGGCCTGTTCCCCTGCGGCCCTGCACTGGCGTCTGCCTGACAGGACCCACGTGAGACCCGTGCATGCGAACACGCACCCTCGACTCAGCGACGTCTACGTACTCCCCAATGGCATGCTGGTGCTGCGCCGCCTGCAGGCCCCGCTCCATGCAGGTGAGTGCGAGTGCGTGGCCGCCAACGCGCTGAGCAGCGCGAGACGCACTGTGCACGTCGAAGTCACGCCCGCGCACGCGCGTCTCCCCCCCAGCGTCCAACCCCGAGGCCCGCTCGCCACATGCGTGCCCCACGGTGCTGACCTCACGCTGCACTGCCACGCGCGCGGGGACCCCGCCCCATGCGTATTCTGGAGGCTGCCAGATGGGCGCCTGGTGGATGCTGGGAGCAGGTGAGTGTGGGAAGTGGGGGGCATCCATCCACCCACCCGTGCATCTACCCATCCACACATCCATCCATCCACTCATCCATCCACCCATCCATCCACCCTTCGATCCATCTGTCCACCCACCCATCCACCCTTCCATCCATTCATCCCTCCATCCATCCATCCATCCACTCATCCACCCATCCATCCATCCATCCCTCCATCCATCCACCCATGCACTCATCCATTCCCCCACCCATCCACCCACCCATCCGTCCACCAATCCATCCATCCATCTACCCATTCATCCGCCCATCCATCTACCCATTCATCCACCCATCCATCTACCCATCCATCCACCCATCCATTCATCCACCCATCGATCCACTCATCCATCCACCCATCCATGCGTCCATCCATCCATCCACACATAGTTGGGATAAAGATGATACCCCTTGATAGATAGTTAATTGATAGAGGATGGATTAGACAGATGACATAGACACAGTAGACCATAGATAACAAATCGATTATCGATTAAATATTGATAGAGATGAGGTGGGGATGGTAGATCCATTAGCAGTGAATAGGTAATTTATAGGTCCTGGCTTGCCAGATCGCAAGGTAGAACCCTAGTGATCGATCATTGATAGATGATCGATCAGGGATCGATACAAGATGTGTATTGGATGCATATGTCACATGTGCGAATAACTAACATTGGCTTCAAGTTTATCTTCCCTTCCTTATGGTCTTTCCTCCTATTACTTCCTTCCCTCCTTCCTTCCCTCCTTCCCTCCTTCCTTCCTTCCCTCCCTTCTTTCTTCCTTCCCTTCTTCCTTCCTTCCTTCCCTCCTTCCCTTCTTCCTTCCTTCCCTCCGATCCTTCCTTCCTTCCCTCCAATCCTTCCTTCCTTCCCTCCAATCCTTCCTTCCTTCCATCCTTCCTTTCCTACATTCCCTCCTTCCTTCCAATCTCCCTTCCCTACATTCCCTCCTTCCTTCCCTCCAATCCTTCCTTCCCTCCCTCCAATCCTTCCTTCCCTCCAATCCTTCCTTCCTTCCTTCCCTCCCTCCAATCTTTCCTTCCTTCCTTCCCTCCAATCCTTCCATCCTTCCTTCCCTCCAATCCTTCCTTCCTTCCTTCCTTCCTCCAATCCTTCCTTACTTCCCTCCAATCCTTCCATCTTTCCTTCCGTCCAATCCTTCCTTCCTTCCCTCCAATCCTTCCTTCCTTCCCTCCGATTCTTCCATCCTTCCTACCCGCCAATCCTTCCTTCCAATCCTTCCCTCCAATCCTTCCTTCCCTCCTTCCTTCCCTACATTCTCTCCTTCCTTCCCTCCAATCCTTCCTTCACCCTTCCCTCCTTCCTTCCCTCCTTCCTTCCTTCCTGCTCTCCCTCCCTCTCCCCTCCCCAGCTCTGACATCCGGGGCCGCGCCTTTCCCAACAGCACGCTCTCCGTGCGTCCGGTGACGTCACACGACGCAGGGGAGTACGTATGTGTGGCGCGCAACGCGGCGGGCGACGCGCATGCACGGCTGCGCGTGGAGTTGGCGGCTGGGCCAGGCGCCTCCTATCTGCAACACAGGCTTCCCGTGACCCCCGTGACCCCCGTGACCCAGGACGCCGATCCCAGGGAGGACTGTGCTGCCCACCACTGCCTCCACGTCCCATCCGGTGTCCTGGGAGATCAGGATGTTCGGGTCGCAAGGCCTGATGGGAGTGTGGGGATCTGGGACCTGGGGCCTGGGTTAGACCTCGGATGTGTGACCACGGGTGGGGGGGGCGGAGCCTGGGGCGGGTTCTTCCTCTTCCTGTCAGTCACTTCCTTCTTCCTCTTCCTCTTCACTTCCTGTTTCCTCTTTCTTTCCTTCTTCCTCTTCCTCTCAATCACTTCCTTCTTCTTCCTCTTCCTCTCAACATCATTCAACTTCTTCTTCCTCTTCCTTTCCCTCTTCCTCTTCCTTTCCTGTTTCCTCTTCCTTTCCTTCTTCCTCTCCATCTCTTCCTTCCTCTTCCTCTCACCATCCTTCATCTTCTTCCTCTTCCTCAGCTTCCTCCTCTACTTCTTTTCCTTCTTCCTCTTCCTTTCCTTCTTCCTCTTCCTCTCATCCCTTCCTGTTTTCTTCCTCAATCTCTTCCTTCTTCCTCTTCTTCCTTTCCTTCCTCTTCCTCTTCTCAGTCTCTTCCTTCTTCCTCTTCTTCCTTTCCTTCCTCTTCCTCTTCTCAGTCTCTTCCTTCTTCCTCTTCACATTCTTTTCCTGCTTCCTCTTCTTTTCCTTCTTCTTCCTCTTCTCCATCTCTTCCTGCTTCCTCTCATGATTCCTCTTCTTCCTCTTCCTTTCCTTCTTCCTCTTCTTCCTCTCCCTCTCAGTCTCTTCCTTCTTCCTCTTCATTTCCTGTTTCCTCTTCCTCTTCACTTCCTTGTTCCTCTTCACTTCCTGCTTCCCCTTCGCTTCCTGCTTCACTTCCGGCTTCCCCTTCACTTCCTGCTTCACTTCCTGCTTCCTCTTCGGCTCCCACTTCCGCTTCCGCCCCACTACCCCCCGAGCTCTACGTCCCCTACAGCGCCCCCGTGACCTTCACGTGCCCCCGTGACCCAGGGGTTGCGCGCAGTGACCTGGCTGACGCGGGCCTCGCAGCCCGTGGCCTTCACTTCCGGCCCGGAGGACACCCACTTCCGGGTGCTGCCGGACGGATGTCTGCGCCTGCGGGGGGCACGGCGGGCCGATGCAAGCACGTGCACGTGCATGGCGGGGTGGGGCTGGCGTGACACCGTGCGCCTACACGTGCAGCTGTGGGCGCCGCGCATCCGGGTCACGCCTGATGTCCATGACGACGTGAACGACGACATCCGGGTCTCCCCCGTGGTGCGTCTGCGCATGCGCTGCCAGGCGGATGGCGTCCCCAAGCCCCGCCTGCTGTGGGAACTTCCGGGCGGGCTGGTACTTCCAGTCCCGTATCGCAGTCGCACGGGGGGAGGGATCAGCGTGGATGCGCGCGGGACGTTGGAAATCCCGGATGTGCCTGCGCTGCGCAGCGGTGGCAGCTACGCCGTGGCGTGTGTGGCGCGCAACCCGGCGGGTGAAGCCCAGATGTGGGTGCAGCTGCCGCCCTGGTGGGCGCGGGCTCTGTGCCCTGTGGCGTCGGCTCCGCCCTCTGAGGCGTTGACTCTGCCCCCTGGTGCGCCAGCTCCGCCCAGTCACACGCCTGCCCTGCCATCTTGGGCGCTGGCTCCGCCCCCTGGTGCGCTGTCTCCGCCCTCTGAGGCAGCTCCGCCCCCTGCCCCGCCTGCCCCGCCATCTTGGGCGCTGACCGCTCCCTCTGAGGCATTGACTCCTCCCCTTGTTGCGCCGGCTCCACCTCATCACGCGCCTGCCCCGCCATCTTGGGCGCTGACTCCGCCCCCTGTGGCGGCGTCGGGGGCAGCACTGCGTGTGGCGCTGGGCGGCAGCTTCCAGCTGCGCTGCCCCACCTCCACGCTTCCGGTGTCCTGGCGCCTGCCCTGCGGGCTGGTGCTGCGTGGGCTGCAGAGGCATGGCTGCTTCACATTGGGCGCCAACGGCAGCCTGGAGGTGCGCGCCGCCTACGTCTGCCACGCCCACCCCGGGGCGCCGCCCGGACACGACCCCCGTGCGCCGGAGACCTGGATGTTCAGCTTCATTCCCACCACTAGGCCGCTGGGTGCCATGGCAGGGCAACGGACTGAGGAGACCCAGATGTGGGGCTTCATTCGCGCCGCTAGGCCGCGGCGTTCGGTTGCCGGGCAACCAAGTGAAGATACCAGGACGTTGGGCTCCACCACAGCGTCTAGGCCTCTGCCTTCGGTTGCCAGGCAACAGACCAAGAAGACCCGGATGTGGGGCTTCATTCCTGCCTTTAGGCCACTGGGTTCGGTTGCCGGGAAAGCGCGTGAGACCCGGATGTCCGGCTCCAGCAAGACTCCTGGGCCCCAGCCGGAAGATGCCGGGATGTGGGGCTCCAAACCTGCGTGTGCTGTACAGAAGCTGCAGTCCAACCAGAGGCCACGGAGAGGCTAGGACCCGGATGTGGACTGGGAGGGACCCGGATGTGGACTGGGAAAGACCCAGATGTCACCTATCTCTGGGTCCACTGAGGGGCCAGGACCTGGATGTGGACTGGGAGAAACCCGGATGTCACCTATCTCCGGGTCCACTGAGGGGCCAGGACCCGGATGTGGACTAGAAGGGACCCGGATGTCACTTTCTTCCATGTCCACTGACCTGGATGTGGCATGGAGGAACCGGATGTCACTTTCCTCCAGATGCACTGATGGGTCAGGACCCGGATGTGGACTAGGAGGGACCCGGATGTCACCTTCTTTCATGTCCACTGAGGGGCCAGTACACGGATGTGGACTGGGAGGGACCCGGATGTCACCCTCATTCGTGTCCACTGACCCAGATGTGGCCTGGGGAACCCGGATGTCACTTATCTCCAGGTCCACTGAAGGGCCAGGACCCGGATGTGGACTGGGGGACCCAGATGTCACCCTCCTCCGTGTCCACTCTCCCGGATGTGGCGTCAGGGACCCAGATGTCACTTATCTCCAGGTCCACTGAGGGGCCAGGACCCGGATGTGGACTGGGGGACCCGGATGTCACCTATCTCCATGTCCACTGAGGGGCCAGGACCCGGATGTTGCGTGGGGAACCCGGATGTTATGTAAGTCCACGTCCATTAACCCGGATGTGGACTGTGGCAGGGACCTGGACATGTGCTGGGCAGGACCCGGATATCACATCCACAGGCCTGGCTGTGGCGTGTGGAGTCCGGGATGTCACGCTCCTCTCCTTCCACTGACAGGGTCTAGGACCCGGATGTGGCGTGGGGATCCCAGATGTCAGGTCCCTCCACATCCACTGAGGGTCCAGGACCAAGATGTGGAATGGGAACTACCCGGATGTTAGGGACCTCCAGGTCCGTGAACCCGGATGTGGGCTGGGTACTCGGATGTTAGGGACCTCCAGATCCATGAACCTGGATGTGGGGTGAGTACCCAGATGTTAGGGACCTCCAGGTCAGTGAACCCGGATGTGGGCTGGGTACTCGGATGTTAGGGTCCTCCAGGTCCATGAACCTGGATGTGGGGTGAGTACCCAGATGTTAGGGACCTCCAGGTCCATGAACCTGGATGTGGGGTGAGTACCCAGATGTTAGGGACCTCCAAGTCCATGAACCTGGATGTGGGGTGAGTACCCAGATGTTAGGGACCTCCAGGTCTGTGAACCCGTATGTGGGGTGGGTACCCGGATGTTAGGGATCTCCAGGTCCGGGAACCCAGATGTGGAGGCGAGTACCAGGATGTCACTTAACTCCAGGTCCACTGGCAGGCGCCAGGACCCGGATGTGAGGGGTTTGGACCCGGATGTGAGGGTTGGGACCCAGATGTGAGGGGTTGAGACCCAGATGTGAGAGGTGGAACCCGGATGTGGGCGGAGCGGGCACTCCACACCTTGGCTCCAGCTGCGCTTTGGCCGTTGGGGTCCTTTCCCAGACTCGGAGGCAATAAAGCAGCCATGCTGCTTCTGGATGGAATTCTTCCTCACTTCCGCCCCCCAGCGCAGGCCAAGCCCTCCTGAGTCCCTCACTTCCTCCCCAGCCCAGGCCACGCCCTCCTGAGCTCTGGCCACGGCCTACTGAGCACAGGCCACGCCCCCTGGGCACAGGCCACGCTCCCTGATGGTCCTGACTCTTATTGCAGCCCTCCATGTAGTTCTCGAGGTTTCCCTCCTCCCCTTCCTCCTGCCTCTGCCAGGCCTGGCAATTTCTTGGCGCCCAGCCCAGCAACTCCGGGCTTTTCCCTTCCTTCCCTGCCTACCCCTTCAGCACCACATCCTGTTCCTTTCCAAGGAACAAGGGGACTTTTATTTTGGAGGGGGGTTGTGGAGTTCTGGCTGCTGGAGTGACGTGGACATTTGAGCCCTGCGAGCTTCCTGGCTGGCAGGGAGAGCAACAGGCCCAGGCGCTGATGGCAGAGAACTGTGGATGTGAGTTCGTCCTCTGGGGAACACGGGGAGAGGTGTGGGGACCCGGGTTGGGGGGGCTTCGATTGCTTTTTGGAGCCCCCCCGGATGTCCCACCATGCCCCTGGGTGGGGCTTCAGGGCCCCGCCACAGGCCTGGAAAGACGAGGTGAGGGGCTGATGTACTGGTGGGGACAACAGCAGCCTGGCCCTGGGGTGGCCGGATGTTCCTCAGCTCTTCCCCACTTCCTGCTTCCGGCCTTCTCTTCCAGGAAACGGGGAGCATCATGGGAAGGACGCAATCCTGGGCGCCATGTTGGTCAGGAGAGGGCCTGGAGGGAGGGGGAGTCCTCCCATCCCTCCTCCCATCCACCCATCCATCCATCCACCCATCCATCCACCCATCCATCCATCTACCCATCCATCCATCCATCCATCCACCCATCCACCTATCCATCCATCCATCCATCCATCCACCCACCCATCCACCCACCCATCCATCCATCCACCCATCCATCCATCCACCTATCCATCCATCCATCCATCCATCCACCCACCCATCCATCCATCCACCCATCCATCCATTCATCCATCCACCCACCCATCCATCCACCCATCCATCCATCCATCCATAGACCCATCCACCCATCCATCCACCCATCCATCCATCCATCCATCCACCCACCCATCCATCCATCCACCCATCCATCCACCCATCCATCCATCCATCCATCTACCCATCCACCCATCCATCCATCCACCCATCCACCCATCCACCCAACCATCCATCCATCCACCCATCCATCCATCCATCCACCCATCCACCTATCCATCCATCCATCCACCCATCCATCCACCCATCCACCCCTCCTCCTCCTCTCTCTCCTCCTCAGGTCGCACAGCAACTGCACAGCCCCACCCCTCATCTTCCTCCTCCTCCTCCTCCTCCTCCTCCCCCCTGGCCCCTGCGCAGGCCCCGCCCCCTCGCGCCCCAACTTCCTGCTGCTCTTGGCCGACGACCTGGGCCTGGGCGACCTGGGCAGCTTCGGGAACCACAGCCTGCGGTGAGCAGAGGGGGAGGCCCGGATGTAGGGCCTTAGTTACCCGGATGTGGGAGCTCAGATCCCTGGATGTTCCACCAGGAGAACTGTATAGACATCTAGTAACTCAGTTCCCGGGATGTTGGATGTTAGTATCGTGGATGTTGGATATCAAATCTAGGGATGTTGGATCTTAGTGCCCCGGATGTTGGATATCAGGTCCCCGGATGTTACATGTTAGTACCCCGGATTTGAAGACCAGGTCCCCGGATGTTGGAGACCAGGTCCCCGGATGTTGGATCTTAATGCCCCGGATGTTGGATATCAGGTCCCCGGATGTTAAATCTTAATACCCCGGATGTGGGAAATCAGGTTCCCGGATGTTGGACTTCAGTTCCCTGGATGTTGGATGTTAGTACCCCGGATGTTGGAGACTAGGTCCCCGGATGTTGGATGTTAGTGCCCCGGATGTTGGATATCAGGTCCCTGGATGTTAAATCTTAGTACCCCGGATGTGGGAGATCATGTCCCCAGATATTGGACTTCAGTGCCCCGGATGTAGGAGATCAGGTCCCCAGATGTTGGAGGTTAGTGCCCCGAATGTGGGAGCTCAGGTCCCCGGATGTTAGATATTAGTACCCTGGATGTTGTAGCTCAGTGCCCCGGATGTTGGATCTTATTCCTCCGGATGTAGGAGCCCAGTTGCCTGCATGTTAGATCTTAGTGTCCTGGATGTTGGATATCAGGTCCCCGGATGTTAGATGGTAGTACCCCGGATGTTGGATATCAGATCCTCGGATGTGGGATGTTAGTGCCCTGGATGTTGGAGGACAGGTCCACGGATGTTAGATCTTAATGCCCCGGATGTGGGAAATCAGGTTCCCGGATGTTAGATGTTAATGCTCCGGATGTTGGAGATCAGGTCCCCGGATGTTGGAGATCAGGTCCCCGGATGTTGAATCTTACTGCCCCGGATGTTGGATATCAGGTGCCCGGATGTTACATGTTAGTACCCCGGATGTTAGAGCTCAGTTCCCCGGATGTTCCACCAGGAGAACTGTATAGACATCTAGTGGACCTCAGGTCCCCGGATGTTGGATGTTAGGTCCCCGGATGTTGGAGTTCAATTCCCAGGATGTTAGATCTCAGTTCCCTGGATGTTGAAGATCAGGTCCCCGGATGTTGGATATCAGATCCCCGGATGTGGGATGTTAGTGCCCCGGATGTTGGAGATCAGGTCCTCGGAGATTAAATCTTAGTATACCCCAGATGTGGGAAATCAGGTTCCCGGATGTTAGATGTTAGTACCCCAGATGTTGGAGATCAGGCACCCGGATGTTGGATATCAGATGCCTGGATGTTGGATCTTTGTGTCCCAGATGTTGGAGACCAGGTACCCGGATGTTTGAGCTCAGGTCCCAGAGTGGATCTTAGTTGCCCGGATGTAGGCCCTCAGGTCCCCGGATGTTGGGCCTTAGATCCCCGGATGTAGGAGCCCAGTCCACAGATATAGATCTTAGTACCCTGGATGTGGGATCTCAGGGCCCCAGATGTTGGATCTTAGATCCCTGGATGTTGGACCTCAGGTCCCCGTATGTTCTTGGCTGTGACTCAGTTTCCCTCTCCCCCCACAGCACCCCACACCTGGACGGCCTGGCCCGGGACGGCGTGCGGCTGACCCAGCACCTGGCGGCAGCGTCTGTCTGCAGCCCGAGCCGTGCGGCCTTCCTGACGGGACACTACCCTGTGTGCCTGGGTTGGTATGGGGGAGTGGGACATCTGGGGAACGGAGGGGGCGGTGGGAGGGAGGTGGGGGCAGGACATCCGGGGATCTGAGAGACAACATCCGGGATACTAAGATCCAACATCCGTGGACCTGATATTCAACATCTGGGGATCTGAGACCCAACATCCAGGGATCTAAAGCCCAACATCCGGGGAACTGAGCACCAACATCCGGGGCACTGAGCTCTAACATCCAGGGACTTCATCTCTGATATCCGGGTTACTAAGATCCAACATCCGGGGATCTAAGCACAAACATCCGGGGCACTGAACTCTAACATCCGGGGACCTTATCTCTAACATCCATTGTACTAAGATCCAACATCCTGGGATCTGAGGCCTAACATTCTGGGAACTGAACTCCAACATCCGAGGACCTGACATCCACCATCCGGGGTACTAAGATCCAACATCTGGGAACCTGAGCCCCAACAGCCGGGGAACAGAGCTCCAACATCTGGGGATCTGAGGGCCAACATACCTGAATCTGAGCTCCACTATCCGGGGTTGTAAGACCCAACATCCAGGGAACTGAGCTACAACATCCGGGTAACTGAAGTCCAACATCTGGGGTCCTGATATCCACCATACAGGGCACTGAACTCCATCATCCGGGGATCTGAGGGCCAACATCCGGGATACTAACATTAAACATCCGGGGACCTGAGGTCCAACATCCAGGGAACTGAGGCTCAACATCGAGGGCACTGATGTCCACCAGAGGGAGGGGAGGACTACTCTGAGGATCTCAGGTTCAAATTCCTGAGACTCTGGGACTTCCCCCCTGAAACGCCAGGAAACCGGAAGTGATGCCATATTGGTTTCCCCCGGGGGCTCCCAGGGCTGGGGTCCTTTCCACCCCGGGTGCACAGGTCCCAGGCTATCCCAGACACAGCAGGCCTTCCCCCTGAAGGTGTTAGATGCCCCCTCCTGACCCGGGACGCCATCATCACTGACCTAGGGTCCTTCTCCTCTCTCTTGGAAGGCATGGTGACCACCAACGGGGCACGCGTGCTGCAGTGGGCAGCCGTGTCGGGCGGGCTGCCCACCTCCGAGATCACCTTTGTCAAGATCCTGCAGGAGCAGGGATACGCCACCGACCTCATAGGTAAGAGAGAAGTCATCCATCCACCCATCCATCCATCCACCCATCCCCCATCCATCCACCCATCCATCCATCCATCCACTCATCCATCCATCCATCCACCCATCCATCTATTCATCCATCCATCATCCATCCACCCACCCATCCATCCATCCACCTCCATCCATTCATCCATTCACCCACCCATCCATCCACCCATCCATTCATCCACCCACCCACCCATCCATCCACCCATCCATCCATCCATCCATCCACCCACCCATCCATCCATCCATCCACCCATCCACCCACCCATCCATCCATCCACCCACCCATCCATCCATCCATCCACCCATCCATCCATCCATCCATTCCCCTATTCATCCATCCATCCATCCACCCACCCATCCATCCATCCATCCATCCATCCACCCATCCATCCATCCATCCATCCACCCACCCAACCATCCACCCACCCATCCATCCACCCATCCATCCACCCATCCATGCACCCATCCACTCATCCATTCACTCATCCATCCATCTCTTCCCCTCCAGGCAAATGGCACCTGGGCCTCAACTGTGAGTCCCCCACTGACCACTGCCACCACCCCCTGAACCACGGGTTTGACTCCTTCTTCGGGTCCCCTTCACCCTGATGGGGGACTGCCTGCAAGCGGAGCCCTCGGAGAAGCGAGCACGTCTGCAAGGGCCCCTGGACCTGGGGGCACAGCTGCTGCTGCTTTCCCTGCTCTGCCTGACCGCTGGGAAGCTCACGGGCCTGCTGGGCCTGCGCTGGGTGCCCTGGGTGCTGGGCCCCGGATGTGGGGCCTTGCTCCTGGCCTGCACCTCCCGCCTCCTGGGTGTCTTCATCGTCCATGCCGACTGCTTCCTGATGAGGGATCACCAGGTCGTCCAGCAGCCTCTGAGGTTTGAGGCCAGCGCGGGGCTCTTCTTGTGGGAGGCTGAGGCCTTCATCCACAGGTCAGCCTGGGGTCGGGGAGGGGGACAGATGCCATCTACTAGATCTCTATAGTCAACTGGTAGACCTTAGATCCCCGGATGTACATCCAGTAGATCTCTATAGTCAACTGTCAACCTCAAATCCCCGAATGTTCCACTAGATCTCTATAGGCATCTGGTAGACCTCAGATCCCCGGATGTACATCCAGGAGATCTCTATAGTCAACTGGTCAATCTCAAATCCCCGGATGTTCCATCAGTAGATCTCTATAGACATATGGTAGACCTCAGATCCCCGGATGTACATCTACTAGATCTCTATAGTCAACTGGTAGTCCTCAGGTGCCCAGATGTATATCCAGTAGATCTCTATAGTCAACTGTCAACCCCAAATCCCTGGATGTTCCATCAATGGATCTCTGTAGACATCTGGTAGACCTCAGGTCCCTGGATGTTCCATCTAGTAGATCTGTAGAGACATCTGGTAGACCTCAGATCAGACCATGATCGATTATTGGTAGTATTGATCAGATCATGATCGATTATTGGTAATAACTGATCAGATGATGTTCGATTATTGGTAATAACTGATCAGCTCATGTTCGATTATTGGTATTATCGATCACATCACAATCGAATATTGGTATTATTGATCAGATCCTGTTCGATTATTAGTAATATCTGATCAGCTCATGTTCTATTATTGGTCATATCAATCAGATGTTTGATTATTGGTAATAACTGATCGGATCACGATCGATTATTGGTATTTTTGATCAGATCACTATTGATTATTGGTATTATCGATCAGATCACTATTGATTATTGGTATTATCGATCACATCACCATCGATTATTGGTATTATCGATCAGATCAGGATCAATCAGGTCGGTTATTGGTGAGGTTATTGATGATGGGGGCGGGGTGTGACGTGGGTCCGCAGGCACCAGGCCTGCCCCTTCCTCCTCCTCGTCTCCTTCCTCCATGTCCACGTCCCGCTGGTCACCTCACCTGCCTTCCGGGGCCGCAGCGCGCACGGCGCCTACGGCGACAACGTGGAGGAGCTCGACTGGATGGTGGGTGAGTGCGGGGGGGCAGGAACTGAGGCATGGTGCTTGGGATGGGGGAAACTGAGGCACGGGGGTGGGGTGAGTGGGATAGGGAAACTGAGGCACGGGGGTGGGGTGAGTGGGTTGGGGGAAACTGAGGCACAGAGATGGGGTGAGCGGAATGGGGGAAACTGAGGCATGGGAACGGGGTCAATGGGTTGGGGTACACTGAGGCACGGTGTATTTGGGTAAACTGAGGCACGGGGACGGGGTCAGTGTGTTGGGGAAAAACTGAGGCATGGGGTTTGGGTAAACTGAGGCACGGTGCATTTGGGTAAACTGAGTCACTGGGCATGTTGGGGGTAAACTGAGGCACGGTGCACTTGGGTAAACTGAGGCACGGTGCATGTTGGGTAAACTGAAGCACGGTGCATGTTCAGGGTGAACTGAGGCACGGTGCATTTGGGTAAACTGAGGTATGGTGGATGTGGGTAAACTGAGGCCCGCGTATAGGGGTAAACTGAGGCACGGTGCATGTTGGGTAAACTGAGTCACTGGGTATTGGGGTAAACTGAGGCACGGTGTATTTGGGTAAACTGAGTCACTGGGCATGTTGGGTAAACTGAGTCACTAGGCATGTTGGGTAAACTGAGGCACGGGGACGGGGTCAGCGGGTTGGGGTAAACTGAGGCACGGTGCATTTGGGTAAACTTAGGCATGGTGCACTTGGGTAAACTGAGGCCCAAATATAGGGGTAAACTGAGGCACGGTGCATGTTTAGGGTAAACTGAGGCACGGTGCACTTGGGTAAACTGAGGCAAAGTGCATTTGGGTAAACTGAGGCACAGTGCATGTTGGGGGTAAACTGAGGCCCGGTGAGCGTTGAGGGTAAACTGAGGCACGGTGCCTGTTGGGTAAACTGAGTCACTGGGCATTGGGGATAAACTGAAGCACGATGGAAATTTGTAAACTGAGTCACAATGCATGTTGGGTAAACTGAGGCACGGTGCCTGTTGGGGGCAAACCGAGGCACGGTGGATGCTGGGGGTAAACTGAGGCACCGACCCATTTTCCCCCCCCCCGCAGGGCGACTGCTGGCAGCGCTGGACGGCGCGGGGCTGGGGCGCCATACCCTCGTCTACTTCACGTCGGACCACGGTGCCTCGCTGGAGGCCCGGGCTGGGGGCGCCCACCTCGGGGGTTCCAACGGCGTGCACCGAGGTGAGGGGAAAACTGAGGCAGGGTGGGCGGGGCCTCCCACGCGGCCCGACCCCGCCTCTTGACCTTTGCCCTTCGCCCCCCCCCTTGCAGGTGGCAAAGGCATGGGCGGCTGGGAGGGCGGCATTCGGGTCCCTGGGCTGGTGCGCTGGCCCGGGATGCTGCCCGCAGGGCGCCTGGTCCCTGAGCCCACTAGCCTCATGGACCTGTTCCCCACCGTGGTGCGCCTGGCCGGGGCCTGGGTTCTGGCGGACAGGTAGGAGTTCACCGGCCTGGGTCCCCACGGGGTGGAGGAGAAGGGGGGTCATCCGGGGCCTCGGGGATCCCGAGGGGGGGAGGCTGAGGCCTGCACATCCGGGTCTCTGGTTGCTCAGAAGCCTGCACATCCGGGTCTCTGAGGGCTCAGACCTGCACATCCGGGTCTCTGGGGGCTCAGGAGCCTGCACGTCCGGGTCTCTGAGACCCAAGACCCAGGGCTCAGGCCTTGACATCCGGGTCTCTGGGGGCTCAGAAGCCTTTACATCCGGGTAACTAAGGGCTCAGGCCTGCAAATCTGGGCCTCTGAGCACTCAGAAGCCTGGACATCTGGGTCTCTGAGGACGCAGGCCTTCATATCCGGGTCTCTAAGGCATCAGGGCTGCACATCCAGATCTCTGAGTACCTAGGCCCAGGTCTCAGGCCTGGACATCCGGGTCTCTGAGGGCTCAGGCCTGCACATCTGGGTCTCTGAGGGCTCAGAAGCCTGCACATCTGGGTCTCTGGGATCTGAAGCCTGCACATCTGGGTCTCTGGGGGCTCAGAAACCTCGACATCCGGGTCTCTGGGATTTCTGGCCTGCACATCTGGGCCTCTGAGTGCTCAGAAGCCTGCACATCCGGGTCTCTAAAGGCTCAAGCCTTGACATCCAGGTCTCTGGGATCTCTGGCCTGCACATCCGGGTCTCTGGGGGCTCTGGCCTGCACATCTGGGTCTCTGAGCGCTCAGAAGCCTGCACATCCAGGTCCCGCAGGGAGGTGGAAGGCCGGGACCTGATGCCCGCGCTGCTGGGGACGGCGCAGGCCGCAGGCCACGACTTCCTGCTGCACTACTGCGAGGCTCGGCTGCACGCCGTGCACTGGTTCGACCACCCAAGTGAGTGCCTCGACCTCCTCTTGGCCCCGGGGCGGGGGAGGGAGCTGCATGCATGCGTGCAGGGACTCGGATGCAAGGCCTGGGGGTGGGAGACCCAGATGTGGGAATCCCTGGATGTGGGAATCCTGGGATGTGAGGACCTGGATGGAAGGCATGAGATGGGAATCCCCGGATGTAAGGTCCCGGATGTGAAGTCCCCGATGGGAATTCCCAGATGTGAGGTACTGGATGAGAATCCCTGGATGTGAGGCCCCGGATGTGAGATCCCGGATGTGAGGCCTCGGATGGGAATCCCCGGATGTGAGGCCCCGGATGTGAGGTCCCAAATGGGAATCCCTGGATGTGAGGTCCCAGATGAGAATCCCCGGATGTAAGGCCATGGATGTGAGTCCCCGGATGTGAGGTCCCACATGTGAATCCCCGGATGTGAAGCCCAGATGTGAATCCCCAGATGTGAAGCCCTGGATGTAAGGTTCTGGATGTGAGGTCCCGGATGTGAATTCCCAGATGTGAGGTCCTAGATGGGAATCCCCGGATGTGAATACCCAGATGTGAAGTCCTGGATGGGAATCCCCGGATGTAAGGTCTTGCATGTGAATGCCCGGATGTGAATCCCTGGATGTGATGTCCTGGATGTGAATTCCCGGATGGGAATCCCCGGATGTGAGGCCCCGGATGTTACTCCTTTCTCCCCACACCCCCCGCAGGCCGCACGGTGTGGAAGCTGCACTTCGCCACTCCGCGCTTTGACTTGCCATGCTCGGGTGCCTGCCTCGGTTTCCCTGCCTGCGCCTGCTCAGGGCGGCGAATGACCCGCCACCTGCGGCCACTGCTCTTTGACCTGACGGCAGACCCGGGGGAGACCCGCCCGCTTCAGGGCCCGATGGCGACGCGCAAGGGGCCGCGGTGGCCGGGATGCTGCGCACGCGCCACCCCCTCGTGGCCCCGCCCCTCGCCCCTGCACACAACACCTGGAGCCCGCGCCTGCAGCCCTGCTGCTCGCCCGGACCGCTCTGTGCCTGCGACCACCTGATCCCCGACCTCTGACCCCGACCCGACCCCCAACCCCCAACTTCCCCAGGGCTATGGCAGATCCTGGCTTGCGCCTCTCACATCCGGGGACTCACATCCGGGTATTAAACATCCGGGTATACTCAAATACAGAGATTCCCACATCTGGGGATTCCCACATACAGACTCTCACATCCAGGGATTCCTACATCCGGGGATTCCTACATTCGGGGATTCTCACATCTGGGGATTCCTACATCCGGGGATTCTCACATCCGGGGATTCTCACTTCTGGTGACACATCCGGGGATTCCCGGGGATGTATTTACACATCCGGGGAATCCCACATCCGGGGACTTTTACAACCGGGGATTCTCACAACCAGAGACCCTCACATCCTGGGACTTTTACACTCGAGGATTCTCACATCCAGAGACTCTCACATCCGGAAATTCTCACATCCAGAGATTCCCACATCCGGGTATTCTCATATCCGGGGATTCCCACATCCAGGGATTCTCAGACCAGGGAATTCCCACATCTGGGGAAATCTCACATCCAGAGACTCTCACATCCAGGGATTCCCACATCTGGGGATACTCACATCCAGGGATTCTCATATCTGGGGATTCCCACAGCCGGGGATTCTCACATCCGGGGATTCCCACATCTAGAGATTCCTACATACAGGGATTGTCACATCCAGGGACTTTTACATCCAAAGACTCTCACATGCGGGGATTCTCACATCTGGGGAACTTTTACATCCGGGGATTTTCACATTCAGAGAGTCTCACATCTGGGGATTCTCAGACCCAGGGATTCCCACATCCGGGGACTCTCACATCCTGAGCCTCTCATCCCGGACCTCCACCTTGGGCCTCCCATCTGGGGCCTTTCCCCATCCTCCCATCTGGGGCCCTCTCACATCCGGGCCTATGTCCTCTAACTTCTCACACAATAAAACCTCGTGAGCACGGCACCGCACAGCAGGGTCAGGGGTCACCGGGGTCAGAAGCCGGGCACTGGCCCTTCCTTCCATTTCATGTCATTTCCGGTTGATGCTAGGATACAGGGCTGGTCCCGCCTTCCATTTCAGGCCACTTCTGGTCGTTGCTAGGGTATAGGACTAGTCCCACCTTCCATTTCAGGCCACTTCTGGTCATTGCTAGGGTATAGGACTGGTCCCGCCTTCCATTTCAGACCATTTCCGGTCGTTGCTAGAATACAGGGCTGGTCCCACCTTCCATTTCAGGTCATTTCTGGTGGTTGCTAGGGTATTGGACTAGTCCCGCCTTCCATTTCAGGCCATTTCCAGTGGTTGCTAGGATATTGGACTATTCCCGCCTTCCATTTCAGACCATTTCCGGTGGGTTGCTAGGATACAGGCTTGGTCTCGCCCTCCTCCAAGACATCCCACCACCTAGATTCACACCTGATTAGCCTATTCCATGAAAGCCCCGCCCTCACTTTCCTAATTCACTTGTCATTTGTCCAGCTGTAAGACACGCCCTTTAGCCCCCCCACAAATCCAACTCGCTGCTGATTGGACCTCACACGACAGTCCTGCCCCTAACTACCTGAACTCAGATTCAGATTGGCCCAGCGGGATTGGAGACGTGGGGTACCCGGATGTTGGACCACTCTAAGGGGGGGCGGTAGTTGGGTGGATGGATGGGTGGATGACCAGGCCTGCGACCTCTTCCCCTTCTGTGCCTGTCCCAGGGGACCCCAATGACCTCTCCAGGGATTGACCCAGATGGGCCTATAGCTCCTTATGGTGGTAGGATAAGTCGAGGTCGGAGGTCTGTGTCTCCCTAGGCCTAGGATGCATTGCACCTGCACGACATCTGGGTCTTCTCTGGAGGGAGGGACCCATTGGCTTCCCCGGGGACTCCTCCAGCCACGTCCCCTGCTCTGATTGGCTGACACGCCTGTCTCTCCATCCTTTGGCCCCGCCCAGGGAAGCTGGGGGTCCAGTCCCACCTCTTCCTTGGGTGATATTGAAAGGCAGGGTATGCTGTCCATCATCCCTGGGTCCTGCCCCCTGCCAAGCCAATAGCTGGAGAGTCGATATGTGTGAAGCCACGCCTCTTCGTGGCTAGCTCTATGAACGCTGTGGGTGCCTATCACCCAGAGGTCCCGCCCACTAGTGAATGTATGGGCTCACGGGCTGTCCTTCACTTCCAGGTCCCGCCTCCTGGCTGTTGGAAGGCCACAGGGGCTGTCTGTCTCTTCCAGGTCCCACCCTCTGGCTGTTGGAAGGCCATAGAGGCTCTCTGTCACCTCCAGGCCCCGTCCAATGGCTGTTGAAAGGCCACAGGGGCTGTCTGTCTCCTCCAGGTCCCGCCCCCTGGCTGTTGTGTGGACATTTGTCCTGTCTGTCACCTTCAGACCACGCCCCCTTGTTGTATAATCATGTGTCCTGTCTGTCACCTTCAGGCCACGCCCCCTTTTATTATCAAGTGTCCTGTCGACTTCAGGCCACGCCCCTTGCAATTAGATGGCCACACAGGGTGTCATTTACCTCCAGGCCCCTCCTCCTACTCCGTCTTAGGTCCTGTCAAGCCAAAGCCCCGCCCACAAGTGACTGACTGGACACTCTAGCTGTCCATCACCATCCTGTCCCGCCCTGCACCTATCTCCACACTGAGTAGGCACCAGAGGGGAAGGGAAATGCTGCCTGGGCACACGCAACGCGCATGTGCAGGAAGTGGTTCCAAAGAGGCGGAGCCTGCGCATGCGCCATGGAAAGATGGGCGGGGCAGACAGGCTTGACAGTGTGCACGTGTACTTTATGTTGATTTTATTCGTCCCTCCCCCCCAGGCTCCTTCTTACTCTTCCGCCTGCTGCTGGAGGCCCCGGGTTCGAATCCAGCCTCACACCGGGGCGGGGCCTGGGGGGGAAGGGAGGCACAGGCTACAGCGCCCGCGGGGGATCATGGGAGGCTTTGCCCCGTGCCCCCCCTCATCCTGGGAGGGGGCAGTTCCCACCTGCATCCTGGCCCGCAGCCCGGAAGCAGCGTCTGCGACATCCAGATTAGAAGTAGGTGATGGCGGTGCCCACCAGGGCCACGACCACCACGGACACGACAGGGGACACGACTCGGGCCAGCGCGCTGCCTGGAGGGGGTGGAACCGGAAATGGGGGGGAGAACACACCCAGGAAGGGGGTGGGGCGTCCCCCTGCAGCTTCCGGTCGGGAAGTGTCCGGAAACAGGAAGCGAGCCAAGGCGAAGGGGGCGGGACAAGGGTGCCTGACCGGAAGTGCTATCACAGCCGTGACAGGAACTGTCCATGAACAGGGACAGGAAGTGCCCCTAGTCAAGACCGGAAGTTCTTGTGTACTAGGGACTGGAAGTCTCCATAGTCAAGACCAGAAGTTCTTGTATACTAGGGACCGGAAATCCCCATAGTCAAGACCAGAAGTTGTTATATACTAGGGACTGGAAGTCTCCACAGTCAATACCAGAAGTTCCTACACACTAGGGACCGGAAATGCCCTTCCAATCAGGACCGGAAGTGCCCTTCCCATCAGGATCAGAAGTTTCTATATACTAGGGCCCGGAAGTCCCCAGTCAGGACCAGAAGTTCCTATATACTAGGGACCAGAAATCTCCACAGTCAAAACCGGAAGTCCCCATAGTCAATACCAGAAGATCTTATACACTAGATACGGGAAGTTCCTCTACACTAGGGACCGGAAGTGCCCTTCCAATCAGGACCAGAAGTTCCTGTACACTTGGACCGGAAGTCCCCATAGTCAAGACCAGAAGTTGTTATATACTAGGGACCGGAAGTCTCCACAGTGAAGACTGGAAGTTCTTATACACTAAGGACCGGAAGTCCCCATAGTCAGGACCGGAAGTTCATATACACTAGGGACCGGAAGTCCTCAGTCGGGACCGGAAGTTGTTATATACTAGGGACCGGAAGTTCCCAATCAGGACCGGAAGTTCCGATACTCTGGACCAGAAGTTTACATACTGTCAGGAGCGGAAGTTCTCATGCAGACCGGAAGTCCCAATACACGCCTGGGCCCAGATCAGGAGGGGACCGGTAGTGGGGCGGCCGAGGGTGCGGGACTTACCCTGGAGTGTCTCCGTGGATCACGTGTTCGTCGCCAGCACCTGGGGTGGATGGGGAGGAGAGACACAGCCCTGGGAGCTCGGCCTCCACATCCGGGTCCTTACATCTGGGTCCCTATATCGGGGTACCCACATCCAGGTCCCTACATCCGTGATCCCATGTCTGGGTCCCTACATCCGGGTCTCTACATCCAGGAATCCACACTGGGGTCTCCACATCCGGGTCTCTACATCCGGGTCTCCACAATGGGGTCTCCACATCCGGGTCTCTACATCCGGGTCTCCACACTGGGGTCTCCACATCTGGGTCTCTACATCCAGATCTCCACACTGGGGTCTCCACATCTGGGTCTCTACATCCAGGCTTCCACATCCGGGTCCCTACATCCAGATTCCCATGTCTGGGTCCCTACATCCGGGTCCGTAAATTCGGGCCTCCACACTGGGTTCCCTACATCCAGGCTTCTACATCCAGGCCTGTCCATCCCCAGCCTCCATATCCGGGCCTCCCCCCTTCCATATCCTCACCTCCTGTGCCTGGCGGGGGTTGGGGCTGGGGTGGAGGCCGGCGTCGGTAGGTAGATGTCTGCGGGAAGAGAGAGAGCGAGGGAGGATGGAGGCCGGCCTCCCCCCTCCCCTTATCCCCCTCCTTCCCCTGACTCCTGACTCCCCCTGAACCCCCTGACCCCGCTCACTTCCATCCCGACCCGGGGGTCACGGCCTGGGTGGGTCAGGCAGCTGTGGGCACAGCCCTGTGTGTCAGGAGTGGGCCGTGCCTCAGTTTCCCCACCCTGGGTGGGCCTGCTGTGTGTGTGGGAGGACCCCACTCATCCGAGATGGGCTTCGGGATCTGCAGGCGAAGAGAGAGAGGGTGGTGACCCCTGACCTCCCCTGACCCCCCCAACCCCTGATCCCAAGGTCTCAGGGGGTCGCAAAGGGTCACATGGGATTCAGGCCCACAGCTGGATCAAGGCCCCACGTGAGGCCTAGCGGCCAGGGTGAAGCCATGGGGGGGGGAAAGGTGAGAGGTCAGGACTCACCGGTGTCACCCAGGGCGTCGGCGAGGTCAAAGTCGGCCTGGCCTGAGGGGGGAAGAGGACAGTTGTTGGGGACAGACGTATGGATGGGGAGACAGATAGACACAGAAACGAACAGACAGACCGAGAGGATGACACACGGACAGACAGACAGACAAGGGATGGACAGATGATCAAGACAGGACAGACAGATGGACAGACAGAAGAAGCAGATGGACAGCCAGGTGGACAGACAGACCAAGAGGCAGACAGACAGAGAGGAAGACAGATGGACAGAGAGGAGACAGACAGACAGACACAGGACAGACAGACCCAGACAGAGAGACTGAGAGGCAGACGGACAGACAGACAGACAGACCAAGAGGATGACACATGGACAGATAGACAGACAGACAGAGCCAGAGACAGATGGACAGACAGACAGACAATGAGACAGACAGAGAGGAGATGGACAGACAGAAACATGGACACACACACACGGACAGACACACGGACAGGCAGGGGCCCAGACACAGACTGACCTGCAGACAGATAGAGACAGACAGATGCAGAGACTGAGGGACAGACAGACAGACAAGGGATGGACGGATGACCAAGACCGCATGGACAGACAGACAGGAGAAGCAGATGGACATCTAGGTGGACAGACAGACCAAGAGGAAGACAGACAGACTGCGAGGAGACAGACAGACAGACAGACTGAGAGGAGATCGACAGACCGACAGAAGCAGATGGACAGAGACACAGACAGACAGACTGAGATGCAGACGGACAGACAGACAAAAAGGAAGACAGATGGACAGAGAGGAGACAGACAGACCGAGAGGCAGGCAGGCAGACATAGACAGACCAAGAGGAGATGGACACACAGACAGACCCAGAGAGAGACAGACCGACACAGACAGACTGACTGACGGACAGATGGACAGATGGACAGACAGACCCAGAGACAGACAGACAGACAGGGACACAGACAGACTGACAGATGGACAGATGAACAGACAGACAGACAGACAGACAGACCGAGAGGAGACGGACAGACAGACAGACAGACAGACACAGAGACACACAGGCCAACAGGACAAGGCCCCGGCCTCCAACAACCTGGCCCAACCTGAAAATCCACTGCCACCTCCCCACCCCACAACCCCAGCCCAGCCCCAGGCCCTGATGGGGGGGAACCCGAAACCACCAGGAGAGGAGGGGGGGACACTAGAAACCACCAAAGAGGGGAGAACTACAAACCACCAAACTGAGGAGAGAATTAGAAACCACCAAACAGGGGAGAACTAGAAACCACCAAAAAGGGGAGGAGAACTACAAACCACCAAACTGGGGGGGAAGTAGAACCACCAAGGTGGGGGAACTAGAAACCACCAAGGGGGAGAGAAACCACCAAGGAGGGGGGAACTAGAAACCACCAAATTGGGGGAGAACTAGAAACCACCGAACAGGGGGAGAGAACTAGTAACGACCAAACTGGGGGGGAACTAGAAACCACCAAGGTGAGAAAACTAGAAACCACCCAGGGGTAGAGAACTAGAAACCACCAAACTGGAGGAGAACTTGAAACCACCAAGGAGGGGGAACTAGAAACCACCAACCACGGGGAGAGAACTAGAAAAAACTAAACTGGGGGAGAGAACTAGAAACCACCAACCAGGGGGAGAGAACTAGAAACCACCAAGGAGGAACAACTAGAAACCACCAAAGAGGGGGAACTAGAAACTACCAAGGGGGGGACTAGAAACCACCAAAGAGGGACAACTAGAAACCACCAAACTGGGGGGAACTAGAAACCACCAAGGTGGGAGAACTAGAAGCCACCAAAGAGGAGAGAACTAGAAACCACCAAGGGGAGAACTAGAAATCACCAAGGGGGGAGAACTACAAACCACCAAAGAGGGTGGGGGGACTAGAAACCACCAAGGCCTCACCCCAGCCTCCTGGGCCCAGGCCGCAGAGCAGGGCGGCCAGCAGCAGCAGCAGCAGCACAGGTCCTCCTTGAAACCTACAAGGCTATTGTCAAAGTCACCCTAAGCAGGAAAGTCCTTGAAACCCCTGTCCAACTTCAGTGCCAACAAAGCCAGAAGTAGAGCCGTGTGGCTCCAGTGGTAGAGGGCTAGCCTTGAGCAAAAGCAGCTCATGGACTGTTCCCAGATCCTGAGTTCAAGGTCCGGGACTGGCAACAAACAGACATACACAACAATCTATGCAGCCATCCAGCTAAAGCATGTCACCCTCTTGTCCCCAGCTGAATTGGACAGAGTTCCCTGGGAAAGGGGCTGGGGGAGCCACTGTCATCTTGACTCTGCCCATTCTGCCTGCATCACAGGATTCTGGCCACACCATTAGTTCATGGTTCTTTCTGACCAAAGGGATACAAGAATGGTGGCCATGCCCACATTCCATGTTGCCTGGTAGATGGACTAGGCTCTGTCAGAACACTCGGAGGCTGAGATCCACAGGGGGAAAATCCTGCCACAGGAGTGTGTGCCAGCTGCAGGCACCCCCTGGCCAACCCAGCAGCTCAGTGCCAGACTGAGCTGGAGCCACAGGCCCTCTGCCCCATGAGCTGCCACCACAGCATGCATGGGGATGGGAAGCAGGACACATGGGCATCTGAGAAGAAAATCTGCTTTGTCCATGACCTGCCTGATGAGGTAGACTTCCAGAGTCCAGCAGGTGAGTTCCCCCATTGATGCATCCAGCTGTTGGCACACATCCAAATCATTGAGTAGTCCCTCATGGTATGTAAAGAGCAGATGTTGGTCCTGAATGAGCTGTGTTGGGAGAAAGCCCAGTGCATGCACTTGCTGTCCCAGGAGAAGATGGAGAGGAGGAGAGTGCTGCAGGAGCTGCTGTCACTCTTCACAAGGGAAGGCACACACAGCAGTCTTCAGATGCCAGCACAGGCTGAACTCCCCACCACCAGCACTGCTTCAGACGCCTCAGGGCCTGTGGTGGGTGAAATGAGGGAGGAGCAGAAAGGTTTTGAAGAATTGCAACTTGAAGACAGCATGGAAACTGCCAGAGGAGAGGTCAGCTTCCTGACCCCGTAGTGGACTCCCTCAAGGAGCACGTCCTGCGCCAGATGCCGCACATCCAGATCCGCCCACAGCTCCCAGGCTCAGGGGAGGCGTGCTCCCTCACTTTCTCTTGTAGACTCTTGCGGATGATGACTCTCTATGTGACATACTGACTCTCAAAAGCCTTGGCAGCCACCAGAAGTAGGTGGCCAGGTGGGTTTCTCTCAGGCCTCCATCAGCCGGGTGATGGGAAGGTTAAACTGGGGGTCGGGTAAGGCAGAGGCTGCCGGGAGGTGAGCCAAACTCAAGAGATATCTAATGGCCCATTGGTGGCCAGGAAAGAGGCCCATGTTATGCTTATCACAAAGAATAAATTGTTTTCAAAGCAAAATAAAAAGCCTTCAACAAAGATTTGTTCTTGCAGCCCTGGGGCTTGAACTCAGGGCCTGGCCACTGTCCTGAGCTCTTTTTGATCAAGACTGGCACTCTACCAGTTGAGCCCCACCTCCATTTCCAGCTTTTTCTGTGTGGAATAGATCCCAGGGCTTCAGGCATGCTAGATGACCACTCTACCACTGAGCCACATTCTCAGCTAGGATGATTCTCCCCCCTCCCAAACCCATATGACCATTCCTCAGATAAATAGGAAGTAGGTGGTGGTGTATGCATCAAACACCTAGGCCAGCAGGCACCAGGCTTAGTGGGGAAAAGATTGTAGTGTAGAAATCTCTGATTTTGCATGCACGTGGTGTGTGTGTGTGTGTGTGTGTGTGTGTGTGTGTGTGAACTCAGGGCCTAGGCTCTATCCCTGAGTTTTCTTGCTCAAGGCTAGTGCTCTGCCACTTGAGCCACAGCCTCACTTGCTTTTTGATGGTTAATTGTAGGTAAGATTCTCAAGGACTTTCCTGTCCAGGGTGGCTTTGAATCATGATGGGGGCCCCCAAGGAAGCAAGAGTAAACACAACTCTCAAATGCTATCCCTATGGTGGGCTACTCCTGCACCCTGGGGGCCAGATGTGAAACATGTGGCCCCGTGCCATCATTCTCTAGAGTTCAATTTGAGGAAGTGACCAGGGCCAAGCTGACTTTTGCTCACCCTGATTGCTCATGCCAGAGCAGGTCTGTTCCACCCTAGGCCAAGCGAGCTCCAGGAGGCCCGGCTTACCAGGGACACAAAAAGGGAGAGGTCAGCTCCAGGCTGAGCTAAGAGCCTTTGCCTACAGATACCCCAACTTGGCCTTACTTATCACTATAAGACCTGTCAAAGAACAACCCCCCAAAACAAAATTGGAGCTGTGCCTCCAAGTGGTAGAGCTCTAGCATTGAACCAAAGAGCTCAGGGACAGGGCCCCCAAGCTTTGACTTCAAGACCCCCAGCTGACCTTCCCCCATAAAACACAGGTTGTCTAACTGTGAACTAGTAGGATTTGTGAAGTGTTTCTGAAGAATGGTGATACTGAAGAAAGCACCCTAATTCTAATGACAGCTGAACTTGTGACATACAGCTATGTGCTGAGTCCTTCACAGGGTGCTATTTGCTGGGTCCTTCCCACATGGGGGTTTTGTGCTGAGTTCTCAAAAAGATTTGGTGAGTCATCCCAAAGGGTTCTATATGCTGAGTCCCTGAGAAAAGTGGGCTGTTCTGGGTTTTTCAAAGGGTGCTGTGTGCTGAGTCCATTACACAACGTACTGTATGCTGAGTCCTTCAAAAAGTGTGGTGAGCTACTGCATCCCAAAGGGTCCTGCTATGTGCTGAGCCCTTGCGAAGAGAGGGATGAGGTGAGTTTTTTGAGTGCTGTGTGCTGAGTCCTTTACACAGGGTGCTCTGTACTGTCCTTCAAATGGTGCTCTGTGCTGAGTGCTTCCACAGTGTGGTATGTGCTGAGTCCTTCAAAATTGTTCTATGTGCTGAGTTTTTCGAAGGGTGCTGTGCACTAGATGTTTTACACAGGGTGCTTTATACTCAGCCCTTCAAAGGGTGCTGTGTGCAGAGTACTCTACCCAGCATACTACATGCTGAGTCCTCAAAGGGAGCTGTGTGCTGAGTCCTTTACACAGGGTGCTTTGTGCTGTTTTTGGAAGTGTGCTGTGTGCTGAGTCACCCAAAAGGGTGCTATGTTCTGAGTCCTTGAGAGATAGTTATCCCCAACACACACACACACAAGCACAAACACACATACACACACAAGCACAAACACACATACACACACAAATTTCACCATGCAACTGCTTGGTGTGTGGAGTGGAGGGGGATGGAAGAGAGTCTCCTCCAGCGGTGGGGCTGAGGGGAGATTCAATCCCCCGGGCAAGTACTGGGGGTGGGTGGTAGTGCTGAGCTGAGGTAAGGCTGCAATTGCCATGGTCTAGAAAACTCAGGGCCCAGTCAGGGCTGCAATTGTGGCCAGGGCTGGGGGCCGGGGCCCAGGGGAGGAGGGGGCGGGGCCCAGGAGCGCACTTTGGTGGCAGCAATGGCCAGAGGCCCAAGGGGCCTGGGGCATGTGCACAGCAGGGACGGGGTGGCCCAGGAGAGGAGTATGGGGCAGAAAGAGAGCTGGGAGAAGAGTGAGCATGAGCACAAGCACCAGTGGAAATGGCTTCAGTGGCTGGCGGCTGCTCAGGTCACAGCGTGGGTCCTGGCTGGTTGCATAGAGCATGTGGAGCCTGCATGGCAGGCCATGGCTGCGCGTAGCCCCTGCAGCAGCCATGGCGCCCCTGAGTCTGAGGTCCCGGTTCGGGGAGCAAGGCAGAGTCAGCAGCTGCTGAGGCAGAGGCAGCAGCCACAGGGGACAAGGCCACTGAGGGGCCTGCAGCCGCTGAGGAGAAGGAGCAGAGGCTGAGAGCTGCCCCACCACGCGCCAGCAGACGCCCCCGCCCCTTCCCAGCAGTGCTGCATTTCAAACGTGCTGCAGGCTCTGACTGGTGGAGCCTCTTGCAGTCACCTGGTGGAGATGGCGCACCCCTGTCTGGCTTGTGGCCCTGACTTGGTCCCCGCCCCGGGCCCTCAGACTCAGGGTGCGCACCCAGAGTCACAGCCTACAGCTTCTTCCAGCAGTACACGTGAGTGGCCGCCCTGCGGGACAGCACCTCACGTGACTCCTGCACCCTGTGACTCCACCACTCTACCCCTTCCCCCCAACCCCCGCAGACCCGGAACTCAGCCTCTCGCCTCCCCTCTCCTGTCCTGCCTGCACCTCCCCAGCACCCCACAGTCCGCCCTGGCTCTGCCACAAATGCACCCCAGGGGTGGGGGTTGGAGCTGGGTGTCGACCTGAGGATCCCACCCCCATCCCTAGCGTCCAGTGTCCTATGAAAATGGGAGCTGCAAGGATGGGTGAGGAGCACCCATCCAGGGACACCACAGAGCCCCTGGCTGGAGCAGTGGGAGCCACACAGCCATGCATCTGCACCCTTCCTCTCCCTGGTGGGAACCTGTGGCTTTAGTCAGAGGTGGGAGCAGCACCTCCACACCTGCCTTCTTAGGTCTTTTCATTTTTGCTGGGGAGGGAGGTGTTGGATAAAGAAGATAGGCCCCTCCCTTGCTGTGTGAGCCCTTGTCTTCTGTGCTCAGTCACCCTTTCACCTGAGGACATTCCCAGAAGAGCCCACTAGAGAGGTGAGGGCACTGGGGTCAGATAGAAGGTGGATATTCTGACAGACATACACCCAGCCTGTACCCCCAACCCCAGCTGTCAACAGTTCTGACTGGGTGATCACATTTCCCAGCTCTGCCAGCTTCTGCTAGTGCTCCCAGTCCATCTGGTCTTCTCGTCCTCCCCAAGATCTGCCAAGTCGCCCCGAAGTATATAGGCTGAAAGTAGGGAGTCTATCCATGTATATAGCCTTTAGAACCCCATCAAAGTCCCCAACAACGCCCCCACCCCAGGTCAGACACCTCTCTGGAGGCACCATGACCCCCTGCTTTGTTTTCTGTCCAGGCTCTGAGGAGCCACATGTCTCAGGACTCCTTCACCCAGCGTCCTGGCCTAGGGTTTTGGTGAATAGGAAGTCAAGGCTGGTTGTTCTCAAGGGGAAGAGTCTGGCCCTGGAGAAACGGGGAGGCAAGGTGGTTCTACATTATTAGAGCATTGTTCCCCTTGGGTGGTTGCCCTGGTTCTGACAAGGGAACCCCTGTACTCAAGCTGGTACATTGCCCAGATGAGAAAAAAAAATCCGGAGAGGCACTGCTCTGAGTCTGTGTTTGTGTGTGTGTGTGTGTGTGTGTGTGTTTGTGTGTGTGTGTGTGTGTGTGTGTGTTGGGAGAGCAAGGAGGATGAGAACAATGAAAATATATTTAAGTCACCATGTCTAAAAAGAGCAAAAGCATTTTATTTGTTGTTCTTTTTTCATTAATGCCCACTAGGAGACCAGCCACAATTTTTGTTTTCTCTTTCACCGTTTCATGGCTCCTTTAGGGAAGATTTCAGTAGATGTTCCTTTCCACCTCTTTCTTCCCCTTTCCTGCAGCCCACAGTAACTGCTGGGCCTGCGTGGGTCTCCCCTAGGAGGCCTGTGTGAACCACAGACCAGTGTGGACACCTGCTCTTCTGTCTTCAGCCAGAAGGCTCATGAGGCTACTGTGACCACAGCCGCACTCTTCCAGCCAGACAGTCTGCTGTGGTGTGTATAGTTGGAGCTAATTCAAGGTTGGGAAGGAGTCTGCCAAACATAAATAGGGAACGAGATGAGAGGTAGTAGGGCAGGGGCTGTGAAGCTAAGAGGGTCTGGGAAGTTATGATCAGTGTGACGTGGCAGATGGTTCACTATGACTGAGGATGAGAGGGGAATCTTACCCAGGGTATTGACGGTGTACGTGGGCATCTTGGCATGGGGCTCCAGGCCCCCAATGGTGGCATGGATTCCCTCCAGGGGCAGTGCACTGGTGGGCAGTCCTCCCTGGAGTCCTGCAGACTCCAAGCTGTGTCCCTCTTGGGCTGTTTCCAGCTGCGCAATGGTAGGCAAGTATGTTCCCTCTGCTGGAGACTACTTGGGATCAGGACATGACAGTTAGCTAGGGCTCTCTGAATGCCATTTTCTATAACCTGCTGTAGGCTGTCTGAAAGGAAAAGGGGACCACTAACTATGGAACCCTTTAAGTTTGATTGGGACATGTGAAATGCCAGCTTTTCCAGGGTTTTTCCTTGAAGCTGGCAATTTCTAACTAATGCTTGGTATTCTGGGTCAAATTAGATGGACCATTTCAGCTACCAAACAATGACGTTCAAAGCAGCACAAGCAGAGTTCCCTAGCCAGATGGTCTCCTGCTATGAACGTTGTGCCTTGACTGCCTTTCTCCGGCAGCTGCCGATTCTTCTCCAGCTCTCTCTAGGGTGACCACCACAGTTGAGGATGTTGTGGGGAGCAGAGATTGTGACTTCGCCATCTGCAGCCTACTAGCTGTGTGTAGAGACAATTCCCAGGACCTGTCCTGGACTCTGGGAAATTCAGAGACCTGGGATGCCTCAGGGGTCCTATCTCTGGAACATGAAACTTGGGGGCCGGATATGGTGGACCATCCTGTCTGGCCCCAGGGAGTGGAGAGGAGGCCTTTTGAGCCAGGCTTTCACCTCAGGGCAACCTTGTTCACAGCTGAGTGGGGAATTGAGTGCCACAGAGCTGGTCAGCCGCTGGACAGAGATCCTTGAGAAGATAGGCATCCCAGAGGCCCTGGAATCCAGTGAGTACATCATGGCTCATGTCCTTAGAACCAAAACAGTTAAGTGCGGTGGCACCAAGAGGGTGGGAAGAGGGAGGAGGGAGAACTGTTGGAGAGCTACATCAGGCTTTACCCCCACCCAGGATGCTTACCTGAATTGGATGGGACTTTTCTGTAGTATTGTCATAGACAGATGGTCATTCACCAACAAACCGTTACAGTGTTTGCCAGGTCCTGGCGGGAGGGGGTCATACACGATGAAAGGTTCCAGTTCTGGTTCCACAGCACATGAAGAAATCTTGGTTTGAGCTGGATGCTGGTGCCTCACACCTGTCATCCTAGCTACTTAGGAGGCTGAAATAGTAGGATTGAAGCTAAAGGCCCAGGCAGAAAAGCCTGTAAGACTCTTATCTCCAACTAACTACCAAAAAGAAAATGCCAGAAGTAGGCTCAAGCTGTAGACTGTTGGCCTTGAATACAAAGGCTCAGGGACAGCACCAAGGCTCTGAGTTCAAGCCCAGGAGTGACACAAAGAAAGGAAAAAGAAAGAGAGGAGGGAAGGATGGAGGGAGAAAAGGAGGAAAGGAAGGAAGAAGGGAGCATGCAAGCCTTGGTTTGGAGTCCCTGGATCAAGCGAGCCAACCATTCACAATATCTGTGGGGACAGTTTCTGAGCCTAAAGCTAGTATGTAGGACCAAGCTACTGACCCGTTCATGACATCAGCAACTTCATGACATCCAAGATCTGAGTGGTCGCTGACTGCAGAGGGAAACAGCCTCGGGTAGACCCTAGGGCTCAGGGTGGGTCACAGAGTTTCAATCTCCCCTGGCTCACCAAGTTTATTTTCTGGTCAGATAAGAAGAAACTGTCCAATGGCTAGGGAGGTATAGGGTGAGGGAGTGTCAAGAGGGGGGTGGCAAGGGATCAGCAGGAAGATGAAGAGGGAGGACAATCCCAGATCAAGTGTGTCAGGCCATGGGAGCCATGACCTCACCTGACAACCTAGACCATCAGTGATAGAGCCTTTGACCCAGCCACATGCCTATGAAAAGTCCTGGCACTCTGGGTTCACCGTTGACGATTTGGCTGTCATCCGCTGCAGGATGCCTGTGCAGTACATCCTTGGGGACTGGGACTTTTGCTGGCTAAATCTGAAGATGACACCCCCAGTGTTCATTCCTCGACCAGAGACAGAGGTAAGCGGGCCACTGGAACAGGACACCCAGGGAATGAGGGCGAGAGTCAGACCCGTGTTGCCCTCAGACTTCCTTTAGGGGACTCTAGGTCCCCGTGACTGCCATCCTCAGAGGTAGAGGTGGGTCTCTTTGCTTGCTCAGCCATTAATCTAGATGGCAGATTGGGATTCAGAGAGGGCCGACTGAAGGTCGAGGCTAGTGGGAAAACCAGAGGCAGTGGGCTCGGAGCAGGGTTGTTTCTTTGAGAATACTCACAACCCAGGAACATTCCTGGGATGGATGGGCCCTTTTCTCCTCCCTGAGAGAGAGGGACCTAGATCCCTCCAGTCTGCATCCCTTGGCTGAGAAATCCTTTCATTCCCATATCCTGTAGTTGTATAACTAGATCTCACCTGACTGCCCAGTGTTGAGGCAGGACAGTGAGAGATCTTGAGTCCTTGATGAGGTCATGGGATCCTCAGTATGAGATTGTACTTGAATGTCCTGACTTGGTGCATGGTCAGTCTCATTTAAGACTGCCATGATCTAGGACATAGAATCTAGAGAATCAGAGCAGGATGGGGTCTATTCTGTGAGTCTTGAGTATTATGTGTGAGCTTTGAGCTCCCATGTGCTCACCTGCTTCCTTTTCTTAGGTGCATCAATGCTAGAAAAAGCTTAAAACTAGGGCCTGTGTCCCATCCCTTTTTTTATGCTCAAAGCTAGCACTCTACCATTTGAGCCACAGCTCCCCTTGCAACGTTTTTGGGTGTTTAATTGGAGGTAAGAGTTCTCAATGACTTTGCTGCCAAGGGTGCATCCAACTGCAGTCCTCAGATCTCAGTCTCCTGAGAGTATAGGATGACAGGCATGGAAAAGTATCTTTGGCTGGGTGCCAATGGCTCATGGCTGTCATCCTAAGTACTCAGGAGCTGAATCTTAGGATCGCGGTTCAAAGCCAGCTTGGGCAGGAAAGACCCTCAGACTCTTCTCTCCAATAAAGCACCAGAAAACTGGAAGTGGTGCTGTGGCACAAGTAGTAGAGTGCTGGACTTGAGCTGAAGAGCTCAGGGATAGCACCCAGGCCCAGAGTTCAAGCCCCACAACCAACGAAAAGAAAGAAATTAAAACATCTTTGCCTGCAAAGGACGGTGGAGGTGTGTTTGTGTGTGTGTGGGGTGGGGGTGTTAGACATTTAGCGCCCCACTCAGTTATCATTTCAGATGGATTGTCCAAATCTCTTAGTCCACGGCAGCCGATTCTTGACCACAGGTGAAGCTCTGGGTTGGATGTCGACCATTGGACCTCATTCTCCTCACGGGACAGTTGTGAGGAAACAAGGGACTAATACAGAGGGCTCTCTCGAGCTGGGCCAGGCACAGAGGGAGCAGCTGTCAGATATGGTTCTCAAAAATTCTGTGAGCATATGACAGGAAGTTTCCTAGAAAGGGCTCAGATGGGGTCTGTTATTAATCCTGCAACAGGTATAGGATTATGAAACAAAACATGGCTGTCTTTCATCATTAACCTATCCCCATGAGGAAGGGGATCCTTCACTGTATTCAGTCTTGCAGCTGGGGAAAATAAGGCATTGAGAAGCCAGGTGACCTACTCATGACCTCCAGCTGATAGGAAGCTCGGCCTGACTTCTCTGCCATACTTCCTAGGACAGTGAGTGTTATTCAGCCCACTTCTTGTGGTGGGAGGTCCACTTTTGTCATGTGTGAGGCTTGAATTTGAGGCCTGGATGCTGTGCCTGAGCTCCTTAGATCAAGGCTAGCGATCTACCACATGAGCCACAGCATCACTTCCGGTTTTCTGTTGGTTCTTTGAGTATAAGAGTTTCACAGACATTCCTGCCTGGGCTAGCTGTGAATCATGATCTTCACATCTCAGCCTCCTGTGTAGTTAGGATTATAGGCCTGAGCCACCAGCACCTGGCTTAAGTGTAATTCTGGCCCTCTCTTCCTCTTTCTCTCTCTCTCTCTCACCCCCCTCTCCCTCCCCTCTCTCCCTCTCTCCCCCCTCTTTCCCTCTCTCTCTATCTCTCTTTCTCTCTCAGAAACTGGTTGAATAGGTGCTGGAGGAGGTGGCCCAGCATCCCCATGTGGCTGGAACCGAAGGTGTCCCTCTCATTCTGGAGGTGGGCTGAGTGTCAGGAGCTGTTTCGCTCAGGCTGTTGAACCAGCTTCATGAGGTAAGCCCCTCTGTGCCCCGGCTAGACTGTGATGGTTATTCCTTGTCCATCCCTTGAGTCCTTCCCCACATCCCTCTACTACACTGTTGAAGGAAAGTGGATGAGGAGATGTTGCCTTGTCCCTCTGCCCAGCACAATCCCGGGACTCTGACCCATACCCCCACCTATCTGGTCAGGGCCTGGCTATAAGACAATGAAAACACTCCATGTCTAATACCTTTTGCTGGGGAGTGTAGTTTTGGTTAGGGGGGTGGGGTGCAGAGGAAAGACCCAAGACCTGACACCTCCCGGAGGACATTTGTTCTTGTGACAGAGCCAAGTCATTGCTGTGGATAAGGAGGAAGCCACATCAGAGTGACCCAGAACAATGCTCAAAGATAAGTAGGCTGTTGAAGTATCAAACCCACTCATGTCTGCTTCCTACTCCCAACAAGGAGGTGTAGTGTGGGTGGCCTGGCCCTGGGCCTAAGGCATTATAAATGGATGGTGGCGGTCAGAGGCTCATGGCTCCCATCCATCATCCTGGCTCTTTGGGAGGCTGAGGTCTGATGGTCATGACTCAGAGCCAGGCTGGGCAGGAAAGTTCAGGAGATTCTTATCTCCCATAAATCACCTCCCTCTCCAAATCCACACACAAGCCAGATGTGCTGTGGCTCAAGTGGTAGAGCCTCAGCCTTGAACAAAAGAAGCTCAGGGATAACACCCAGACCCTGAATCCAAGTCCTAAGACTAACACAATCATAAAATAAATGAACAGTGTACACCTTTTATCTGACTACTAAGAAAGATGGATACAGTTTTCTGCTGTACTTGTAGCCAAAGGTAAGGGGCTTCCCTTGATGTTCCCCTAAACCTCTCCTCTCTTTTACCTGTCCAGGCTTAGGTTGCAGGACAGAATTTGGATCATCCCCCTGGATGTGACCTTAGGTACCTTCCCCCATCCACCTTCCTTGGGGTCAAGATCCGGGATGCACTCCCTGCTGGGAGGATGAGGCACCACAGAGATGAGGGTAGGTATCCCGGACACTTATACACACATACACACACACACACAAACACACATATGAACACACAAACACCCCTAAGCCAATATGATCTTATACATAAATATATGTATATATTATAAATATATCATATATAGTTATATTTTAAATGTATACCATAAATATTGACTTATATTTAAATGTAATTCATCTCATCATTTATACATATATATATATGCATACTTTTTTTTTTTGGTCAGTCTTGGGGCTTGAACTCTGGGCTTGAGTGTTGTCCCTGTGCTCTTCTGCTCAAGGCAAGAGCTCTACCACTTGAGACATAGTGCCATTTACAGTTTTCTGGTGGTTTATTGGAGATAAGAATCTTTGGAATTTCCTGCCTGGGCTGGCATTGAACTGTGACCCTCAGATGTCAGCCTCCTGAGTAGCTAGGATTATAGGCATGAGCTACAGGCTCCCGGCTATATTTATACCTGAGATTTGTTAGTGGAACAAAGGGTCCAGAAACTATTATTCTTATCATGAAACGACTTCACACTGACAGGTATAATTAAAAAACGATAAATATTCACAGTGGCTCAAAAATCCCTTAGGTGCCTAGCAAGACAGCACGTTTTTCCAGACACTGCATGTGGTGTGAGCGGTTTGCAACCCAAGCAACTGTAGAAGATATTGGACCCTAAACAAAACTGATAATTGCATGAACCCAGTCCTCTATGACAGATTTAGGCAGGCCTATCTTAGCGATTCTTGTTAGGGACATGGTGAAAAATTTATAGTTTAGTTGTGATTACAGAACTCTTTTACACATGTCACTTAGCCATTAACTATATTTAACCTAGTTCCCTTTGCTCTAACTTATATTTTCATGGCTAAGGAAACTGTTTTATGTTTGTGAAAACTTGGCTGTTCACAACATAGACATGGGTTTTTAATCCTTTTGAAATTACTGTCTGCATAGTGTTCTATGAGATGAGCTTCTCTTTACCATATCATAGGAATAAACTTACTCTGATTCAAACTTGGACAACAGCTACCTTGTTCTCTCTCCTAGAAAACCATCTGTATAGACTTCTTTACATGTAAACAGACCCTCATTTACTTGCAAAAGTCTGTCAGTGAGTCAAACCTAACTCACCCAAGTGAGGTGAATTCCTGTGATGCTTCCTTTACATTAAAAATGCGAAGAGCTGTTCAGCAATGCACATACTTTAAATGTGAAGTGTGACTCCTATTTTCTATAATGTGAATCAAGCAGAAGAATTGGTTTAAGATGTGAAAGAGCCTTACAAATAGTCTTGGACCTTGAAAATTGCCCTGGGTATGAATATTTGGAGAAATATCCCTTCTAAGACAAAGGACTCAGTTTTTTTTTTTTAAATATTGTGCTGGCACTGAGGTTTGAACTTCTGGCCTTGAGCTCTATCTGGGCTTAAATTCTCAATGTTTGCTCTATACCACCTGAGCTATAACTTCACGTCTTCCTTTTACCAGAAGTGCAGAAAAGAATCTCTTAGGTTTATCTATTTAAAATAGCTTGGAATTGCAATTGTCAAATTTGAACCTACTGAGTATCTAGGTGTAAGCCACTGGTGCTGTGCTAGAACTCACTTCTTAAGAATAAATAATCACAAAAAGAGGAGAAATAAATATTTGTTCAATTGCGTATGTGTTGTCTGATAAACCAAATCACTTGCTACTGGAAAAGAAAAAGAGAGAAGATAGAGATTAATATGGAGGAGAGAGACAAAGGAAGAAGGGAGGGGTAAATGAGTGGAGGGGAGTGAAAGGGAGGATATGAGAGGAGAGGGTAGCTGGGTAGAATTGTCTACTGCTCATTAAGGTATTGTTGGACAATCAGTACCTTTGCATTTATGTAGCCAAAGCTTTATATTTTTGGTAGTAAGCTGAGATATAAAATACCAGTTTACAGTTAGTAACCTGTTAGTGTGCTTCCTCCCACACCAAGGAAGCCATAGTTAGGTTACTGTTACAGAGAAGGCAAGAGTAAGAAGTTTAAGTTATTCTGAGAAACAATAATTGACATGCCAGGAATGGTCCCTTGTATGGTGAAGTCAAGCATCACTCTTGTTCCCTGCTACAGTCTTCCTCTCAACAAGAATAGCAGAAACAGAAGAGGAAGAAGATATCTGAGTAATATCATCTCTCTGTTTACCCTCTTCCTTTGGCCTCTCAAACAATAAAGCCAAAGGAGACTTAACTTGAACTAGTGGGTAAAATGAGGGGAAAGTTCAGTCTAGCTTATTGTGAAACTTTTTAAATAATTGGGGCAGCATTTCAAATACTGAAATAAAACTTTTTAAATTATTAATAAAAAGTTACTCGAAATTTATTGAAAATTTAGAAGACTACAGGGCTTACTACATAGTGGAATCTGCATCATTAAAACTGACTCGTGCTCCTATCATCAGAAATTGAAGATTGTCCCTAAACATCGACTGCTGAAGTGATAAGTGATGGAAATTCATGATGGATAGCATAATGCTGAGAGCATGGAAATTATTTCCTTTCCATCTTCAGTGTGTAGAGAAGAATAAAGGTCTCTAGGATGGCCCTGAAGGTGCAATTCTAAATTTAGGACAGAAGGTGAATAGTAAAATAGACCTATGTCAGCCATTCAGAGATTAGAAATGTGGAGAAATATACTCATTTATGTGGTCAAACATGGAAGAGAGGATGTGGCAAGCCCATAGCCAAATGCCAAAGGTAGAGATATTTAATAAAATACCATGAAGTTGAAACAAGTCTTAAAAGGGGATCTAGGCTTACAGGAAGTAGGGCAGAAGGATGGAGAGGGAAATGGTGGACTAATACAGTTATAACACTCAATGTACATATGTGAGAATATAAGTAGGAAACTTGAAGGGATAGGTGGGGTTGGGGTAAGGGAAGGAAGAAAAATGAAAAGTTTGACAATGATCCAGATGCACTGAACATTGAAATGCACATACACTCTATTCAACACTGACATGATGAACTGAAACCCCTTTGCACAACTTGCTAAAGATAATTTTTTTGAAGTTTTAATATTAAGAGACCAGAAGCATAAACCTTTATAGATAAATAAGAGGATAGTATTGACATATTGTTGAGGCTTTTGTTCCTTTCAATATACAAAATTAAATAAGTATCAAGTCTGCTGCAAATTTCTTAAACTGTAGAGAACCAAATTCCAATATTCCTTCACTTTCAATAAAAATAAATCTTATAGACTGTGGGGGATAGCAAAGATGGCCCTGAGAGGAAGTTGAGTGGGCAGAGCTGGATTTGTTTAGGTTCAGTGTGTAAACATCTCATGGAAGCTTAGGTGCATGATAAGGTGTGGCCTTTCAGTGATTGGTTGGTTCCATTTCCTCTCCTCCCACGCAGTCTTTTGCTTTAAAAAGGGGATGCTCCCTGTTAATAAACGAGTTCCTGCTTGGTTTGACTCCCAGCTGAGTCTGATTGTCTCCTGGGCTACTGGGCTAAGGGAGGCTGGGGAACAGGCGAGCAGCTGCACTTCACTTCGCATTTACCTCTCCTCGGACCCCGTCCGTCCAAAGACGGAGGAAAACCCAACAATAGACCTTTAGGTTTCCCAGTTGTTTCTAAATATCTTAATGTAATGCATTGGAACTAATTTCATTCCATATTTAAGTTTAAATTGTAAATCACTAAATTCTTTTAAAATCCTCTCGGTCGGGCACAGGTATGGATAGATAACTGATGTGGGCATAATCAGAATTATTCAGAAGGCTGTAAATGGATGCTTACTTAGTTTACTCTCTGCTGGGTCATAGAATACAGAATGTCCTAATTGGAAAAAGTTAGCCTTCCCAGGTTTTCTGCATATAAACACTCCATCAACATTTTGTTATTAGAGGATTATTCAAGATTAGCTATATGTTGATTGATAATGACTAACCATGACAGGAAGGAGAGGGAAATCCATCTACACTTCAGTGAGGTTCTGATTTGTGCTTCACAAAGTGTTATGAAAGCTCTCCATGAAAATCTAGCAGCTGCATTTCTAAAAAGTCCTTGTGTGGTAACATTTTCTTTCTTTTTCTTTCTTTCTTTCTTTCTTTCTTTCTTTCTTTCTTTCTTTCTTTCTTTCTTTCTTTCTTTCTTTCTTTCTTTCTTTCTTTCTTTCTTTCTTTCTTTCTTTCTTTCTTTCTCTTCCTTTCTTTCTCTTCCTTTCTCTCTTTCTTTCTTTCTTTCTTTCTTTCTCTTCCTTTCTTTCTCTTCCTTTCTCTCTTTCTTTCTCTCTTTCTTTCTCTTCCTTTCTCTCTTTCTTTCTCTCTTTCTTTCTCTCTTTCTCTTTCTCTCTTTCTCTTTTTTTCTCTTTCTCTCTTTCTTTCTCTCTTTCTTTCTTTTTTTGAGTCCGGTTGTGGGGCCTGAACTCTGGGCCTGGACGCTGTCCCTCAGCTCTTCAGCTCATGGCTAGAGCTTTACCACTTGAGCCACAGTGGCACTTCCGGCTTTTTTTTTTTTTGCTTATGTGGTGCTGAGGAATCGAACCCAGGGCCTCATGCATTGCAAGGCAAGCACTCTAGCACTGAGCCACCTTCCCAGCCCCTGTGGTTACCTTTTCTGATAATGTCTCAATTCAAGTATTTCTCCTTGGAGTTCCATACTATTCAATGATGCTGTATTAGCTCCTTGTTAAAATTTGCAGACCGGTCTTGGTGATGAAATTTGTGCTTGTCAAAATTGCTCTCCTAATTCCATCCACAAACTGCAAACAACATTTATCTGAAAAAATTTGTATCTGTTGATAGTGCATATATTTTTATGTTTCATTTCAAACCTAGAATGTAGTAAAAATTTTCATAGCAATTACTCTGCACTAGTTTGTGGGCAGATTCTAAAGTAAATAATATACTGTGTTTATGTAGAGAATTTGAGTATCCAAAGTTTTCATATACCTTTGGTCCTAAAACCAATACCTTACTGATATTGAGTGATAAATACAACTTCCTATAAGTACAGAAGTTTTCCTTGTATCTTTTTAATATATATTTTTTATTGTAAATATACTGCACAGAGGAGTTACAGTTACCTAAGTAAGGTAATGAGTATATTTCTTATTGAGCATTGTTACCCCCTCATTTGTTTTTCCTCTACCATACCATTCCTTCACTCCTCTCCAACTTCCCCATTCACCCCCCACCCCTTGATAGACTGTCTTGTACATCTCATTGTTAGAATGGGTCAACCTGTATCCTTTCCTTATATCTTAAGTGAAGAAGTGCTAGCTTGATTTATGCTGATTCTACTTGTGTAGACAAACCTAAAATCACTCATCAAGGCCAAGAGCACATAAGTGAAACACCATCATTTTTTGTTACTTGGTATAATTGTGTTCTACACATTTATTGACAGGTTACAAATTATTCTCAAACTTTAAAACATTAAAAATATTTTCTTTTTTTGTTATTTTCTTGGCCAGGAAATCAGCAAGACCTTAGTCAGCATTTCTCACATAAGACTATTCACATGAGTTGGTTAAATGTATGTGTAGAATCCAGTCCTTGGAAAAAGCTCAAGTAAGGATGCCATTTAAAGCCTTATAACTTTATTCTTTACCAGGGCATTCTCCTTCTACTTTGATTGTTGAGAGTTTCTACAAGAGCAAGCATTCTGTGGGGAGCAAGGAAACACCATATGAACTTTACTTACTGAGTTTTCTGAGTGATTTGCTATCCCTTGTACTGCATTTTGCAAGTGGAATCTCTCTAAATGTACAAGTTTTAAGAGATAAGAGAGTGGTAAAAAAAACGCTTAGAGACAAAAACATCTTGAACATACTTTGTTCCAAGCATTCCATTTGAGGCATATTCAACACCTAGTGAAACTTGTGTTGGCTGTATCTATGTGTCTTTCTCCATGTGTGCATGTATACATGTGTACATGTACGTGTGTATTTGTGTGTACAGTAACATACATGTGTACATATATAAGGGCATATACACATATGTGTGCATATATAAATAAATATACATATACAAATATGTGCATATATATATCAGTTGTTCAGTGATTTAATCTATAGTTCACAGCACATTGTCTTTCTCACAAAGTGTACATGATAAATTGCTCCTAGGATCTGTGTTCTATGATGGGCATCCTTTGTACACACTTCCCACATTCCTTTGTTTTTCATCCCTGTGAGCAACTTCGGTCCGCTTTCCATAGGCTAGCTTTGTTTTCATTATATGTAGTTACTAACTGATAATAAAAGAAAAGGTTGTTTGTAAAAGAAAAATAACTTTTAGGTCGCAGGTTAACAGTATCTTATCCATCCCAATGATTTCTATGAGATAAAATTTGTAATAGTAAACGTGAAAAGGAATTCCTAGATCTGCTGTTTTACCATTTATTATGGCAAAGAATAATATCAAGTCACTCTTATAACTCTTAAAGAATGCAAGGGTAACTGATGGTCACTATCATGTTCCCAGAAAACTAGTGAAACCTGAAGGATAGTAGTAGACCAGCCGAAATTCTAAGTACCAGACATGGAGCATGAAAGAGAAAGAGAGGAAATGGGAGAGAGTGAAAGAGAGAGAGAAATAACACAATACTAGAAGTGCATAACAGACAAACAAGAGCTGTATGAGAATATTCATACTGCTATCTTTAGACTCTATGTGTACATTTGAAGGTATTTGTTATATGATAACAAATCAACATGAAATATAAAGTTATTTTGATAAAAATAAAAATAACTCAGAAGAAATTTTAAATGCAAAAACAATCTTCACTGAAGCAAACTCTCAGAGATATTTATGACTTTGAAAAGGATAAAGTGGCTGAAGTTAGTATAAATTTAGAAGTACAATTCACAAAAATATAAAAATATATTTATATCTCTCATTATATTACCCAAAGCAGAAAGCAAATGTTGTTTAGATGATTTTTTAAAACACAGTTTCTGGGAAGGTGGCTCAGTGGTAGTGTGCTTGTCTTGCATGCATCAGCCCCAGGGTTTGATTCCTCAGCACCACATAAGCAAAAAAAGATGGAAGTGGTGCAGTGGTTCAAGTGGTAGCGCTAGCCTTGAGCTGAGGGACAACACCCAGGCCCAAGAGTTCATGCCTCATGACCAACAAAATCAAAATAAAGAACAAACCACAGTCTATCACTGTTTTGGCCTTAACTCTGTAATACCGCTGCTTCAGCCTAGGGATAAAATTTTAGGTGTGGACATTTATCAAAACTTCTGACTCAGACTCTATTTGATAATTTTTTAAATAAATATTTTGATCTTAATTTTCGTCTTTGTAAATTAACGTGCACCTATAAAAATTGGTTTGACCATCCAAGTAACCTTCTCAAAGTACCTCCTAATGATGATTTACAAAAAGTTGTACTAGGGCTGGGAAGGTGGCTCAGTGGTAGAGCGCTTGCCTTGCATGCATAAGGGACTGGGTTAGATTCCTCAGCACCACATAAGGAAAAAGAAAAAAGCCGGAAGTGGTGCTGTGGCTCAAATGGTACAGCGCTAGCCTTGAGCTGAAGAGCTGAGGGACGGCGCCCAGGCCCCACGACCGGACCCCCCCAAAAAAGTTGTACTATATTTCAACAAGTAAAACAATGCTACAAATAAAGAAAACAATAATTAAATGTTAATAATTAATAAAATAAAAAACAAAAATTTATTACTGTTTTCACTATTTGAAGTGTACTACATATTAGATTTTACTATTTTCTCATAATCCTGTACATTTAACACTGACTGAGGTTGTGATGTTCATCAAGAGTTTTATAGAATATGAGTAGTCTTTAAAGCTATCCACTAAGATTACTATTTATGGCTCTTCTCATTATTTGTTTATGGCTTATATCATCATTTTTCCTCATTAACTTATAAACTGAGGAAGCCCTAAAGTTTTAACAGCCTGTGTAGTTAACAAAGTGTTAACACTTCATTCTGCTTCTTTACACAAAAACTTTGCAACTTCTCATTAATAAAGTTTCTCGAAACTCTGAAATGTACATACTTAGTAGTATATGTCTGCTACCATAAATCTTAAATACTTTATGGAAAAGTTTTATACCTGCCAAACAGTCCTAATTTTGGCATATGTAAACAAATTCCCAAAATTAAATATATTTAAAACATTAAAACTTTTAACAAACCTTAACACTTGGTGCAGTGTTCATTATGACAGGTGCCTTGTATAGAATAATTGAATCCCCCTCCTACACATTTCTTGAGCAACAAATATCTGGAATTATTTTGTTTTTGACATGTCAATCTTGACTTTATTCTTAAATTTGTGCTTATGTAAGAAATATATGGTTCTAAAATTTCATGACAATTCTTTTGAACTTACTTTTTGTTGAATTGTCTAGTTTAATAAAATCCAACTGCACTTTTTTTGGGGGGGTCCATTCGTGGGGCCTGAACTCTAGGCCTGGGCGCTGTCCCTCAGCTCTTCAGCTCAAGGCTAGAGTTCTACCACTTGAGCCACAGCGCCACTTGCAGCTTTTTTCTTTTTGCTTATGTGGTGCTGAGGAATCGAACCCAGGGCCTCATGCATGTAAGGCAAGCGCTCTACCACTGAGCCACCTTCTCAGCCCCCACAATTGCACTTTTGATATAAAAAATATTCTGTGCTCAATTCAGCCACACATACACTAACATTGGAACAATACAGAGAAGAGTAGCATGGCACTTGCGCAAGGACGATATGCAAATTCGTGGTGTGTTCCATATTTTTACAACAACAGATGCTGGAGGGAATGTGGCCACAAGGGAACCATACAACATTCTTGGTGGGAGTGTAAACTTGTTCAACCACTTTGGAAGGCATTATGGAGGTTCCTCAAAAGATTCCACATAAAGCTCCCCTTTGACCCAGGAGTCCCACTTTTGGGGATTTACTAAATGATCACAAACAAGACCATACTAAAACTACCAGCACCACTATGTTTATTGCAGCATTATTTACAATAGCTAAGATATGGAACCAACCAGCTGTCCCCACTACATGAATGGATCAAGAAAATGTGATGTATATACACAAGGGAATTCTATGCCTCCATCAGAAAGAATGACATTGTCCCATTTGTTAGGAAATGGAAAGACTTGGAAAAAAATTTATTAAATGAAGTAAGCCAAGTCCAAAGAAAAAGGTCCCATGGTTTCCCTTATTTTCAATAACGAATATATGTCTGGGTTAAGCAGACAAGGTCAAAAGCTATGTGCATATGAACAGAAATGATAATGTTAAGGGAATTGAACCCCACGATAGGGAAACAAGTAGTTTTTTGTTTCTTGCTATTGTTTCTAACGTACTTATAATGTGCGATGTGAATTTTCGTTTCTTTGTATGTTCCTCCCCCCACGCTATAACCCTTGTTTTCTCTGTATTTGAATTTGGTGCATCTGCCTCTTGTATTTACGCTTCTCTAATTTGGGGAGGGGAAGGGAAAAAATGTGTGCGCGTGAACGCATGTGCATGCGTGTGTGTTGGCATGCTCAGAGTTTGAAATCAGGGCTTAAATGTCTTGCTAGACCTTTCTTCTCTAGGTTGGTGAGGTACTAAATGAGCTACATTTTTTTCCCTGGGTCTTTGCTAGTTCATTAAAAATTTTGAAAAATAATTTCATGAATTTTTTTTTTTTGGCCCTTATTGACTTCCAATTGTTATCCACAGATCCCAGGCTCCTGAGTAGCTATCCCGAGTAGATAGGATTACAGGTGTGACTAGCCAATACAAGGCTTTCAGCATAATTTTAAAAGTAGAAGAAAATTTACTTCATGGGGGCCTGTTTAATTATCTCCTACTTTTAAAACATTTTGGATTGATTAAATGTGAATTTATTTCATTTTTGGATTCTTAAAAGATAGTAAGTGATGATATTTAAAAGTTTTGGTACTTTTTAAAAAAGGAAACTGGAACTGTGGGACAGAAGAAATTTGTCTCTCTTTGGACCTCAATTTAGAAGCTCAGCTCTGTGCATGATAACCCAATGTCACCAACAAAGTCTGTGTTGAAGACAAAATGTGATAGAAAACAATCACCATGGGCAATATTTGCTATGCTATAATTTCTTGGACAATATGAATATTGAATTGAGAGTGTAAGAGAATGGAAAGAATTTACCTACCTTTTGTGTATTGCTGAAAGACTTTTGGAAACTTTGACTCATTTCCTTCCTCACTGTGTGTCTTTGGGCCATGCACTTAGTGCCTTTAATTACAATTTTTCCCAACACTAAAATAGTAATAACATTAGCATTATAGCAAATGTTATCTTAAGAATTAAGAGAAATAAAACTTGTAAAATACTTAACATAAACTTCTATGCATGAGCTTTGAGTTTAGCCAGAAGTTTTTTTTAAATACTAAATAGAATGTCATAAGTATTGCAGAAACCATTACATGTAGTGAGCAATGTTATCTATTAATCATGCTCTACTTCCAAGGAAGCCGGGTAGATAACTTCTCATGTTGTAAATCAAACTGGTTATCTTAAGTCTTGTTAGTGTAAAAATATAAGGGACATAATAATGAAGGAATGCTGTAGACTGAGATGAAGTCCAAAAGAAAATGTACAAAACTGATAAAACAAAAGTATCTGAGCAGTATATTGTGTTTTACATCATTTAAGTTACATCTCAAAGATAAGGCAGACCTAGAAGAATGAATTGTCTTTTTGATATTCTATCATAGGTCTTTTCTCATTCATGTAGAGGCATCATCAGATTTGAGGAACTAAGTTTTTGGTTTGCTTCCTTCCGTTTAAGTTACATCATTTAAGTTACATCACAAAGATAAAGAAGACCTAGAAGAATGAATTGTCTTTTTGATATTCTATCATAGGTCTTTCCTCATTCTTGTAGAGGCATCATCAGATGAGAGGAACTGTATTTTTTTTGTTTGTTCCTTCCATTTATTCTTCAGTTTGAAATCTGAACTACATGAGACAGAAAGAAACCAAGGGAAATTAGTCACACAAGTTTTGGAAAGAAAAATCAACGTAAAATAAAATACATAGCCTTGTATAAGGTCTAACTAAATTGAGTTATATAGTCTCAAGCATTAACAGAAAATGATTTAAGCAATATCATGTTATTGAAAACTGAAAAATGTTAGGAGTTGCTTTATTTTTTCCTTTCTACTACCTTGAAATTATTGATTTTGTACTGAGAGATTAAAGATGAGATTAACAAGAAACTTGATTAAAAATTTTCAAAATTTCTGAATAGATACGTTTACCAAAAAGCTCTGAAAATCGCCAGTGGGTTTACAAAGTTGTGTTTAATACAACTTCTATGCTGGCTTAATGTTTTGTAAACAAAAGTCATTAGAGAAATGCAATTCAAAATTACTATGATACTACTTCATAACTATTATAACTCTTATCAAAAAAAATCAAAGGAACCAGGAGTGGTGGTAAAGACTTGTAATTCGAAGCTTTTAGGAGGTTGGAGTAAAAAGATTTGGGTCTGAGGTCATCTTGGGTATTGCACACAGTAAAAACATGCCCTTTAAAAAAACTCAAAAGGTAATAAGGTTGGCTGGTGAGAGTGTGGAGAAAAGGAAATTTTCTACACTCTTGGTCAAAATACAGGTTAATACTCTCCTTGTAGAAAGTAGTATGCAGTTTTCTAAAGAAATCCAAAGTTGAAATATCACCTGACCCACCAATCATGTGATTATTTCTCTCTGGGTAACTCATAAATATATCTGTAGTTCATTGTTATTCACATTATTCACAACAACAGCCAAGATATAAATTGAAATTCAGTGTTCAACTACAGACTAATAAACAACTGTGGTGCATGCACAAATATATTTTTCTGTTTCATCCTTAAAATAGCAAGAGACTTCTCCCATTAGCCACAACTTATAATGACCTGAAAGATGTATTGTAAATGAGGAAAAATGTTGTCTTCTGATTTTTGTAAACACACACACACACACACACACACACACACACACACACACACACACACACACACACACCAACCTCAAACATTAAGAGTGAAATTTTTTGAAAAGTAAAGCAAAGTGGAATTGCTGGGGCATTTAGGTCACAATGTAGAAGATAGTAGAGATACAGGATGAACCGGTATAGAGTTGTAATGTACAGCATGAGGATACAGGGGACAACACTGGCCTTACATAGGAATGAAGCTAAATAAGTAGGAGTTGTTCTTCCTAGTAGGGGTTGCTCTTTTGGATGCTCTTCCTCCAGTAATGGATAAGATGAGCATAATTCTTTAAATATACCTGCCTGTTTGCAGAAATAATAACAAACAATATAGCAATAATGTTGTATGCTCAACATAGGATATGAGATTATCCTTGGTGTAAACTAATTATTACAAATAAGGGAAACCGTGGGACCTATGTTTCTTTCAGTCTGGCTTACTTCACTTAATATAATTTTTTCCAAGAACTTCCATTTCCTTACAAATGAGGTGGTATCGTTCTTTCTGATGAAAGCATAGTATTCCATGTTAGCGTGTGTGTGTGTGTGTGTGTGTGTGTGTGTGTGTGTGTGTGTGTGTGTGTGTGTCTCATTTTCTTGATCCATTCATCTACTGAGGGGCATCTGGATGGATTCCATATCTTAGCTATGGTAAATAATACTGTGATAAACATAATTTTGCTGGTAGCTTTAGTGTGGCCTTGCTTGTGGCCACCTGGTTAAATGCCCAGCAGTGGGATTACTGATTAATAGGGGAGCATTATTGTGTACATCAAGGATAATCTTAGTAAATGAGCAGAATAGCCCTATAGTTATGTACATATGATCGTATAAGGTGATTCTAAGTGAAATGAACTCCAAGACATGTTCTTTGTTGTTTTTGTTCTTAATGTATTGTGTGATTTCTTTTTAACCTTTTGTGTTTTCCCCAACTATGGTGTATCCCCTGTAGTCACAGTATTTGATTTTGATACCCTGGTTATTGTAAATATGTTAATCTGAACTAGGGAAGGGAAAGGGAAAAAATGGTGAGGCAAAGGACAAAGGGGGAACCTATGCAACAGTGATACACAGAAGAAAATATGTTGGAAATAATCTGGAGGGGCTGTTGGGAGGGAAGAGGGAGAAAAATGGGGGAAGGGATAACAAATTAGAAAAGAAATGAATTCATTACCTTACTTATGTAAGTATAACCCCTCTGTACATTACCTTGACAGTAAAATTTAAATAAAAAGTAAAGTAAAGAAGCTATGGGAAGGGGAAACAAAGGAGGAGACAACAATGCTTAATAAGAAATGTATTCATTATTTTGCCCATATAATTGTAACCCCTCTGTATGGTATTTTCACAATAAAAATACAATAAAATACATGAGAGCAGCAATACAGGATATGGGACTGGGGAAAATACTATACAAAGAGTAGAACAGCTGTGGAGAACAATAATTTTACTTTAACATAGGAAGTAATTAACTAGCATACAGATTTTCAGCCTCATGTCAGTCACTAAAAAGGGAAAACAAAATACAAACCAGTAGAGATAAAATAGAAAACTAAACAATAAGGATGAAGAGATGGCTTGGACCAAAAATTACAAATGAGACAATTAGGAAACAAATAAAAAGCTGGTAAGTTTAAAAAATATTACCCATAATTCTATTAATTGTTGTTTACATCACAATTTGTTAGAACTATAATTCAAATCACAGTTTAGTATTATATCATTTTAATAATAGGTTACTTATTATTGATTTCTTAATGTTGAATGTTTAATATATAATTTTACTTTTAGCAGCTATAGAAAAGAAGAAAGTGAATCTAATTTTACTAATATATATCATGAATTGTAAAATTGAGAAGCAGAATTTAAACAAATAATATATTATTACTTTTTTAATTCTGTGACTTAATGTAATAATTCAAAGTGTATTCTACAATCATCAATCATTTTAACCCCATTGACTCTAGGCCAGGGGATCACAGGGGCCCAGAAAACCTACTACCTTGAATAGTAATCCTAGACATCTAAAACAAAACAAAACAAAACCAGAAACAAAACAAACAAAACACACTGCAGTAAGCACAGCCAGTCAGGGCTGCTATCACAGCCTACATGAAGTCAGGCCAGAAACAGAAATTGAGAGTCATTTAGCTGATAACTAATATATATTTTTATGAGACAGACTCAAATGAGACTCCTGAGAGAGAGTCAGAAAGACTGATGAAAGGGACTAAAATTGATCACACGAAGATTGGAAAGTAGAATTCCTTGTAGAACAAATAAATAATAAAAAGCCTGTGCATGTAAGAACAAGACAGCAGACCAAATTCAAGAATTGCACATTATCTTAGAGGTCAGCTTAATGAATTATCAATGGAAATCTTTGAAATCTTAAATATTTGAACACATGTGGGAGAAGGACAATTGCTGAAGAGAAAGAAAATATCATCACCCTGTTAGGATGTCCAATATCACCTTAGGAATTGATAAAGCACAGATTTGTAATAAAAAGAATACAATTATTCCAAGTGAGGGGTTCATTTGTTTTGATGTAACAGTTCTTGATTTAGGTGCTAGCAATTAACATACAATTGATCCAGTCCCACAGCTGAGTTGATATTGACTGCAGTATTCCTACATAAAGGGAAAGAGAAAATTTACAAATGTCTGGTGAAATGAGTTGAGGATGAAGTGTTCTAATAGTGATATCTGAGGTTTAGACACAGGTAAAGAGGGGGACTTTCTTTTCTAAAATCCCCCCATTTTTAGCCTAGTGCCAGTGGCTCACAACTGTAATCCTAGCTACTCAGGAAGCTGAGATCTAAGGACTGCAGTTCAAAGCCCCTAGACAGGAAAGTCACAGAGACTCTTATCTCCATTTAACCACAGGAAAACCAGAAGTTGCCCTGTGGCTCAAGAGGTAGAGAACTCACCTTGAGTTGAAGAGCTCAGGGACAGTGTCCACGCCCAGACTTCAAGCCCCTCAACCAACAACAAAAAAAATATCCCTTTTCTTGGACTGCCTACATCTTTTCCTAACATTCAACAAAGAAGCCATTTTATCACCCACAACATTTAAGTCCTATCCTAGCTACTGCAAATAGAATGATCTGGTTTCTTATGTCAAAAGTTCATATTTTTAAAAACAAATACCAGAAGTGATAACTTTTTTTCCAGTCCTTGAACACTGGGCCTGGGCCCTGAACATGGTTATGCTGATAGCTTCATGTGAGCTTGCTTGTTATTTATTGAATTACTGCTGATGAGGGGAATTACTGGGTCTTCATGGAGATCTATATTTAGTCTTTTCAGGAAAGTCTGTACTGCATTCCACGGTGGATGAACAAGTTTAATTTCCCACCAACAGTGTAATAGAGTTCCCAATTGGCTACATCCATGTCAGCATTTGCTATTGTTAGTTTTCTTGATAATGGCCATTCTTACTGGGAGGAGGTAGAATCAGTCTTGTTTACTTGTAGATTTGTGGGCACCTTCTAGCTAACAAAAATGAATGAATCCATGAAACCTATATTGCTCCGAGTCTGCATTCTGTTACCTTTGCTCTTAGTATAATTTTACCAAGCCTTTCATTTTCCTTAAGACTGGTGAAAAGTCATCATTTCTGATGGGTGAGTAGAATTCCACTGTGTGTGTGTGTGTGTGTGTGTGTGTGTGTGTGTGTGTGTGTGATAGGCCCATGAATTCATTTCTAAGCCTTCTGTTTCACCTATAATTTAGTAATTCCATATTAAATTTGGATTACTTTCTCTACTGTATTGAAGAATATAGTTGGGATTTTGATGAGTATTGCATTGTCAATTTTTGGGGGGCCGCATTGCAGTTTCACCATGTAAATTCTTCCAACCAGGAGCATTAAAAAATTTTCCATTTCCTTGAGTCTCCTTAATTTCCCTTTTTAGAGTTTTGAAGTTTTCACAGTAGAGGTCCTTCACATTTTATTTAAATTAATTAATTCCTAGTTTTGCTGTTGTTGTTTTGTTTAGTTTAGATTTGATTTGGTTTTAAGGCTAATACATATGAGGTTGTTTTTTGGATTTCAGCATGGATCTTCCCATTGTTGGTAACACAGAAAAACTACCAATTCTTGTGGTTTTTATACCCTGCTACATTGCTGAAGGTTAGCATCACCTTTAGTAACTTGAAGGAGGAAGCTATAGGGTCCTTTAAATACAGGATCATTACATCTGTAAAAAGGGATAGTTTTACATCTTCCCTATTTGGATCCCCTTTATGTTTTTCTCTTGCTTATTGCTCTTGCTAGAAAGTCCACTGCATCATCGCTTATCAAAGAGTTGGGTTCATAGTTCTCTTTCTTTGGTGAGTCCCTATGTGATTTGGAGAAGAGTCTAATTCTAGCTTCATAGAATGTGTTTGATAATTCCATTTCCCTTTCTATTCCATTCAAGAGTTATAACTGTGTATTGTAAGTTCTTTGCAGGTTTTAATTTCATGGTAAATTCATTGAGTCGTAGATTTTTCTGGAATGGGAAGTGGTTTATTGACATTTCATTTTCATTTCTTTTTATGTTTTACTTCTTGTTTCAGATCCAGTATAGGAAAGCATCAATTTCCCCAGGATTTTTCAGGTGATTGGCAAAAGATTTTCAAAGTATTCTCTTATAATATTCTCAATTTTGCTTATATCTGTTGTGTTGTCTCATTTTTGTCTTTAATTTTCTGTATTTGGATGAGTTCGCTAATTGTTTTGTTTTGTTTTTGTTTTTTATTATGAAGGTGATATACAGAGAGGTGGGTTACAGTTACATAAGTAATGAGTAGCTTTTTTTTTTTTTTTTGGTCTGTTCGTGGGACCTGAACTCGGCCTGGGCGCTGTCCCTCAGCTCTTCAGCTCAAGGCTAGTGCTCTACCACTTGAGCCACAGCACCACTTCCAGCTTTTTTCTTTTTGCTTATGTGGTGCTGAGGAATCGAACCCAGGGCCTCATGCATGTAAGGCAAGCGCTCTTCCACTGAGCCACCTTCCCAGCCCAAATGAGTACATTTTTAACAGTGTTACCCCTTCCTCATTTTTTTCTGCTTCCCCCAACCCTGACATCCCACTCCCACAAAGTTGTAAAGTTTATTTCTAACATAGTGTCTAGTGAATATAACTGTTGCTTTGGTTAATCTTTGTCTCACCATTTCTGTGATTTCCCTTCCTTTCCCCAAATCAGATTGACTTATGTGTAAGACAAAGGGTACAGAAATCAAAAACAGTGATTACTGGGAATAAACCAAAGGGGAAAACTAAATAGAAATAACTAAGAACAGTTCACTATATAATCATCTTGTATCCATTTCTTGGAGCTCATTTTGATAAGCATCATCATTTTATGGTGATATGCATATTGCTATTGAGCTACTGTGAATATCCTAGACATATCCTAGTTTTTCCAAATGAGTGAAAACATGTAGCCTCTGATTCTTTGGGTCTGGCTTGTTTGAATTATTATGTTTCCAAATGATTCCATTTCTTACAAATGGGACAATGTCAATCATTCTGATGGAAGCATAGAATTTTGTTGTGAATATGTACAACATTTCCTTGATCCATCATTTCTGGATCATAGGGGAGCTCCAGTGAGGAACCTCTATACTTCTTTACAGAGTATTTGAACAAGTTTACATTTCCACCAATAGTGTAGTAATGTTCCTTTTTGGCCACATCCCCACCAGCTCAGCATCTGTTATTATTAGTTTTCTTCATTATGGTCATTCTAACTGGGGTTAGGTGGAATCTCAATTTTGCTTTGATTTGCATTTCTTTTATGGCCAGAAATGTTGCATAGTTCTTCATGTGTCTATTGGCCATTCATATTTCTTCTTCAGAGAGGTCTCTCCTTAAATCTTAAGCTCACTTATATTATGAGGGTTGTTGTTTCTATGAGGATTTTTTTTGGGGGGGGGGTTTAATTTTGGGTCTCTAAGAATATTTGAGGTATGAGGCCGTTGTATGTTGTAGAGCAACTAAAGACCTCCCAATCTATATAAGGTCTCTTTTTAGTCAGATTTGGTAAGGGTCTGTCAAGTCTGTTAATTTATTGAAAGAACCAACTCTGTTTGGTTGATCTTCCTATGTTTTATTTTGTCTTATTTAGTTATTTCTGATTTAACTTTTTTATTTGTTTCAGCCTACTTAGGTTTAGACTTGTTCCTCTCTTCAAGGAGCTTTAGGTACATAATAAAAATACTGATTTGAGATTTCCCCAATTATTTGATGTAGGCATTCAAAGCTATAAATTTTCCTGTAAGTACTGCATTTAATATGTCCCAGAGGAGCTGGTATTTTGTGTCTTCATTTTTCTTAAATTCCAGAAACTTTCAGATTTCCATTCTAATCTCTTCAGTGCCCCACTGGTCATTCAGCAATGTGTTTTTCAGTTTTCATAGGTTTGACATTTTTTTTTTTTGTTTTAGTTGTTTAATTGTGTTTATTCTGCTGTGGTCTGACAAGCTATGGGAATTCAATTAATTATTCTTTCAATTTGGACAGAAATTCTGTGTGACATAGGATGGGTTCTATTTTGGAGAATCTTCCATGACCTGCTGCAAAGAATGTACATACTGATACTGAATGTATATTCTGTAGATGTCTGTTAGGGCAAGGTGGTCAATGCAGTTATTTACATCTTCAGTTTCTTTTTTTTGTTTTATTGGGTGGTGTCGTGGGCCTGAACTCTGGGTCTGGCACTGCCCTCAGCTCTTCAGCTCAAGGCTAGCACTCTACCACTTGAGCCACAGCACCACTTCCGGCTTTTTTCTTTTTGCTTATGTGGTGCTGAGGAATCGAACCCAGGGCCTCATGCATGCAAGGCAAGCGCTCTACCACTGAGCCATCTTTCCAACCCTAGGTCTTCAGTTTCTTGGTTGAGTTTTTCCTGGATAACCAATCCATGCATGACAATGATGGGTTGAGATGTGTTTTTAGGTTATGTAGTATTTGGTTGATGATGTGGGGTGGTCCAAGATTCAAGGCATTGATATTTACACTTGTTGTATCTTCCTAATGGAGAGCTGCCTTTATCAATATGTAATGTCTCTTCCTACTAATTTTAATTTGAGTTCTACATTATTTTATGTTAGTAATTCTACTGTGGCCTCTTTATGGTATCCATTTGCTTGAAAAATTTCCTTGCAGCCTTTCAGTTTGAGTATGTGTTTGTTTTTGTCAATGAAATGTATCTCTAGTGGACACTGGATGGATGCATCTTGTTTTTTTATATTACTATCTAATCTGTGTTTTCTAATTGGAAATTTAAGTCCATTGATATTGAGAGTTAAGGCTGGGAAATATCTATAATTCCTGCTCTTAGGAGCTGTGCCTCATCTATTCTTATTATATTTACTTTGTTCGGTATAATTTGTGGAGGGGAAGGGGAAAAACAAATCATTTAAATAGGGATACAGGTGGACCCATTGCAACAATGAGATGCACAAGTCCTTATGATGAAAATGAACTTTACAACTTTGGTGCAGGGGGGGAGTGGGGAGGACTGGGTGGGAGGGTTGGGGGAGGATGGGAAGGGATAGGAAGGGGAAACAAAGGAGGAGGCTACAATGCTTTGATAAGAAATGTACTCATTATTTTGCCCATGTAATTGTAACCCCTCTGTACAGTATTTTCACAATAAAAAATATATCCTTTCACTGGTAGGGAGCATTTTATATAACCAGTTCCTGTTCTTCTTGGCCTCTCTATGTAGGATATATTTGATTAATTTCTATCTTGATGATTTGGTGGGGATAAGTTGTTTCAAGTTCTCTTTGTCATGAAATATTTTTATATATCCTTTAAATGTAAAGAAGAGTTTGGCTTGGGACAGTATTCAGGATTGGTAGTTGTTTGCCTTTAATGTTTGCCATATATCATGCCAGGCTCTCGTTTTTACCATATCAGCTAAGAAATCATTATTTATTCTGACTGCATATCCTTTATAAATAATCAATCTTTTCTCCTGACAGCTTTAAGAATCCTTTCCTTGATCTCTAATGATCCTCTAATGGATTATGATGTGGTGGTGGGTTGTTCTGTTCTGGTATTCTCTGTTTGGTGTTCTAAAGGCTTCTTTTCTATGAATGAGCCTTTCTTTTTGGATGTTTGGCATGTTCTCTGCTAGAATTCTGTAATATGTTTCCCATCCATTTTGTTTCCTGCTCTTCTCCTTCTTGATACCTATCTCCCCCAAGTTTAATCTTCTAACTGAATCTTGAACTTCCAGCAAGATCATTTCTTATTTATTGGATTTGTTCTAAATGATTAGCTCCTCTTTTCTATTAGACCTAGTCTGTCTTTGATGCCTAACATCTTCTATGTCATCTATTCGCTGTGGAGACTTTCTACTTTGTTTTTGAATTCTTTGTCTTCTAATTGGTCATTTTTTTATGGCTTCTATCTTTACTAAAGCTTTGTTTTAGGTCTTGTGTGGACTTTCTTTACATCTTTTTCTTTGGGTAGGGGAATTGGAGGGGTTTATTTTAGCTGTGTCTTCTCTCATACCTTTTAACTATTTAACGAATTTTTCCTTGGACTCCTTTGCCTTCTCAGAATTTATTTATCTTTCTGTTTGTCATCTCCATGAATTATTATGCTAATCTTTGATTGGTCTCATCTTTTTCACAAATTTCCTTTTAGAGGTTTTGTATCTTTTCATTAATCACATTTTTCAGCAGTATTTGTAATGTATTTTGAATACTCTCTTCTAGGTCCTTAATTGTCTGTTCTAATGTCTGGTCAGTTCCTGTGTGAATTATCAGTTTTCTTGTATTTTTTTGATTTTTTCTGTCCATTTGGTGGATTTCTTGGCTTTTATTTGTGGGATCTGTGATCTTAATAGGTGACTCTCTATGTTCTTGGTTGATTTGCAGTTTTGGTTTGGTCTTCTGTTGTGATTTGTTTTTCTGGAATTAGGTTTTTGTCTAGACGATTAAGTGTAGGATTAGAGATCATTTGTGGTGAGATATTGTCATGTTAATACTTGTGGTTCCAATGAGAGTTCGAACTGTCCAGTGTTAAGATGAATTGTGTCTGTGTTTGGATGTGGCTGCCTCTGTTCCTGCTTTTTTCCCATGTGGCCCTTTTATTTCCACAGTGCAGCTGTGCTTTTGAATATGTTGGTCAACACAGTCACAACAGTCACCTGCCTGGCTGGGTAACTTTTCATAGATTTCTGTTTTCTTGTCAAGACAGTATAAAATCTTCTTTTGAATTATATATTTATATATAATTATACCTGACTTGGTTTGACCTGCTAGAAGTGGAATACCTGCTAGGACTCTAAATATCTGTTTCATTAGCTAGATCCAGGGTAATATTCTGTTGTTATTCTGCCATTGTTTTTCCACTTCCTCAGGTTTATTTTTGATATTGTGGATTTTTCACATAATTTAGGATTTGTGATGGTTGTAGCCCTTTATTTTTTTCTGTTTGTGTTACTTTGAAATAGTGATTTCAGGCTTCTATAAAGAGACAGTAATAATATGAAATGTATGTTATTACATTGAAAGAAAGAGACCTGACATTTTAACCTTTTGCTACAAGTAAATTAAAATTAAGCAAAACTAATGAAAATAATTTCTTATTTACTAGTGTCTTTTTTACCTATGTTAATATTATTTACAATGTGAGTGAAATGTTTAAAAAGTAGTATTTATTTTAGCTTAATTGCTCTGAAGAGACAATAAGTGATATAATCAAAGGCTAAAAATGATTAGATTTAAAATTTAGAATTCAGGAAATCATTTTGACCATTCTGGTTACTGGAGCCTTCACTACAACCTCACGAGACAATTTATATTGATGAAGCAAAAATCCAAGGTTAGATATTTATGAATAAAAAATCATGTCATTCTGAACATGGAGAGCTACATTTCAAACATAGAAAATTTAGCTTTTAAATACCTGAATATGCTAGTACATTTAATTGCAGTGTAAGTACTTGTTCTGAAAAGAGATAAAATTGCATTTATTTTGAAATGTAAAATGTAAACCTAAGTATTCATTTGAATAAGAGATAATGTTTAAAATATCACTCATTCAAGAAAGAAGATGTACAGTTAGTTGTTTTTCATGCCAATTATGTTCTCTAAACTTACTACAAATACTAGATTAGTAAACCTAATTCATTGCTTTCTGGGAAATAGAAATTCAGTTTCTTAAAACTCATGATTGTAACTTTTTCTCAAACAATTGCTAAATAATTGTTTTATATTTTTTGTCATGGAATCTTATTTGACATATTTTTATTCATTAAGTTAAATAATAGGCCAATAACAATATAAATTATGCATGAACAAAGTTTATCTAACACAAGTATTTTTTTCACAAGACATATCATGGCTCTCTTAAAGAACACTAGAAGGCAGTGTCTTATTTATTAATTTTTAGTTGTTTTCTTAATGATTTTTAATTGTCAGAAGTGGAAATTCTATAATATATTTAAAGCATTTGATTATACTCCCTCTATTTCAGTTTCATTACTTCTTTCTCCAAAGATCTTCTGTTTTTCACATAAAATTACGTCTTTGTATATGTACATATAAACTAATTTGGAAGATTTAGGCTAAACTACAATTTAATTCAAGATGTATGGTTGATTAATAGGCTAAATAAAAACTTAAATAATTTTTATTAACTTCTGAATTGAGTTATCATTATTATTATGGTTAGGCTTAGGATCCCAGACGGAATTAGAATTAGAATTAGAGAAATAGAAAATTTAGGTTCAACACAGAATGACACATTGCAACAATGATACTCAAAAGACACTGTTGAAAATGAAGTTTACACCATGGGGAGGGAGGAGTAAGGGAAGTGGGGAGGAATGGGATAGTGGGAGAACAAGACAGAAGGGGGTAACAATGCTTTACAAGAAATGTACTCCTTATGTTACATATGTACTTAATCGCTCTTTAAAGCATCTTTACAACAAAATAAAATTGTTAAGAAATAATGAAAAATAAAACTTGCCAGGAAATAGAAAACACTTAAAAATTTAGGTTCAAAATGCAAGTAAAATTTAGAACTACACGCTGAGCAAGATTTAGGATAAATGTGAAAAAAGAGGCTTGCTATTAACATGATGATTCAGATATAGGTAGGCTTAGGATTAGGCAAAGTGTTCCAGTTAGAGCTGGGGTTAGGATGAGAAAAAGATGGAAGATATTGTGTAAAACTGCCACATATTTTAAGAAGAATGAATGGCATCAAAGTTAGAATGAATGAAAACCAGTGTGTATGTTACTTTAAACATTAAGATATGATTTGGTTTAAAGTGTGAGATTTTTTTTGCTCTAGTTAGGGTTAGGGAAGGATAAGCTTTAGGGTAACTTTTAGTTTTCCACTAAGAAGTAGAAGCAAAAAAATGTGTGGTTGAATAGAATCTAGACTATTTTCCTTACATTAACCATTTGATGTTAAATCAGACTGTGATTAGTTAGGTTTCTGGTTAATCGGGGTAGAGGATAGAGTAAAGAAATGGGTTAAATTAGTGGCTTGTGCCTATTATCCTAGCTACTCAGGAAGCTGATTTCTGAGGATCCCAGTTCAAAGCTAACCCGGGCAGGAAAGTCTGTGAGACTTTTATCTAAAATTAACCACCAGAAAACCCAAAAGCGGTGTTGTGTCTCAAGTGGTAAAGTGCACACCTTGAGCTAAAGAACTCAGGGATCATGCCCAGGCCCAGAGTTCAAGCCCCACGACCAACAAAAAGAAAAAAAAATGTGTTAAATGATAAGTAAAGTTGAACTTATTTTAGGTTCTAGGAATTCAGGAAATGCTGGGATAATGGAAGTACAATGTATTTCATAATATCAGGATTTGAGATCAATGGGTATAATGATTCCTCTTATGGAACAAGATACATTCAAAATTAAGAGTGAGAAAATCTGTAGAGTTTACAGAAAACCTGCAATTTATTTCAAGAATTACAAGTGGAATTTCAGTTAAGATTGCAAAAATGAGCATTTTTCATAAATTTTAGAATTGGGATACTGTTAGTGTCAAGATTATGGTTAGAATGCCAGCCATGGTTAGGTTGGAGTGAAGGAGAAAAAAATGAGGCTCAAACTGAAGGTAAATTTAGAATAAGCCTGGTAAGAATTAGAATGAATGTGAACTAGAGTATTGCTCTTAATATTAGAATCTACTTACAATTAGGCTTATGGTTATTGTCAATGTTCCTGATAAGATTAAGTTAGGATTAGAAAATGACTAAGATATTCAAAAAATAAATGAAACCTATTTTTGTAAGGCTTATTTGAATCAAGTTAGGATGAGTGAAAACTAGTGTAGTTGTGTTAGAGTTAGTATTGTCATATAATTAGGATTAAGATTAGGGTCAGTATTTTGTTCTGATTATGATTACTATTATGAATAAGAAAGATTTTAGTATAAACTTGAGTTTTCACTTACAAGTAGAAGCAAAAATGTGAGATTGAATAGTAACTAGAGCATTATCATTATATTTATTTCTCAGTGATCATTCTCATAATGATTAATGAGAGTTTTCCAGACAGGTTTAGGCTGAGACTTAGCATTAAGTAATGGACTAGATGGTAAGTAAATATGAAACTGTTTTAGGGTACAGGGTTTCTGGAAAAGGTAGGATGAATGGAAACTACAGTATTTTTCCTGATAAAGAGAATTTGAGGACAAGTAATATAATAGTTCATTTTAGGAAACAAGATAGCTTCAGAAATAGAGTCAGAAAATTTGTGGGAATAAGGCAAACTGAAACTAATTTCCAGAGCGTAACCTGGAGAGTTCATTAGAATGATTTAAAACTAAAGTTTTTTTTTCTTAAACATTAGAATTGGACTATCAGAGTGATAGGTTTCAGTTCCAGTTGGGGTTAGTGTAAGCACTAGGGAAATGGAAAATTAAGGGTCCAACTGAAACTAAATCTTCGAATAACAAGTCGAGTTAGAATTAAGATGAATGTGAAATAGGAAACTGCTAACAATATTAAGATTAGGTTATAATTAGTGTGAGGGTTAGCCTCAATATTTCAGTTAGGGCTAGGGTTACAATAATGGCAGGATAATGAGTGAAACTACAAACTATTTTAAGAAAGATGAGTTAAATCAAAGGATGAATAAAAACTAATGTATTTGTGTGGCTTTTAGAATCCAAAGCCCATTAGTTCCAGGGTTAGGGTTACTTTTCTAATTCAGGTTAGGCTTAGGGTTAGGGAAGGGTAAGCTTTAAGGTAAAACTGAATTTTCTGCTAACACTTTCAAGTAAAATAAGTTTGAAACTTATTTTAATTCAAGTAAACTTACTGAAACTTATTGGAAACTTATTGAAACTCAAGTAAAATAAGTTTGAAACTACAGAGTTTCTCTAAGTTTTCTATGCAGGGTTCAATGGGGTTAAGTTTAGAGTTAGGTTTCTAGTAAGGTTTAGATATATAGTAAGGGTTAGGAACTAGAGTAGATTTTAAGTAAACCTGCAACTTCTTTTTGGAGATACAGGAGTTCTGTAAAAGTTAAAAATCAGTGGAAACTATGTTATTTTTCATGATATGAGGATTTGAGGTTAATGATTCATAATAGAGAACAAGATATATTTCAGATTCCAAGTCAGGGAATATGTAGAATTTGGAGCAAAGTGCAAATCATTTCAAAGACAGTGGGTATCTGTAAAGATGTATCTAAACTTGAGTATTTTCCATTAATTTTAGGATTGAGTTACTATTATCATCAAGGTTACTCTTAGGGTTGTGACCAGGATTAGAGTTAGGATTAGGGAAATTAAAGGTTGAGAACTTGAGTGAATTACTTCCCTAGTGTATGTATTGCACTATTCTAAGGCTTGAACTCAAGGCTTGGGTTCTGTTCCTGAGTTTTTGCTGTAGGCTAAGAGCCACGAATCCACTTCCAGCTTTCTTTGGCAGTAAATTGGAGATGAGAATCTCACAGACTTTCCTATCTGAGCTGACATTGAACTGAGATCCCCAGATACCTGCCTTCTGATTAAAGTTAAGATTAAAGGCATGAGCTACCAGTGCCCAGGAAAGTGATTGACTTTTATTGATTGTTTTTACTTATGTTCGAGATCAAGAGTTGAATTCACTCATTCTTCAAGGAAATAGAAGAGGCAATCCAAAAATTCATATGGAACAATAAAAGACCCCGAATAGCAAAAATGATCCTCAACAGAAAGAACACTGCTGGAGGAATATCAATACCAAATTTCAAACTCTACTATAAAGCCATAGTAATCAAAACAGCTTGGTACTGGCACAAGAACAGACCTCAGGACCAATGGAATAGAATTGAAAACCCAGAAATGAACCTACAGACCTATAGCCATTTAATCTTCGATTAGGGAGCTAAAAAAATAGAACGGAAGACAGACAGCCTCTTCAGTAAATGGTGCTGGCAAAATTGGTTAACTACTTGTAGAAAGCTAAAGCTAGATCCTTATATATCACCCTGCACCAGAATCAACTCCAAATGGAGCAAAGACCTCGGAGTCAAAGCTGACACTCTCAAAACATTACAGGATGGAATAGGAGAAACCCTAGGTTTCCTTGGCACAGGCCGGAATTGTCTTAATAGAGACCCCAAAACAGAAAAAAATCAAAGAAAGATTGGACAAATGGGATTGCATGAAGTTGCAGAGCTTCTGCATGGCAAAGGACATAGCTAGCAAGATCAATAGAAAGCCCACGGATTGGGAGAAGATCTTCACTAGCCACACAATGGACAAGGTTCTCATATTTAAAATATACTTGGAACTCACAACATTAAATCCCCCAATAACAAATCTTTAAAGAAACAACTGCCCAATAAATAAGTGGGCTAAAGACTTAAAGAGAAACTTCTCTGAAGAGGAAAGAAGGATGGCCAATAGACACATGAAGAAATGCTCAACCTCCCTAGCCATAAAAGAAATTCAAATCAAAACAACATTGACATACAACCTCACCCCAGTTAGAATGGCTAATATCAAGAACTCTAATAACAACAGATGCTGGAGGGGATGTGGACAGAAGGGAACCTTACTGCATTGTTGGAGGGAGTGTAAACTTGTTCAACCACTTTGGAAAGTGGTATGGAGGTTCCTCAAAAGACTCCACATAGAGCTCCCCTATGATCCAGCAATCCCACTTTTGGGCATTTACCCAAATGTTTACAAACAAGACCACACTAAAGCTTCCAGTACCACTATGTTTATTGCAGCACTATTTACTATAGCTAAGATATGGAACCAACCCAGATGCCCCTCAGTAGATGAATGGATCAAAAATATGTGGTATACATACATAATGGAATTCTATGCCTCCATCAGAAAGAATGACATTGCCCCTGTTGTTAAGAAATGGAAAGACTTGGAAAAAAATTGTATTAAGTGAAGTAAGCCAGGCCCAAAGAAACATAGGTCTCATGGTTTCCCTTATTTGCAATATCTAGTATATGTCTGAATCAAGCAGAAAAGTTCAGATAAGGTGATGTTAGGGAAATGAACCCTAAGATATGTATTCAAATGTTTTTTTCATTCATGTGATTGTTTCTAACACATCTATGAGATGATTTCTTTGTTGCTTTGTATGTCCCTCCCTCACGGTATAATCCCTGCTTTCACTGTATTTGATGTCGGTATAATTTGTGGAGGGGAAGGGGAAAAACAAATCGTTTAAATAGGGATACAGGTGGAACCATTGCAACAATGAGATGTACAAGTCGTTATGTCGAAAAGGAACTTTACAACTTTGGTGCGGGGGAGGGAGGCGGGAGTGGGGATAATTGGGTGGGGGGGGCAAGGGGCGGATGGAAAGGGATGAGAAGGGGAAACAAAGGAGGAGGCTACAATGCTTGATAAGAAATGTACTCATTATCTTGCCCATGTAATTTTCACCCCCCTGTACAGTGTTTTCACAATTAAAAGAAAAGGCTTGAATTCAGTATCTGACAGCTTTGCTCACTAGGTAGTACTCTGCCACTTGAGCCATATCTCCAAAAATGATTATTTTAAATAGCTGGAAATCATTAATTTTTCTTCATATAATATGCATCATTAGTGTTGTTCTGAAACTCATCCTAATGAAAAAAGATTTATAGACCCTAGAAATGATCTGAGCAGATTCTCATGCTCTGCTTCTAATGGCATAACATTTTAGGGACATGATTTTTTAATTATTATTTTAAGTAACAAAGGAGTTATCATTAAACAAAGCAGTTTATGCATATAATATACCTCGATCAATGACAACCCTTTCAACATTCTCATCCATCCCTCCTCTATGAACCTCTTCCTTTACTCTTCTTAATTTTGTAGGATATTTACTGGATTCCTCTCTGCACTTCACCCCTTTTCTTCTTTTCATTCTTCTCATCTTCCCCCTTCACCCCTCTTTTGACTACCCACTCCATATTATCCAGCAACTCTACTCCTAGGCATTTTCCTGAATGTTTACAAACTAGGATGTAGTAAAAGTTTCAGCACAACCATGCTTACTGAATCACCCCATCTACTCCTCAAGAGAGAAATGAATCAAGAAAATGTAATACACACACAAACACATGCACACACACACACACACACACACACACACACACACACACACGCTGGAAATTCTACTTACCCATCAGAAAGAATATTGTGCAATTTGTATCTCATTTCTCATTTCTTCTGCCTGGTATCCCATTGTTGCCGTACTGTCCCTGTACTGCAGTAACTGACACATGCAAACTGATGTAAAATATTGTCAGGGTTATTGGCTAGGAGTAGATTCCTGAATGAGTTCTTTGCTCATTCTCTTCATCTATTCATGACTTTGAATAGTGATTGTACAGATTCATTTGTACCATTTGCTACACACAAAAGAGATGAACCACTTGTACGTATATATACATATATGTATATACATACATACATGGATATATGCATTTTATGATTTCAAGAATTATGGAGCTAACAAAAACCATATGCATTTTCCTTCCTTTTCAACTCTTTCAAAGCCTAAATAACTTTGTCTGTTTTGAATACCTAATTTTAAAGAGAATGTCATCATCTCTGATCTGTCAGCGCCCTTGAAATTAATGTTCCAATAAAACAAAATTACTTAGGCTTTTTGGTGGAAGAGAAGAATATTACTAGGGTTTTATTCAGGGGTTCTCTGCTTGCTAGAAAGGACTTTGGTTGTATAGCACCAAGCAGCTCAACTACTGTTACCATAGTTCTAGTCGCTTTTATTTGCTTGAGGTCTTGAACTTTTTTCCCAGGTCTGATCTTAGATTGACTGAGACTTTGCTACAGATGCCTCCCACATAATTAGGTAGGATTACAGATATGAACCACGATGGCCAGATCATTTGTTGAGATGGCTGTCTTGGCAGTTATTTCTCTGGCCTGGCCTTAGACATTTCTGCTTCCCAATCAGCTAGGATTACAGATGTGGGCTACTATACTTGGTGTACATGACACCTTCCTTTTTTTGAGAGGTTTTTATTGTAAAAATACTGTATAGAGGGGTTATAGTTACATGAGCAAGGTAATGAGTGCATTTTCTATCAAGCATTGTTACCTCTTCCTGTTTTTCCCCTACCCTCCCTTCCTTCCCACCTTCACAACTACACTCCCTCCTCCCCCCTTCTCTGCCTCCCTGCCTAAATTGTAAACTTCCTTTCTCAACATACTGTCTTGTGCATCTCATTGTTACAATGGGTCAGCCTGTATCCCTGTTTAAACATTTTGTTTTTTCCCTTCCCCTCCCCAAGCTAGAGAAGTGTGTATACAAGATGCAGGGCACCGACATCAAATACAGTGAAAACAGGGATTATACTCTGTGGGAGGAACACACAAAGAAACAAAAAAAAAATCACAATTTAGATGATAAACCACTATCTTGAGGTTTACTTCGCTTCACATCATCTTATCTGATCATATATACATAGCTTTTGAACTTTTATACTTGTCCCAGACATATACTAGTTATTGCAAATAAGGGAAATCATAGTATCTATGTTTCTTTGGGTCTGGCTTACTTCACTTAATATAATTTTTTCCAAGACTCCACTTAGAGTTCTCCTATGACCCAACAATCCCACTTTTAGGCATTTACCAAATCATCACAAACAAGACCATACTAAGCTACCAGCACAACGATGCTTATTGCAGCATAATTTACCATAGCTAAGATATGGAACCAACCCAGAGGCCCCTCAGTAGATGAATGGATCAAGAAAATGTGGTATATATACACAATGGAATCCTATACCTCAACAGAAAGAATGCCATGGCTCCATTTGTTAGGAAATGGAAAGGCTTGGAAAAAATTATATTAAGTGAAGTAAGCCAGGCCCAAAGAAACATAGGACTCATGGTTTCCCATATTTGCAATAAGTAGTATATGTCTGAGACAGGTAGAAACGGTCAGATAAGTAGATGTTAGGCAAAATGAACCCCAAGATAAGGATTCAAATGATTTTTCTTTCTTGTGATTATTTCTAACTTATAAGATGATTTTTTTGTTGCTTTGCATGTCCCTCCCCCATGGTACAACCCCTGTTTTCACTGTATTTGATGTTGGTATAATTTGTTGAAGGGAAGGGAAAAAAACAAATTGTTTAAATAGGGATACAGGTGGACTCATCGCAACAATGAGATGTACAAGACGTTATGTCGAAAAAGGAAATTTACAACTTTGGCTTGGGGTCCGTAGGTGGGGGGGGGGGGGTGGATGGGAAGGGATGGGTAGGGGAAACAAAGGAGGAGGCAACAATTCTTGGTAAGAAATATACTCATTACATTGCCCATGTAATTGCAAACCCTCTGTATGGTATTTTCCCAATAAAAAAGAGAAAATGTCTCTGTGTGTGTGTGTGTGTGTGTGTGTGTGTGTGTGTGTGTGTGTATGTATATATATATATATATATATATATCGTATTGTATATATGTATATGTATATGTATATGTATATATATATATCATTGTATATATGTATATGTATATGTATATGTATATGTATATGTATATATATATATATAAAACCATAGGTCTTGTAGTTTCCCTTACTTGCAGTAACTAGTACATTAGTACATGGTATCATATGACCATATAAGATGATATTAAGTGAAATGAACCCCAAGAGAGGGACACAAATGATTCCATGAGATTCTTACCTCTATATAATCCCCCAGAGAAAGTTGGAAGGGGAGTTATGGTTCAATTATTGAGCACCACCCTTTAGGTGGTGAGAAGGTAATGTATTGATTTTAAACCACAATATCAGCACTCAAAAAAGTTGATTTCTTTTCCTTGAGGTTTTTATTAATTTGCTCAGAAAATAATCAACATTGAATTTATGTTTAGTATTACTATCAAAATCATGTTATATTTATTGATGTTATTCTTTATTTTCCTAAATTTTACTTACACATTAATATCCAGTAATGGAAAGAGATGATCAGTGTTTCACAAGTTTTTATGGCAGTTGAATATATGGATCAGAGACGCTTACAAGGAGTTTGGACTGAAAATAGATATGTGCAAGCTCTTCACAAAAATAAATTATAGTTGAAGAACTTGTGGCCCTATATGAAAGAAAATAAAGAAATCAGCAAGGAAAGATAAGGTATGATTCTGGAAAGCACACAATTTTGGAAGATAAAAAACCAAGGAATATATGTAGCTTTTGGTAAGAACTTTGTAATCCACAGACACATTTTATTTCTTATTTCTACTGTAAGGCATTTCAGTTAACTTTATTTTACAAAGTTAAACATGATTGGCATTTAATACTAACTAGCTTCTGTCTCAGGTGAGCAATTATTCTAGCCAGGTGCCAGGGGTTCATGCCTATAATCCTAGCTACTCCGAGGGCTGAGGTCTCTAGATCCTAGTTCAAAGCCAGGTTGGAGAGGAAAGTTGGTGAGACTTTTCTGTTCAATTAACCATGAGAAAACTGGAAGTGGCATTGTAGCTCAAAGTGGCAGCACTAGCCTCGAGTAATAAATTTCAGATACAGAACCCAAGTTGTGAGTATAAGTTCTCTGAAATTATTCTTAAAATAATTGTTCTCAGGATTTCATTAACTTGTCTAGAAGAATGTTTTAAACCTAGGGATTTTTTATTTCATGTAGTCAGCATTGATTTTTAAGATGTGCAGAGAAAAATTATTTAAAGTCAGAACTGGTTTGTATTGCTTTGTATTATGCATTGCCTCTACACACAGAGATCTGCTGGAAAGCAGTTGGCCAAATCCTGGCTGTTGGCAATGAATATGGAAATGTGTTTCTTTGAGCAAATAAACAAAATTTGTAATGGCAGCCTTTATAATATCTTAATTGTAACAAAATTAATATTATTGCTATTATTATTTTTTGTCGGTTTTGGTGCTTGAATTCTGGGCCTGGGTGTTGTCCCTCAGCATTTCAGCTCAAGGCTAGCACTCTACTACTTGAGCAACAGTGCCACTTCACATTTTGTGAAGAACCTTTAGTTGGAGATAAGGGTCTCACAGACTTTCTTGCCCAGGCTGGCTTTGAATAGAGACCCTCAGTTCTCAGCCTCCTTAGTAGCTAGGATTACAAGTTTGAGCCACTGGGGCCCAGCAGTAAAATTATTTTGAAAAGAAAAACCCACGATTCTATCCTTAAACAATTACAATCTGGCAAGTGTATTTGTAACGTTAGTTGTATCAAGTAACCATAGGCAGCAATCATTTTTAGATCTCATTATGTCCTGTCCAATGCCAGATAATATTTCATTAATTTGTTTTTTCCTAACAAAGTTCATTATGAATTCTCAACAGCACAATTTTCTAGTGAGTAAAAAGAATTATTCAACATATTTATTTCAACAAACAGCATTTTGCACTTTTTAAAAAAATTTTTCCAGTCCTGTGGCTTGAAATCAGGGCCTGGGCACTCTCACTGAGTTAATTTTGTTCAAGGTTAGTACATTACCAATTGAGCCACAGCACCACTTCCAGTTTTTCTGCTTATATCATACTGAGGAATCAAATCAAGTGCTTCATGCATGCGAGGCCAGCACTCTACCACTAACCACATTCCCAGTCATTGGGTCCTGGTATATTTCCCCTTCTAGATTAATAGAAACATTCCAGGTTCCGAACTTGAAGCTGATCCCTGCCATCCAATAACATCACATTGTTGTGAATAGCACTAACTGGCCTCATGAGTATAGCAGCCAGCTGGAGCTCAGCTATCTTATGGCCTTGGCCTCCAACAATGTAATCATTTCTGTGCACAGACTGAAAACTGTCATAGGTAAGTTTGATATATTCCATCCTATTCTCAGTGACTTGCCATTCTCAGCTTTGTATGCTTTAAATTCTGTTAAACATTAATTACTATTTCCCATCATTCTCAAATGTAACATACATGTCTTACTTTAAAATTTATTCAAGCATTCAAAAATGTTAACGTAGTTGCTGTCCATTAGTGGTTAATGTTTTTAAACCTAGCTACTTTAGAGGTCAAAAACTGAGTATCTTGGTTTAAAGCAGCCCATGCAAAAAAATCTGAGATATTTCTCCAATTCAGAAACCAAAATTCAGAAGTGGAGATGTGGCTCAAGTCGTAGAGTGTCAGCTTTGAGCAAAAAGACTAACCAAGTATAATTGGTCTACTTCAGACTCACTTACTTATTCATGGAGCACACACACACACACACACACACACACACACACACACACACACACACACACACACACACACAATGTACATTCTCCTAGACTCCCCTTCTTGAGCAGTATTCAATGCCATTAACTTAATGCATGTTTTCCAAATTATTATGGTAGGGATTAATCTACATTTGTATTTATGATAATGCATTTTTTGTACTTTTTCTTTTTCATTTTTTTGGTACTTATGTGAGAGAACAGTGTTTTGTGAAGACTAGATAGAAATCAATGTGTCAGTAAATAGATAGTGACAGACTGAAAGATGCAGATAATACCACTTGAAATTTTATTTCTCCAAATTTAAATATATGTGCATATGTATGTATTTAAAATTTCTGCCAAGATTTTATTTCCATTAACAATGATCTATTTGTTCCATTATATGAATTTAATATATTGTGTGTTTCATAGCAGATTAATACTTATAGAATTTCTTTCCTTTGCAGACAAGGTTCTGCAGTGTAGACCAGGCTTTCTTTAACTCCTAATTCTTCTGTGTCAGGTTTCTGAGTAATGATTGGCATTACCATGTGGTAGCATATTACCATGTCCAGCTATATTATTTACATTTTGTACAGTAGAATATTAATGTGAACATCTTTAAGCCACATATCTTCATGAGCATGAATGAATTTCTTGCAGAAAATGTTATAAATAGACTTAATGAGTGAAGCTAATTATGGTAGACATGCCTGTAATCCCAGCACCCAGGAGGATTGTAAGCTTAAGAGAAGCCTGAGCTACACAGTAAGTCCCTTTTAAAACAAAACAACTGTTGAGCTTGGAAGAGGGAAAGTATTGTTAAGTGGGGTGATAGGAACATACAAAATGTAGTGTGTGTGTGTGTGTGTGCTTGTGTTGGTCCTAGGGCTTGAACTCAGGACCTGGGCACTGTTCCTGAGGTTTATGCTCAAGTCTAGCACTCTACCACTTGGACCAAACTCCACCTCAAGCTTTTTTAGAAGTCATTGGAGATGAGTCTGATCCAGTTTCCTGTTCAGGCTTAGAACCTTGATCTTCTTTCTCAGCCTCTTTTGTAAGTAAGATTACAGGAGTGAGTCTGTAGTAGTTGTTGTATTATTGTTAAGTAATATAGTAAGCATCATGCCAGTTTATGCTCCTTCCAGCAGTGCTTGAGTGTTGCACACACACCTAAGGTAAAACCCACTCCATGTTTGATGACATCCAGATCTCATAATCCCGTGAGATACATATTGTTATGCTCACTTTACCTATGAAGAATTTGAGCTCCAGAGAGTTAGGTTAAGTTTGAGTTCCCATCTAGTATACAGTGGAGCCTGTATTCAAGCTCAACTAGGTCTGTTTATTTCAGAAAACACGGAGTCATCATGTGTTCTAGTCAACATGTGTTCTAGCAAGTACTGCTCATTGCAAGTACAGTTCTGTGCCTGACAGATTACCTTTCTCTCTCTTTAACTGTTTGCACTCCTTTTCATAAGCTAGGGAAGCACAAGTGATGAGAAGAGCCATTTTTGAAGGGGAAATTGATAATGGGGTTTGAACTTGGTATCACATACATATTAGTCAGATCTTCCATTTGAGTTATGCCTCCAGCACTCTATTTCTGTTTTATTTTTTGTAGTATTATTACAAAGGTGAGCTACACAGAGGTTATAGTCATTGAAGTTGGTTCTGATTATATTTCTTTTTTTTAAAATGTCACCCATTCCCTTGCTCTCTCAATTTTTCTCTCTCACTGGTTTGGTTTTATTAACCTCCTCCTCCTCCTCCTCCTCCTCCTCCTCCTCCTCCTCCTCCTCCTCCTCCTCCTCCTCCTCCTCCTCCTCCTCCTCCTTCTTGAGATCTAGAGGGAATAGTCATATATTGTGGCAATGACTACATTTCTTTTGTCTTTGTTTTTGTTTCAGTCAGTAATAAGGCTTGGACCCAGGGCCTGAATACTGTCTCTGAGCTCTTTTACTGAAGAATGGCACTCATATTGAGCCACAGTTCTACTTACCTGAGTGCATTTCTTTTTGGACAATGTTAACCTTTCCCTTCATCTCTTCCAGTTTTCCCATCCTTCCCTACAAACAAGTTGCATCGGTCATTTTCAGCATAGTACCAATTGAATATCACTGTTGCACATGTTCATTGTTTGTCTCTCCTTTTGACTGCCCCTTTAACTTTGCAAAGAGAGATAAATGAAGAAACATGACAAAAATGAAATAAAATAAAGAAAAATATCTTGTTTCTGTTTCCTGGTCAGTGGTTCTTTTTGAGATAAAATGTGTGTGTGTGTGTGTGTGTGTGTGTGTGTGTGTGTAGTTGGGCTTTAACTCAGGGAACTGACCTTTAGTTTTTTTTACTCAAGGATAACAGTGTGTGTGTGTGTGTGTGTGTGTGTGTGTGTGTGTGTGTGTGTGTGTGTGTGTGTGTGTGTGTGTATGCATACTGGGGCTTTAACTCAGGGAGCTCACCTTTAGCTTTTTAACTCAAAGGTAACAGTCTATGACTTGAACCAAACTTTCACTTCTTGATTTTGAGTGGTTATTTGGAGATCAAAATTTCACAGATTTTTCCTACCTGTTCTAGCTATAATCCACTTTCCTCAGATCTCAGCTTTATAAATAGCTAGAGTTACAGGTGTGAGCCACTGGTGATGCTTGGCCTACCTTCTTTTTGTTAAGTAGTTGAAATGTAAAAGACAGTTGCAACCATAGTAAAAAAGAAATCCATTTAACTTTCCCAGCTTCGTTAACTTCTAAAACTTTGTCACATTTGATATGTACAGAAAAACATTTTTTGTAAATGCTCCTGCAATTTGGTTTTCATCTGGGTTTTTTCCTCATAATGAACTTGATTTTATAGCTTTTTACCTACTAAATATTGATGAGAATATGTCCAGAGGGCATTAATGACCTTTTGCTGGCTTTCATAAGGAAATGGTGCAAGCTAACACTTGTGATATATTTGTGTGTAGGACCTCAATGATATATCCACATTCTTAGCCAGAAGACAGTAGTGCCTGTTATAAATCATCTAGATCTGGCAAAACCCTGACACAGGCCTTGTTACCACCTCCTGTAGTTCCTCTTAGAGTGCAGACCTGCCTCTCCAGTGACCATGACAGAGCCCTGCTAGAGGTTCTCAGGATACAGCCAAGGTCACCAGTCAGGCTTGGCACCTACTGCTTCCTATGATGCAACTACACAGAAAATGTTAGGTCCTTAAGCTGTCATCAGTCCCGAGAGTTCTTCCTAGAACATTCGATCCTAAGAATTAAGGAGACATCAAAGTCTCTCTCCCTTGTGCCTGTTGTGGACATGTATTTCTTCTGCTGCTGTCATCTTCTGTGGAAAAAAATGATCTGAGCTCTATAAGCCATTTTGCTTATTCAGGTCCTTAGGGTAAATCTGGCTTTTATACTTAGACAAAAAGAAATGTAGTGATAAAAAATAGCAAAGTTAACATTTTTTCTAGTCTATTTATTACCCAAATATGTTTTCAAATCCTACCAATAATTCTTATTAGTAAGAGGCACTTAATTAGCAGTCACTTTCTCAAACTCCTAAGTTCCTCAGTGAGCTGTGCGAGAGAAACCACAGCAGGTTTCAGGGGTCCTCCAGACTAACTTCTTGCCCAGGGAGGAGTGCTTCCAAATTAAACAAAGAATAATTCTTAAATCTCAGATTACATGTCCTAGCTATACATACCAAAGAAAGCTAAGAACAAGAGATTAGTCTAACTTGGGAACAATGAAGATCACAAACACGAATTCTATGTTAACAGAAATGAAAAGAAATTTTCCTTTATTCATATAATACAATAAAAAGCTCTACTTTTCTCATTATCACTTAATTGTGGTTGTATGTACTCAATACTAGCTTCTTGAAAGTCCTAAAAACTCTTTGACACAAACTCAGAAGTTCCATTGGTATTAACTTGATATTTTATGAAAAATTCTTACTTTTTATATTTTTAAAAATCTATTTTATTATAAAGATGCTATACAGAGGGGTTACATTTACATGAGTAAGTTACATTTCTCTTTGAAACTTGTTACCCACTCAAGTGTTTTTCTCCCTGTCTCTTCCCTCCTCTCCTTCCCACCCCCATTACATTGTAAAGTTAATTTCTGCCATAGTGTCCTGTGAGTATCATTGTTGCAATGGATCACCATTTGTACTTCTTTCAGCATTTTGTTATTTCCCTTCCCTTCCCCCAATCAGATAAAGGCATATACAGGATGCAGGGTACCAGAATCAAAGACTGGAATTGCCATGGATAAATCCAATTGGAAAAGAAAAACGACATAAAGTAAGAAGAAAGAACTAGCTGCAGTACATTGGCTACATCAAGCTTGACAACTAAACAAAAGAAGACCTGCTATTTCTATGTCTTGGCGTTATTTCAGTTAGCATCAATTTCTCTGCTCATATATATATTCATAACTCCTGAGCTATTATGATCCACTTTCAGGAGTAACAGGCTAATGCTATTCATTGCAAATGAGGGAAATCATAGAGCTCTTGTTTCTTTGGGCTTGGCTTGATTAACCTAGTATGATTTTTTCCAAGTCTTTTCATTTTCTTACAAAAGGGACGATGTCATTCTTTCTGATAGAAGCATAAAATTCCATTGTGTAAATATACCACATTTTCTTGATCCAGTCATCTATTGAGGGGCAAATGGGTTGTCTCTATATCTTAGCTATGTGTAACAATGCTATAATGAACATAGTTGTGCTGGTAGCTTATTATACCCTAGTTTGAGATCATTTGGATAAATGCTGAGGAGTGGGGTGGTTGGATCTTAGGTGAGTTCTATGTTTAGTCTTTTGAGGAACTTCCATTCTGCTTTCTAGAGTGGTTGAACCAGCTTACATTCCTACCATCAGTGTAGTAGTGTTCCTATTTAGCCACATCCACCCCAGCATCTGTTATTATTTGTTCTCTTGATAATAGCCATTCTAACTGGGGTGAGTGGAATCTAAATATGGTTTTGTTTTTGATTTGCATTTCTTTTATGACCAGTGATGGTGAGCATCCCCCTTCTCTTTCCAATAGGCCACACTATTAGAAGTTTCTGGTGTCTCAACAGAGGCATAGAAACTTGTAATATTGTGTGCTTTTTGTTGTACATTCACTTCACTTGGAGCTTTCAATGACTCCTATAATTTACAGGAAAGGTTTATACCAATTACCTTACTGAAAAAAACACTGATTTTCAAAAAGCATAGAAAAAATCTCTTTGTCAGGGGTCCCAGTGAATATTAAGGAAGTTTCTTTAGTGGAAAATTTTATTTGGTTACTTATTCGTTATGTCATTTTAACACATGTTGAATTTGGGGCTTCCCCACCAAATCTTAAACTAGCAGCTGTGTTGCCTCATTGGATTTTGCTTCAAAAGTTACAAAATATTCTGACATATTTTTGGTTTGGTGTTTGGGCGGTGGCTTTTGGAGTGCTAGTGGGCCTGTACTCAGGCTTGAACTGAGGGTCTGGAGCTCTAGTTTAGATTGTTTAACGCACTGCTGTCACTGTGCCACTCAAACCACATATCCACTTCTGGCTTTTTCTACTTAATTGAAGGTAAGAATCTTGAGGATTTATTAGCTTAGGTTGGCATCAAACTGTGATCCTCAGATCCCACACTTGTGAGCAGCTAAGATTACAAGAATAAGCCAGATGTTGGATATATTGTGCTTCCTATGAAACCTAAAAAAGGGCACATAATACTGAAGCATGTGTGTAAGGTTATGTATTTCAAACTTACTGAGAAAAATATACCCGTGTGTGTGTGTGTGTGTGTGTGTGTGTGTGTGTGTGTGTGTACATAATATAAATGTGCAGAGGGAAATGAGGATGTATCTGCTGATTTTGAGGAAAGATTTCACCTGGGGCTTTTCAAAGACTGAACACTGTACAGAATGCTTGAGATTAAAGGTGAGGTAAATGATGTCATCATCTTATCTTTCTACATCCCTTGCTAACATTTGCATATACTATGGTGTTGTAATGATTATTTTGTGTATGAGAACGAGTACTGGGGCTTGAATTCAGGACCTAGGTACTGTCACTTAGCTTTTGTATATGATGCTAGCACTCTACCATTTGAAGCACAGCTCAGCTTTCTGCATTTGCTGTTTATTTATTTTTTCAAACTTCCTTTGATTATTTATATTTTCACTTTCTTTTTTGTTTTTTTTTATTGTGAAAATACTGTACAGAGGGTTACAATTGTATGGGCAAAATAATGAGTACATTTCTTATCAAGAATTGTAGTCTCCTCCTTTGTTTCCCCTTCCCATTCCTTCCCATCCTCCCCCTGGACCACAACCAGTTCTCTCCCCGACCAAAGTTGTAAAGTTCGTTTTCGACATAACGACTTGTACATCTCATTGCTGCAATGGGTCCACCTGTATCCCTAATTAAATGATTTCTTTTTCCCCTTCCCCTTCACAAATTATACCAACATTAAATACAGTGAAAGCAGGGGTTATACTGTGGGGGAGGGACATACAAAGCAACAAAAAATAATCTTATAAATGTGTTAGAAACAATTGCATGAAAGAAAAAAAAATTTGAATACATATCTTCGGGTTCATTTCCCTAACATCAATTTATCTGGGAAGATGGCTCAGTAGTAGAGTGCTTGCCTTGCATTTACAGTTTAATTGGAGGTAAGAATTGTTTTTGTTCAGTTGGCTTTGAACTGAGTTCCTCATATGTTAAGGTTCTGAGTAACTAGTTTTACAGGCCTGAGCTTCCAATGCCTAGCTTTTCATTATTAATTTTACAAGCTACATGCTCACACACATTCCTTGCATTAAAAAAATCTCACTGTTTAGGCTGACTGACAAGATGTGAGGAAAGATGGTTGAGTGGATAAGTTACCAAATGGGCCTCTAGCCTCATTAACATCATTCTGGCAGTAACTCACATTTCAGTGTGTGAGTACATATTTCCACTTTCACTTGGCCTTTATTAACTGCCTTTTTGAACTGTTTTTGGTACATCTTTTAAACATTATCTCCCAAACAGGAGATATTATGTGAATGTATTTGATAATATTTCAGATGGGGGTGGTCTTGTGTGTCTGGATGTCTGTTGTCTGAGGCCGTCCAGCTGGGCTTCAGGTACAGAGCTAATGCTTCCTGTCTGCTGGTTGCAGAGAGGAAGGTTTTCTTCCTGGCCAGGCTTTGATTTGAGATCCTTTCATCTTAGACTTCTAAGTAGCTAGGATAACAAGCATGAACCACCACCAACTGGCTTGTTTTAGAAGCATTCATTGCTTTTCATTCATTCCTTTTTTTCCTGGAAGGTTGATCTAGACAGGCTGCTTGTACCTCATGATAAGGTGATTTGAATAATACCCTTTGCCTCTGGCATTTCTGAAACTCATTTCCTCAGTTCTAGGCAAATGAATTTGTTCTAGAGTCAATAGCATTTTTCTTCTGAGTTGTTAGGTAACTTAATTAATCTCTTATCCTTTGCTTTCGCAAAGCAATCCGGATGTTTCTGTAAAACCCTACTTCTTGAGAGTATTATAGAAGTATCATGTGCACACTTCATATAGTCTCTCCTTTTATAATAATATGTTACAAGATTGGGTGGAAGAATTATGACTATTGAATTTAATTTGATAACCACTCTAGAATTTTTAAGCCTTAATGCTTATTAACTCAAAGGAGGATTAAAAACATTCAGAATAGTGGAATGTGACTACTACTCATTTGATGTATGTGGAAAGATGATCAGAATTCTTATGATTAATAAAATATATCTTCAAATTTCCAGTGGCTGACTTCTATGCTAACTGCGAGGAGACACTGGTGATGCCAGGGCTTTGAAAGCTGGTAATGAAGCAAAATATTAGGGAGAACATTTGGTAAGGATATAATTTCCAAGGCTCATAACAAATAAATTGAAGTAGAATGCTAAGAGATGAATGACTGAGCACCAAATTTTATTTGTTGACTTCTTTGTGATGTCCTGGGATTTGGACCTAAGGCCTAGGTGCTGTCCCTTTGTTTTTTCCTCAAGGCTAGTGCTCTACCTGTTGAACCACAGCTTCATATCCATATTTTTGGTGATTAATTGAAGATAAGCTTACCAAATTTCCTCTTTAGGCTTCCTTAAAACTGATCCTCAGATATCAGCCTCCTGAGTAAGTAGGATTCAGATTGTAAGCCACCAGAGCCCAGCTAGAATCACATTTTAGAAGTATTCTTTTGGTGAATCATATGTGTCTGACTACTACTTTAGCACGTTGGTTCCAGTGGATCATGTCAGATTTATACTAAAATCAGAAATTTTCATCTTGTAATCTGCAGCATCCAATATCTATCTAATTTTTTCCTATTTTCATTTCTGACCTCTGTTTTCTTCATTGTACCTTTCCATTCTTACTTCACAAGCAAGCATGCCAGTGCTGTTTTCCTTTTCTGAAGCAAGTCAGGTTCATTCCCATCAATGGGGGATGTACTTGCTGTTCTTACTGCCTGGAGTACCTGCTCCTAAATAATTGCCTAGATGATGGCTCTCATATCAACTATCTCTTGTTCAGGGATGTCTCCTCCCATCCCCACTGTGAAGTTGTTGCTACAAAATCACCAATGTCATGTCTCTGATTTATAGAAATTATCATTATGATTTCTGGTTTTCTTTTCAGCATGAAATTGGTGAGGAGAGAGCCACATTCACTTCTGTTTCTCCAACACCTGTAATAGTGCCCAGTCCGTAATGCTCAGGAGCCTTACATGGAGATCAGTCTTTTCCAGCTCAATTTATCCTAGCTTCTCTTTAGAACAGCTCTTCAAGCTGAAGTGTGGTGGCTAGTAGTCATTCCCTCTCATTCTTTGTGCTTTTTGGTGTTGTTGAGTCCACTTCAGGGCCAAACCAGTGCCTGACACTTATTTGTTGCTATGGCAAAGGTGGTTGTGACATCATAGAAATAATGGCCATTCTTTTGGGTATCTGTGTGAAGACACCCACCCACACAATTTCCCCAATATATGTTTCTCCTTTGCCCAGAAGTGCACTCACCAATTCAGCAACCAAACTGTCACCCAGTTCCTGATGCACTCAGAGTATGTTTCCATTTCCTTTAAAAAAAGAAAAATTCAAGACATGCTTTGATGATTTGTCATTGAATTACTGAAACAGAGTATATAATTTTATGTATTTGTAAGTCTTTGTCCATCTCTCTTGAGCCCTTGTCATATTTCTATGTGTTTGCAGCTTGGGAAGGGAAATAAGGTTTAATTCAGTATAGTCAGAGACTATAGTTCAGAAGGCTCTTTTTAGACCCTTTTGGAGGGAATGCCAACATTCCATCTGATGTTCTACAGATGGCCATCTTGGTACAGGACATGAGTAGACTGTCATAAGACAAGAATCTTGTCCTGATTTCCACTGACTTTACTCTGTGGTCAAGGAGTGTGATCCCACTGTGATCTCCTCTGAAAATCTAAGGCAATGGGGATAAGAGAGACTAAAACTCAGAACCCAGCTTCCCACATCACTAGGATTACAGGATTGAGTCTCTTGGACTCAACTCATAGCTGCTTTTTTATACATGGTGTAGTCAGTTTCATTATAGTCACTTCTTAGACCTATATATACAAATATATGTATATGTTTATTCATCTATTTATAATCAGTGTTAGATCTAGAAACACACAAATATATATTCATATAATTATAATCAAATTATATCACTACTTTCCCCAATAATATTTTACACTAATGTTTTGTGAAATAAATACTCAAGACTAAAAATTTAAATGCCTTTGTAGCTTGAAAAATCATATTCAATCTTACATATTATACAATATACTATATATAACATAAAGACTATAACGTATGTTTACATATAACTGATTTGTGTTATTTTTCTTCCTGATTTTGTGTTGGTTCATCTATGTAAGCCTTTTTTCTTTTATTGATGATGGCTTTTATTTTCCAGTATATATATATTCTATATATTTTGTCAAATATTTTCAGCCCTAAGTAGATTTTTATATTACTGGAGTCAAATTTTTCTTCCATATTTACCCAAAGCACAATGAAGATGTATACAGATTTGAACTCACTATTGGAAGAGCGTCCCACATACCCTATATGTATTGTGGCATTTGTCCCAATTGACAGAATAGATTTTTAGGACATCTCATCTGCTGTCCTAGACCTTTTGTAGCCACCTTATCACCCCATGCAGGCATGGCCTGGCTTCTTTGCAGCTCCCTGTGCATTTAACAGTTCCCTTTATATGCAGTAAAACCCCCTGTCACTCTGTGTTTTCCCCTCAACAGAACACATATGCACAATGCTTCAGATTGTAGGCTTAAAAAGAAACATATTTAGGATTCATGAATCTAGAATATATCAAAAACATTGACATTTTAAGAAAGTTAGAAAAATAAATAGAATGAACATTTTACAACAATCAGAACAAAAAGAAAAATAAAGATTTTCCCAGGAAGGGGGAAGGGAATTTCTAAATCTAGACTGGCTTCTAAGTTACCTTCAAGCATAATTTCTGCCTCAGAGTCCTCAAAGGGATTTACTTCTCATTAAAGACAAGATTTTCTTCCAGGGGGAGACAGATTCTAATTTCTCAATTGAAAATTGGAGCCCTTGCAGGAGGACAGATTGGTCTGGGTATTCTGTGAGGAAAGATTCCCTTTCCTCAACTGAATCTAGATTTTGGACCTCACTTAATGGTTTTCCTGAACATAGACTAGGGTAATTTTCCATTAGCACACATTTATCCTGCACACCAAGATGTGTCTTTTTGACTGGTTTGGAGCCGATCTAGGTGGACTGTGAATATCAATGGAAGTCATTCTGGATTATCTTCTTTCTTGGTGATATATGCAGGTACACCTGCATCACATGTGGGGTTCAGAACCAGTGGGATGTCCAGAGGACTCAAAACCTGCTTGAGCCTTTCTACAAATTCAAAGAAAACCCCTCTATGTTCACATGCTTTCTGGAGATCAGTGATGGCTTCCGATCTCTATCAGTCAACATAGATGACATCACTGATGGATTCTTTATCTGGAGTTCTGCAGGAGCTGCTCTACGGTAATGCCAACCTGAGCATGGAAATAGGTACAAGAGTCTTAGAACTGTAGAAGTTAAGGTGTGAATAAACTTTCATGAAGATCTAATGGGAGAAGCTGTAGAACTTGAGTATGGACTGAACACTGATGAGAAGTTAGGGTGTTTCTAATGAGTGGCTGCTTCCAAGTTCTTTCAAAAGGAGAACAGATATTACCCAGCAAAGAATATCCATAAAGGCATATTTTGCTAAGCTGGGGTGTATTAAGGGCTCTTGGCCAATCACTCACATCCCTAGAGACTCAGGTTCCATCTCTACACACCAACTCTAAGGCATCTAAACAAGGACTTCTTCCTCTTTTCCTTGGTCTAATGGATCATGTGTTCCTCCATCTGAATTTGTAAGCTCCAGAAGAATATGTAAGCAGAAGAGCAAGTGTGAAGAGGGCATGTTGAGCTTGACATACTGTGTAAGTTCTTTCAAGGTGTCATAGTTCTTGTGGTCATAGAAATCATCAAGGTAGAAGACCATCATCAGAGGGAAGATGGAACAAAACATATTGGTGACAAGGAAAATGAGAGCCACCCTCCCCGTCCTGAGCCTTGTACTAAAGCATTTTTCTGGCGGGATGTGCACGTTGGGAAGTGTGAAGAGACTCCTGCAAGAAGGATGTTCCTCACAACCCACTTCTAGGAATTTCTCAAATACAATCCTCTAAAATTCCCCATGTGATAGGAGGAGAAAGTTGTTTCCCCACTGAATCTGACTTGTTATACACAGTCCTCCTTGTCATCCATTAGAGTCCAAAACCACTATCACATCCACAACTGTGTAATCTGCTATCCAATGGAGTGCCAAGCCCCAACCCCCAGGTGAAAATCACAACTGGTGTGCAAAGAAGAAAGTTGACTTTGATTCAGAAACCTCAAAGATACCCAGTTTTCAAGGACAGAATTTCTCTTTGTGCCAACATCCACTTACTTCTTCATCTTGATCATCTTCCTCTCAGTTATGGTAGAAGGATTTATACCAATGGGAGGAGAGGAGGAGGCTAACGGTATGCTTCTCCTTTTCTGAAATAACAGAACACACATGGGACTGGCTAAGTCCCAAATGGCAAAGTAAACATGACAGACAAAAAGTGGAGATATGTCTATACAATTTCATGCAAATTCTGTGAGGATGCTTATATGGATCTGTCCAAATAAGTGCACAATGGCTCATGCCTCTAATCTTGCTAATCAGGAGGGTGAGATCTGAGGATCACAGTTTGAACCCAGTCTAGTTTGTAAAATTCTAAGGACACTTATCTTCAATTAGCCAGCCTAAAGCCAGATCTGGACGTTGGGCTCAAATGGCTGAATGCTACAAACGGGACAGCTATCAGGCCCCAAATTCAAGTTCAAGATGCATCCTTGCTTCTGTCTATATTCCCTCAAGGCGTCCAAGATAGTGATTTCCTAAGTGAGGGTGGACGTTGGGGGGCACTGACCATTCCTTTAATCCTAGTCTCTCAGCAATCAAACTGCTAAGGCTCCACTAGCTTCTGAGGCAAATGAATGTTCTGGCAGCCCAGTCCTAAGGAATTAGCTGGGAGTGCACTTCTTTGTCTCAAGCCAAGTTCCTGTGATAAGACCTCAGTGAAACAGTCTCAGAGAAGTATCAAGTATTCCAATAATCTGCTGGGGGGGGGGGCGAGGTAATCATCAGCCCTGGGTTTGAAAGAGCAACACTCATTTTTTAAACAGAATATCCAGCAACTGCTCCATTGTCCCCGACTCTCTATAGTGGTGGGGGAAATTTCCAACATAGAAGAGATCACCTTTCTGATAGGCAGGGAACAGGTCCATTGCCAGCATTTCCAACAAGCCTGAGTCCATGCCCTATATATCATAAGGCACATTAAGTGTTTTGGCTGACTCGTCACACTGAGGCCGTTAAAAGAATGGATCTTTGAAACATGGAAACTGGTGTACACTTCAAAATGAGTAACAGAGTGGATTGAAAAGTACACAGTAAATATTTTCTCAGTATACACATATAAAAGCACACAAGAAGAAAGTTGTACTATGGGTTATGATGAGATTAAATAGGTTTCCTGTCATAGTTATACCTGGCCTAAGTTGACTTGTGATTCCCTTGGTTTGTTCTTATAAAAAGGCCTGAGACATTGGATTTGTGGTTTGGCACTGATCCAATGTCTGCAGCATCGAGTAAGACACTCACACCACTCATGCCTGAGACTTGAGCCTCTTGAACTTTGAAAACAACACAGGAACATCTTTCTGTTCCTGAGCTACAGGCCTAGTGAGCTGGCTTCAGCTGACTGTAGGTTACAGTTGCGTGGCTCTCAGAGTTCTATATTCTATTCCATTGTGAGGGAGGTAGTGTCATCTCTCAGAGCCCAATGATCCAAGCTGCTTGCTCACATAAGACCATTCCAAAGACAAACTGGAGGCTGAAATCTCCCTTCCCATATCATTCTATATACATGTGGACATTATCAAATCCCAACATCCTCAGCTAGGCCTATGAACCAGCATGATCTCAGCCTCAAGGAATCCTTCCTAGGTCAGATCCAGGCCTTATTTGTCACTATTCCTTTCATCCTGCACAAATCATTTTGCCTCTCAGGGCCCTCTCAGCCTGCCATGTGCTTCTTTCATGTATTTTTGACATCTACGTCACAGGACATTGTTAGGTTTTTGTTTTCTAATTTTCTGTTTGCTCTTGAAGCCCTTCTGTGCTGTCATGTGGAAAAAAGGCAAGTACTTAGAGGTGGGGAAATCGTACAAGTACTGAAAAACAAACCTTACTCATACAGTTAGACATTTTTACGGGTGTTCATTCTTGTAAGATAAAAGACTATTCTTGATACTTTGCTCATATTTTATGACAGTGGGGACGGGGAGAAAGGAAGAGGTGCTGCATTGTCTTCTCATAATTCAATGATTATTATTTTAAAAAACTATAGTTGAAGAAATGTAATATTTAAAGATAAAAGCTGTGCTCCTGTTCTTTTTATAAGCTAGTCATTTATAAAATATTCCTCACTAAAGTCTTGTCATCTGTGTCCCATGAACTATCTTCCTCATTCAAAATAATCAGGAAAAACCTTCACAAATAAGTGGGCTGTTGTCTAATCTCTGGATACGAATTTAAGATACAACATTGCCTGAGAATCTGTGTGTGTACATGTGTGTGGGAGTGTGTGTGTGAATGTGTGTCTGTGCATATGTGTGTTTTAGGACTTGAACACAGGTGCTATATGTCATTCCTGAGCATCTTTGCTTTGAGTGTAGTGCTCTACCAATTGTGCCACATTTCCACTGCAAGTTTTCTGTAGTGAAGTGGAGAGGAGAGACTCATAAAATTTCCTGCTCAGACTATCTGAACTAAATCTCAGGTCTCAACCTCCTGATTAGCTAGAGTTCTAATTATGAGCCTCCAGAACATGGTGATAAAACTGGAGGCAGTGGGGTTGCAAGTTCTAGTCCAGCTTCACAACATTCTATATCATAAAACAGCAACAGTAAAACCCTATATCAAAATACAATAATAAGATATAATTAGAATACAATATAGTGATATAGTCTGCTAGCATAACTTTCAGAAAGCCTTGTTCTTAATGATTTAGCATCACAAAACCAAACAAAATGAGATAATTTCAGTACACTCTACAAATTTTTTAATCCATCATATAATAATTTCAAAACATTATAATAAACTGGAAAACATTCATACTTATAAGGAGAATGTAAAAAAGATAAAAGATGCAGATTATGAAATGGAAAATTCTACACTGCAGGAAAATTATTGTCATGGTGAATATATGGTGGTATTGTCACAGTGAATATATGATAATATTCTTCAGAGCAGCAATAGGTAAATATATATTTACTACATATAGTCTACTTTTCTCTATCTCTCTCAACTTCTAATCTTCTACTGCACATTATCAGTGTATTCATGTTTATGGTATATTCCAAAATAACTAGTAGAGTCAGGTTGCCAAAATATATTAGCTTCAATTTTTTTAGGAGATAAACCTGCTAATTATATTGAGTATTTTATATATTAAACATGTATTGTGTTATCATTGTACTCTCTAAGTATATACCTACACTTCTTAAAAGTGAAATGGAATACAAGAAGGTTTTGCCTGTAAAGCTAGCTATTTGGGACATCAGTTCCAGACCAGTGTAGTTTTGCCTGCAATGCTCCCCAACTCCTAGCTATGCGTGATGGAATACATCTATCATCCCAGGTCCATGGGGAGCTGAGAGCAAGAGGGCTTCAATTTGATGCTATACTAGGCAAGAACTTCCACATGGCTCCATCTCAACCAAAGAAAGTTCAGCACTGGTAGCACCTATCACCCCCACCTAGGTGAAAATAAATACAAATAAGAGCATTGTATTATAAGAAAGAAACAATAATAAAACATGCTTATACAAACCACATGAACAACACTCACCTAGTGTTTGCTTCTCATACCTGTAATCCTACCTATAGCTAGGATTTTTATATGTGAGCCAGAGGCACCAAGCAGTTCATCATTTTAAAAATGACTATTTGAAGCCAGGTGCCAGTGTCTCATTCCTGTCACCCCAGCTACTCACAATGCTGAGATGTGAGGATCGCATTTCAAAGCCAGACCAGGAAGAAAAGTCCCCATAAGACTCTAGTCTCCAATTAATTACTCAAAAAGCAGAAGTGGCTTTGTGGCTCAATTGGTAGAGTCCTAACTAACTTGAGCTCAGAATCTCAGGAACATTGCCTAGGCCCTGAGTTCAAGCCCCACAACTGACAAAAAAAAATAAGCATTTTAATGTCTGAATTTTCTTTTTTTATTGTGAAAATACTGTACAGAGGGGTTACAATTACATGGGCAAGATAAGTACATTTCTTATCAAGCATTGTAGCCTCCTCCTTTGTTTCCCCTTCCCATCCCTTCCCATCCTCCCTCTGCTCCCCCACCCAATCCCCCCACACCAAAATTGTATAGTTCATTTTCGACATAACAACTTGTACATCTCATTGTTGCAATGGGTCCACCTGTATCCCTATTTGAATGATTTGTTTTTTCTCTTACCCTCCACAAATTATACTGACATCAAATACAGTGAAAGCAGGGGTTATGCCGTGGGGGAGGGACAAAGCAACAAAGAAATAATCTTGTAAATGTGTTAGAAACAATAGCATGAAAGAAAAAAAAACATTTGAATACATATCTTAGGGTTCATTTCCTAACATCAAATTATCTGACCTTTTCTGCTTGACTCAGACATATACTAGTTATTGCAAATAAGGGAAACCATGGGACCCATATTTCTTTGGGCCTGGCTTACTTCACTTAATATAATTTTTTCCAAGTCTTTCCAGTTCCTAACAAATGGGGCAATGTTATTTTTTCTGATGGAGGAACAGAATTCCATTGTGTATACATACCACATTTTCTTGATCCATTCATCTACTGAGGGGCATCTGGGTTGGTTCCATATCTTAGCTATGGTAAATAATGCTGCTATAAATATAGTCATGCTAGTAGCTTTAGTGTGGTCTTGTATGTGAACATTTGTGTGAATGCCCAAAAGTGGGATTGCTGAGTCATATGGGAGCTCTATGTGGAGTCTTTTGAGGAACCTCCATACTACTTTCCAAAGTGGTTGAACATGTTTACACTCCCATCAACAATGCAGTAAGGTTCCCTTCTGTCCACATCCCCTCCAGCATCTGTTGTTATTAGAGTTCTTGATCATAGCCATTCTAACTGGGGTGAGGTGGTATCTCAGTGTTGTTATTATTTGCATTTCTTTTATGGCTAGGGAGGTTGAGCATTTCTTCATGTGTCTATTGGTTGTGCTTCTTTCCTCTTCAGAGAAGTTTCTCTTTAAGTCTTTAGCCCACTTATTTATTGGGTAGTTGTTTCTTTGAAGATTTGTTGTTGTTGGATTTACTTTTGAGAGTTCCAGGTATATTTTAGATATGAGACCCTTGTTTGTTGTATGGCTAGTGAAGATCTCCCAATCAGTGGATTTTCTATTGATCTTGCTAGCTATATCCTTTGCCATGCAGAAGCTCTGCAATTTCATGCAATCCCATTTGTCCAACCATTCTTTGATTTGTTGTGCTTCTGGGTCTCTATTAAGACAACTTGGGCCTGTGCCAAGGAGACCTAGAGTTTCTCCTGTTCCATCCTGTAATGTTTTCAGTGTGTCTGCTTTGACACCGAGGTCTTTGATCCATTTGGAGTTGATTCTGGTGCAGGGTGACATATAAGGGTCTAGCTTTAATTTTTCTACAAGTAGTTAACCAGTTTTGCCAGCACCTAATGTATGAATTTCTTGTGAACTAAAATGAAAGCTGTGGTATACAATTCTACAGACTACTACAGATTTCATTATATTTGTTGTTAGAATTAGTAACAGCACTTGAACAAAGGACATCTTTTTTTTCATAAACTAGGGCATACTGGTCTCTAATTAGAGGAATCTGCTGCACTCATATGTAGTATTTTTTGGTTGTTTTTTGTTTTGCTTTTTGAACAGTATGAGAAACCTTCTTTCTGCCAGGGGCCATTTGGATATGTATAACATCATCCACAGCCATGCAGAATTAATAGTAAAGACATGACACAGTCAACTGGCAATAAACTTACTTGTCTTTATGCCATATTCCAAATGATTTGATTAGCTTGTATGTCCGTATGGCCTATAGTTTCCTATTCCTGCCTTCCTCAAAATACAATCATGTTCCACCAATTCAGATTTGAGCCAGGCAATATGTAGTATCAGTGCCAAGAGTCGAGGATAATTGTAACACAACCAGGGAAGCATGCAACCAACACTTCAGTAGCTGAACACTGGGGACTCAGGCCTATAATCCTAGCTACTCAGGAGGCTGATGATCACAGTTCAAAGCCAGCTCCAGTGAGAATATCTGTAAGACCTTTCTCTCCAATTAACAACCAAAATCCATAAAGGGAGCTGGGCTTCCAGAGGTAGAGTAGCCTTGATTACAAAACTCAAAGGCAGCACCCAATCCTGAGTTCAAGCTGAAAGTCAGGCACAAAAACAAAAACAATCAAAAACAACAACAACAACAACAAGAAACAGAAACTGAGAGAAAGCTCAGAAAAGGTGGCATTGTCTACAAGACAAATGTACACATTACATGTATTGTGAAATGGTAAACTCACTGTACACACCTGAGTAACAATTACATTTAAAAAAGAATGTGAGAAATCCCAAAGCCATAGGGCCTTATGATGAGCATCTGCTTTCAAGAATTTCAAAGTCCCATCATCCGAGCTGGTAGCACATAGGTTGTACCCCAGGGTGATTAGAAGTATGAAGGCAGAGATTTTTTCAGATGGTCCCAGCAAATTTTTGATTACTTTAAGCAAAAAAGAAAACAAACAAAATAAACTTTAAGGTTAATTAGGCTGCTATTAAAGATTCAGATGGGAGGGGAAACAAAGGAGGAGGCAACAATGCTTCATATGAAATGTACTCATTATTTTGCTCATGTAATTGTAACTTCCCTGTACGTTATTTTCATAGTTAAAAAAATTGAAAAAAAGATTCCAGGCAGATTTATACTGATAAATGATGAGTTAGTACAATGTTTTATAGATGCTGAACTCACATGTGTCAGAAAAATATCCTTGGATTGATAACTAGAAACTCTGAAGTGTAAGGTATATTAATTAGGTAAGTTTCTTTAGGTAGCCAATGAAGAGAACAGCACATGGTATTCAGTCAGGTAAATTAGTTTATTTTTATTTATTTATTTTTGGGTCCAGTCGTGGGGCTTGAACTCTGGGCCTAGGCACTGTCCCTCAGCTCTTCAGCCCAAGGCTAGCTCTACCACTTGAGCCACAGTGCCACTTCTGGCTTTTTTTCTTTTTGCTTATGTGGTGCTGGGGAATCGAACCCAGGTCCTCATGCTTGCAAGGCAAGTGCTCTACCACTGAGCCACTTTCCCAGCCCATGCCATACATGGTGGAAAGGCATGTAATAAAAAGGGGGGGGGGTGGAGACCCAACCTAGGGCCAAGTCGTATCTAGGCCAAAGACGAGATGAGGTATGCCCACGTGGGGGAAAATCTGGCCACACTGGATCTGGATGTGACCTCAGGGCCTAGGACTCTCCTCTAGTCAGATGGAAAGTGCTACCAGCAGCAGACCACGTTGTGACTTAGCAGGGGGGGAAGTGGCTGCTTTCAGGAGTCCCAGATAACTGGGGAGGTGTCTGCATAGCGTCTGCATGGCCTGGGGCAGACCTAATACCAAATACAGGTAGTACCTCTGCAATGTGATTCCTGACTCCAAACCATTCATACTCAATCATTTCTTCCCTCCTTCCTTCCTTCCTTCCTTCCTTTCTTTCTTTCTTCCTTCCTTCCTTCCTTCCTTCCTTCCTTCCTTCCTTCCTTCCTTCCTTCCTTTCTTCTTCTTTTGTTCCTTCATTCGTTCATTCCTTCCTTTCTTTTCTTTCCCCAACTCCCCATCTCTCCCTCTCTCCCTCTCTCTACCGATCTTTCCTCTCTTTCACTAAACCTCCCTCTCTCCCCTACCTCAGTATTCTCAACTCTCAAATAATGAACACTTGCTGAGTTGAACTCACACGCTGGGAAGAGTAGCTCAATGGGCGAATATGAAATTTAATTTAATGTTTCCTTACACCTCTACCACAGACCACTGGAATCAAATAATGAACACTCAGCAGCATGGCATCTCAAGCTATTTGGAGGAGAAAAGCAAGCATGTTTTCACTGCATTCTGTGAGGTCCACCCTGGGAAGGTGGGGCAGACTTCTCTCTCCTCTTGGCTGAATCTCAGCCCAATTTCTGCATTAGGAGAGGTGACTGCTTCCAAGTGAGCCAGTTACCTAAGTGACACAGGTACTGGGCAGAAACTTAGGCTCTTGTGATGCTGAGATTAATTGCATGATTCAACATGATCCACTAGTTTGTTGAGATTGGGACTTCCTAAATTTTTGGTTAGGCTATGTTCAAATTGTAATCTATTTATTTCTGATTGCTAACCATGATTATAGATGTGAGCCAGCACATCAGATCATTCAAAGTCCTTTATCACACATGGAAGACATGAAGTTTCCCAAATGACATACAAGTTGACAGACAGCAAAATAAGTCCTTAATTCTAGTTAAGATGTGTTTGTAGCTCACTCTAAAAGAAGTTTGTTGATTACATGGACTTAAAAAATACTTCCAAGAGTTCCGGGAAGATGGCGGAGGAGAAGCTGGAATCTGAACAAGCTCTTGCATAGAAAACAGTTTCAGAGTTCCAGTGAGCTGTCCCAAGAAAGAGAATCAGACCAAGTGTGCCATCACAGGACAGAGAGTAAAGAGAGGGGAAGCCAAGCAGACACATTTGAGCGCCTGCCAGCAGCTGCCGCTGCAGTGGCAGGGTCCCGGCGGCGACCACCGCCCCGGGGGCATACCTGAGACACAGTCCGGGACAAGGGAGACAGACGCAGCAGGCCAGCGGATTCTACTCAACACCAGCAAGAACCGACAAGGAGTGGACAACTTCATCCTGCACTTTGCAGACCAGAGACGACCCAGGATCCAAGACTCGGCATGAGTAGAAGCCCAACGTCCTCACTCCTTCTCAGGGAGCAGAGGAGGGAAGGCCACCCCTCCCCCCCCAGCACCGGTGATCTCCATCTTGGATACTGACAAAGCTCGGAGGAGCGGCTAGCTCCAGCTCAGGCCTTGGAATAAAACGAGTCATTTAGCAGGTCACAAGAACTTAACGGCGAAGTGACCTCACAGACTCAGTTCCATCCAGGGAAAAGTCACCCAGCTCAGGCGCCAGCCATTGGAGTGGCTCTCCTCACTGGGTAACCAGAGCCAGAGGCTGCCCCTCCCTCTAGCAGCCACCACAATCAATTGAAAAACAGAAACCCTGAGAATGGCTCCAGGCTGGGTGCTGTGAGTTTTTTTCACAAAATAGCCCCAGGGAAAAGCTACTGTCTGTTGAAAGGCCTCAACTCTAACCAGAACCTAGCCTCATCACTGCATCCCCCTCTTTTATGATTCTCAAAGCAGATCACCCTCCCAGTAAACTAACCTGGGAGGGGGATCTCAAAATCTTGGGTAAAGCAGAGCATTTTTCTGCCTGTTCGAACAAACTGACTTAAGAAACCAATCAAGCCACAGGACCTCAAGCTGACCACAGACTCCAACCAGACTCTGGTTATAGACAAAAGGGAGATACAGGATTCTTCCCACCCCTCCCCCCCCAAAAATATCAAAGAACTTTTTTTTTTTCTTCTTCTTCTTTTCTTTTTTTCTTTTTTTGTTTTGTTTTTTTTTTCGTTTTTTGTTACCTTATATATATAAAAAAATTTTTTTCCTTTTCTAAAACTTTTATTAATCTTTAATTTTTGCCTCTTCTGAAAAAATAATTGTTTTCCAGTAACTTTTTTTTTCTCCTGTTATAATTTTTATTTTAGGAATACGTGAATGTGTGTTTACCTTTCGTTTCTTATCTTCTTTCTCTTTTTCTTTCATTCTTAGTTTTCTTTTTGTTTTTTGTCTAGCTCTACTGAACTTCTGATCTTTTCTTCTCACTTTCCTATCCTTTCCACCTTTTCCTCTTTTGTTCTTCTTTATGTGACTTAACTCTTGTCCTGCACATCCTCAGATAAACCCGTAGTTAACTAGTAGACCCTATCCCCCATTGTGTACACACTTAATCCACAAACTTATTACCCAATTCAAAACCTCTGAGACTTAAATTCATTAATAGCAGTACTACCTCTTTATACCTATATAATATTTTAAGCATTTTTTTAAGGTTTTTCACATCTCCTCTCTGTCTCTCCCTTTCTCTCAACATATTCACATTCCTCTCTAAATAGATGGTCTTTTAATCTCTATAAAAACATTAATTTTTAAGTTTCTATTTTTTTTCTGGTCTCTTTTCATTCCCCTTTCCCTTTCTTCTTTTTCTCTCTCTCTCTCTACTACTTGCATCCTACCCAACCTATTTCCTGCATTGTGATTAGGACATAGTTAACACTCCCTGTGCCTACCCACACCAATCTATTCCTATTTTTTACCCACATCTCTCCCTAACCCTAATAATTTCTGGTTTTCCAAATTCTTCTCTGTGGTTCGAAGTCCTTTAACATATAGTTGTTTGATGTCGAATAGATGTATCTGTTGAACTAGATTGTATCTGTAGACTATTGACTGTACAAATGCAAACTTTGGTTGATGGTTGCCTTAAGATAGTGTTCTAGCACAAAACTGGTGCTATCTTCATCTCAAATGGGCAGAGTAAGCCGGAAAAACACAAGAAAAATGGCAAATTCGGGTATCTCAATTCCCAATCTTGATAATCAGGGGTTAGAACAGATAATGAATAATCCAGAGGAGAGTTCCCAAATAGCTCTATAAACACTGCTGGCAAACATGATAAATGAGAATTTGACAACGTACAAAGGGCTCTGTATGAGCATGATAGGGAGAGAGAGGAGGAATCCCAGAAGTTTATACAGGAATATCATAAGCGTGAGGAAGCTCCTCAAAAACTGATACAGGATTTGCGTGAACAACTTGAGAATACTCAAAGAGAAAGGGAGGAATGGCGTGAGCAGGCTGAGAACACTCAAAGAGATCTGCAGGAATCCCATGAACGGGAGGAAGCTAATCAAAAAGTAATACAGGAATTGAGAGACCAGGTAGAGAACACACAAAGATCACTAAAGGCATTCATGGAATCCATTAACAAGAAGCTGAAGGAAGTCAGGGAGACCACAAAGGGAATGCTGAGTGGAACCCAACAGAAGGAATGGGAGCCCAAAGAAACCATAACCAATCAACTAAGTGATTTGAGGACAAACACTGAACACCAAATTAAGGAAGTAAAGAAATTCATACAAGACCTAAAACAGAGCTTCAACAAAGAACTTGAAGCCATCAAAGCTGACCAACTAGTAGGAAAGGAGATAAAAAACAAAGTAGAGAGTCTTGACAGCAGGTTAGACCATGCAGAAGATCGAATCTCAGGGATTGAAGACAGCCTAGATATTATAGAGAAAGAACATACAACCATCCAAGACAAGTCCAAGAAATATGATAGATCTATCCAACACCTGGAAGACACCATCAGAAGGCCTAATCTAAGGATAATGGGTGTAGAGGAGCACCTAGAAACAGAAGTTAATGGTCTAGGAAATTTGTTTAACAGGATCCTAGCAGAGAACTTCCCAAACATTTAAAAAGATAGGCCTGTCCAGATACAAGAAGCCTTTAGAACCCCAAATAGACCAGACCAGAATAGGACATCCCACTGCCACATTATAATCCACACAGGATCAACTCAGAACAAGGAAAAGATTCGTAAAGCTCTCAAGAAGAAAAGGGTAATCACCTATAAAGGGAAACCAATTAGAATCACCTCAGATTTCTCAGCAGAGACAATCAAAGCAAGAAGAGCCTGGAATGATGTATGCCATGCCCTAAAAACAAACAACTATCAACCAAGAATACTTACCCAGCTAAACTCTCCTTCATAACTGAAGGCCAAATAAAAACCTTCCATAGCAAAGAAAAATTGAAACAATACATCTCCACCAAACCAGCACTACAAAAGATTCTTAAAGATGTCCTACACATAGGAAACCAACAAGACCGCAACAAAGGCCAAGAAACTGCACCCAAACTGAGAATCCAAGAACCATAGGAAGAACCCAGTTTTCGCAGCCCCCAAGAAGGTAGATAACATGGCAGGAACTCCCAAATACCTCTCAGTCCTATCTCTTAATGTTAACGGACTGAACTCTCCAATTAAGCGACATAGACTGTCTAGTTGGATTAAAAAACAAGACCCTTCTATCTGCTGCCTGCAGGAGTCACATCTTGCCCGTAAAAACAAACACATTTTCAATGATAAAGGCTGGAACAAATTCTACCAAGCCAACGGACCCCATAAACAGGCGGGAGTTGCAATCCTAATATCAGATAAAATAGACTTCAAATTAAAATTCGTTTGAAGAGATAAAGAAGGTCACTACATACTAATTAAAGGATCTCTCCTTCAGGAGGACATTACAATTCTAAATATCTATTCGTCAAACAAAGGAGTACCCAAATTTATCAAAGAAACACTACTTTCCCTCAAATCCCATATAGATCCAAAGACATTAATTGGTGGGGATTTTAACACACCAATCTCCCCACTAGATAGATCAACTCGGCAAAAACTCAACAGAGAAACCGCAGATCTAAACAGCTGCATAGATCAACTAGACTTAACAGACATCTACCGAACATTTCACCCAGCAGCATCAGAATACACGTTTTTCTCAGCAGCTCATGGAACGTTTTCTAAAATAGACCACATTTTAGGCCACAAAGCAAACTTATCTAAATTCAGAAACATTGAAGTTATACCTTGCATTCTCTCTGACCATAAGGGAATAAAATTAGAACTCAACACCAAAAGCCACCAAAGAAAGTCCGGTATCACATGGAAGAGAAGCTTCTCTGAAGAAGAAAGAAGGATGGCCAATAGACACATGAAGAAATGTTGAACATCCCTAGCCATAAAAGAAATGCAAATCAAAACAACATTGAGATATCACCTCACTCCAGTTAGAACAGCAAAAATCAAGAACTCTAACAACAACAGATGCTGGAGGGGATGTGGACAGAAAGGAACCTTACTTCATTGTTGGTGGGAATGTAAACTTGTTCAACCACTTTGGAAAGCAGTATGGAGGTTCCTCAAAAGACTTCACATAGAACTCCCCTATGACCCAGCAATCCCACTTTTGGGCATTTACCCTAATGTTTACAAACAAGACCACACTAAAGCTACCAGCACAACTATGTTTATTGGAACATTATTTACCATAGCTAAGATATGGAACCAACCCAGTTGCCCCTCAGTAGATGAATGGATCAAGAAAATGTGGTATATATACACAATGGAATTCTATGCCTCCATCAGAAAGAATGACATTTCCCCATTTGTTAGGAAATGGAAAGGCTTGGAAAAAATTATATTAAGTGAAGTAAGCCAGGCCCAAAGAAACATAGGTCCCATGGTTTCCCTTATTTGCAATATCTAGTATAGGTATGAGTCAAGCGGAAAAAGTCAGATAATGTGATGTTAGGAAAACGAACCATCAAATATGTATTTTAATGTTTTTTTTCTTTCATGCATGTGTTTCTAACGCATTTATAAGATTATTTCTTTGTTGCTTTGTATGTCCCTCCCCCACAGTGTAACCCCCCGCTTTCACTATATTTGATGTCAGTATAATATGTGGAGGAGACGGGGACAAACAAGTCGTTTAAAGATTCAGGTGGACCTATTGCAACAATGAGAAGTACAAAATGTCATGTCAAAACCAGCTTTACAGTGTCAGTGTGGGGGGGAGGGGGGTATGATTGGGTGGGGGGAGGGGGGAGGCTGATAAGGGAGGTGAAGGGTAAACAAAGGAGGAGGCTGCAATGCTTGGTAAGAAATGTATGCATTATCCTGCCCATGTAATTGTAACCCCTCTGTACAGTATGTTCTCAAATAAAATAAAATAAAATTTAAAAAAAAAGATGTGTTTTCAATGTGAAACCATATTTACTTAGCAAAATATGACTACTGTGATTATACTTTTAAACTTACCCTACATTTTTATATCAAATCATCTATATTAGCCAATGATTAACTCAAATTATTTGTAATCATTTATTTCTGTCATATCTTCTAGAGGTAGGCAGAACTGGATCACACACTATTAACTAAAGTGGTAGGATTTGAGAGGATCACAGTTCTGAATCAGTCTAGGAAGGAAAGTATCACCCATATCAACCTACTAGGTAGGGATATTGGAATGCAATCATTATCCCTGCTTTTTAGGCTGGGTGCAAAAATTTCTACTCTATGAGTAAAGTAACTTAAACAAGAAAGGATTGGTGGAGTGACTCTAGTGGTGGAGTACCTGTCTGGCAAACACTACATCAAAAGACAAATCAACTTCCTAAAATTAAAATAAGAAAAAGAAAGAACAACTCATGTTGAACATGTGTTCAATGTAAAGATTTACACTAAATTATTATAGTTATAATTCCATCATTTATTTTTAGGGGCAAACATATTTTCTGTCAAGCCTAAATGAAAAAATAACACACTATATACAAAGCTTTGGTAAAACACAGGTTTGGCTTACAATGGTGAACCCTTAAGTTTGCATTTGCAGTGGTTTTGTAGGGTTGTTAAGGTTCATGGAATTCCATCCTTTTGATGAACTTGACATGAAATTACCTAACCATACAGTTCACTGGACAGCTACTGCTGATATATATATATATATCATATATATGTATATGTATATACACACACATATATACACACATGTATGTGTTTATATATTAAGTGATACGTAAATAAAATTAATGATGAATAAATTCAGTGAACAGATGCCTTTCCCAAATAATTATTTTACCTGAATAAATTCATATCTTAACCTCTCCAATCACACTTATGTGGCTACTGATTCCCTTCTGCTTTTTTATGATATTTTTTCTTTGTTTTTCAGATGAAAAAACCTGCCAATAAATATACCTGTATGACATTCCTTTCTTTTAAAAATGAAAAGCACGTTGTGTAATCTGGCTCTTTTTTTTAAAATTTTTATTTTATTTTATTTGAGAACATACTGTACAGAGGGGTTACAATTACATGGGCAGGATAATGCATACATTTCTTACCAAGCATTGCAGCCTCCTCCTTTGTTTATCCTTCACCTCCCTTCCCAGCCTCCCCCCTCCCCCCCCACCCAATCCTTCCCCCCCTCCCCCCCCCACACCGACATTGTAAAGCTCGTTTATGACATGACATTTTGTACTTCTCATTGTTGCAACAGGTCCACCTGAATCCTTAAACGACTTGTTTGTCCCCATCTCCTCCACAACTTATACTGACATCAAATATAGTGAAAGCGGGGGTTACACTGTGGGGGAGGGACATACAAAGCAACAAAGAAATAATCTTATAAATGCGTTAGAAACACATGCATGAAAGAAAAAAAACATTAAAATGCATATTTAAGGGTTCGTTTTCCTAACATCATATTATCTGACCTTTTCCGCTTGACTCATACCTATACTAGATATTGCAAATAAGGGAAACCATGGGACCTATGTTTCTTTGGGCCTGGCTTACTTCACTTAATATAATTTTTTCCAAGCCTTTCCATTTCCTAACAAATGGGGCAATGTTATTCTTTCTGATGGAGGCATAGAATTCCATTGTGTATATATACCACATTTTCTTGATCCATTCATCTACTGAGGGGCATCTGGGTTGGTTCCATATCTTAGCTATGGTAAATAATGCTGCAATAAACATAGTTGTGCTGGTAGCTTTAGTGTGGTCTTTTTTGTAAACATTAGGGTAAATGCCCAAAAGTGGGATTGCTGGGTCATAGGGGAGAATTTTTTTATAATTTCAAGTACGTATTGTCTTAGACTTAGATCTCACTCATTTTCTTCTAATAATGCCTATGGGAAGGGGGGAATGAAGGATCATTCTGTTACTTTGGGAGCTTCTGTTATTAATCACTGCAATAAATATTATGAAAATGAAACTGAAATTATTTAGAGATTATTTGAAAGTTACCTTTCTACACACTCATGCTACTCACTCAACTATATCACAGGACTTAAAATAAGTAACATTATAGCTGGGAGCCAGTGGCTGATGCCTGTAATCCTAGCTACTCAGGAGCTGAGATCTGAGGATGATAGTTCAAAGCTAGCCCTGGCAGGAAATCCGTGACACTCTTACCTCCAATTAACAGCCAGAAAACCGGAAGTGGCACTGTGTCCCAAGTGGTAAAGTGCTAGCCTTGATCTAAAGGCTTAGGGACAGAGCTAGGCTCAAAGTTCAAGCCCCATGACCAAGAAAAATAAAAAAGGATAAACAGGTGGGGGAGAAGCAACATTTTAAAGCTTATGTATACATGTACACAAAAATTTTCTAGAAATAAAATTATAATAGGCCCTGGACTGGCAAAAAAAAAGAGATTAAAGTGAAATTGACTCCAGTCATTCATTTAGACAATCTATTCTGAGGACAAGCTATTGGAATTCACATCACTAACTAAAGGGGTAGAATTTGAGAGGATCACAGTTTAGAACCAGTGTGCAAGGAAAGCAATAATATTCTCATATCATCCTAAAGCCTGGCATGTTGGAATGCATTTGTGATCCCAGCTACTTGGCAGACAGAGGTGAGGAACTTAGCCTCTGTTCAGCCCTCAGGAAAATTGATCACCTATGAGCAAAGTAACTAAATTGAAAAAGGATTGTTCTAATGGTAGAATATTTGTTCAGCAAAAAAAATCTAAACTCATACTCATTTCCTAAAAGAGGAAAGAAAAGGGAAGAAAGACAAAGAAAAGAAAGTAGAGAAGGAGGAGGACAGAAGGGAAGGAAAGAAGAAAGGAAGGGAGGAAAGAAGAAAGGAAGGAAGGAAGGAAGGAAGGAAGGAAGGAAGGAAGGAAGGAAGGAAGACAGGCAGGATGGAAGGAAGGAGGGAAGGAAGGAATAGAAAGAAAGAAAGAAAGAAAGAAAGAAAGAAAGAAAGAAAGAAAGAAAGAAAGAAAGAAAGAAAGAAAGAAAGAAAGAAAGAAAGAAAGAAAGAAAGAAAGAAAGAAAGAAAGATGGGAAGAAAGATAGGAAGGAAGGAAGGAAGAGAGTTTTAAATAAAAATCTCTGCATGTGTTAGATGTTAATAATGGCACTAAATCTTTTTAGCTATAAATGCAATCATTTAATTCTCAGGGCAGTGACATTTTGTATCAAGCCGTGTTGACCAATACGAACAGCAAAAGAATCTTTTATTTGCAAGCTCAAGCTTAGTCCTCCGTGCACTCGGTAACTCGGTGATGGTAAGAGTCCCCAAGCACAAAATCAGCATAGCTTTTATAGTGCTGAACAAGCAAGTTTAGGGAATTTCCACACAAGCAGTTATATAATTGGTTTGAGTCCACCCTAACTGCATTTCTCTTTTTCTCAACTATTGGTATATTCTTTTCCTGGAACACTTGGGCAACTGTTCTGCTTTCTTAAGGGCGAGAAGGCTTGGTGGCAACCTGTGTTTTCTCTCTCTCTGTCTCTCTGTCTTTCTGTCTCTGTCTCTCTCTCTGTGTCTCTCTCTGTCTCTTTCTGTCTCTCTCTCTCTCTCTCTCTCTCTCTCTCTCTCTCTCTCTCTCTCTCTCTCTCTCTCTCTCTCTCGGGGTTACTCTGAGGGCAGCCTAGCACAAGATGGTGGGGTTAATCTCAAATTGGAGTTACTTTGGCTCTTCATTCCCTCCTCTTCTAGAGTATCGGGGACCAATCATGTCCCCTAATTGGCACAGTCTTCTATATTTACAGTTTGGTGTTGGGATCTCAGAACTAATAGATGGACTGTGCTGATCCTCTCTTTACAAAGGACATCAGTCTACAAGGTCTGACTGTGAGTAACAAAATTAACAATACCAAAGTCCCTTACATTTTCTTCCAGCAATCCTGACTCCGTATATCACAGCTAACAATTTTATACCAGCTGTACTTGTAAGCTCCAATTTTAATACATACTCATACCATTTGCTACATACTTAAACTTTCTCAGGTTTGTCTTCTTTACAAATATTTTAAGACAATCCTTACTTTTTAAATCATTTCTTATCCAGAGGATACCAATTTTTCCCCAATTCCTTTCCTAAGGCTTTCTTTACTACCCTCCTCTTCTTTACAATTCCTTGAGCTTCTTTGTGGCTAGAGTTTAAAACTGCTCATTTTCCCTTTGACTTGTGGAACCAAGTTACCTCAGAAAGCCTCAAGGTACCAGTGGGATGAAAAGCTTGCTAGATTTTAAGGCTAAGATTAGGGCTGGGTCCCATTCCTCTTACTACCTCCATTGATTTTTTTTAAAATTCTCTCCTTTATCTTTAAAACTCACCCAGGAGGAAGCAGGTTATTACCATATCAGAGCCAACCTAAGCTGTGACCCTAAACTGCCTAAGGCAAACCAGTGATATCCTTGCCCCAAATATCCACTGTGGGAGTAGAGAAGGTTACCGGATATCACCAAAAGAATGTCCCAAAAGATCTTAGTTTTAGCACCTTTCAACCAGGAAGCAAACTCAAGTGATCGAATCAGGCAGGAGTTCAGTCTACTTTTATGACGGTGGAAGTGGTCTGGATGATGATGTAGATTTCCTCCCAGTGACTGTCAGGCTCTCCTTGAACTTTACCCTTTAGGGTGTGCAGCAGCAGCATCTGTGGCTCCAAGGGACTGTCACACCACGTGCTGGGCTGCACATTTCTACACAGACTGGTTAAGGATACATTGCATAGGCTTGGCAGGCTGTGACCCCACTGGTTTTTAAGACTATTTAGACAATAGCCCAGGACAATTTACCAAGATGACAACTTTTTAAACAAATAGTTCTTTTAATAAGGCTAGGATTTTCTAGGCAGATATAGAAGGCTCAGGCCTGTACTATTATTTCCCTTGCCTTTCCTTCTGTCTATTTTGCCACATTTTTTAAAAAGTGACTCTGGTCCCTTGTTCTTAAAATGGGATGATGGACAAAGATTCATCTTCTGTCACTTCTTCAAGCTGACTTAGGGGTGTTGATCCTACCTAGCCACGAACCTATAACCTTAGCCTTTTTTACAAAGAGGATACCAGGGTTAGATGTCATTAAGAACAACATTTTAACTTTTGACAAATGCACAGACCTTTTTCCTGGCTAGAGCAGTGTAGCTTATTTAGCCTTCTGGTTTGCAAAAGGATCTTTCTGGATGGCTTAGGAATGTGATCTCTAGTAATCCTAACAATGCCTGAGTTACCTATGCAGGCCTTCGGACAGATATCAATAGAAACACACTCTCAGTTTTACAAACATTTTTGCTGAGCAGATGAATTTCATGTAGCTGGTGTCAGCTCAAAAGTTACTGCCAATTACAGCTTTTGGCACATACAGGGGTTGGGATCTAAACTATTCTCCACATTTTACAACCTTAGCTTTTTAGTACTATCACAGATGACTAAGTTCCTGTCCCTTACAAGGTATTTAGTCAAAGATATTAGGCATGCTTACAAACTATTTTCCCGTGACCTCTTGTCTCTGACCAGTTATAGAAGAGCCACGCACAAATGACTCTAGGATCTGACATTATTTCTGCCATCCAAGCAGTGGCTTACGGTCTCTGGATGCTCCTCCACTGCTTTCATCCCAGGAGTGTCTTCTCTACACTGGGAAAAACGCCTCATTGGCATTTCTCTTAGTTGGTTGCTGGACTTGAACGTGGGCCCTGAGTGCTGTCCCTCAGCTCTACAGCTCAAGGCTAGCACTCTGCCACCTTGAATCCTAAAGCAACTCTGCTTGCTCTTTCAGCCTTCTGCTAGCTAGGTAGAGGTGACAGTCTCACATGGACCTTTTTCTGCCCAGGCTGGCTTCGAACCAATTTGCAGATCAATGAGCCTCATAAAAGGCCACCTTCCTCCAGTTTAAAGCAACAAGGTGGTCAACATAGAAGTAACTTTTAAGCATGTTCTTCCCTGAATCTAATTAAGAGCCAAATTACTTCTGACAAACTTACAAGAATCCTCACTCTTTTTTGGGGGGGCTGCTGAGAACTGTTAAAAAAAAAACCTATGAGAGCAAACAAATAGGAATGAAGCAATTATTTTGGTAATCCTAACTTTTCCTTTTTGCACTTTAAGGCAAATATTTAGAACAATTTTACTTTTAAACTTTATATACAGAAATCCATTCCTAATTTTTAAGCCTCCTATTAATCTGTTTTAATATTCTATACTTTAGTTTTTAGTTGCATTTTGAAAAATTCCTTGAGCTCTTGAGGCTAGGTGTCACTCATTTCCTCTTGGCTTCTTGTTTTAAAACAGATACACATTAAAACTTTTAAACTTAAATAATTTTTTCTTAATGCAAAAATTACAATCACCGTCATTGTACCAGAAAGCTAGACTTAACACCTTGATGCCTTAAAAAAAAACATATCCACTGGCAGAATATCATTGAGAGAAAATCACATACAAATAAAATTTTTAAACCCTCTTTTTAAGGCCTTCTTAATTTTAATTTTAACACATCCAAGGGGCAGTTTGAGCAATGCTAATCAGATCAACACATCACTCATTTTTACCATCATGTTTCCAGTGTCTATCTGCAGGGAAAAAGTACAGAATAAAGATGGCCCAATTGGTCCTTCCTGTGGAATGGTCATGCACCCATTCTGACTCTTTAGGGTTAGATGAACTGTGTTTGTGCCAGGTTGCCCTTTTTCACCATTCGTGGACTCTTCCCAAGGCCTGTTCCACCATGCATGACCAGCTGAACTGCACTACTGCCTGTTCACCCTTCACTCCTAAAGATAGGTATTCTGTTGCCTTCTAAGTTTCTCCTTTCTGTTAAGCCAGATATCTTGATTACAGTGTAAACAGCCTTATGCATTCTAAAATAACAGATTTTCAAATTTTCAAGTTAAACAACCCTTAAAAAGCCATTTAAAACAATGTGAAAATTTTATAAAATTTTTCTGGTAATGTCCCAACTTCATAACCTTTTGAATTTTAAGCTTAAACTCACTTAATTGTTACAGCATGCTGACATTTTCTATCATGAACGTGTTCACAAACACATAGAAAACACAGATCTTTTTTTTTTTTTTTTGGGTGGGGGGGTCTGTTCGTGGGGCCTGATCTCTGGACTTGGGTGCTGTCCCTCAGCTCTTCAGCTCAAGGCTAGCCCACTATCACTTGTGTCACAGCACCATTTCCGACTTTTTTCTTTTTCTTATGTGGTGCTGAGGAATCGAACCCAAGGCCTCAGGCTTGCAAGGTAAGTGCTCTACCACTGAGCTACCTTCCCAGCCCAAAACACAGATCTTTAAGTGTGCAAAAACTAAAAATCATTTGTATGTACATTTTATTAAGTTTTCAAACAAAAATTTAAGACAATATTTCTTTTAAACTAAGTAACTTTGTTGAGCTTCACTTTCCCAGGGCTTGCTTGTTTAGCAAAGCATTTCACCAACTGGTCTTTTGAATCCTTTTTGTTGGAGGAAGGCTGGGGGAGGGGGGATACCTGAAACTAAACTGGCTTGATTTTTATCCAGTTTTAGACAAGAGCACATTACATTGTCGGGACTAGCTGAAAAGTCAAAAAGAGGCACACAACCTTCTCTGTGACTGAGCCCAGCTGGAGGCTAGAACTTTTATTTCCCCAGAGATGTTCAAATAAGTTTCAAAAACACATAACCAAAAACTCACATTTAAAAGTAGTGCCAAGGGAAGGTGGCTGGGAAGGCTGGGAAGGTGGTTCACTGGTAGCAAATTTGCCTTGCATGCATGAGGGCCTGGTTCAATTTCCCAGCACCATAAGCAAAAGGGAAAAAGTTAGAAGTGGAGCTGTGGCTTAAGTGGTAGAGCACGAGCCTTCAGTTGAAGAGTTGAGGGACAGCACCCAGGCCCAGAGTTCAGGCCCCATGACCGGATTCCCCACTCCCCCCCCCAAAAAAAAACCCAAAATTAACTAGTACCAATTCTAAAACAGAACTAGACAACACAACAACCAAAGGCTGAGTTTATCCCTACCAGTACTCTGTGCCATTCTCACTCAGCAAGCTGAATCCAGAGTCTGCTGAATGAGCCTGCCACTCTTACCCAGAACTTCCCTATCTCAGGAAATATAGAACAGAGAACAATCAGGTCTCAGTGAATGGGGTGACATCTTACCAACATTTGTTGACCCAGGGGCCTTACAAGGTGGAAGAGAAGTCCCAGTCATTTTGGGGCAAGGGAAATAAGTCCCTAGTGGCCATCCCTTCAGAGTGGCAGATTCTCAACCATACTCAGTACGCCCTGGGTCAAGGCTTAAGGGTAAGATAAACCCCAAATGACAGATAGAACACTCAACACACAGACACAACTTACAAAGGCATGCTGCAGCATTGTACATTGCCAACCAGAAAGTGCCAGACTACAGAAGGAGAGTTTCCCCCAAAATGGAAAACTTCCCAATACAGGCGGAAAACTTCTCAAAAAATGTCTGCATGAAGTACCAGACTACAGACGGAAAATTTCCCAAAAAATGTCTATACTAAACAGCAATCTATCCAGAGGGGTCTGGGGATATCTCCTCATAAACCCCATTGGCAATCTTATAGCACGTCCGCCAAGACTCCTTGCCAACCAGAATACAGACCTCTCGGAAAACCAGAATTACAGATACAGAACCTGCAGGCAACCAAATATACAGAACAGCAATGTCTAGACTTGACAGCTGGGTTTTTTGGGCATCTGGAGGGTCTTATGAGGCAGATTCCAGATGAGCCCCCAGAAATGTTTTATGGACTTGGGACCCCCGAAAACCACCAGAGACCATGACTAATGCGAACAGCAAAAGAGTCGTTTATTTGCAAGCTCAAGCTTGGTCCTCTGCGCACTGGGTAACCAGTGACACAAAGGGTCCTCAATGGAAAGGCTTGGAAAAAATTATATTAAGTGAAGTAAGCCAGGCCCAAAGAAACATAGGTCCCATGGTTTCCCTTATTTGCAATATCTAGTATAGGTATGAGTCAAGCAGAAAAGGACAGATAATGTGATGTTAGGAAAATGAACCCTTAAATATGTATTTTAATGTTTTTTTTTCTTTCATGCATGTGTTTCTAACGCATTTATAAGATTATTTTTTTGTTGCTTTGTATGTCCCTCCCCCACAGTGTAACCCCCGCTTTCACTATATTTGATGTCAGTATAACATGTGGAGGAGACGGGGACAAACAAGTTGTTTAAGGATTCAGGTGGACCTGTTGCAACAATGAGAAGTACAAAATGTCATGTCAAAACCAGCTTTACAATGTCGGTGTGGAGGGGGGAGGGGGGGTATGATTGGGTGGGGGGAGGGGGGAGGCTGGGAAGGGAGGTGAAGGATAAACAAAGGAGGAGGCTGCAATGCTTGGTAAGAAAGGTATGCATTATCCTGCCCATGTAATTGTAACCCCTCTGTACAGTATGTTCTCAAATAAAATAAAATAAAATTAAAAAAAAAAAAAAGAAAGAAGAAAAAACCAGGAAAAAAAAAAAAGAGTCCTCAAGCACAAAATCAGCACAGCTTTTATAGTATTGAATAAACAAGTTTAGGGAATTTCCACACAAGCAGTTATATGATTGGTTTGAGTCCACTCTAAACTCACTGCCCTTTCACTGAACTATTGGGATTTTCTGTTCCTGAAATACTTGGGTAACTGCTCTGCTTTCTTAAGGGTGGGCAGGGTTGGTGGCAACCTGTGTGTTTTTTTTCTCTGTCTTGGGGTTACCCTAAGGGCAGACTAGCACAAGATGGTGGGGTTAATCTCAAATTGGACTTACTTTGGCTCTTCAGCCTGAATAAAATATTGCATACCACATACAAAGCTTTGGTAAAACACAGGTCTGTCTTACAATGTTGGACCAATAGAACTGTATGTCTAGTGCTGTTGCAGGTGTGTCTTAAGGTGTGTGGAGTTTTTCATCTTGATGATCTTGCAATGATGAAATTGACCATCTACACAATTACCTGAGAAGATCCCTGCTGAGACCTCTATTACGTCACAGCTTAATAAAGCGCAATGTTTACAATGAAATGTATTGAACAACCAGACATCAGGACCAAAATTAGTTTTACCTGATTCAGTGTATTTTTTACACTCTATATCACATGTACAAGTTCCTCATTCCTTTCTGTCTCATTATGTTGTCTTTCCTTGTTTTTGTTTTTTTTTCAGAACCAAGGTATAATAGGGCATTTCTTATATATATATTTTTTTTAATTTTATTTTATTTTATTTGAGAACATACTGTACAGAGGGGTTACAATTACATGGGCAGGATAATGTATACATTTCTTACCAAGCATTGCAGCCTCCTCCTTTGTTTACCCTTCACCTCCCTTCCCAGCCTCCCCCCTCCCCCCCCACCCAATCATACCCCCCTCCCCACCCTCTGACATTGTAAAGCTGGTTTTGACATGACATTTTGTACTTCTCATTGTTGCAACAGGTCATTTCTTATATTTTTGCCTTCTAGTTTTCAGAAAGTCTGCAGTTAAATAGGCTTAAGTTCCTTTTGTTAGAAAATTAAAAGCACATTGGGTGGGGTCTTCATAATTTTGTTATGATCTCAAATACGCTGTAATTTCTGGCATTTTACCTGTATAATCTCACTTCAGTCTTTTCCAAAGGGCACTGTAGTGGAAGGAGGAAATTCAAAGTGGATTCTGGTAGAGAATTTCTGTTACTAAAAACCCTGGCACATAGTAAGGTATGCAACTCCAAAATTATTCATTAGAGAGATTAGTTGAAAGTCATCTTTTTACACACTAATACTCTTTCCTCAACGAAACCACAGGATTTAAAATAACTAATATTTTTTGAAGTTAATGGCACAAATGTGCACGAATTTTCTAGAAATAAAATGATCACTCATGATCACTGATACTTCAAAGAATGCTTTCCAATAAGAGGAATCCCCTTCAGACATTGTCATACAATGTGTATCTGCCTGGTAACAGAACCCCAAACTAGACTAAGGCATCTAATAGCTATTTAATTTTTGTTGCCTTTTTTGCAATACTGCTTTCTTATCATATTGATTAGTATGAATTCTATGGCCAGTATAAAATCGCATTTGTAATAAAAATTACTTGATGGGACCTTCATGGATCAGGTGATGTGGGGTTTCTTGTGGAACCCTGCCTGATTCAAGGGAGGAGTTAGTATTGGCATTTGGTATATTTCTCTGTGGTGGAGCAGGGTGCGGCTTTGAGGGTGAAGCCCAGTCTGTGTAGGGCTTTGAAACAGCAGGGAGGGGACAGGAAGGACTAGACTTGTTAGGGGCGGGGTCTCTTGTGGAGTAGGTGGGATTGAGCATGGAGGCTGGCAGGTGGACGGGTTTTTAGGGGAAGAAGATGGGGTCACTGGGGAGGAGGCTGTTTCGGGCAGAGCTTTGAGAAGGAAGAACAAGGCTACAAAAGAGGAGATTACTTAGAGGAGGGGTGCTGGTAGAGCACTGTGAGCCCTTGTGGGATATGTAGGGTGCGGTTTTCCATAAGGCAGGGAAGGGAATGGAGGCAAGAGGCTGACAGAAGGTGGGGATTCTGGTGTAGGAATGCGGAGCTCTGAAGGAGAGGCTTTTCAAGGTCTGACTTTGAGAGGGCCTGGTGGTACTAGGAAGACTTGGTCTAGTAAGGGGCAGGGTTTCTGGTGGAGAATGGCAGGCCTTAGGGAAGTGTGTTAGGGTGGAGACGGGGTTTCTTGCAGAGCAGGATGTAGTCACAATATATGGAGGAGTTTTTCAGGACCAGAGCTTTGTGGTGATAGGATCCAGTGCACTAGCCTAGTTCGGATGGGTTTTCTGGTGTAGCCAGTCACCACTTCAAAAAGAAAAATCAGGTTGGGTGGGGATTTCAGTGTTGCAAGGCAGGACATGGACTTTGGACAGGGTTTCCAGTAGGGCAAAAAACCTTTAAAAAGGGACTATGGAGGGACAAGGATTTACAGTTCAGCCTGCTGAGACTTCCAGAGGGAGGCCAACTGGAGCAGTGGTTTCCAGTGGAGCAATGTGGCTGTCGAGAGATGGGACAGTGTGGTGGGGATTTTCTAGTGGGGTTTTTCTGGAGCAGGGCAGAGCTTGGAGCCATGGGGCTAGTTGGAGGAGGGGCTTTGAGAAGGAGTGGAAGGGCTACAATGGTGTAGGATAATTATGGGCATGGTATCTGATGGTGTAGTGTGTGGATCTGAGGAAGGAGCCAATATGGGGCGGGTTTATCTGGGGAGCAAGGCAGGGCATTGAGAGAGTAGATGTGGGAGGTGGAGAGGCTTGTGGTGGAGCAGGGCCGGCTTTCCAGGCAGGAGATGGGCTATGTGAGAATCTTCTGGCCAAGCAAGGTGGGGCTTCAAGGGCAGTTATAGGCAGGTAGAGGGTTTTTGGTGTAGCATGATGGGCCTTGTGGGAAGAGGTAGGTTCAGGGCTGTGTTTGAGAGGTTAGGCCACTTAGAAGTAGGCTAGTTATGAGAGGAGTTTCTGATGAAACCAGGAGGGGCTTGAGGGAGAAGGATGATTGGGGGTGGGGTTGAAAGGAAAGGGAGGAGCTTGCAGATGCTAGGATACGGCAGCAATGAGACTATGTGTTACTATAGTAGTTAGGGGCGGGGTATCTGGTGATTGAGGTGGGGATTGGAGGGAGGAGCCTGATGCAGGCTGAGTTCTTGGTGCAGTAAGGCGGGACATAGAAGGAGATATGGATGTGGCCTGGTTTCTGGTGGTGCAGAGCAGGGATTCCAGGAAGGGGTGGAGTGGAAGAGGGATTTTCCTATGGCAGAGGAGGGCTTTCAGGAAGGAGTCTGTTTTCAGTCAGGCCTTTGAAAGTTTATAGCAGGGCTCCCAGGGGGTAGGTTATTTAAAGTTGGGCTTTTAAGGAAGAGGCTGACTGCAAGTGTTTCCAGTGGATCCAGTCAAGTTTTATTGGAAGCAGGGATAGGAAAGGGGCAAGACTTAGTGAAGAGTGGGGCTACAAAACATAAAAAGTTACTATTAATAAATACATTATAAGAACCCCATTTTCTGCCAGTGTAGAATTATATTACTTTTATATGTGCGAGAGATACTGGAGAAAGTAACCAAGTAATAATTCCTTCCTGGTGAAATTTTTCTTTATTCTAGTTGAGTGAAAATAAAACCACAGGACACATCAGGCTCAGAGGCACACAGGAGACTAAGACACATGAAGCATTGGACTTGATTCCCTATCACTACCATTAAGGATCACAAATAAAAAGTTTAAAATTTCTCACTTGGTCATAATGGACACTTTTGTGTTAAAATTGTGAATGAATAGAATTTTTACTTGACCATTTTAGAAATCCTAAAAATAAGTAGTAATGTTTTAACTTTATACAATATTGGAAAGGATAATAAAATAATTAGGAAAATATAAAATTGTACACAGAATGTTCATTCTCCACCACTAATTCTAATCTAAAAGAATTTAAAACCATAAAATTACCATATAGTTAAGTTACAGCATGGTTTCTTTTCAGTCATGAAAATGGTGACTTAAGCAATGTGTCATTATCATTGGATGCATCGATGTTAAAACTTCTAAGAATGTGAAGCACTACTATACAGACCCTGAAGAAACTCAGAAGGAGCTGTGAAATGATGTTGGAATAAAATTAATGACTAATTAGAGTAGGAATTGATCTTCACTAGACCAATAAATACTTTCCAGAAGAAAAGGCTACATTGAAAAATAAACAGTGAAAAGGAAGCAGGCAGGCAGACCTTGAAGGAGGCATGATTGCAATCTTCTTTTACCTAAGTTACAGTTACTGACCTATGTTCTTCCCTAATGCCAAATAACAAAGCCGTGAAAATGCAGTAATCATTTTCAAGGGATTAGAATTTACAGAAAGAATTCAATGAATGTATTGATAGAAAGTAAAAATAGATGTGTGAGTTAAAGAGTGAAGAAAATATCCCCAATCCCTGGCCCTCCGCTGTGAGAGAGGTACAAGCCGAAACACAAGGAGAATGGACAGAAGTACAGAAGTGCATACCAGTAGTTCGCAAGATGCAATGATGAATGTAACAGGGGAGACAGTCAACAAGATCATCACAGGACTTAGAACAAATGGAATTAGAGAGGAAGAGGGAGAGAAAAAAGGGAATATTAAGAGTTTAAAAGTGAACATGTCTGCCAGGACTATCCTAAGCATATATTAATTAATTAAAATCAAGGAAACCATGGAATCTATGTTTCTTGAGTCTGGCTTCCTTCGCATAATATGATTGTTTTCCAACTCTTTCCATTTTCTTTTTTTTTAAATTTAATTTAATTTAATTTGTGAACATACTGTACAGAGGGGATACAATTACATGGGCAGGATAATGTGTACATTTCTTTCTATTTTCTTAAGCAAGGGGATGTGTCATTCTTTCGGATAGAAGCATAAAATTCCATTGTGTATATATACCACATTTTCTTGATCCTGTCCTCTATTGAGGGGCATCTTGATTGGTTCCATATCTTAGCTATAGTAATAATGCTGCAAAAAACATAGTTGTAGATTTAGTGTGGTTTAGCTTGAGATCATTTCCACAAGTGCCCAGGAATGGGATTGTTGGTTCCAGAACTATGTTCATTTGACCTTACAAAATGATGCTAATTGAAATGAACTCTAAGTCATAGAAACAACAAGTATTTTTTTCAGATATCAACCTTGATGTAGGTAAAGTAGTGTATCTAGATCTTATTTTTATTTCATTTGCCTTTTTCCATTGGTTTATCTCTGGAAATCTCTGTCTTGATTCTGGTACCTTCCGTCTTGTATATGCATTTATCTGATTTGGAGAAGGAAAGGGAAAAAATATAGTGATGAAAGAAGTACAAAGAGTGCCAAATTGCAACAATGATATTCACACGACACTATATTGGAAATGAACTTTACAACTTTGAGGTGAGGGTGAGATGTGGAGGGTGGGAAGGGATATGAGAACAACAATGGAGTGGGTAACACTATTCAACAAGGAATGTACATTACTCATGTAACTGTAACCACTCTGTATATTTTTGAAATGAAATAAAATATAAAAATTGAACCCATCCTAGAAAAGTATATCCTTTTCAAAATAATATATCTGTTACAGTACTTGTAAGGGATTCTAGCTCAAGCTGTTAGACCTGGAAAGGGATATATTGGGAAGCCATCTCAAACAGCAGTCAAAAGGCTGAGAGCTGTGCTCTGGAAAGGTTAAAGAGTCAAGGGAAGACAGGGATATGAGTTATTACCTCAAGAGTATTTAATTTAGAGCTGTTGGACGCTAAAACATTAAGACTTTGTAGACAAGATAGATGTCTGTGTTATGGTTGTAATGACCATTGCTCCCTTCTGCTCCCTAACAATAAGGGATTCAATTATCACTATGTATACAAACAATATCTCATGTCAATAGTTGCAACCACCAGCAAAATTGATGCCTTAGTTTGTGGACATACCTGTAGCCACTGACCACCCCCCCCCTCCCCATAGTAGAAGGAATATAAAGCATGTCAAGCAGGATTTAGGGATCCAGAAGCTGGCAATAAGGCTTTGGGTCCTCTGGTGTCTTCTTTCCTATTACTTCCTGTGATTTCTCAGTTCTTTGGCCAGGTATCCCATCATCTTTGCTGTCCCATGGTTGTGGTTAGCGACATTACTGATATTCTGAACACCTCAAAACAAACTATGGAAAAACACTTCCTCAAAGAAGATTGACAAACGTATAGGAGCACCTGGACAGATCCCAAACATCAGCAGTCATACTGTGATCCTCTAGCAAAAAAGTACAATTTAGGAGTATCTTAACTTCTGATAATATAAGAGATGGATAATTGTCCCTTTTGTGTATTTTGTATTGCATAATTTTTCAGAAACACATATACATTGTGAAATAATGTTATTTATTTCATAGGTCACAGACCACGTCACTGGAGTGATGACCCTAATGTCTTATCTCAGTTGCCTGATTCAGACTTGTGAATTGCCTAATTATGAACGTTTCTTCATGAAACTTAACAACACAGAATGAAGTGTCAGGGTTAGGCCATTCCATACCTGTAAGGATTTTTACGTATATTAGAGTAATATACACCTACACTGCTCAGCACTTATGGCACATTGGTATGTTATAATTATCTTCAGATCAGAAACACGCTAGAGCTTAAATTAGAATGATGGGCTACACATTTTCAATGCAAGAGTGATGATCACCTCCTGAAATTATTCTCAGTGGAGAATCCTTCCTATACATTTTACTGACTTAGCATCTACTCTGTGCTTTACCATTATCAGACAGGGTCACACTGTACTGAGCCACAATACTGCAGCAATCTTAGCTGCCTTTGAATTTTACCTTCAATCTTGATGCCAAGGTCAACTCTGCAACTCTAATCACATAGTTAATTGACATCCGAACTTTTCAAGCCTGGTTAAAAATTCAGCTATCACTGCTCATTGCCAGTGTTAAAGATCTCACTCCTTTAGATTTGTTGTGCATCTTCTTGTATTTCCAACACTGCCTTAGATGTTGGTTTTTGAAGTAGAGCTTTTAGTTTGCATTTGATTTATGGAGGTGTTAGTGATACCAGTTGAACTGCATATACTATAATGTAAGTAATTTGATGTTTTGACATATGAATTTAATTTTGGCAATTGAAGAAGTGAATACACATCACTCACAAAAGTTTCTTTATGTGTATTGGTATTACTTTATTGTGAACTTCCTAAAAGCCAGCCATGGGAGCACATGTCCCTAATCCCATCACTTCTGTCACTGAGACAAGGCTTGAAAGGTCCAGACCATTTGGCACTTCATAGTGAGAACCTTTCTACAGAGAAGGGGAGAGAATAGCAAAAAGAGCAAATGAATCTTCCAACAGTTTTGTTACATATTCTTTACACTTAGCCATTAAGACCACTGTAATAGTATTTTTTATGACTTCTTACCTACTCTTTTCCTGTTCTGAGCTGTTTTGTTTATGGACCTCTAAGAAATCATATAAGAATCGCATAAGAAATCTATATAAATCATATAAGAAATCATAAAAAATAGTTTTGTTGGGATATTTAATCCAAAAGGAATAATTTCAGGAAAGTATTAAGCATATAAAATGTAATGCAGAGCTGGAAAGGTGGCCCAGTGGTAGAGCGCTTTGACATGGATTTGTTCTCCTTAAGCAATTACTCCAGGAATAATAAACAGTGGAACTGAATGATGTTAATTCAAGTATTTCTTTAGAAATTAAACCAATCTTTATTTGCTATAAAGATCACTTACAATGTCATTACCTACACTCTTTTCATTTAAAATATTTATATTCTGTAGCAATGTCATTGCCGTTATTACCATGCATGAGGCCCTGGGTTCGATTCCTCAGCACCACATAAGCAGAAAAAAAAAAAGCCAGAAGTGGTGCTATGGCTCAAGTGGTAGCTTGCTAGCCTTGAGCTGAAGAGTTGAGGGACAGTGCCCAGGCCAAGAGTTCATGCCCCACGACGGGACCCCCCCCCCCCACAAATGTAATGCATTGACTCTTTATTGAAAACTTTAGCAGTTGTAGTTTATTTATTCTGATAACAAAGATTATAAACTAAGTTACAATGGTATTCCAAATGGAACACAGAACTAGAAACATGAAAGGTAGCACTAAAGAATGCTACTGCTACCACTAATCGAGTAAGAATGAAATTTAGGCAAACCTCCCTCAGAGTAAAAGCCACTGGACAACCCCAACATTGCTTTCATTGTTTCATATGAAGAAAAGACTTTTTTTTAAAGTAAAGACAGTTTTTCACAGATATTTATATCAATTAGGTATGTATTTCTTAAGGCCTTCAGGAAGAATGCTGTGATCATGTTGATGGAAGCTGATTTCTTTTTTTTTTTTTTTTTGGTCCGGTGGTGGGGCCTGAACTCTGGGCCTGGGTGCTGTCCCTCAGCTCTTCAGCTCAAGGCTAGCGCTCTACCACTTGAGCCACAGCACCACTTCCGGCTTTTTTCTCTTTGCTTATGTGGTGCTGAGGAATCCAACCTAGGGCCTCGAGCATGCAAGGCAAGCGCTCTACCACTGAGCAACCTTCCCAGCCCCTGGAAGCTGATTTCTACACAATGGAAGCCGGTGTCTACACAATGTGCAGACACCATTCCAAGCACTGCACCTGCATTAGGGTAATTTTAGTGCTCATGAGTATTTTTCAAGTTAAGAAATGAATTAAGTATTTTATTAAAAACAGAAGTAGGCATAAGGCTAAACAAATTTCCTAAGTACCTAAGACTGATCAGTTGTTGTAGACCCATAATTCAAATCCAGGTTTCCACCAGGCATATCTGAGGATATTCTGTTTCACATTCATTACCTTTCAAGAGCTATGGAGCAGATGAACCCACATTATCTTCCTAATTATGGTAATAACGGCAATGACATTGCTACAGGATATAAATATTTTTAAATGAAAAGGGTGTGGGTAATGATATTGTAAATGATCTTTATACCAAATAAAGATTGATTTAATTTCAAAAGAAATACTTGAATGAACATCATTCAGCTTCCACTGTTTATTATTCCTGTAGTAATTGCTTAAGGAGAACAAATCCATGTCAAAGACACTTGTGCTGATGAACACAGGCTTTTAGCATTAAGTACCTTGAATATACAGGGAATAGTTTGTTGTGGATATACAATCCAAACAAGTAATTTTTGTGGCTACTTACTTCCTTGTTCTACCAAAGAAAATCTGTTCCGTATTCTAAAACATGTATCAATTTAATGGATATTAGTAATATCAGTTTGAATTAGGTGTGCGTAATATATGTAATGTATGCTATTACATAACATATGAATGTTATGGTTATAATGTATGTATCATTACTGATATTCTATAACTACTATAAATAATATATGTATAAAACTGGTTTTAGTATTATACTGTGAAGGATAGAAGGAATGACAACTTTATTTATATAAATATATTTGTAAGTTGTAGTCACATAAGTTATTTTTGTGCCAATACTGAGACTTGAATTATGGTCTGGGTGTTGTCCCTGATCCATTTCACTCAGACTAGCTTCATATAGCTATCTTCAGAACTCAGCACCTAAGTAGCTTGGATTGCAGATATTAGTCATGTTAAATTTTTTAATTCCATCCTTGGTAGGTTGGTACATAATTATTTTTGAATGTTCAATTATATTATGATAGTCCATTTCTAAACCAATTCAGAATAAATAACTACTTATTGGAGAAAACTATATATTGCAATTGAAATTGTAAGGACCCTACTTTACTATCAATTTTCAAAGATATTGCTAATTTAATTCCTGGACAGACAATAGAAAAATTAATTTATGTGTGCATAATACATGTAATATACTATATTACATAATATACAAATAATATATTTATAATATATCCATAATTAGGGATATTCTATAATTACTATAAATAATATATGTATAAAACTGGTTTTAATATTATACTGTGAAGGATACAAGGAATGACAACATCCCTATCTTAACTATCTCATTTTCAACAATATGTAAACTATGCTATAAACATATATCATCAAGAAAGCACACCTGTGTAATCACATATTCACCTTCAAATATTCTCCTCATCACTATCAACATCCTCTAAGATTGGCTACAGTTATCTACAGCAAACACTTTGTGATACTTTCTGAGTAATGTTGCTTGTCTTCATCCTTATCAGCCCTTCATCAACTTCAGTGAAGAGCATTTTCTCCTGCTTTGCCTGTAGATGACATCATCCCAGCAAAGAAACTGTGGCTGGCACTTGAGCACTGGTATATTCAGAGGTTCTTTGGTTGTGTTTTAGTGTAAATGAAAACATACTGATTTGAAAATACTATAAATATTCGTTCTTTAAATTTATTGTTAATTTAAATATAATAGGGGTGGTTTTAGTAGTGCACGCTTTTAAATCTAGCTATTTAAAAGTCTGGAAACAGAGGATCATAGTTTTAAGCTAGACTAGGGAAATGAACCATGAGACACTTATCTTTAACTAAGAACCAAAAAGCTAAAAGTGGAGCTGTGGCTCAAATGGAAGACTGGCAGCCTGAGCATAAAAGAAAAGTAAAAGAACCTAGGCCCCTAATTTAAGTCACAGTATTAGCACTCATATACTATATATACATATACATGGTTCCTAAAATATCCTGTGAGTTAATTTGTCAAAACCTGGTCATAGATTACATATGAGGTGTGAAGAAGTATGTAAGTCTGAAGTGACCCGAAGGTATTTTGACAAGACAACTAGAAGAGTTGTCACTTAATCGAATAGTAATGAGGGATAGGTTTGTAGATAAAGATCAAAGCTCACTTTGGGATCTTTTGAGTTTCTTAAAATCAGCAGCTAGGAGTTGTCAGTAGACAGGATGCTATAAAGGACTTGAATTAAAGAAAGAACAGAGCTGGAGGAAAAAAACAGAAATAGTTACATGTACTCAATGGTAACAATCATGAGAAGGAAGATTACAGAACTAAGCCCTGAGATACACAAATATATAAAACATGACAAATGAAGAAAAACTAATAAGGATGTAATGCAGACTTATAGGGATAGGTATTTTTAATGTTTAAGGGCTATGAAGTGATTGTGTGATGACCTAAAATTTAAGAAATTGGTAAGGTCAACTATTCCTTGGGCCAACCGTAGCTGATAGTTTAAGTAAAAAGGGGCCACAATAGTGTGTCTTGATATATCAAAGTGAAACCAGATCAATATTTGGAAAGCCATTTTTTGGACACGTAGTTGGAGTGACAATTACTGTAGTTTGTTCAAGTGTCAGTAGAAGGGTACAGTTTTAGCACAATGATAGAAATCTTTCAGGGATCTGGTAGATTTTTCCTCTGTCTTCAATTTCCCTTTTTTTCCTGAGAACTAAAATATCATCACTGGAAGCCAGTCCCAAATTGTGCTTTTGGCAAGTTACCAGATATTCAGTCTATCACATGCCCAAATGACAGAACGGGAACAGGTATACATTGAGCACTCACAGTAGACTGGTCTCTGGAATTTCTCATGAAGAGCCTTCTGCCGTTGTGGGATAGATAGGGCTGGAGAATATACAAAATAGCCATCATACATTGAAAGTATTCTGTTAAGTTGACACCTGAGATGCTGGATGTTTTAACTGCATTGTATTGATTTTGATGAATCAGTTAATCAGATTCCTTATACCATATCATGTTACTAGACTGTGAAATGCATGTTTATTGCATTTTCTTTGTATAAAATATAGTATGTTTTGAAATTTGGTATAAATCATTCATCGTTTTATTTTTTTCAATATGGATTACTTCTAGTTCTTAAGAGTGGGGAAATGCCCTGGAACTTTGTACCTTGAAGTCATATGTTGCCATGTGTCATATCTTATTTTCCTTGTACAGAGTTGGTAATAAATCATATGTAATTTATTTTTTATTTTAATTTATTGTCTATTGCAGAGTTTGAACTAGGGCCCTGGGCACTGTTCCTGAGGTCTTTGGCTCAAGGTTAGCTCTCTACAACATTGAGCCACAGTATCAATTTTAGTCATGTGTGATTAGTTGGTGATAAGTGTCTCAAGGGAACTTTTCTGCCCAAGCTGGCTTTGAACTGTGATCCTCAGATATCAGCCTCCAGATTAGCCAAGATTACAGGCATGAGCTACCAGCACCTGGCTATATGTAATCTAAACTGAAGTTTTCTTCAAGTGTTTAATCCTACATTGAAGTTATTTTTCTTACAAACTTCCTAATACATATGTAATCTATTCTATTTTGAAAAGTACTGTTGTACCTCCCACTTATTTGTGGCATTTCTGAAATCCAAGTTCCTCTGTGTTTCAAGGTGGATACTTTTGCCTGTAACAAGTATTGTTGTTGAACACATAACATCTGGCTACTTAGAAAACAAAAGATGTGAAACTACTGTAGCCAGATAAAGAACTTCCAGGACAATTCAAGGGCAACTCATGTACTCTCTGTGTAGGTGAATAGGGACCATAGAAAAGAAATTCTTATACTTGTAAGTGATTGAGTGTGTGTGCACATAGATGATCACTTGTTTATCTGTTGCTATAGTTTTACACATTCACTAGTAAAACAATATCATATATATATATATGCAGATCACAGTTTCCAAAATCCAGGGACGACCTCCATGGGCATCACTTTCTTATGTTGCTCTTTGGGTAATAAGAATGAAACCTGGAACTGCCCAGTGGTTGAGAAATTACTCAGCGATTCAAGCATTTATCTTTCAATATATTGCTTGTTCCTAACACTAAAATTAGAAAGACTGTTAATATATAATATGTTATATATAATATATTTAATATATTATATATAACGTATAATATATTGCATATTATAATATATGCTATATACAATACCTGACAGTAGTATATATTTGTAAGGAAAAATACAATAAACGTATCAATGTCCATACTTTCCTAGCCATGATTAAGTTCAGTAGATTTAGGTGCATTACATCTCAATAGGAAAAGTATACTGAAGTTCTGAGGACCTTGAGCTAGATAAGGAGAATTCCTAAAAGAAGCCTCTCCTCAATTATGAGAAAAGATGTTTGGAAATTTGTTTGGTTTTTTTTTTGGGGGGGTGGTAATGGGGCCTAACTCTGGGCCTGGGTGCTGTCCCTCACCTCTTCACCTCAGGGCTAGTGCTCAACCACTCAAGCCATAGCACCACTTCTTTTTTTTTTTTAATATTTTTTATTGTGAAAATACTGTACAGAGGAGTTACAATTACATGGACAAGATAATGAGTACATTTCTTATCAATTATTGTAGCCTCCTTCTTTGTTTACCCTTCCCATTCCTTCCTAGCCACCCTCCGCCCCCCCCCATTCAATCCCCCCCCCACCAAAGTTGTAAAGTTCGTTTTTGACATGACAACTTGTACTTCTCATTGTTGCAACAGGTCCACCTGTATCCTGATTTAAACGACTAGTTTTTCCCCTTCCCCTCCACAAATTATACTGACATCAAATACAGTGAAAACTGGGCTTATACTGTGAGGGAGGGACATACAAAGCAAAAAGAAACAATCTTATAAATGCATTAGAAACAAATGCATGAAAGAAAAAAACATTTAAATGCATATCTTAGGGTTCATTTTCCTAACATCACCTTATCTGACCTTTTCTGCTTGACTCATACATATACTAGATATTGCAAATAAGGGAAACCATGGGACCTATGTTTCTTTGGGGCCATAGCACCACTTCTGGCTGAGGAATCGAACCCAGGGCCTCATGCATGTAAGGCAAGCACTCTAACCACTGAGCCACCTTCCCAGCCCAAGTTTGGTAGTTTTCAAGAAGAGGAATTTGGCATTTGCTTTGCATCCTTGATTAGTAGGTATCATTTTGCTCCAAATTTTGTCTCCTTTTATGTTCCCTAAACACTTACACAGGATCATCATTCCATAGCATATCGTTAAGTCCTTCTTTTACTTCTTTTATCATTATTGTTTTGTTGTTGTTGTTTTGCTGATGCTGAAGCTTGAACTCAGGGACTAGGCAGTGTCCCTGAGCTCCAGGCTAGTGATCTACCACTTGAGCCACAGTGCTACTTCTGGATTTTTCTTCCTGCGCTTGCTTTGAATCATAATACTCAGATCCCACCATCCTGGGTAGCTTGGATTACAGATGTAGGCCACCAGGGCCCAGCAAGTACCTCTCTTTTAAATATTATTCTAAAAGCCTCCTATCCAAGGTCACTCCTAAGATAGTAAATGGAACTATGCCAATAGTTCCTTCACACTCTCATCTCCTGTTATGGCTATAGTGTGTCTTTTCCATCTTATTTTGAACCTACTTGACTGTTCTCTTCCTTATCCATGGTTCTAGGTGTGTTACTAATAATTAACTAAATTTAGTGGGTATAACCCTAAATCACTCAACTATAAATTTCATTTAATTTTTTCAATGTGATTGTTTTTCTGTACAAATATGAGCTTATACTCAGCTTCTTGCACCTACCTCTTGGCATAAGCAGAGCCTAGGCTTATTCTACCTCAAATACAAGAGGTTAGCCAAATAATTACCTACAGTATTCCTGCCTAGGAGTCAGGACAAGTAGTTGAGTGCTGAAAGAAGCAATGCATTCCTGGCATGGGAAGGGGTGGGAGAGACAAGAGCCTAGAGAGCAAACTGGCAGTCACAACATTTAACAACTTCTCCTTTGGGGAAACTGACCTCCTGCAAAGAGGCGGTGAGATAACACCTAGTGAATTTTCATATATGAAGGAAGTTGTCATGTCTCACTACACAACTCACTTGTAGTCAAAGACAGGGTCATTCTTTTGTGTCCTCCATAGGTCCAGTCTCACTTAATCTCCATCTTAGACTTTGCCCAGACTCTATTCCTACCCGAAGATCGCTAATGAGGAGAAAAGTGTGATCTCTTGGCTTCTGACTGGCCCTGTGGGAACTGAGGCCACTTTTAGTTTTGAACCTATTCCTCCTGACAAGGCTGTGGTGGGTGGTGGGAAAGCTCATTCTCTGAATTGTGCCTTAGTACCAAATCTCTTCAGAGAAAGCCAAGGAATTACAGATTCTGCCCGGGGGGGAAGGGAAGGGGGAGGGCGAGGTGAGTTTCTCCATATCCAAAGAGTTCAATTAATATCTGATTATGAGGCCCAGGTGTAGGTCCTTCACCAGATCCTTCAAGCTGGAGTGGATGTTAGCTCAGACTCCAGGCCATCCTCATATTTCTCCAGCTCTTTATCATGAACAAAATGGTCATAGGAGTTGAGTTCAGAAACAAGGAGAAATGAGAAAAGCAGAAGAATCATTGGCACGGGGAGGAATTAGAAACTTTGGGTGAAAAAGAGGGCTCAGAAAATTTAGGATCACTCACATCATTTGGGAATCACATCATAAGATTAGGGAATAAAAGTAATAAATTACTACCTAATTAGTAACTCCACTGCTCTGACTACATTACAAGTGTTCTGTCAAAAGATACTGTCCTAGCTCTATTTTGTTGAGGAAAATGGAGCAAATTCACAAAGTTCTCAGTATCTTCATCCATAGCCAGGTTGTTCTTACTCTCTACTTTTCTGTTATTTTTCTTTGCTAGATTCTATCAATGACACTTGAAAGTGTTATCATCTTCAGACATGTAATTACATTTTCTTTTAATCCATTTGTTATAAAAATAAAACAAATTATGGGGAAAACTATGTCTATGGTACATTTTCTTCCAAGGTATATTTATTTTATGTTAAGTATTATTTTAATAGTTTCATTTTTAAAACTTGAGGAAAATATTTTGTTACTATTAGCACTAATTATTGCACCTGTTTTTGTATTTTTCCATGTCTGTATGTTTGTTATTAAGCTTTTAAAATTTTCTCTTCCCCCAACTGTTGCCTTCTTAAAATTTCTTCAAATTATAAACTATATATAATAGTCCTGTATGTGTTCATTGATATATTTAAATTTTGATCTAATATCCACATATTATAGGATATCTTCAAACTCTTATAATTGCTCTGAAAATCTGTATGGAGGTCCCTCATTAAAGCAAAAACACAAAGCCACAAAACCCAGTGAAAATAGGATTAGATATCTATCCAAAAATATTTAGCAATGATACAGTAGAAATATTCACTTCTCACTGGGTGCCGGTGCCTCACACCTGTAATCCTAGCTACTCAGGAGGCTGAGATCTGAGGATCGAGGTTCAAAGCCAGCCTGGGCAGGAAAGTCTGTGAAACTCTTATCTTCAATAAACCACCAGAAACCCGGAAGTGGCACTGTAGCTCTAGTGGTAAAGCACTCGCATTGAGCTGAAGAGGTGAGGGACAGCACTCAGACCCAGAGTTCAAGCCCATGACTGACAAAAAAAAAAAAAAAAACTGACAATGAGCTGAGCTGCTAGAGGTAGTTTCCCTAAAGATCTAAGAGCTAAAAGTGGAGAGGCAAACCCAGAGCTCTGCACCACATCAGTCCACCATGCCAATTGCTTCTACCATAGTACTAGCTACCCAGTTTGCACACTCATGACATTTTTACCCTGATTGTGCCCCACAATCCCTCACAACTTTTACTCTTTCACTTTGTCTATGCTTTCTTGTCCCTGCTAAACTCTTCTGGATGCCTATATTAGCTACCCCAACCCTTGCAAAGCTGTTGCTGCTACCCAATTTCCTGCCACTTCAACTCAGTTATTACAGTCACAATTACCCTTTCCCTGGTATCCTAGTCTCTGCTACTCTTTTCTGCTACCCATAATTCATAACACCATGGTTCCAGCCACTTGATCCCTGACACCCTTGTCTCTGATACCACATTCCCAAACAAAACAAGGGAAGAGTGGGCACAGACAGTCAACTTGGGTACTCCTCTTGCAGGCACATTGGGACATTATTCCTCAGGTATTTAACACAAGGGACTTACTGGCGGTGGAAAGAAATGAGGTTACTCAGAGGTGACTAATATCCAAGGATATCAACTGACAACTTGTTGCTAGGAAAAGAAAGCCCTAAGGTGAAAGTTAATGAGAAAAAGTTTTACAAAGATATTGGGGATGATGCAATAGGTTTAGCTTAGTACCTTCTACTAGTGATCTGAATTATTTTTTGACATAGATATGTAACTACTTTGCATTTTAAAAATTATATGAAGATGCACCTTTGTGTGGTACTTATACTAATTTATGAAATAGTTGCATATGATCACGTTAATGATATTAAATATTTTATGTTCAATGTTATGCTCATGAGGCTGCCTTTGGCAATATGAATTGAGCTCTCTGACAACAAATGGAATTTCATTGTCAAATACTACAAGGAGATTACTGATACTAGTACCAAAATGAAAGCTGGAACAAAAAAAACTGAAGAAAGCTGCAAGTTTGATGGGAAGGAGTCAGTGGTAAGGGCTATGATGAAAGAGAAATTTTTCACCATGGAATTTTGGAAGAATAGAATGTGTTTTGTTGAATTACTAGCTTTTTAAACCTTCTTAGAAAGCAGAACATTATTTTTATTCTTGCTTTTTGGTAGCTGTTTAATGAATGGTTTAACAAAAAAATTATCAAAATGACTGAAAATTAAATGATGTGAATTATCAGATTAACATTATACCTAAAGTTGCCCTGAGATGCAGGAAGATTGGATTCTTTTCTATTAAATTAATGGAATAAACTTCCTTTTGAATGGTTGGACAGTCCATGACACTTTTTCCAAAACAAGAAAAGATAATGGAGAGAAAAAAAAAGAGGAAGGAGACTCAATGCAGCTGAAATTAGCATGTTCTCATTTGGAGTTTAATGGTTTTTTTTCTACAAAGAATAAGAATTTCATCTTAACATAATAATTTCAAAATGGATGTGCTACAGGATAGCTTGTAAATGTAATATTTAATGCTGTTGAATTACTTGAAGACAAATGTTTACAGAAAACTTTAAATTCCAGAAAAACTGTAATGTTCCAATAAACACCTGGAAGAAATATAATTTAAAAATTCATGGTTCAAAGCAAACCCTGGCAGGAAAGTCTGTGAGACACTTATCTCCAAACAGGAAGTGGCACTGTGGCTTAAGTGGAAGAGGGCTTCCCTTGAGCTGAAGAACTCAGGGATATGTTCAAACCCAGGCCCAGAGTTCAAGCCCCAAGACTGACAAAAAGAAATTTAAAAAAATTAAAGCATTAGGGATGGGAAGAAGACTCAGTGGTAGAGTGCTTGTCTTGCATGAATGACGTCCTGGTTTCAATTCCTCTGCACCACCTAAGCAGAAAAAACTGGAAGTGGCGCTGTCACTCAAGTGATATAGCCTTGAGCTGAAGAGCTCAGGGACAATGCCCAGACCCAAAGTTCAGGCCCCCCTACCAACAACAATAACAACAAAAATTAAAGCATCAAACAACCTGAAGAGGTTGTCCAGAATGAGTGCGGCATTATCCGTTTACATGACTTAGTGACTTGAAACCTAGTTTACCAGGGGAGGTGGTGGGCAATTTGTGTCTTTGCCAAAACCTGCGAAATTATTTTGTACTTTCCCAAGGAGGGACAAAGCAGGGAATGGGGAGAGGAGGATAGGTGTTTGGCGGCCTTGCCTTTTGTTTCAGTGATTGTTTTCTGGAGTCAAATTCAGAGAAATACTGCTTGCAATCTTAGTTGCATGGGCAATGAAGAAGCCATGCCCTCGAAGTGGTCTTTGCATTGTCCTTGGCCCGGTTCCAACCACCACTGGATAATCCAAGTCCCATTTCAGGACCAAGATGCCTTGAAGACTACTGATCCACTGGGCAGGTAGACCTAACCACAGCCAGAAAAGGCAAAAAATTCAATGCCGCTGGCAGCACTGGAAATCTACAACAGGCAGAGATTTTTTAATATATTTTATTGTAAAAATACTGTACAGAGGGGGTTCAGTTACATGAGTAGGGTAATGAGTACATTTCCTATCAAGCATTGTTACCTCTTCCTTGTTTTTTTCCCTACCATCCCTTCCTTCCCCACCTCTCCAACTCCTCCCTCCTCAATCCCTGCCTGACATTGTAAATTCATTTTCTACATAGTGTCCTGTACATCTCTTCATCACAATGGGTCAACCTGCAGCCCCATTTAAGCATTTTGCTATATCCTTTCCACTCCCCAAATCACAAAAGTGAATATACAAGATGCAGAACATTGGAATCAAATACAGTGAAAACAGGGATTATACCGTGGGTGGATGAACCTACAAAAGAATCACATAGTGCATTATAAGTATATTAAAAACAAAACCAAGACTGACTTGGGGTATATTTCACTTAACATCAACTTATGTGGTCATAATAACATAACTTTTGATCTTTTCTGCTTGTCCTAGACATGTACTAGTCCTTGCAAATAAGGGAAAGCATGGGACCTATGTTTCTCTGGGCCTGGCTTACTTCACTTAATATAATTTTTAACAAGTCTTTCCATTTCCTAACAAATGGGGCATTGTCATTCCCTCTAATGGAGGCATAGAATTCCATTGTGTGTGTGTGTGTGTGTGTGTGTGTGTGTGTGTGTGTGTGTGTGTGTGTGTGTGTATCACATTTTCTAGATCCATTCATCTACTGAGGGGAATCGGGGTTGGTTCCATATCGTAACTATAGTGAGCTATAGTGAGTAATGCTGCAACAAACATGGTTGTGCTGGTAGCTTTGGTATGACCTTGTTTGTGATCATTTGGGTAAATGCCCAAAAGTGGGATTGCTGGGTCATAGGGAGAGCTCTATGTGTAGTCTTCTGAAGAACTTCCATACTGCTTTCCAAAGTAGTTGAACAAGTTTACATTCCCACTAACAATGCAGTAGGGTTCCCGTCAACATCTGTAATTATTACATTTCTTGATTATAGACATTCTAACTGGAATGATGGGTGATCCCAATGCTATCTTTATTTGCATTTCTTTTTTTTTTAATTTAATTTTATTTTATTTGTGAACATACTGTACAGAGGAGTTACAGTTACATGGGCAGGATAATGCGTACATTTCTTACCATGCATTGCAGCCTCCTCCTTTGTTTACCCTTCACATCCCTTCCCAGCCTCCCACTCCCCCCCTAATCCCAATCCTTCTCCTTCCACCCCCCCCCCCGTCGCCCCCCTCCCCGCACCAACGTTGTAAAGCTCGTTTTGGACATGACAACTTGTACTTCTCATTGTTGCAACAGGTCCACCTGTATCCTTAAACAACTGGTTTTTCCCCATCTCCTCCACAAGTTATACTGACATCAGATATAGTGAAAGCAGGGGTTATACTGTGGGGAAGGGACATACAAAGCAACAAAGAGATAATCTTATAAATGTGTTAGAAACACATGCATGAAAGAAAAAAACATTAAAATACACATCTAAGGGTTCATTTTCCTGACAACACATTATCTGACCTTTTCCGCTTGACTCATACATATACTAGATATTACAAATAAGGGAAACCATGGGACCTACGTTTCTTTGGGCCTGGCTTACTTCACTTAATATAATTTTTTCCAAGTTTTTCCATTTCCTAACAAATGGGGCAATGTCATTCTTTCTGATGGAGGCATAGAATTCCATTGTATATATATACCACATTTTCTTGATCCATTCATCTACTGAGGGGCATCTGGGTTGGTTCCATATCTTAGCTATGGTAAATAATGCTCCAATAAACATAGTTGTCCTGGTAGCTTTAGTGTGGTCTTGTTTGTAAACATTTGGGTAAATGCCCAAAAGTGGGATTGCTGGGTCATAGGGGAGCTCTATGTGAAGTCTTTTGAGGAACCTCCATACTGCTTTCCAAAGTGGTTGAACAAGTTTACATTCCCACCAACAATGAAGTAAGGTTCCTTTCTGTCTACATCCCCTCCAGCATCTGTTGTTGTTAGAGTTCTTGATTTTTGCCGTTCTAACTGGGGTGAGGTGATATCTCAATGTTGTTTTGATTTGCATTTCTTTTATGGCTAGGGATGTTGAACATTTCTTCATGTGTCTATTGGCCATCCTTCTTTCTTCTTCAGAGAAGTTTCTCTTTAAGTCTTTGCCCACTTATTTATTGAGCAGTTGTTTCTTTGAGGATTTGTTGTTGTTGGGTTTAATTTTTTGAGTTCCAAGTATATTTTAGATATGAGACCCTTGTCCGTTGTATGGCTAGTAAAGATCTTCTCCCAATCCGTGGGCTTTCTATTGATCTTGCTAGCTATGTCATTTGCCCTGCAGAAGCTCTGCAACCTTATGCAATCCCATTTGTCCAACCTTTCTTTGATTTGTTGTGTTTCCGGGTCTCTATTCAGAAAATTTCGGCCTGAACCAAGGAGACCCAGGGTTTCTCCTATTCCGTCCTGTAATGTTTTCAGAGTGTCTGCTTTGAGTTCAAGGTCTTTGATCCATTTGGAGTTGATTCTGGTGCAGGGTGATATAGAAGGATCTAGCTTAAGTTTTCTACATGTAGTTAACCAATTTTGCCAGCACCATTTACTGAAGAGTTTGTCTTTCTTCCATTCTATTGTTTTAGCTCCCTTATCGAAGATTAGATGGCTATAGGTCTGTAGGTTCATTTCTGGGTTTTCAATTCTATTCCATTGGTCCTGAGGTCTGTTCTTATGCCAATACCAAGCTGTTTTGATTACTATGGCTTTATAGTAGAGTTTGAAATTTGGTATTGATATTCCTCCAGCAGTGTTCTTTTCGTTGAGGAGCGTTTTTGCTATTCGGGGTCTTTTATTGTTCCATATGAATTTTTGGATTGCCTCTTCTATTTCCTTGAAGAATGAGGGTGGAATTTTGCTAGGTATTGCGTTGAATTTGTAGATAGCCTTGGGAAGTATTGCCATTTTCACGATGTTAATCTTTCCAATCCAGGAGCATCTGAGGTTTTGCCATTTTTTAAGTTCTGTGTTGATTTCCTTTTTCAAGATTTTAAAGTTTTCATCATAGAGGTCCTTCACTTCTTTAGTTAAGTTAATTCCTAGGTATTTTATTTTTTGTGGGGCTATTACAAATGGAGTTGCTTTCCTAATTTCAGCCACACTTTTCTCATTGTCGGCATACAGAAAAGCCATTGATTTTTGGGGGTTAATTTTATAACCTGCTACTTTGCCAAAGTTTTGAATCAGCTTGAGTAATTTGGGAGTGGAGTCTATGGGATTCTTTAAATACAAGATCATGTCATGTGCAAAGAGGGAGAGTTTTATTTCTTCTTTCCCTATTTGGATCCCCTTTATGTCTGCATCTTGTCTTATTGCTGTAGCTAGGCATTCTAATACTAGATTGAAGAGAAGTGGAGAGAGTGGGCATCCTTGTCTTGTTCTTGAGTTAAGAGGAAATGACTTTAGTTTTTCACCATTGAGTACAATGCTGGCTGTAGGTTTGTCATATACAGCCTTTATTGTATTGAGGAATGTTCCATGGATTCCTAATTTTTCCAAAACCTTCATCATAAAGGGGTGTTGGATCTTGTCCAATGCTTTTTCTGCATCTATTGAGATAAGGATGTGGTTCTTATTCTTGCTCCTGTTGATGTGATGAATAATATTAATTGATTTGCGTATATTGAACCAGCTTTGCATCCCTGAAATGAATCCTGTTTGATCGTGGTGTATGATTTTTTGGATGAATTGTTGAAGTCGGTTGGCCAAAATTTTGTTGAGAAGTTTTGCATCAATGTTCATCAAAGAAATGGGTCTATAGTTCTCTTTCTTTGATGAGTCCCTGCCTGGTTTTGGGATGAGGGTTATGATGGCTTCATAGAATGTGTTCGGTAGTGAGCTTTCTCTTTCAATTTCATTGAAGCGTTGGAGGAGTATTTTTGTCAGCTCTGCTTTGAAGGCCTTGTAAAATTCCGCTGTGAAACCATCTGGTCCTGGACTTTTCTTAGCTGGGAGGTCTCTTATTGCTGTTTCTATTTCAATGCTTGTTATGGGGCTGTTAAGCTGGTTTAACTCATCTTTGTTTAGTTTTGGCATGTCAATATTTGCTAGGAAGAGGTCCATTTCTGTCAAGTTCTCAAACTTATTAGCATAAAGTTTTGAGAAGTATTCCCTTATAATGTTCTGAATCTTGGTTGTTTCCGTGGTGATGTTTCCATTCTCATCTCTGAGTTTATTAATTTGGGTGTGTTCTCTTTTTTCTGATAAGATTTGCTAAAGGTCTGTCAATTTTGTTAAGTTTTTCGAAGAACCAACTCTTTGTTTTGTTGATTCTTTCTATAGTTTTTTTGGATTCTAATTCATTTAATTCTGATTTAATTTTGGTTATTTCTTTCCGTGTACTGGATTGGGGTTTATGTTGATGCTCTTTTTCAAGGAGGTTTAGATGTGTCATTAAATTGTTTGTTTCAGATCTCTCCAATTTGTTGATGTAGGAGCTCAGAGCTATAAACTTGCCTCTGAGTACTGCCTCTGCTGTGTCCCAGAGGAGCTGGTAATTTGTGGGTTCATTTTTGTTGAATAGCATGAACATTTGAATTTCCTTTCTAATCTCTTCCATGACCCAATCTTGATTCAGCAGTGTGTTGTTCAGCCTCCATGTGATACCGGACTTTCTTTGGTGGCTTTTGGTGTTGAGTTCTAATTTTATTCCCTTGTGGTCAGAGAGAATGCATGGTATAACTTCAATGTTTCTGAATTTAGACAAGTTTGCTTTGTGGCCTAAAATGTGGTCTATTTTAGAAAACGTTCCATGTGCTGCTGAGAAAAACGTGTATTCTGATGCTGCTGGGTGAAATGTTCGGTAGATGTCTGTTAAGTCTAGTTGATCTATGCAGCTGTTTAAATCTGCGGTTTCTCTGTTGAGTTTTTGCCGAGTTGATCTATCTAGTGGGGAGAGTGGGGTGTTAAAATACCCACCAATTAATGTCTTTGGATCTATATGGGATTTGAGGGAAAGTAGTGTTTCTTTGATAAATTTGAGTGCTCCATTGTTTGGCGAATAGATATTTAGAATTGTAATGTCCTCCTGAAGGAGAGATCCTTTAATTAGTATGCAGCGTCCTTCTTTATCTCTTCTCACGAATTTTAATTTGAAGTCTATTTTATCTGATATTAAGATTGCAACTCCCGCCTGTTTATGCGGTCCGTTTGCTTGGTAGATTTTGTTCCAGCCTTTAACATTGAAAATGTGTTTGGTTTTATGGGCAAGAGGTGACTCCTGCAGGCAGCAGATAGAAGGGTCTTGTTTTTTAATCCAACTAGACAGTCTATGTCGCTTAATTGGAGAGTTCAGTCCGTTAACGTTAAGAGATAGGACTGAGAGGTATTTGGGAGTTCCTGCCATGTTATCCACCTTCTTGGGGGCTGCGAAAACTGGGTTCTTCCTATGGTTCTTGGATTCTCAGTTTGGCTGCATTTTCTTGGCCTTTGTTGCGGTCTTGTTGGTTTTCTATGTGTAGGACATCTTTAAGAATCTTTTGTAGGACTGTTTTGGTGGAGATGTATTGTTTCAATTTTTCTTTGCTATGGAAGGTTTTTATTTGGCCTTCAGTTATGAAGGAGAGTTTAGCTGGGTACAGTATTCTTGGTTGATAGTTGTTTGTTTTTAGGGCATGGCATACATCATTCCAGGCTCTTCTTGCTTTGATTGTCTCTGCTGAGAAATCTGAGGTAATTCTAATTGGTTTCCCTTTATAGGTGATTACCCTTTTCTCCTTGACAGCTTTAAGGATCTTTTCCTTGATCTGAGTTGATCCTGTGTGGATTATAATGTGACGGTGGGATGTCCTATTCTGGTCTGGTCTATTTGGGGTTCTAAAAGCTTCTTGTATCTGAATAGGCCTATCTTTTTGTATGTTTGGGAAGTTCTCTGCTAGGATCCTGTTAAACAAATTTCCTAGACCATTAACTTCTGTTTCTAGGTGCTCCTCTACACCCATTATCCTTAGATTAGGCCTTCTGATGGTGTCTTCCAGGTGTTGGATAGATCTATCATACTTCTTGGACTTGTCTTGGATGGTTGTATGTTCTTTCTCTATAATATCTAGGCTGTCTTCAATCCCTGAGATTCGATCTTCTGCATGGTCTAACCTGCTGTCAAGACTCTCTACTTTGTTTTTTATCTCTTTTCCTTCTAATTGGTCAGCTTTGATGGTTTCAAGTTCTTTGTTGAAGCTCTGTTTTAGGTATTGTATGGATTTCTTTACTTCCTTAATTTGGTGTTCAATGTTTGTTCTCAAATCACTTAGTTGATTGGTTATGGTTTCTTTGGACTCCCATTCCTTCTGTTGGGTTCCATTCAGCATTCCCTTTGTGGTCTCCCTGACTTCCTTCAGCTCTTTGTTAATGGATTCCATGAATGCCTTTAGTGATCTTTGTGTGTTCTCTACCTGGTCTCTCAATTCCTCAATTACTCTTTGATTAGCTTCCTCCCGTTTGTGGGATTCCTGCAGTTCTCTTTCCTCCCATTCGTGGGATTCCTGCAGTTCTCTTTGAGTGTTCTCAGCCTGCTCACGCCATTCCTCCCTTTCTCTTTGAGTATTCTGAAGTTGTTCACGCAAATCCTGTATCAGTTTTTGAGTAGCTTCCTCACGCTTATGATATTCCTGTATAAACTTTTGGGATGCCTCCTCTCTCTCCCTATCACGCTCATACAGAGTCCTTTGTAAGTTGTCAAACTTCTCATTTATCATGTTTGCCACCATTGTTTGTAGAGCTATTTGGGAACTCTCCTCTGGATTGTTCATTATCTGATCTGACCCCTGATTATCAAGATTGGGATTTGAGGTACCCGGATTTGCCATTTTTCTTGTGTTTTTTCGGCTTACTCTGCCCATTTGAGATGAAAATAGCACCAGTTTTGTGCTAGAACACTATCTTAAGGCAACCATCAACCAAAGTTTTCATTTGTACAGTCAATAGTCTACAGATACAATCTAGTTCAACAGATACATCTATTCAACATCAAACAACTATATGTTAATGGGCTTTGAACCGCAGAGAAGAATTTGGAAAACCAGAAATTTTTAGGGTTAGGGAGAGATCTGGGTAAAAATTAGGAATAGATTGGTGTGGGGATGCACAGGGAGAGTTAACTATGTCCTAATCTCAATGCAGGAAATAGGTTGGGTAGGATGCAAGTAGAGAGGGAGAGAAAAAGAAGAAAGGGAAAGGGAAATCAAAAGAGACCAGAAAAACAATTAGAAACGTAAAAATTAATATAGTTATGGAGATTGAAAGACCATCTATTTAGAGAGGAATGTGAATATAATGAGAAAACAGGAGGGAGATAGAAGAGATGTGAAAAACTTAAAAGATGCTTAAAATATTATATAGGTATAAAGAGGTAGTACTGCTATTAAGGAATTTAAGTCTCAGTGGCTTTGGATTGAGTAATAAATTTGTGGATTAAGTGTGTACACAATGTGGGATAGGGTCTACTAGTTAACTATGGGTTTATCTGAGGATGTGCAGGACAAGAGTTAAGTCACATACAGAAGAACAAAAGAAAGGAAAAGGTGAAAAGGATAAGAAAGGGAGAAAAAAAAGATCAGAAGTTGAGTAGAGCTAGACAAAAAACAAAATTAAGAAAGAAAGAAAAAGAGAGAGAAAACAAGAAAAGAAAGGAAAACGTACATTCACATATTCCTAAAATAAAAATTATAAGAGGGAAAAAAAAGTTACTGGAAAACAATTATTTTTTCAAAAAAGGCAAAAATTAAAGATTAATAAAAGTTTTAGAAAAGGAAAAAAAATTATTTATATATATAAGGTACCAAAAAAAAAAAAAAAAAAGGAAAGAAGAAAAAAAAGTTCTTTGATTTTTTTTTTTTGATTTTTTTGGGAGGGGTGGGAAGAATCCTGTATCTCCCTTTTGTCTGTAACCATCCTCTTGTTGGAGTCTCTGGTCAGCTTGAGGTCCTGTGGCTTGATTGGTTTCTTAAGTCAGTTTGTTCGAACAGGCAGAAAAATGCTCTGCTTTACCCAAGATTTTGAGATCCCCCTCCCAGGTTAGTTTAATGGGAGGGTGATCTGCTTTGAGAATCACAAAAGAGGGGTGATGAGGCTAGGTTCTGGTAGAGTTGAGGCCTTTCAACAAACAGTAGCTTTTCCTTGGGGCTATTTTGTGAAAAATTCACAGAGCCCACCCTGGAGCCATTCTCAGGGTTTCTGTTTTTCAATTGATTGTGGAGGCTGCTAGATGGAGGGGCAGCCTCTGGCTCTGGTTACACAGTGAGGAATGCCACTCCAATGGCTGGTGCCTGGGCTGGGTGACTTTTCCCTGGATGGAGCTGAGTCTGGCAGGTCACTTCGCCGTTAAGTTCTTGTGACCTGTTAAATGACTCGTTTTATTCCAAGGCCTGAGTTGGACCTAGCAGCTCCTGCGAGCTTTGTCGGTATCCAAGATGGAGATCACCGGTGCTGGGCGGGGAGGGGTGGCCTTCCCTCCTCTGCTCCCTGAGAAGGAGTGAGGACGTCGGGCTTCTACTCACGCCGAGTCTTGGATCCTGGGTCGTCTCTGGTCTGCAAAGTGCACGATGAAGATGTCTGCTCCTTGTCGGTTCTTGCTGGTGTTGAGTAGAATCCTCTCACCCGCTGCGTCTGGCTCCTTCGTCCCGGACTCTCTGTGTGAGCGCTCAGGTAGGGCCGCGGCTGCGGTCGCCACTGCGACCCTGCCGCCGCCGCGGAGGCTGCTGGCAGGCGCTCAGATGTGTCTCCTTGTCTTGGCTTCCCCTCTCTTGTCTAACTTTCTGTCCTGTGATGGCACACTTAGTGTGATTCTCTGGCTTAGGACTGTTCACTGGAAATCTAAAACTGCTTTCTATGCGAGAGCTTGTTCAGATTCCAGCTTCTCCTCCGCCATCTTCCCGGAACTCTGCATTTCTTTTATGGCTAGAAAAGTTGAGCATTTCTTCATGTGTCTAATGGGCATTTTCATTTCCTCTTCAGAGAAATCTCTCTTTAAGTCTTTAGCCCACTGAGTTATCCAGCAGTTGTTTCTTTGATGATTTGTTGTTGGGGAATTTAATTTTTTAAGTCCTAAGTATATTTTAGATATAAGACCTTGTCCATTTTATGACTCATGAAGATCTTCTCCCAGTACGTGGGCTGTCTACAGTTCTTGTTAGCTTTGACCTTTGCCTTGCAGAACCTCTGCGGTTTCATGCAATCCCATTTGCCCAACCTTTCTTTGATTTGTTTTGTTTCTTGTTCTCTATTAAGAAAATTTCGGCGTGTGCTAAAGAGCCCTAGAGTTTCTCCTATTCCTTCATGTAAAGTTTTCATGGTGTCTGCTTTTATTTTGAGGTCTTCTGTCCACTTGGAGTTGATTCTGGTGCAGGGCGATATATGCGGATCTAGTTTTAGTTTAACAGGTGTTTAACCAATTTTGCCAACACCATTTACAGAAAAGGCTATCTTTTTTCCACTCTATTTTTTTTAGCTCCCTTGTCAAAGATTAGGTGGCTATAGGTCAATGGATTCATTTCTGAGTCTTCAGTCCTTTTCCATTGGTCCTCAGGTTTGTTCTTGTGCCATTATCAAGGTGTTCTTATTACTATGGCTTTTTAGTCTAGTTTGACATTTGGAACTGATATTGCTTCAGCACTGTTCTTTCTGCTAAGAATTGTCAAACCTACAGCCAGCATTATAGTTAATGGCAAAAAGTTAAAATCATTTCTTATAAATTCAGGAATGAGGAGCTGGGAATGTGGCTCAGTGGTAGAGCGCTTGCCTTGCATGCATGAGTCCCTGGGTTCCATTCCTCAACACCACATAAGAAAAAGAATAAAAGCCGGAAGTGGCGCTGTGGCTCAAGTGGTAGAGTGCTAGCCTTGAGCTGAAGAGCGGCGGGACAGTGCCCAGGCCCAGAGTTCTTGCCCCATGACTGGGGCATGAATTAAATAAATAAAATAAATTCAGGAATGAGATAAGGATGTCTGTTCTCTCCACTCCTCTTCAAATTAGTATTAGAATGCTAGCTGGGGCAATAAGACAAGATACAAACTTAAAGGGGATCCAAATAGGGAAAGATGAATTAAAACTATCCCTTTTTGCAGATGACATGATCTTGTATTTAAAGAACCCCACGGACTCCACTCCCAAGTTACTTGAGCTGATCAGAAACTTTGGCAAACTAGCAGAATACAAAATTAACCCTCGGAAATCAATGGCTTACCTGTATTCCAATAACAATAAGAGTGAGGCTGAAAATAGGAAAGCAATACCTTTTTAATATTCGCAAAAATATAAAATAGCAAGGAGTTAACTTAAGAGGTGAAGGACCTCTATGATGGAAACTTTAAAAACCTGAAAAAGAAAATGAAAGCAGAACTAAGGAAGTGGGAAACCTCCCACGCTCCTATTTTGGGAAGATTAACATCATGAAAATGGCAATACTGCCAAAGGCTATTTCCAAATTCAATGTGATACCTATCAATATCCCAATCTCACTTTCAATGAAATAGAAGAAGCAATCCAAAAATTCATATGGAAGAATAAAAGACCCCGAATAGCAGAGAGGATTTTTGTGATTCTCATTTTGTATTACCACTTTCATTCTACAAAGTAATCTATGGATTTTAACTTTATTCACTCCCTTTGGATAAACCTCACAAAAACCCTGCCTCTAGCTCCCAAGACACCTAACTCTTAGGTCTGGACAATTGTTCCTAGATAGTGAATTACTTAGTTGTATTTTGAACGCATAAAACATGCATATAAAACTAGCACATTTTGATCTCATGAGAAAACTGCCTTTTTCCCTCTCTCAAATTCATTTCCTGATAGGCATTTTTAGAAAGAATCTATTTTCCTTTTTAGATGAAAGGCTTGTAGGAAACTATGTTCATAATCTGGCTCTTCCTCCTGCACCTCAACACCTAAAACACAAATTTCACAAAGAATTTATAAGAAACAATACAAAAACCAAACACTGGGAAATGCTCAGATGCAGAGAGTTTTACAAAACCCAGAATATAACTCTGCTGTCTGAGGCTGGGGCTCTCTGTGTAAATTAAGAAACCCCAAAAGAGCAGCCAGGAGTACCGGACATGAGTGTCCCTGGCTGATATTCCATGGACAAGGAGCATGGAGGGGCAACCTAAGCCTGCAGGAGAGTGTCTGGAGGAAAGTTTCCCTGCCAGCCTGAGTACAAAAGTTGGCATCACCCCACCTGGGCCTGTATTTCTTGTCTTCTCCCCACAGCTGAGAACAATTGTCCCCTGCTCCATGGAGGATACTGTACAAGCTGATCCCCAGAGTGGCTTGTTTTGTCTACACTCCTTCCTAGGTGGGTGCCCCCCCACCGTGTGTGTGTGCTCTCAGGGGCCCCTTAGGGCCCAGGCCCATGGGGCTGGTGGGTGTTAGATGTGGGTCAGTGGCACTGTGTCATTCACGCAGCAGCTTCCCTAGTCCAACAGCAGGTACACCCTGATATTCTCCCACAGTCTCAGGTGAGGTGCCCAGAAGCACCCGAGTTGGGTAGGCTGCCACTAGGATCCTACTTCATCAGAGGGGCTAGATGAAGTGGCTGCTGCCTGAATTACTAATTATTTTATGGAGCAGTTATAAACAAATTGATACATATTACTGTATGATATATAATGCTATATCCTTGAGTCTCTAGTCTACAAAATCATTGAACTTGATACTAGCAAGAATGTATTTTATTTTATGTGTTTATAAGGCCATAATGGCAAACTGAAATGAAAGTACAACAAAACTCTTCTCCAAAAAACACATTCTAAAATCACAGAATTTGAAAAAAATTGTATGTAAGTAGTGCAAATGAAATTATACTAGGATAGTAAAATACACACAAAAATATTACATTCATTACATTCAAAAGTAAAATAAATAAGTACAGAAAGAATTCCTACTGGATAAAAAATATTACAATGGTTTAACAGGTAGAAGTGATATAAGTTATATGTTTTCTTGTTATAAAACTTATTTATATCTCCCTGGTCTGTTTATCTTAGTGAAGGAAAACGTTAGAAAGCAGAAATTATGTGGCATCTCTTACTTCCAGTACTACAAAGGAGAGTGGCACTTCCTAATGGGTGTCCTGGGATGACACCCACATCCAGCCCATGTAGACCCATCAGAGGTCCCTGTGGTGACCCTGAGGGGGTCTGGAAAACCACACTGCTGCTGCAGCAGGTGCAGTATTTGTTGTGGTGGGCTGCATCCAACAAGGCTCCACCAGTGACCAGACCAAGCAACCCAGCCTCAGGTGCCAAAGCCAGGAGGTAAGGCAGGGCAGACCTCAAGTCCTGCCTTCCATGTGTGTGCCTGCACTGCCAAGGCCAGACCCATTCCTGCTTTGGATACCAATGAGGGTAGGGGATGAGCCCATTGCTGCCAAACGGAGCATCCCCGGAATGGCACCCAGAGCTGGGCCCATGTGGATCAGAAGGACAATGGAGGAGGCTACACAGCAAAGCCAAAGGGGCTTTGGGTCCCCAGTGCTGCAGCTCGTGCACTGCAAGTCCAGGCTCCTCTGGCACTGATGGGCATATGCAGGGATGGCACCTTACCCGAGATCACAGGGACCAGAAAATGGAGGTCCGTGGGGATGCTGAAGGGGCTCCAGGGTGCTCAGCTGCCACAGCTGTCACAAGCCAGCTGGCAGAAGGGCCAGCACACGACTCTAGTCTCCATTCTGCCCTAAAGTCTGAACCAAGGCTGGGCTGCCTGGCCCCAAGTGGGTGAATTGTCCACCAAGCCTTCCTTCTCCTGTGGACTGTGCAGTGTACAAACATGGTGTCCTCCACCCCACACCCATGGGGGCAGGCAGTGACCCCACAACAGAGTCTCACTGGGATGGCACTTGCACCCAGGACCACCGCAGACCAGTACCAGCACACCTGGCAGAGGAGAGGGCAGCAGTGGACTCAACTAAAGCCCCAAGGCTGCCAGCTCCTGGGTGAAATGGAACAAGTGAGACTGGGAAGGGAGGTGGGCAGGGTGGGCAGGGCTCATCTGGCAATGCTGAGGACCATGCACACACACATCCCTTCGCTGCACATCCACCACAAGGGAGGGGGCCCCACTTCTCAACGGGTGACTTGAAGAGGCCCCACACCCACAGGGACTACAGAAATGGAAGTTCACATGGTGATATTGAAAGGGCTCCAGGGTACAGCCTTGCTCTTGCACTGATCAACTGGCACAAAAAAAAAAGGGGGAAAAATGACCACTAACCCTTTTCATCAATGATAACCTATTATACTTTCAAAACAGTTTTACTTTCCTCTTGTCCTATATTTTTGCGTGGGACCCTCTGAATTAACCAGAAGTCTCCAGGATTTCTTCATGCACAGTAATACAAATAAATATAGATTCTATTCTTCTTTGAATTAAGGGAGGTTGCATTTAGTTCTTTCCCATATTTGATTCATGAAAAAGAAATCCTAACATATATCTGTAAAACACAAAACTCATGCTACCCAGAGAGAAATAATCACATGATTAGTGGTTCAAATGATATTTCATCTTTGCATTTCTTTAGAAAACTGCATACTTGGGGCTGGGAATGTGGCTCAGTGGTAGAGCGCTTGCCTTGCATGCATGAGGCTCTGGATTTGATTCCTCAGCACCACATAAGCAAAAAGAAAAAAGCCAGAAGTGGCACTGTGGCTCTAGTGGTAGAGTGCTAGCCTTGAGCTGAAGAACTGAGGGACAGTGCCCAGGCCCAGAGTTCAGGCCCCACAACCGGACCATCCCCCAAAAAGAAAAAAAGCAAGCAAGCAAGAAAGAAAACTGCATACTACTTTCTACAATGAGAATATTAGCCTGTATTTTGACCAAGAGAGTACAAAATTTCCTTTCCTCCACACTCTCACAACATTATTACCTTCTGAGTTTTTTAAAGGGCAGGTTTTTACTATGTGCAGTACCCCAGACTGGCCTTAGAATCAAATCCTCTTACTCCAACCCCCTAAATGCTTAGAATTACAAGCCTTTACCACCACACCTGGCTTCTTTGATTTTTTTTTGATAAGAGTTATAATAGTTATGAAGTAGTATCATAGTAATTTTGAGTTGCATTTCTCTAATGACTTCTGTTCAGAAAGCATTAAGCCAGCGTAGAAGGGGTATCAAACACAAATTTGTAAACCCACTGGTGATTTTCAGGGCTTTTTGGAAAGCAGGTCTATTCAGAACTTTTGTCCATTTTAAATCAAGTTTCTTGTTAATCTCATCTTTAATATCTCTATACAAAATGAATACTTAATTCAATATAGTAGAAAGGAAAAATTAAGCAACTCCTAACATTTTTCACTTTTCAATAAAATGATATTGCTTAAATCAATTTCTGTTTATGCTTGAGACTATACTACTCAATTTGGTTAGACCTTTTACAAAGCTTTATATACTTTATTTATTTTATGTTGATTGCTCTTTCCAAATCCTGCGTGTCTAATTTTGGTTTCTTTCAGTCTCATGTAGTTCAGATTTCAAACTGAAGAATGAATGGAAGGAAACAAACAAAAAAATAGTTACTCTCATCTGATGATGCCTCTACAAGAATGAGGAAAGAGTTCATCCTGCTAAGGATCTATGATAGAATTTCAAAAAGAGAATTCATTCTTCTAGGTTTTCCCTATCTTTGTGATGTACCTTAAATTATATAAAACAAAATATACTGCTCAGATACTCTTACGTTTCATCAGTTTTGTACATTTTCATAAGGACTTCACATCTGTCTACAACATTCCTTCTTTATAATGTCCCTGATATTTTTACATTATCAAGACATAAGATAACCAGCTTGATTTACAGCATGAGAAGTTATCCTCCTGGCTTCCCTAGAAGCAGAGCATGGTCAATAGATAACATTACTTCTAGTTGCTCACCACATGTAATGGTTTCTGTAATATATTTTATTTAGTATTTAAAAAATTGTTGGTTAAACTCAAAGTTCATTCATAGAAGTTTGTGTTGAGTTTTTCACAAGTTTTATTTCTATTAATTCTTAAGATAACATTTGCTATAATGCTAATATTATTACCATTTAAGTGTTGGGAAAATTGTAATTAAAGGCAGTAAGGGCATGGCCCAAATACACACAGTGAGGAAGAAAATGAGTAAAAGTTTCCAAAAATTTTTCAGCAATACAGAAAAGGTAGGTAAAAATCTCACCATTCTTTTACACTCTAAATTCAATATTCATGTTGCTCAAGAAATAATAGCATAGCAATTATTGCCCATGATGATTGTTTTCTGTCACAATTTGTCTTCAACACAGACTGTGTTGGTGACATTGCGTTATCACGCACAGAATTGAACTTATACATTGAGTTTCAAAGACAGCCAAATTTCTTCTGTCCTACAGTTCCATTTTTCTTTTTAAAAAATACCAAAACTTTTAAATATCATCACTTTCTGTCTTTTAGAATCCAAAAGAGAAATAAATTCACATTTAATTTAATAAATTCACCTTTACTTTTAAAGCAAAATGCTTTAAAAGTAGGAGATGATAAAAACAGGCCCCCATGAAGTAAATTTTCTTCTACTTTTAAAATTATTCTGAAAACCTTGTGCTGGTTGGTCACTCCTGTAATCTTGTTTACTTGAGATGTCTACTCAGGAGGCTAAGATCTGTGGATAACAGTTGGAAGCCAATCAGGGCAAAAACATTTTTGAGATTATTTTTCAAAAAATTTAATGAACTAGGAAAGAGCCAGGAGTGGAAATGTAGCTCATATAGTAGTTCACCAATCTAGAGAGGAAAGGCCTACCAAGACCTTAAAGCCCTGAGTTCAAATTCTCAGCACTCCAACACACTTGTGTGCACACGTGCACACACACACATTTATTCAAAATACCTTCATGTCAGTGTTTTGCATTTTATTTGTTAATGAGATTATATGGATAAAATAAGGGAAATTAAATCTTCAATCTCAGAACATTTTTATACATTTTTTTTATTTTAAAAATACTGCACAGAGAAATGACATTTACATGAGCAAGGTAATGAGTACATTTCTTAACAAGCATTGTTACCTCCTCCTTTATATTCCCCCACCATCCCTTCTCTCCCACCTCCGCAAGTACACTCCACTCCTCCTCTCTCCTTCCCCTGCATAAATTGTAAAATTCATTTTCAACATAGTGTCTTGTGCATCTCATTGTTACAATGGGTCAACGGGTATCCCTATTTAAGCATTTTGTTGTTTTCTTCTTCTCCCCAAATTAGAGAAACGTATATACAAGATGTAGGTGCACCAACTTCAAATACAGTGAAAAAAGGGGTTATAGCGTGGTTGAGGAACATATAAAGAAACAAAAAAAAATCACATCGTACAGTATAAGTATGTTAGAAATAATAGCATGATACAATCACTTGTGTACCTATCTTGGCATTCGTTTAGCTTAACATCATCTTATCTGGTCAAATGCACATAGTTCTTGACATTTTCTGATAATCCCGGACATATATTAGTTATTGAAAATAAGAGAAACCATGGGACGTATGTTTCTTTGGACCTCGCTTACTTCACTTAATAAATTTTTTCCAAATCTTTCCATTTCTTAACAAATTGGGCAATGTCATTCTTTCTGATGGAGGCATAGAATGCAATTGTATATATTGACCACGTTTTCTTTTTTTTTTTAATTTAATTTAATTTTATTTGAGAACATACTGTAGAGAGGGGTTACAATTACATGGGCAGGACAATGCATACATTTCTTACCAAGCATTGCAGCCTCCTCCTTTGTTTACGTTCACCTCCCTTATCAGCCTCCCCCCTCCCCCCCACCCAATCATACCCTCCCTTCCCCCCCCACACCGACATTGTAAAGCTTGTTTTGACATGACATTTTGTACTTCTTATTGTTGCAACAGGTCCACCTGAATCCTTAAACGACTTGTTTGCCCCCATCTCCTCCACATGTTATACTGACATCAAATATAGTGAAAGCGGGGGTTACACTGTGGGGGAGGGACATACAAAGCAACAAAGAAATAATCTTATAAATGCGTTAGAAACACATGCATGAAAGAAACAAAAACATTAAAATACATATTTGAGGGTTCGTTTTCCTAACATCACATTCTCTGACTTTTTCCGCTTGACTCATACCTATACTAGATATTGCAAATAAGGGAAACCATGGGACCTATGTTTCTTTGGGCCTGGCTTACTTCACTTAATATAATTTTTTCCAAGCCTTTCCATTTCCTAACAAATGGGGAAATGTCATTCTTTCTGATGGAGGCATAGAATTCCATTGTGTATATATACCACATTTTCTTGATCCATTCATCTACTGAGGGGCAACTGGGTTGGTTCCATATCTTAGCTATGGTAAATAATGCTCCAATAAACATAGTTGTGCTGGTAGCTTTAGTGTGGTCTTTTTTGTAAACATTAGGGTAAATGCCCAAAAGTGGGATTGCTGGGTCATAGGGGAGTTCTATGTGAAGTCTTTTGAGGAACCTCCATACTGCTTTCCAAAGTGGTTGAACAAGTTTACATTCCCACCAACAATGAAGTAAGGTTCCTTTCTGTCCAAATCCCCTCCAGCATCTGTTGTTAGAGTTCTTGATTTTTGCTGTTCTAACTGGAGTTAGGTGATATCTCAATGTTGTTTTGATTTGCATTTCTTTTATGGCTAGGGATGTTGAACATTTCTTCATGTGTCTATTGGCCATCCTTCTTTCTTCTTCAGAGAAGTTTCTCTTTAAGTCTTTCGCCCACTTACTTATTGGGCAGTTGTTTCTTTGAAGATTTGTTGTTGGGTGGTTTAATTTTTTGAGTTCCAAGTATATTTTAGATATGAGACCCTTGTCCGTTGTATGGCTAGTAAAGATCTTCTCCCAATCCGTGGGCTTTCTATTGATCTTGCTAGCTATGTCATTTGCCCTGCAGAAGCTCTGCAACCTTATGCAATCCCATTTGTCCAACCTTTCTTTAATTTGTTGTGTTTCCGGGTCTCTATTCAGAAAATTTCGGCCTGAGCCAAGGAGACATAGGGTTTGTCCTATTCCATCCTGTAATGTTTTCAGAGTGTCTGCTTTGACTTCAAGGTCTTTGATCCATTTGGAGTTGATTCTGGTGTAGGGTGATATATAAGGATCTAGCTTCAGTTTTCTACATGTAGTTAACCAGTTTTGCCAGCACCATTTACTGAAGAGGCTGTCTGTCTTCCATTCTATTGTTTTAGCTCCCTTATCGAAGATTAGATGGCTATAGGTCTGTAGGTTCATTTCTGGGTTTTCAATTCTATTCCATTGGTCCTGAGGTCTGTTCTTATGCCAATACCAAGCTGTTTTGATTACTATGGCTTTATAGTAGAGTTTGAAATTTGGTATTGATATTCCTCCAGCAGTGTTCTTTCCATTGAGGAGCGTTTTTGCTATTCGGGGTCTTTTATTGTTCCATATGAATTTTTGGATTGCCTCTTCTATTTTCTTGAAGAATGAGGGTGGAATTTTGCTAGGTATTGCGTTGAATTTGTAGATAGCCTTGGGAAGTATTGCCATTTTCACGATGTTAATCTTTCCAATCCAGGAGCATGGGAGGTTTTGCCATTTTTTAAGTTCTGTGTTGATTTCCTTTTTCAAGATTTTAAAGTTTTCATCATAGAGGTCCTTCACTTCTTTAGTTAATTCCTAGGTATTTTATTTTTTGTGGGGCTATTACAAATGGAGTTGCTTTCCTAATTTCAGCCACACTTTCCTCATTGTCGGCATACAGAAAAGCCATTGATTTTTGGGGGTTAATTTTATAACCTGCTACTTTGCCAAAGTTTTGAATCAGCTTGAGTAATTTGGGAGGGAGTCTATGGGATTCCTTAAATACAAGACCATGTCATGTGCAAAGAGGGAGAGTTTTATTTCTTCTTTCCCTATTTGGATCCCCTTTATGTCTGCATCTTGTCTTATTGCTGTAGGTAGGCATTCTAATACTACATTGAAGAGAAGTGGAGAGAGTGGGCATCCTTGTCTTGTTCCTGAGTTAAGAGGAAATGGCTTTAGTTTTTCACCATTGAGTATAATGCTGGCTGTAGGTTTGTCATATACAATCTTTATTGTATTAAGGAATGTTCCATGGATTCCTAATTTTTCCAAAACCTTCATCTTAAAGTGGTGTTGGATCTTGTCGAATGCTTTTTCTACGTCTATTGAGATAACCATATGGTTCTTATACTTGCTCCTGTTGATGTGATGAGTAATATTAATTGATTTGTGTATATTGAACCAGCTTTGCATCCCTGAAATGAATCCTGCTTGATCGTGGTGTATGATTTTTTGGATGAATTGTTGAAGTCGGTTGGCCAAAATTTTGTTGAGAAGTTTTGCATCAATGTTTATCAAAGAAATGGGTCTATAGTTCTCTTTCTTTGATGAGTCCCTGCCTGGTTTTGGGATGAGGGTTATGATGGCTTCATAGAATGTGTTCGGTAGTGAGCTTTCTCTTTCAATTTCATTGAAGCGTTGGAGGAGAATTGGTGTCAGCTCTGCTTTGAAGGCCTTGTAAAATTCCGCTGTAAAACCATCTGGTCCTGGACTTTTCTTAGCTGGGAGGTCTCTTAGGCTGTTTCTATTTCAATGCTTGATATGGGCCTGTTAAGATAGTTTAACTCATCTTGGTTTACTTTTGGCATGTCAATATTTGCTAGGAAGAGGTCCATTTCTGTCAAGTTCTCAAACTTAGTAGCATAAAGTTTTGAGAAGTATTCCCTTACACTGTTCTGAATCTTGGTTGTTACCGTGGTGATATTTCTATTCTCATCTCTGAGTTTATTAATTTGTGTGTGTTCTCTTCTTTTTCTGATAAGATTTGCTAAGGGTCTGTCAATTTTTTTCAGTTTTTCGAAGAACCAACTCTTTGTTTTGTTGATTCTTTCTATAGTTTTTTTTGGATTCTAATTAATTTAATTGTGATTTAATTTTTATTATTTCTTTCTGTCTACTGGATTGGGGTTTATGTTGCTGCTCTTTTTCAAGGAGGTTTAGATGTGTATTAAATTGTGAGTTTCAGATCTCTCCAATTTGTTGATGTAGGAGCTCAGAGCTATAAATTGCCCTCTGAGTACTGCCATTGCTGTGTCCCAGAGGAGCTGGTATTTTGTGTGTTCATTTTTGTTGAATAGCATGAACATTTGAATTTCCTTTCTAATCACTTCTACGACCCACTGATGATTCAGCAGTATGTTGTTCAGCCTCCATATGATACCGGACTTTCTTTGGTGGCTTTTGGTGTTGAGTTCTAATTTTATTCCCTTGTAGTCAGAGAGAATGCAAGGTATAACTTCAATGTTTCTGAATTTAGACAAGTTTGCTTTGTGGCCTAAAATGTGGTCTATTTTAGAAAACGTTCCATGTGCTGCTGAGAAAAACGTGTATTCTGATGCTGCTGGGTGAAATGTTCGGTAGATGTCTGTTAAGTCTAGTTGATCTATGCAGCTGTTTACATCTGCGGTTTCCCTGTTGAGTTTTTGCCGAGTTGATCTATCTAGTGGGGAGAGTGGTGTGTTAAAATCCCCAACAATTAATGTCTTTGGATCTATATGGGATTTGAGGGAAAGTAGTGTTTCTTTGATAAATTTGAGTGCTCCATTTTTTTATATCTTTTCCTTCTAATTGGTCAGCTTTGATGGCTTCAAGTTCTTTGTTGAAGCTCTGTTTTAGGTCTTGTATGAATTTCTTTACTTCCTTAATTTGGTGTTCAGTGTTTGTCCTCAAATCACTTAGTTGATTGGTTATGGTTTCTTTGGACTCCCATTCCTTCTGTTGGGTTCCATTCAGCATTCCCTTTGTGGTCTCCCTGACTTCCTTCAGCTCTTTGTTAATGGATTCCATGAATGCCTTTAGTGATCTTTGTGTGTTCTCTACCTGGTCTCTCAATTCCTGTATTACTGTTTGATTAGCTTCCTCCGGTTAGTGGGATTCCTGCAGATCTCTTTGAGTGTTCTCAGCCTGCTCACGCCATTCCTCCCTTTCTCTTTGAGTATTCTCAAGTTGTTCACGCAAATCCTGTATCAGTTTTTGAGTAGCTTCCTCATGCTTATGATATTCCTGTATAAACTTTTGGGATGCCTCCTCTCTCTCCCTATCACGCTCATACAGAGTCCTTTGTACGTTGTCAAACTTCTCATTTATCATGTTTGCCAGCAGTGTTTGTAGAGATATTTGGGAACTCTCCTCTTGATTATTCATTATCTGTTCTAACCCCTGATTACCAAGATTGGGAATTGAGATATCCTTATTTGCCATTTTTCTTGTGTTTTTCCGGCTTACTCTGCCCATTTGAGATGAAGATAGCACCAGTTTTGTGCTAGAACACTATCTTAAGGCAACCATCAACCAAAGTTTGTATTTGTATAGTCAATAGTCTACAGATACAATCTAGTTCAACAGATACATCTATTCGACATCAAACAACTATATGTTAAAGGACTTCGAACCACAAAGAAGAATTTGGAAAACCAGAAATTATTAGGGTTAGGGAGAGATGTGGGTAAAAAGTAGGAATAGATTGGTGTGGGGAGGCACAGGGAGAGTTAACTATGTCCTAATCACAATGCAGGAAATAGGTTGGGTAGGATGCAAGTAGAGAGAGAGAGAAAAAGAAGAAAGGGAAAGGGGAATGAAAAGAGACCAGAAAAAAAATAGAAACTTAAAAATTAATGTTTTTATAGAGATTAAAAGACCATCTATTTAGAGAGGAATGTGAATATATTGAGAGAAAGGGAGGGACATAAGGAGATGTGAAAAACTTAAAAAAAATGCTTAAAATATTATATAGGTATAAAGAGGTAGTACTGCTATTAATGAATTTAAGTCTCAGAGGTTTTGATTTGAGTAATAAGTTTGTGGATTAAGTGTGTACACAACGGGGGATAGGGTCTACTAGTTAACTACGGGTTTATCTGAGGATGTGCAGGAGAAAGTTAAGTCACATAAAGAAGAACAAAAGAGAGGAAAAGGTGGAAAGGAAAGAAACGTGAGAAGAAAAGATCAGAAGTTCAGTAGAGCTAGACAAAAAACAAAAAGATAATTAAGAATGAAAGAAAAAGAGAAAGAAGACAAGAAACGAAAGGAAAACACACATTCACGTATTCCTAAAATAAAAATTATAACAGGAGAAAAAAAAAGTTACTGGAAAACAATTATGTTTTCAGAAGAGGCAAAAATTAAAGATTAATAAAAGTTTTAGAAACGGAAAAAATTTTTTTTATATATATAAGGTAACAAAAAATGAAAAAAAAAACAAAACAAAAAAAAGAAAAAAAGAAAAGAAGAAGAAGAAAAAAAAAGTTCTTTGATATTTTTTTGGGGGGAGGGGTGGGAAGAATCCTGTATCTCTCTTTTGTCTGTAACCAGAGTCTTGTTGGAGTCTCTGGTCAGCTTGAGGTCCTGTGGCTTGATTGGTTTCTTAAGTCAGTTTGTTGGAACAGGCAGAAAAATGCTCTGCTTTACCCAAGATTTTGAGATCCCCCTCCCAGGTTAGTTTACTGGGAGGGTGATCTGCTTTGAGAATCACAAAAGAGGGGGATGCAGTGATGAGGCTAGGTTCTGGTTAGAGTTGAGGCCTTTCAACAGACAGTAGCTTTTCCCTGGGGCTATTTTGTGAAAAAAACTCACAGCACCCAGCCTGGAGCCATTCTCAGGGTTTCTGTTTTTCAATTGATTGTGGTGGCTGCTAGAGGGAGGGGCAGCCTCTGGCTCTGGTTACCCAGTGAGGTGAGCCACTCCAATGGCTGGCGCCTGAGCTGGGTGACTTTTCCCTGGATGGAACTGAGTCTGTGAGGTCACTTCGCCGTTAAGTTCTTGTGACCTGCTAAATGACTCGTTTTATTCCAAGGCCTGAGCTGGAGCTAGTCGCTCCTCTGAGTTTTGTCGGTATCCAAGATGGAGATCACCGGTGCTGGCGGGGGAGGGCTGGCCTTCCCTCCTCTGCTCCCTGAGAAGGAGTGAGGATGTTGGGCTTCTACTCACGCTGAGTCTTGGATCCTGGGTCATCTCTTGTCTACAAAGTGCAGGATGAAGATGTCTGCTCCTTGTCGGTTCTTGCTGGTGTTGAGTAGAATCCGCTGGCCCGCTGCGTCTGTCTCCTTTGTCCCGGACTGTGTCTCAGATATGACCCCGCGGCGGTGGTCGCCGCCGCGACCCTGCCGCTGCAGCGGCAGCTGGTGGCAAGCACTCAGATGTGTCTGCTTGGCTTCCCCTCTCTTGACTATCTCTCTCCTGTGATGGCACACTTGGTGTGATTCTCTGGCTTGGGACTGTTCACTGGCACTCTGAAACTGCTTTCTATGCAAGAGCTTGTTCAGATTTCAGCTTCTCCTCAGCCATCTTCCCGGAAATCCTTTACCACGTTTTCTTGATCCATTCATCTACTGACGGGCATCTGGATTGGTTGCATATCTTAGCTATGGTAAATAATGTTGCAATAAACATAGTTGTGCTGGTAGTTTTAATATAGTCTTATTTGTGATCCTTTGGGTAAATGAACAAAAGTGGGATTGCTGGGTCATAGGGGAGCTTTATGTGGAGTCATTTGAGGAAACTCCATACTGCTTTCCAAAGTGGTTGAAGAAGTTTACACTCCCACCAAGAATGCAGTAGGGTTCCCTTGTGGCCCCATCCCCTCCAGCATTTGTTGTTGTAAAAATATGGATTGCTTCATGAATTTGCAAGTCATCCATGTTCAGGGACCATGCTAATCCTCTCTGTATCATTCTGATGTTAGTGTATGGGCTGCCGGATTAAGCACAGAACATTTTTTATATAGAAGTTGTAATTGATTTTCTTAGAAAATTCCACAAAAAAGTAAGTTCAAAAGAATTGTCATGAAATTTTAGAATCATGCAGTTCTTACATAAGCACACATTTTTGATGTTGGCATAATTTGTGGAGGGGAAGGGGAAAATGTTTAAATAGGGATACAAGTAGACCCATTGCAACAATGAAAGGAACTTTACAACTTTGGCATATAACATAAAGGAGCCCTAAAGATTTAACAGAAACTGTGTACTTAAAATCTTAACTCTTCACTCTGCTTCTTTACACAGTCTTTGCAACTTCTCATTAGTAAAGTTTCTATAAAATCTGAAATGTACATACATACTAGTACATGCTACCAGAAATATTATATACTTTATCAAAAATTTTTATTACTTAATTTTGCCATATATAAGCAAATCCCAAAATTAAACATATTTAAAACATTAAAACTTTTAACAAACCTTAACATTTGCTGCAATGATCATTATGACAAGTGCCTTTTGTAGAATAATTGAATTCCTCCTCCTACCAATCTCATGAACAACAAATATCTGGAATTATTTTGTTTTTGATATGTCAATCTGGACTTTATTCTTAAATGTGTGCTTATGTAAGAAACACATGGTTCTAAAATTTCACAACTCTTTTGAACTTATTTTTGTTGAATTGTCTAGTTTAAGAAAATCAATTACTCTTTATATATAAAAAATGTTTTGTGCTCAATTTGGCTGCACATACACTAAAATTGGAACATACAGAGAAGATTAGCATGGTCCCTGCACAAGGATGATACACAAATTAGTGAAGCGTTCCATATTTTTACAACAACAGATGCTGGAAGGGATATGGCCAGAAGGGAAGCCTACTGCATTCTTGGTGGGAGTGTAAACTTGTTCATCCACTTTGGAAAGCAGTTTGGAGGTTCCTCAAAAACCTCCACATAGAGCTCCCTATTATACAGCAATCTCAATTTTGCCCATTCTCCCAAATGATCACAAACCAGTCCATACTAAAACTACCACCACAACAATGTTTATTGTAGCATTATTTTCCATAGCTAAGATATGGAACCAATGCTGCTCAGTAGAAGAATGGATCAAGAAAATGTTCTCTCTCTCTCTCTCTCTCTCTCTCTCTCTCTCTTTCTCTCACTGTGTGTGTGTGTGTGTGTGTGTGTGTGTGTGTGAATGTACACTTACACAACCACTTTGGAAAGCAGTCTGGTGAGTCCTCAGAAAGATAAATATTGACCTTCCTTATGGCCCACTCATACCACTTCTAGGCATCTATCCTGAACAACAGGTACCAATATTCAAGGACAAATGCACTTCCATGTTTATTGCAGCACTGTTCACAATAGCCAGGATATGAAAACAACCCATATGTCCCACCAGAGATGAATGGATCAAAAAACTGTGGTAAATATCACAACGGAATATTTTCCAGCCATTAGAAAGGACAAAATAATGGCATTAGTAGGGAAATCAATCAAGCTACAGGAAATCATGTTGAGCGAGTTAAGCCAAAAGCAAAGAGACAAATGGCACATGGTCTCCGTGATAAGTGGATGTTAAATCCAAAATGTAAGGTGATATGACAAAATTAACAACACTTAAGAAACCAAGAACTTCCACTCATCTGGTCGAATCACTACTAAATAACCCCATTCTGCCCGTCATATGTGCACACTGAAGGGAAAACAGGAGGACGACACAGAACTAGAGGGAATCAGGGAAAAACATACAACAGTGGCATCCATCAGCTGCACTGGACATTGACCAAAATGAACTAAGCAACTCAATGTCACTGGAGGGAGGGAGGGAACAAGTGGGAAAGAGGGAACAGCTGATGCTATGCAATACAAAAGAAATATACATATTTCAAAACAAAAAAGTTTACATATGGAAGAAATAACTCTATTGCAAAGCTCATAGAATTCATAAATGTTGTAGACCATAATAGACAATTTGCTCCATCGAAGTTAGAATGTGTTTGTGACTTAAACTAAGCATCACTATCCCACAATATTGTGAAATTTGGGAAATTTGTAACCACTTAATCACAATAAAAACATTTGAAAAAATGATGAAGATGGAAAACTAAGTTGCTCTAAAAAACAAAAAAGGAAAATGTTCTGTGTGTATTTGTGTGTACACACACACGCACACACATATATTATATATATATGTATATATATATATAATATATGTGTGTGTGTATATTAATTCTATGCCTCCATCAGAAAGAATGACATCGCTCAATTTGTTAGGAAATGGAAAGACTTGGAAAAAAATTATATTAACTGATGTAAGCCAAGTCCAAAGAAACATAGGTCCCATGGTATCCCTTATTTGCAAAAACTAGTATATGTCTGGGATAAGCAGAAAAGTTGAAAGCCTTTGTGTATATGACTAGATAAGTTGATGTTAAGCTAAATAACCTCCAAGATATAGACACAAGTGTTTTTTTTTTCTTTCTTGCTGTTGTTTCTCACATATTTATAATGTACGACGTGATTGTTTTTCTTTTTTATACGCTCCTCCCCAACAGTATAACCCTGTTTTCACTTTATTTGATGTTGGTGCACCTGCATCTTGAATGTACACTTCTCTAATTTGGGGAGGGAAAGGAAGAAAACAACATGCTTAAATAGGAATACAGTTTGACCCATTGTATAACAATAGATGCACAAGACATTATTTTGAAAAACGATCTTTACAATTTAGGCTAGGGACATTTGGTGGGGCTTTGGGGTATGAGGAGTGTACTTGTGGAGGTGTAAGGGAAGGAATGGTGGGGGAAAAACAAAGGAGGAGGTAACAATGCTTGATAGGAAATGTACTTATTACTTTGCTCATATAACTATAGCCCCTCTGTACAGTATTTTTACAACAAAAATGTATAAAAATGTTTTGAGATGGAAGAGTTTATGAAGCCCATTTTACCCATATAATATCGTTAACAAAGAAATTAATGCAAAACACTGATATGAAGATATTTTGAAAAAGTGAGTGTGTGTGCATTCCTGCGTGTTGGCATGCTCAGAGTTTGAAGTCAGGGCTTCAACATCTCGCTACGTCTTTCTCTCTAGATTGGTGAGTTATTATATGAGCTACATCTCCATTCCTGGCCCTTTGCTATTTCGTTAAAATTTTGAAAAATAATCTCATGAATTTATTTTGCCCTCTTGGCTTCCCAATATTATCCACAGATCTCAGGCTCCTTAGTAGGTATCCCGAGTAGTTAGGATTACAGGTGTGACAAACCAGTACCAGGCTTTCAGAATAATTTTAAAAGTAGAAGAAAATTTACTTCACAGAGGCCTGTTTTATCATCTCCTAGTCTTAAAGCATTTTGGAGTGATTATATGTGAAATTTTTCATTCTTGAATTATTAAAATACAGTAAGTGATGATATTTAAAAGATTTAGTACTTTTTAAAAATGACACTGGAACTATGGGACAGAAGAAATTTGTCTCTATTTGGACCATAATTTATAAGCTCAGCTCTGTGAATGATAACCCAATGTCACCAACACAGTCTGTGTTGAAGACAAAATGTAACAGAAAACAATTACCATGGGCAATAATTGCTATGCTATTATTTCTTGGACAGTATGAATATTGAATTGAGAGTATCAGTGAATGGAGAGAATTTATCTACCTTTTGTGTATTGCTGGAAGACTTTTGGAAAATTTGACTCATTTCCTTCCTCACTTTGTGTCTTGGGCCATGCACTTCCTGCCTTTAATTACAATTTTTCCCAACACTAAAATGGTAATAACATTAGCATTATACCAAATGTTATCTTAAGAATTAAGGGTCCTTAGAATGATGAAATCTTTTCTCATTCTTGTAGAGGCATTATCAGATGAGAGGAACTGTATTTTTTTGTTTGCTTACATCCATTTATTCTTGAGTTTGAAATCTGAACTTCTTAAGACTGAAAGAAACCAAAATTAGACACGCAGGCTTTGGAAAGAGCAATCAATGTAAAATAAATAAAATATATATAGATATGTAAAAGGTCTAAATAAATTGTTATATAGTCTCAAGCATAAACAGAATATGATTTAAGCAATATCATGTTATTGAAAATTGAAAAATGTTAGGAGTTGCTTAATTTTTTCCTTTTTACTACCTTGAATTAATTATTTTTGTATAGAGAGATTAAAGATGAGATTAACAAGAGACTTGATTAAAAATGGACAAAAGTTTGAATAGACATGTTTTCCATAAACCCCTCTATATCACCAGTGGGTTTACACAGTTGTGTTTAATACAACTTCTGTGCTGGCTTAATGCTGTGAGAAGAAGTCATTAGAGAAATGTAATTCAAAATTACTATGATACTACTTTATAACTATTATAACTCTTATAAAAAAAAATCAAAGGAACCAGGTGTGGTGGTAAAAGTTTGTAATGCTAAGCATTTAGGAGGTTGGATTTCGGTCTTAAGCCAGTCTAGGGTACTGAAGATAGTAAAAATTTGCCCTTTATTCCCTTTTGAATAAAAGGTAATTATGTTGGTGAGAGTGTGAAGAAAAGGAAATTTTCTACTCTTGGACAAAATCCTGGTTAATATTCTCCTTGTAGAAAGTAGTATGCAGTTTTCTAAAGAAATCATACTTGAAATATCATCTGACCCACCAATCATGTGATTATTTCTCTCTGGGTAACTCGTAAATATATCTGTAGTTCATTGTTATTCACATTATTCACAACAACAGCCAAGGTGTAAATCGAAGTTCAGTGTTCAACGACACTAATAAAGCAACTGTGTTACATGCACAAATATATTTTTCTGTTTCATCCTTAAAATAACAAAAGACTGCTCCCATTAGCCACAACTTACAATGACCTGTAAGATATATTCGAAATGAAGAAAAATGTTATGTTCTGATCTTTGTAAACATACACACACACACACATACACACACACACACACACACACACACACACACACACAAACACACACACACACACACACCATCCTCAAACATTGACAGAATTTTTTTTTTTTAAGTAAAGCATTTAGTTCGGGCATTTAGTTCACAATGCATAAGATACTAGATATACATTATGACCAGGTATAGAGTTGTAATGTACAACATGAGGATACAGGGGACAACATTGGCCTTACATAGGAATGAAGCTAAGTAAGTAGGAGTTGTTCTTCCTAGTAGTGGTTACTCTTTTAGTTGTTCTTCCTTCAATAATGGATAAGATGAATGTAATTCTTTAAGTATACCTGCCTATTTGCAGAAATAATAACAAAAAATATAGCAATAATGTTGTGCGCTCAACATAGAACAAAATGTCAAATTAAAATACATGAGATTATCATTCATGTAAACTAATTATTACAAATAAAGGAAACCGTGGGACCTATGTGTCTTTAAGTCTGGCTTACTTCACTAATATGATTTTTTCCAAGATCTTCCATTTCCTTACAAATGAGGTGGTCACATTCTTTGTGATTGAAGCATAATTTTCCATGTGTGTTTATCTGTGCGTGTGTGTGTGTGTGTGTGTGTGTGAGAGAGAGAGTGTGTGTGTCATTTTTGGTAAATATTACTGTGATACACAGTAGTAGCTTTACTGTGGCCTTGTTTGTGATCACCTGGTTATATGCCCAGAAGTGGGATTACTGGGTAATAGGGGAGCATTATTGGGTACATCAAGGATAATCTTAGTAGATGAGCAGAATAGTTCAATAGCTATGTACATATGATTGTATAAGGTGATTCTAAGTGAAATGAACTCCAAGGCATGTTCTTTGTTGTTGTTGTTCTTAATGTACTGTGATTTCTTTTTATGCTTTTGTGTTTTCCCCAACTAAGGTTTATCCCCTGTAGTCACTGTATTTGATTTTGATACCCTGGGTATTTTAAATATGTTGATCTGAACTAGGGAAGGGAAAGAAAAAAAATGGTGAGACAAAGGACAAAGGGGGAACCTATGCAACAGTGGTAATCATAAGTCAATATGTTGTAAATAATCTTGGGGGGGGCGTTGGGAGTGAAGAGAGGGAAAAATAGGAGAAAGGTTAACAAGTTATAAAAGAAATAAATTAATTACCTTACTTATGTAACTATATCCCATCTGTACATTACCTTGACAATAAAATTTAAATAAAAAATAAAATAAAATATATGAGGGCAGCAATACAGGAGATGGGAGTGGGGGAAATACTGTAGTATCGTAGAGTAGAACAGCTGTGGAGAGCAGCAATTTGACTTTAATGTAGGAAGTAATAAACCAGCATACAGATTTTCAACCTCATGTCGGTCATTAAAAAGGGAAAACAAAACGCACAATCAGCAAACCAATTGAGATAAAATAGAAAACTAAACAATTATGATGAAGAGATGACTTGGACCAAGAATAACAAATGACACAATTAGGAAACAAATAACAAGCTGCTGGGCTGGGAAGGTGGCTCAGTGCTAGAATGCTTACCTTGTATGCCTGAGGCCCTGGGTTCGATTCCTCAGCACCACATAAGCAAAAAGAAAAAAGCTAGAAGTGGTGCTGGGTCTCAAGTTGTATAGCGCTAGCCTTGAGCTGAAATGCTGAGGTATAGCGCCCAGGCCCAGAGTTCAGGCCCCACAATCGGACCCAAAAAATAAAAAAAAATAAAAAAATAACAAGCTGCTAAGTTTTAAAATGATCACCCTTAATTCTATTGACTTGTTTACATCACAATTTGTTAGAAGTATAATTCAAATCACAGTTTAATAGTATATCATTTTAATAATAGTTTACTTATTATTGATTTCTTAACATTGAATGTTTAATATATAATTTTAATTTCATCAGCTATAGAAAAGAAGAAAGTGAAAATAATTTTAATAATATATTTAATGAATTGTAAAATTGAGAAGCATTAGAATTTAAACAAATAACAAATCATTGCTTCATTTCTGTGAGTTAATGTAATAATTCAAAGCGTATTCTACACGTAGCAATCATCTTAACCTCAAATAATAAATTATTACACATGACCCTTGGTATTATTTGGAAGGTTTCAGCACTGTGGCAAAATTCACACCACATAGTACACGAGGGTACGATCCCTCTCATATAGCTTAAATTGTGGAAATTTGATTTCTACATGCATGTTAAATTCTTGTCTAGGTGACATTTATAAAATTATTTACAATTATATACACGAGGACTATTTCAGATGATAATTAAAAGTGATATTCATTAATTAAATTTTTATTATTTCATACCAAATAAATATTTACAGAGAGACTGAAATTTTCTGTAGATGATGGTTTATGTGTGCCAGATTATACGTATTAAAGCTTATTTTATATTCCTGACATTGTTTCTAGAGTTGAATTTATTTGTCCATTACGGGTTAAGTGTATTATATTGGATATATGAAAGTAAACTGAATGTTTATTCCATTAATCCTTTGTCTAATCCCAATATAAATTATCCATGTGTTTGAAGTAATGAAAATAACAACAGATAAAAGCAAGATAAATCAGTCTGTAGTAGACAAGTATTTACCCCGTATTTACAGAATATTCTTGGGAATATGTGCTCCAGGCTGGCCACAACTGAAGAATATTATGGTTTGAACTATCATAAGAGACGGAAGGAAGGGGAAACTTCCTTCCAAAAGTCTGATCCCAGGAATGTGATCTGCTTTATGGTCCCTACTTAGAAATGAATATTTTTCACAGTCAACTTTGAAAAGCCATCTTGATAGACGACTTCTGTAAGTGGTTACAAAGCATTATTGATGGCTTTGCAAGGATGCCTGATTGCCTCATTTTGAGACAATTAACAGGAATTTAGTCAGTTGTTCTTTGTATCCTAAGGAGTATAACTCATTGACTCTAGGCTGAGGGATCACAGGGGCCCAGAGAAACTACTACCTTGAATAGTAATCCTAGATATCTAAAACAAAACACACACACACACACACACACACACACACACACACACACACACACACACACACACTCCAGTAAGCACAGCCAGGCAGGGTTGCTATCACAGCCTACAAGAAGTCAGGCAAAAAACAGAAGCTGAGAATCATTTAGCTGATAACTAATATCTTTTTTATGAGGCATACTCAAATGAGACTCCAGAGAGAGGATCAGAAAGACTGATCAGACTAAAATTGGTCACACAAAGATGGAAAGTAGAATTCCTTGTAGTACAAATAAATCATAGAAAGCTTGTGCATGTAAGAACATGACAGAAGACCAAATTCCAGAAATGCACATTTTCTTAGAAGTCAGCTTAATCAATTTTCAGTGCAAATCTTTGAATTCTTAAATATTTGACCACATGTGGGAGAAGGTTGAAAATAAAGAAAATTTCATCACTCTATTAGGAAGTCCCATATCACATTAGGGAATAATCAAGCACAGATTTGTAATAAAAAGAGAAAACAATTATTCCAAGTGAGGGTTTCATTTCTTCTGATGTAAAAGTTCTTAAATTAGGTGCTAACAATTACCATACAATTGATCCAGTCCCCCAGCTGAGTTGATATTGACTGCAGTATTCCCACATGAAGGAAAAGAGAAAATTTACAAATGTCTGATGAAATGAGGTGAAGGTGAAGTGTTCTAATAGTAATATCTGAGGTTTAGACACAGGTGAAGAGGTGGATTTTCATTTCTAAAAATCTCCCATTTTTACCTGGTGCCAGTAGCTCACAGCTGTAATCCTAGCTACTCAGGAAGCTGAGATCTGAGAACTACAGTTCAAAATCAGCCTGGGCAGGATAGACCCTGAGACTCTTATTTCCATTTAACCATCAGAAAACCAGAAGTGGCACTGTCACTCAAGTGGTAGAACACTCACCTTGAGTTGAAGAGTTCAGGGACAGTGTCCAAGTCCAGACTTCAAGCCCCTCGAACAACAACAACAACAAAATCTCCCTTTCATGGACTACCTACATCTCTTCCTAACATTCAACAAAGGAGCCATTTTATCACCCACTAACATTTAAGTCCTAATCTAGCTACTGCAAATAGATTGATTTGGTATCTTATATAAAACGGTTCATATTTACGGAAACAAATACCAGCAGTGGTAACATTTTTCCAGTCCTTGAACTCTGGGCCTGAGCCCTGCATACGGTTATGCTGGTAGCTTTCATGTGAGCTTGTTTGTTATTTATTGGCTTACTGCCCATGAGGGGAATTACTGAGTCTTAAGGGAGATCTATATTTACTCTTTCAGGAAACTCCGTACTGCCTTCCACAGTGGTTGAACATGTTTAATTTCCCACCAACAGTGTAATAGAGTTCCCAATTGGCTACAACCATGCCAGAATTTGCTATAGTTAAATTTCTTAGTAATGGCCATTCTAATGGACGAGGTAGAATCTGTCTTGTTTACTTATAGATTTGTAAGCATCTTCTAGCTATCATAAATGAATGAATCCATGAAACCTATATTGCTCTGAGTCTGCATTCCTTTGTCTTTTCTCTTAATATAATTTTCCCAAACCTTTCATTTTCCTTACTACTGGTGAAAAGTCATCTTTCTGATGGGTGAATATAATTCCATTGTGTGTGTGTGTGTGTGTGTGTGTGTGTGTGTGAGTGTGTGTGTCTGTGTCTGTGTCTGTGTCTGTGTGTGTGTGTGAGCGTTTGTGTTGGTAAGATGACTATAGGCCCATGTATTCATTTCTAAGCATTCTGTTTCATCTGTAATTTTGTAATTCCATATTATAGTTGCATTGCTTCTCTTCTACTTTGAAGAATATTGTTGGGATTCTGATGAGTATTGCATTGCCAATTGTTTAGAGGAAGTATTGCAGTTTTCAAAATGTTAATTCTTCCAACCAGGAACATTGAAATACTTTCTATTTCTTTGAATCTCCTTCAATTTCCCTGTTTATATTTTTAAAGTTTTCACATATAGGGCCTTCACAATTTTAGGTAAATTAATTAATTCCTAGTTTTGTTGTTGTTGTATTGTTTTGTTTAGATTTGATTTGATTTTGAGGCTAGTACATATGAGGTTGTTTTTTGGATTTCAGCGTGGATCTTCCCATCGTTGGTAACAGAAAAACTACTGATTCTTGTGGTTTTTATACCCTGCTACATTGCTGAAGGTTAGCATCACCTTTACTAACTAAAGGGAGGAATCCACAGGGTCCTTTAAATACAGGATCATTTCAATTGTAAAATGGGATAGTTTTACTCCTTCCCTATTTGGATCTGCTTTATGTTTTTCTCTTGTCTATTGCTCTTGCAAGAAAGTCCACTACCATATTGAAGAGTAGTAGAGAGTGGACATCCTTTTCTCATTCCTCATATTAATGTCTTCATGCTTCCACCCTTAGGTAAATGCTAATTATCTGTGTCATATACATACTCAGTTTAATATTGAGGAATGTTCCATGCATTCCTAGGTTCCCAGACCTTTTAATCATAAAGGGGTATTGGAGCTTGTTAAAAGCTATTTCTACATCCCTATTGACGATCATGTGTTTCTTGTCCCTGCTTTTGCAGATGGTTTGTATTATGTTTATTGACAAGAATATTGACTCAAATCATATCCAAGATGATTCCTATTTGATCATAACATATGATTTTTTTGTTAGTTGCTGAAATTGGTTAGTGAGAATTTTATTAAGAAGTTCTGCATTAATGCTTATCAAAGAGTTTGGTTCATAGTTCTCTTTCTTTGGTAAGTCCCTATGTGATTTGGGGAGGAGTCTAATTCAATCTTCATAGAATGCGTTTGATAATGTGTCTCTCATAGATACTAAATGGATGCATCTTGGTTTTTGATACAACTATCTAATCTATGTCTTCTATTTGGAAATTTATGTCCATTGATATTGAGTTAAGATAGAAATATCTGATAAGTCCTGCTATGTTATACACCTGTTGTTAGGAGCTGTCCCTCATCTACTCTTAATATATTTACCTTATTCTCTGGTAGGGAACATTTTATATGACCAGTTCCTCTTCTTGATCTTCTCTATGTAGGATATATTTGATCATATTCTATTCTGATAATTTGGTGGACATATTTTGTTTCAAGTTTTCTTTGTCATGAAATATGTTTATATATCCTTTAAATGTAAAGGAGAGTTTGGCTTGGGAACGTATTCATGGTTGGTAGTTGTTTACCTTTAATGTTTGTCATATATAATGCCAGGCTCTCCTTTTTACCATATCAGTTAAGAAATCTTTATTTATTCTGACTGTATATCCTCTATAAATAATCAATCTTTTCTCTATGGCATCTTTAAGAATCCTTTCCTTGATCTTTAATAATCCTCTAATGGATTATGATGTGGTGGTGGATTGTTCAGTTCTAGAATTCTGATTGGTTTCTAAAGGCTTCTCTTCTTTGAATGAGCCTATCTTGTTGGATTTTTGGCCTGTTCTCTGCTAGAATTCTGTAAATATGCTTCCCATCCATTTAGTATCTTGCTCTTCTCCTTCTTGATACCTATCTCCCCGAAATTTGATCTTCTAACTGAGTCTTGAAGTTCTGGCAAGATCATTTCTTATTTCTTGGATTTGTTCTAAATGATTATTTCCTCTTTCCTATTAGATCTATTCTGTCTTTGACCCTGAGATTATCTTCAATATCATCTATTTGCTGTAGAGACTTCTACTTTGATTTTTTATTTCCCTGTCTTCTAATTGGTCATTTTTTAGGGGTTCTGTCTCTTTATTAAAGCTTTATTTTAGGTCTTGTATGGACTTTCTGGACATTTTTTTCTTTGGTTGGGGGAGATGTAAGGATTGTTTTCTTAACTGTGTCTTATGTCATATGTTTTAACTAGGCATCCATTTTTTCTTGGACTCCCTTGCCTTCTCAGAATTTATTTATGTTTCTGTTTGAAGTCTCCATGAATTATTTTGCTAATGACTGGTTGGTCTCATCTTGTTCTCAATTTTCCTTGTAGAAGTTTTCTATCTTTCCATTAATCACATTTTCCAGCAGTATCTGTAATACATTTTGATAACTATCTTCTACGTCCTTGATTGTCTATTCTAATGCCTGGTTATTTACTGTATGAATAATACTACTTTGACATTACTTTTTTTGTATTTTTCTGATTTTTTTCTGTCCATTTGGAGGTTTTCTTTTAGGGGATCTATGATATTAATAGGTGACTCTATGTTCTTAGTTGATTTGCAGGGTCTTGGTTTGGCTTCCAGTTGTAATGTGTTTTTCTGGAATTGCATTTTTGTCAAGTCCATTAAGTGTAGGAATAGAAATCAGTTGTGGTGAGATGTTGTGATGTTAATATTTGTGGTTCCAGTGACCATTTGGACTGTCCAGTGGTATGGCAAATTGTCTATGTATATGGATGTGGATTTCTCTGATGTACACTTCTGTTCCTGTTTTTTTTTTTTCCATGTTGCCTTTTATTTCCACACTGCACATGTGCTTTTGAATGTGTTGCCCAATGTGTTCCTGGGTGGCACCTTTTCATAGATTTCTCTTTTCTTGTGAAGACAGTATAAAACCTTCTTATGAATTGTATGTCTATAATTATATCTATATTTATAGCTGCATATCTATAATTATAGCTGATTTCATGTGACCCTCTAGCTGTGGAGTACCTGCTACGAATCTAAATCTCTGCTTTATTAGAGATAGCTAGGATAATTTTCTGTTGTTATTCTGTCATTGTTTTTCCTCTTCCTCAGATTTATTTTTTATATTGTGGATTTTTTCACATAATTTAGGATTTGTGATTGTTGTATCAGGTTATTTTGTTTTCCTGCTTATGCTACTTTGAAATAGTGATTTCAGGCTTTTAAGAAGAAATAGAAATGTATGATATTAAATTGAGAGAAAGAGAAGACTTTTAAACCTATTTACTACAAGTAAATTAATATTAAGCAAAGCTAATGAAAATAATTACTTATTTACTCTTCAGAGGATGACTATAGTACTCTTGGATATCTTGGAGGAAAAGACTTTAGACTCATTACAATTGATGACTTACATTGAAATTACTGGCTAAACGTTCTTCAGAAAGGGAAAAGCTCCATTACTTCCATATTAGTATTATAAAATCATAATAGCTGCATGTTGAATTGTTTTCCCTTTGCTATTTTCAATTCCATTATTCATCCATTATGTATCTAGGGCTTTGAATGACCACTTCCTTAAAATACCTATATTGCTTATATTGTGATGTAAATCTCAGTTATATAAATATGAATTTATATTCATCTCATCTTTAGTTACATTCATATGAAATTTATGCAGTCTAAAGCAAGAAACCTGACTTTTTTACTCTATTCTATGCTTTAATCAATAAATCCAGTCTCTTTAGAAATGCGTTCTCAGCTTTTAAATTGCTTCAGTAAACATCATGTGTTTCTACTATTTTTACTGAAGTAAATATAAAGTTTGGAACATGAGGACAACTCCCCTATTATCACTTTAAAGTAAACCCTTGGGAATTATTTTATATATAAAAATAAATAAGTGCAATGCAATGTTTATACATGAATAATATAATGGTTAAGTCAATTAGACACAAGAACTACCATGCAATTCTCAATTAACTTAAAAGCATCAAAATATTGTGTTCATGAATATCACTCATTTTTAAAAAATGACTAGTCAATACAAAGTTTACATTCTATTTGAAATTTACAAAATAAAAATTACACTCAGATTTGCTGTCAATATCCTGTTTCCAGGAATACATTTATTTAGCAAACAGGGAAACAAAAAATAAGGGTTTGTCACATAGAATGAAAAATGTAGAAGCAGACTGTCTTTCCTTAAGATGTTAAGTACCTGCAAATCGTGTGATTTATTCAAAGATACTATACACACTCATAAGAGAATTTGTGATCAGAAGTGATAGGTAAGCAAAGTAACTGGAAAACTGTATGCTTAAATTGAGCTTTCAATAGAGGATGACAAGTTTTCAATAAATGAGCCTATTATTCTGTATCTCTAACACACATACAGCATTCTACATTTTCCCACATACTCCCATTCTCTTAGCTCAGTTCCTGATCGGTATTCTTCTATTTCATGATCTCAATTCCTTCTAAAACAACAAAGTGGGCATTTTTTTGTCTCGAGATCCAATACATTCTAGTATCTTGAAACAGTAGTATGAATTCACGGAGTTTGACTTGAATGTCAAGTATGAAGATATTGTATTCAAGGTACTCTTAATTGGCCTGAAGCATACAAAGATACACAGTATACTTAGAACAAGGGACTTGATCTCAGGGAAACATACAAATCCAGGCAAGATCCTGAAGCAAAGAAAAGCAAGGGAGCACAAACATCAGTCAACTATAATTTCAAAGGAATGGAACTGATCTCTGATGTGTCTGGGTGGCAACTCTATGTGTTTGTGTGTGGGTGTTTGTGTGTGTGTGTGTGTGTGTGTGTGTGTGTGAGTAGAGAGAGAGAAAGAGAGACAGACAGAGAGAGAATTTAGTGTGGCTTCCATATTTACAGTCCATAGAGCATTACTTGTTAGGGAAGAGGTGCTCATATCAGAGCTGTGATACTACTGTCATCACTTTGCTGCAACAAAACACTTGCTTAATCTCTAATTAAATAGGGAAAATAAACTAACATCTTACACGATTGTTTTGACAATTAATTAGTATATTAAAGGCCAAAGGGAGGAATTGGAGATCAATATAATCTTTTTTTCCTCTCTTCTAAATATTACACTGCAATAGATGTGATTTCAGGAGTCTCCTGCCATGTACTTCCAGTTGAATTACTAATATGCTTAATAATATGAAACATGTGATAGAGAAATAGATCAGCCAACAAGCACAAAGAATTTGTGATAAGATTGAGCTTCCAGCAGGGTTGCCACAACTTTTAGGAATGTAATTCCTTCATATGAACTTCAAATTTTGTGGCTTTCCCTGTGTGATTAAATGGCAAGAAAGTACTGTAGAAACAAGAATTCTTGTTCAGCCAAGTAGAAAGTGCTCATGTTCCCATCCTCACGTTGCAAATTTCCGTTCCATATAGACTTTCTGTTAGAGTGCTTTCATTTAATATACTTCAGCAATTCATCCTTCCCTGTGGGAGACAAGAAAAAAGATAATTTTGTTTGTATATTAAATTATGTAAATTAGTATGTACAGGCATGATTTGTATAATTACAGAAGTTTGTAATAAATATAAGGAGGGATCATTTCACAATAAAAATATAATTAAAATCACATAATAAGACTAGAAGTCACAGAATTTTGTGCATGAAAACATGCATTAGATTAGTTGCAGAATTTCTATTTTGAGATAAACTTTATATTGAAGTATAATGCACTTTACCTAAGGATTGAAACATTTTATTGAAAAATATATTTCCTGGAGATATTTTTGCTTCATAATTTTAGGAATACCGTTGGACCCATTGTATTAATGAGATGTACAAGACGTTATGTCGAAAGACGAACTTTACAACTTTGGCTGGTGAGGGTGTGGAGATGGGTAAGGATGGGAAGGAGAAACAAAGGAAGAGGAAACTGCTTGATAAGGAATGTACTCATTACTTTGCCCATATAATTGTAACCCCTCTGTACGATATTTTCACAATAAAAAAATTAAGAAGAAAATGATCCCAAAGTAATCATTTTTGTATTATTTTCTTATTTCCATGTTATTTACCTCCAATTTAGAAATCTAGATATATAATTTAATTGAATTTTACCAAAAATATTATTGAGTACAAGATTCTTATACTCTCTACATTCTTCACACTGAGATCATCAAATATGGTGAGTTTGAAATGATTAGTCTCTGTTTGACCCATGTGAATATTATTTACAATGTGAGTGAAATGTTTAAAAAGTAGTATTTATTTTAGTTGCTCTGAAGAGACAATAACTGATAAAATCAAAGGCTAAAAATGATTAGATTTAAAATTTAGAATTCAGGAAATATTTTTGACCACACTGGTTACTGGACCCTTCACAAAAACCTCATGAGATAATTTATATTGATGAAGCAAACATCCCACACTGGTTACTGGAGCTTTCACAAAAACCTCATGAGACAATTTATATTGATGAAGGAAAAATCCCAGAGTTTAGACATTTATGAATAGAAAAATCTTGTTATTCTGAATATGTAGAGCTACATAACAAACATAGAAAATTTAGCTTTTAAATATCTGAATATACTAATACATTTAATTGCAGGGTAAGTACTTGTTCTGAAAGGAGTTAAAATTGCATTTATTTTGAAAAGTAAACCTAAGTATTCATTTGAATAAAAGGCAATGTTTAAAATATCACTCATCCAAGACACAAGATGTACAGTTCATTGTATTTTATGCCTATTATGTTCTCTAAACTTACTACAAATATTAGATTAGTACACCTAAATCATTGCTTTGTAGGGAAATAGAAAGATTCTTAAAACTCATGACTATAACTTTTTCTCAAACAATTACTAGGTAACTGTTTTATATTTTTTTGTCAGGGAATCTTATTTTTATTCATTAAGTTAAATAATTGGCCAATAACAATATAAATTATGCATGAACAAAGTTTAGAACAAGTATTTCTTTCACAAAACATATCATAGTTCTCTTCACGAACACTGGAAGGCAGTGTGTTATTTATTTATTTATTTTTAGTTATTTTATTAATGGTTATTAATTTTCAGAAGTGGCAGTTTCATTATTCTCTTTCCATAATATATTTAAAACATTTGATTATACTCACTCTATTTCCTTTCTGTTACTCCTTCCTCCAAAGATCTTGTTTTTTACATAAAATTATATCTTTATATATGCACATATAAACTCTTTTGGAAGATTTAAGCTAAACTGCAACTTAATTTTGAACTAGGCCCTGAGAGGAAACTCGAGCTAGTACAGCTTCTTTACAGACTTTGTTTTTGTTTTAGGGATTTTAGGAAAAAAACCAAAAACCTCTAAACAAGGTTAACTGGACCTTGGCTCCAACCAGCCCAGTTCTTAGAATGAGAAGAATGCCCCTAGGTTCCCCTCCCCTTAATAACTTAACCCACCTTCATTGTTCTGTTAAGGACTGACCTTTTAAACAGAGAGCCAGTAATCAGGCTCATGCTGGCAACATCCTGAGTTTACCATAAACTCCACCTTTTTCACATGCTTATGTTAAACTCCACTAAACTCCTTGTATATGCTTACCTTAAGCTCCACTTTACCATTGAATTCGTGAGTCATTTAAACCAAAAGTGATAGGCTGGTTTAAACAGCCATTATGTGACAAAGTGTAACCTCATTGGCCACCTGTGTGTGGTCTGGTATGACTGTGCAATCTTTTGGGTGTGTGACAATCTCATTGGTTGCCTACATGACCAGGCTGTGATTTTTGCCTTTAAAAACCTAAGTACGTGGGCCGCTGGGGGTCGCAGTATCAGCTCCTGAGCCTGTGCTGCAGCCCTGGCCGGTCAGTGTAGGAACCTTCTCAATAAAGTTGCTTCTTTAATAACAACTTTGTTGTGGTGGGCTCTGTCACTCCGGATGACTAGATGGGCTTGCCTGCCTGATAAGGGGTCTTCCTACTACAAAATTAAGATGTACAGAGGATTAACAGGATGAACAAAAACGAGTATTTTTTGTTAACTTCTAATTGAACTATCATTATTATTATGGTTAGGGTTAGGATACCTGACAGAATTAGAATTAGGGTTAGAGAAATAGCCAATTTAGGTTCAACTCAGGATGACCTATTGCAACAATAATACTCACAGCACACTGTACTGAAAATGAACTTTACACCATGGAGAGAAAAGAGTGATGGAGATGGGAGAGGGAAGGGATAGTTGGACAACAAAAAAGAAGGGAGTAACAATGGTCAACAAGAAATGTACTCATTACCTTACGCATTTAACTGTAATCCCCCTGTCAGCCTCATTACCTACTCAGGAAGCTGATTTCTGAGGACCGCAGTTCAAAGCCAGCCCAGGCAGGAAAGTCTGTGAGAATTTTATCTCCAATTAACTACCAGTAAACCAGAAAGTGGTGCTGTGGCTCAAGTGGTACAAGCGCACACCTTGAGCTAAAGAACTCAGGGATTGTGCTCAGGCCCAGAGTTCAAGCCCCATGACCGACAAAAAGAAAAAAAAGAAAAAGAAATGTGTTAAATGTTAAGTAAAACTGAACTTTTTTAGATTTTAGGAATTCAGAAAAATCTGTGATAATGGAAGTACAATGTATTTCATAATATCAGGATTTGAGATCAATGGGTATAATGATTCCTCTTGTGGAAAAAGATAGGTTCAGAGATAAGAGTGAGAAAATCTGTAGGGCTTAGGAAAACCTGCAATTTATTTTGAGGATTACAGTGGAATTTCAGGATTGCAAAAAATGAGCATTTTTCATAAATTTTAGAATTGGGATACCTTTAGAGTTAAGGTTATGGTTAGGATTCCAGCCATGGTTAGGGTTAGGTTGAAAGAGAAAAATAATGAGGGTCCAATTGAAGATAAATTTTAATATAAGCCTGGCAAGAATTAGAATAAATGTGAACTAGAGTATTGCTATTAATATTAGAATCAACTTGCAATTAGGCTTATATTTATTCTCAATATTCCAGTTAAGATTAAGTTTAGGGTTAGAAAATGACTAAGATATTGGAAAAAAATTGAAACTTATGTTTGGAAGGCTTATTTGAATCAAGTTAGGATGAATGAAAACTAGTGTAATACTAACTAATTAGTGTTAGTATTGATATATAATTTGGATTAAAATCAGGGTCAGTATTTTGTTCTGATTATGATTAGCGTTATGAATAGGAAGGTTTTACTATAAAATTGAGATTTCACTAACAAGTAGAAGCAAAAATGTGAGCCTTAATAGTAACTAGAGCATTATCATTATATTTATTTCTCAATGATCATTCTTGTAATGATTAATGAGAGTTTTACAGCCAGTTTTAGGTTGAGAGTTAGCGTTAAGTAAAGGACTAGGTGATATGTAAATCTGAAATTGTTTTAGGATACAGTGGTGCAGGAAAAGGTAGGATTAATGGAAACTACAGTATTTTTCCTGGTAAGAGAATTTGAGGACAAGTAATATAATGGTTCATGTTAGGAAACAAGATAACTTCACAGGTAGAGTCAGGAAATTTGTTGGAATTAGGGCAAATTGAAACTCATTTCCAGAGTGCAAACTGGAATATTCATTAAAATGAATAAATCTAGAGTATTTATTATTATGAATTTTGTCCTATTATTAGTTTGAAAATTAGGTTTCAGTTCCAGCTAGACAGTGTTAGCATTAGGGAAATGGAAAATTTAGGGTCAAACTGAAAATATATCTTTGAATAACAAGTCAAGATCGAATTAGGATGAATAGGAAATAGGAAACTGCTAATAATATTAGGATTAGGGTATGATTAGTGTGAGGGAGCCTGAATGTTGTGTTAGAAAAATGGCAAGATATTAAGTAGAAACTATTTTAAGAAAGATGAGATGAATCAAAGCCTGGATGTATAAATTTAATGTACTTTTGTGGCTTTTAGAATCCAAAGGCAATTGGTTCTAGGATTAGGGATACTTTTTCTAATTTATGAACTAATGAATTAAAGACACAATTCTTTCATTCTTACAAACCAAGACAGTCACGATTTGGGGAAAAAACAATTTCCTACATGAAAATGTGTCTTAAAATATTTTCCAACCAGAATTAAATAATAGTGAACAGGTTGTCATTTATTAAAATTGGGTAAGTTGATGATAAAACTTTCAAAAAATATCCAAACACATAAAATTGGAACTCAGATATGTTACTGGGAAAACAGATACTTGCTCTAGCTGGGAAATTGTGTGTGTGTGTGTGTATGTGTGTGTGTGTGTGTGTGTATGTGTGTGTGTGTGTTTGTGTGTGTATGCACCCACCACATGTCTTCAAATCAGGCCTGGGCCCTGTCGTCAGCTTATTCTGTGGAAGTATGGTACTAAACCACGTAGCCACAGGCTTTCTTCTGGCTTTTTAGTAGTTATTTTGAGATAAATATCTCATGGATTTTCCTGTCTAGACTTAATCTTCTGATCCCCAGAAATCCTTAGGTTAGTGTTACTGTGGGTGCTACCACAAAATGACAGTTCATTAAACTGGGAGCAATATGGAAGTACTCTTGCAAGATATGAAGTAACCAGTTCATTAATGTGGGAGTAACAGGATCACATTAGATTGCCTTCAAACACATTATTTCTGATGAGTTTAACTGAAGCCCAAAGCATAATCCAAACCTATTTGCCACACTGTATGAAGTAGCACATATTCATGGTGTAGAATATGAACAATGAATTAAATCATAAAGACTTTATTGGGTTTGCAACAAAGAAATAGAGTGTCATTGAAATGAAGTCCAGACTGGAGGCCTGTAGCAAGCAGGAGAGCATCTGCTTAGTGTGTGTCCAACCTCCAGGACCATAAAGAATTAGAAGAGAAAGTGTAAGAGAAAGAGGAAAGGAAAGGAGGAAGAAGGGGTAAGAGAGGAGGAAGGGCATAGCAGGAGGGAGAAGAGGAGGGGACAGGGAGAAAGTAGAGGTAGGAGAGAAGGAAGAGGGAAACATGACTCTGGAGAAAAGGAGCAGGTGAGGAGGCAGGAAGAGGAAGATAAATGCAATATATCAACAAGAATTGTTGGGAAACATTTTGCATAAGCGATCTGCACGTTCATGGCAGGATTATTTTCTAATCAGAGAGACAGCTAGCACAGTGACAATATGGGTGATACCTGTTACTCAATCATTTTATTCTCTTTCTTCAGTGAGGAGTTCAGAAGAAATGCTTAGTTCGGTGTTTTACAGATATACTTCAGGATTTCTTTTTCATGAATCAAACAATGGAAAGAAGTAAATGCAACTTCCCTTAATAAAAAAAGAATAGAAGCTATATTTATTTGTATTACTATGCATGAAGAGAACCTGGAGATTTCTGGTTAATTCAGAGGGCCCCATGCAAAAATACAGGACAGGAGGAAAGTAAAACTGTTTTAAAAGTATAATAGGTTATCATTGCTGAAAAGTTTTACTGGACGTCTTTCGTTTTTTTTTTTTTTTTTTTTGCCAGTTGTTCATTGCTTCAAAGCTGTGCCCTGGAGCCCTTTCCAAGTCACCACATGAAACTCCATTTCTGTAGTCCCTGTGGGTGTGGGTGCCTCCTCAGGTCACCCGTTGAGATGTGTGGCCAACTCCTTTATGGTGGATGTGCAGTGAGTGGATGTGTGTGCATGCTCCCCAGCATTTCCAGATGAGCCCAGCCCACCCTTCCCACCTAACTTCCCAGTCTCAGTTGCTCCATTTCACCCAGGAGCTGGCAGCTATGGGTATGGAGTTGAGGCCACTGTTGCCCTCTCCTCCTCCAGCTGTGTTGGTACTGGTCTTCTGTGCTCCTGAGTGCGTGGCCCATCCTAGGGAGACTCTGTTCTGGGGTCACTGCGTGCCCCCATGAGTGCGGGGTGGGGGACACCCTGTTTGTACACTGTACAGTCCATTGGTAAAGGAAGGCTGGGCATGCAGTCTGCCCCCTTGGGGCCAGGCAGCCCAGCCTTGGTTCACCTCATCTGTTTTTAAGGGGGTCTGGGTACTGGAGCCATGTGTTGGCCTTTCTGCCAGCTGGCTTGTGACAGATGCAGCAGCTCAGAAACCTGGAGCCCCTTCAGCAACTCTGTGGACCTCCATTTTCTGGTCCTTGTGGACTCGGGTACAGGGCCAACCCTACATATTCCAATCAGCACACCAGCTGCAGCACCGAGGGAATGAAGTTCCTCTTGCTTTGCTGTGTAGCCTCCTCCATCGCCTTTCTGGCCCACATGGGCCCAGCTCTGGGTGCCATTCCAGGGATACTCCATTTGGAGGCAATGGGCTCACACCCTACCCTCGTTGTTCTCCAAAGCAGGGGAAAGGGCCTGGCCTTGGCAATTTAGGCTGCGCAGATGGAAGGCAGGACTTGCCTTGCCTTCCCCCCGGCTTTGGCACCTGAGTCTGGGTTGCTTGGTTTGGTCACTAATGGAACCTTGTTGGCTACAGCCCACCGCAAAGGTCCTGCACCTGCTGCAGCAACAATGCAGTGTCTTGGACCCCCTTAGGGTCACTACATGGACCCCTGATGGGCCTACTTGGGCTGGGTGTGGGTTTCATCTCAGGACTCCCATTAGGAAGTGCCACTCTCCTTCGTGGTACTGCAAGCAAGAGGTGCCACATATAATATCTACTTTCTAACATTTTCCTTCACTGAGATAAACAGAACTTGGAGATATAAATAAGTTTTATAAAAACAAAATATATAAACTATATCACTTCAACCTTTTAAACCACTGTAATATTTTTATCCAGTAGGAATTCTGTCTGTAATTACCTATTTTACATTTGAATGTAACTAATGTAATGTATTTTGTGTGTATTTTACTATTCTAATATAATTTCATTTGCACTACTTAACAATTTTTTTTCAAATTCTGTGATTTAATCACGTGTTTATGGATAGGAGTTTTGTTGTACTTTTATTTCAGTTTTCCATTATGGCCTTATGAATACAAACAATAAAATCCATTCTTGTTTGTATAAAGTTCAATGGTTTTGGACTAGAGACTCAAGGATATAGCATAGCATTACATATCATACAGTAATGTGTATCACTTTGTTTAATACTGCTCCAAAAAATAATTGATAATTCAGGTGGCAGCCACTTCATCTGGCATGCTGGTCTGTCTGGTGAAGTAGGATCCTAGTGGCAGCTTGCCCATATCAGGCCATTGCAGGCACCTTGCCTGGGACTGTGGGGGAGGATCAGGGTGCACCTGCTGTTCAGCTAGGGCAGCAACCCGGCAGCTGCTGTGTGAATGACACAGTGTCACTGCCTCACATCTAACACATGCCTTCCCCAAGGACTTGGGCCCTGAGGATCAGCCCCTGGGAGCACACACACATACCGTGTGGCAGGGGGCGCCTACCTAGGAAGGTGTTTAGACCAAACAGAAGCCACTCTGCAGATTAGCTGGTACAGTATTTATTCTCGTTAGGGCAGGAGACAATTCTGCTCTGCTGTGGGGAGAAAACAAGAAGACAGACCCAGGCAGGTGAAGCCAACTTTTCGTACTCAGGCTGGCAAGGAAACTTTCCTCCATGCACTCTCCAGCAGGCTCAGGAAGCCCTTCCATGTTCCTTGTCCATGGAGTAGCAGCCAGGGACACTCATGTCTGGTACTCCTTGCTGCCCTTTTGGGTTTTTTTGTTAATTTATACAGACAGCCCCTCCCTCAGACAGCAGAGTTATTCTGGGTTTTGTAAAACGTTCTGCATCTGAGCATTCCCAAGTTTGGTTTTTGTATTGTTTCTTGTAAATGCTTTGTGAAATTTGTGTTTTAGGTGTTGAGGTGCGAGAGAAGGAGCCAGATTATGAACACAGTTTCCTACCAGTCTTTCATTTAAAAATGAAAACAGATTCTCTATAAAAATGCCTATCAGGAAATAAATTTGAGAGGGGAAAAAAAGGCTGTTTCTCATAAGATCAAAATGTGCTAGTTTTATATGCATGTTTTACACCCTCAAAATACAATTAAGTAACTCACTATCTAGGAACAATTGTCCAGAGCTAAGAGTTAAGTGTCTGGGACCTAGAGGCATAGTGTTTGTGAGGTTTATCCAAAGGGAGGGAAGAAAGTTAAAATTCATAAATGACTTTGTATAATCAAGGTGGCAATGCAAAATGAGAATCACAATAAACTTCTTTGCTATTCGGGGTCTTTTATCATTCCATATGAATTTTTGGATTGCTTCTTCTATTTCATTGAAGAGTGACATTGGGATATTGGTAGGTATCGCATTGAATTTGGATATAGCCTTTGTCAGTGTTGCCATTTTCATGATGTTAATCCTCCCAATCCAGGAGAATGGGAAGTTTCCCTCTTCCATAGCTCTGCTTTAATTTTCTTTTTCAGGTTTTTAAAGTTCCCATCATAGAGGTCCTTCACCTCTTAAATTAACTCCTAGGTATTTTATTTTTTGTGCGGCTAGTAAAAAGGGATTGCTTTCCTAATTTCAGCTACACTCTTATCGTTATTGGAATACAGGAAAGCCTTTATTTTCTGAGAGTTAATTTTATAATCTGCTAGTTTACCAAAGTTTCTGATCAACTCGAGTAACTTGGGAATGGAGTCCATGGGTTTCATTAAATACAAGACCATCTCATCTGCAAAGAGGGAGAGTTTTACTTCATCTTTTACTATTTGGATCCCTTTAAGATTGCATCTTATCTTATTGCCCAAGATAGCATTCTAATATTAAGTTGAAAAGGAATGGAAAGAGCAGACATCCTTATCTTATTCCTGAATTTATAAGTAATGGGTTTAACTTCTCACCATTAAGTATAACGCTGGCTGTAGGTTTGTCAGTTCTTAGCAGAAAGAACAGCACTAGAGCAATATCAGTTCCAAATTTCAAACGCTACTAAAAAGCCATAGTAATAAGAACAGCTTGTTTCTGGCACAAGAACAGACCTGAGGACCAATGTAGTAGGAACTGAAGACTCAGAAATGAACCCCCTGACCGATAGCCACCTAATCTTTGACAAGTGAGCTAAAAAAAGAGAATGGAAGAAAGACAGACTTTTGAGTAAATGGTGTGGGAAAAATTGGTTAAACACCTGTTAAACTAAAGCTGGATCGGTATATATAATCCTGCACAAGAATCAACTCCAAATGGATCAAAGACCTCAAAATAAAAGAGGACACCATGAAAACATTACATGAAGGAATAGGATAAACTCTAGGGCTTTTTAGCACATACCGAAATTTTCTTAATAGAGAGCCAGAAACAAAGAGTAAAGAAAAATAAGTTAAGAAATTCATTCCTTAATTCATCTCTTTATGAAACAAGTAATTTACTATTACAAGATGAGATGAAATTATAAATTCCAAACGCTGATGCAGTCTGTATGTAATAAACATATTACAATAGTCAGAAAAAGAAATCAAAGAAATGTTGGACAAATGGGATTGCATGAAACATGAGAGCTTCTGCAAGGCAAAGGTCATAGCTAGCAATATCAATAGAAAACACACGTTCTGGGAGAAGATCTTCATGAGGTATAAAACAGACAAGGTCTTATATCTAAAATGTACTTAGGACTCAAAAAATTAAATACCCCAACAGCAGATCCTCAAAGAAACAACTGCTCGATAATTAAGTGGGCTAAAACTTAAAGAGAGACTTCCCTGAAGAGGAAATAAAAATGGCCATTAGACATATGAAGAAATGTTCAATTATTCTAGCCACAAAAGAACTGAAAATCCAGACAACATTGCGATTGCACCTTACTCTAGTTAGAATGGCTATAATCAGGAAATTTAATAACAACATGTTGGAGGGGATGTGGCTAAAACGGAACCCTATTTCATTGATGGATGGGAGTGTAAACTTGTTTAACCACTTTGGAAAGCAGTATGGAAGTTCTTCAAAAGACTTCATGTAAAGTTCCCCTATGTCCCAGCAAGCCCACTTTTGGGCATTTAGGCATTTACCCAAAAGATCACAAGCATGGTCATACGAAAGTTGCCTGTACAACCATATTTACTGCAGCATTATTCACCATAGCTAAGATATGGAACCAAACTCGATGCTCCTCAGTTCATGAATGGATCAAGAAAATGTGATACACACACACACACACACACACACACACACACACACACACATCACACACACACACACACATACACACACACACCATGGAATTCTATGCCTCCATTAGAAAGAATGAAATTGTCACATTTGTTAGGAAATGGATTTGGTACATATTATATTAAGTGAAGTAAGCTGGGCCCAAAGAAACATATTTCCCATGGTTTTCCTTGTTTGCAAGGACTAGTATATGTCTAGGACAAGCAGAGAAGATCAAAGGCTCTGGACGTATAACCATATAAGATGACATTAAGTGAAAGGTACCCTAAGTCAGACACACAAGTGATTTTTTCTTTCTTGTTTTGTTTTTAATATACTTATAATGCACTATGTGATTCTTTTGTAGCTTCATCCCCCCATGGTATAATCCCTGTTTTCATTGTATTTGATTCCAGTGTTTTGCATTTTTGTATACATTTTTGTAATTTGGGATGAGGAAAGGTTATAGCAGAATGCTGAAATGGGGATGTAGGTTGACCCATTGTGATGATGAGATGTACAGGACACTGTGTCAAGAATGAATTTACAATGTTGGGTAGGGGTCAAGGAGGGAGGAGTTGGAGAGTTGGGGAGGGAAAGGGTAGTAGGGGAAAAACAAAGTAGGTGGTAACAATGCTCAATAGGAAATGTACTCATTACCCTACTCATGTAACTGTAAACCCTCTGTATAGTATTTTTACAATAAAAAATATAAAACTCTCTTCCTGGTATAGATTTCCAGTGCTGCCCTCGGCATTGCATTTTTTGCCTTTTCTGGCTGTGGTTAGGTCCATCTGCCTAGTGGATCAGTAGTCTTCAAGGCTTCTTGGTCTTGAAGTGGGACTTGGATTATCCAGTGATGGTTGGAACTAGGCCAAGGACAAGACAAAACCACTTCCAGGGCATGGCTTCTGCATTCCTCCCCTCCCCCATGCAACTAGGATTGCAAGCAGAATTTCTATGAATTTGACTCCAGAAAACAACCACTGAACCAAAAGGAAAGGTCACCAAACACCTCCCTTCCTCCCCCATTCCTTCCTTTCTTCCTCTTTGGGAAAGTACAAAATAATTTTGCAGGTTTAAGCAAACACACAAATTGCCCACCACCTCCCCTTTTAAACTAGGTTTAAAGTCACTAAGTCATGTAAATGGATAATGCCGCACTCATTATTCTGGACAACTTCAGGTTGTTTGATGCTTTAATTTGTTGTTGTTGGTGGTGGTGGTAGGAGGGCCTGAACTCTGGGTCTGGTTGCTGTACCTGATGAGCTTTACAGCTCAAGGCTAGTGTTCGTCCATTTGAGCCACAGAGCCATTCCCACATTTTTCTGCTTATGTGGTGCTGAGGAGTTGAACCCAGGACCTCATGCATTCAGGACAAGCACTCTACCACTGAGTCTCCTTCCCAGCCTTAATGCTTCAATTCTTTAAATTTTATTTTTGTCAGTCCTGGAGTTTAATCTCAGGGTGTAAACATATCCCTGAGATCTTCAGCTCAAGTGGAGCCCTCTACCACTTGAGCCACAGTGCCAATTCCTGTTTTCAGATAAGCATCTTTCAGACATTCCTGTCAGTGAATTTTTAATTATATTTCTTCTATGTATTTATTGGAATATTGCAGTTTATCTGAAATTTAAAGTTTTCTGTAAAACTTTGTCTTCAAGTATTAAATATTACATTTACAATCTATTCTGTAGCAATACATTTTGAAATTATTATGTTAAGATGAAAATCTTGTTGTTTGTAGAAAAGTCCCATTAAAGTCCAAATTGGAAATATGGTCATTTCAGCAGCCTTGAGTCTCCTTCATATTTATTTATTTATATTTGTGAAAATACCATACAGAGGGGTAACAATTACATGGGCAAGATAATGAGTACATTACTCATCAAGCATTGTTGCCTCCTCCTTTGTTTCCCCTTCCCATCTGTTCTCATCTGCCGCCCCCCGTGCTCTCCAGACACTCCTTTGCCCGCCCCCCACCCTCGCCGGCCAAGGTGTAAACATCGTTTTTCTTTCATTTTTTATTTATTTTTTTATAGTGAGAATACCAAACAGACGAGTTACAATTACATGGGCAAGATAATGAGTACATTTCTTATCAAGCATTGTTGCCACCTCTTTGCTTCCCCTTCCCATTCCTTTCCATACTACCCTCCTCTCCCAACCCGACCCTCCCCCCACCCCCATCAAAGTTGTAAAGTTCGTTTTTTGACCTAAAGACTTGTATATCTCATTGTTGCAATGGGTCCACCTGTATCCCTAGCTAAAAGATTAGTTTTTTCCCTTCCCCTACACAAATTATAACAACATCAAATACAGTGAAAGCAGGGGCTATACTGTGGGTGATGGACATACAACACAATATAGAAATCATCTTATAAATATGTTAGAAAATATCTCAAGGAAAAATAAACATGGAATCTTTATCTTGTGGTTCATTTCACCTAACACCAAATTCTCTGACCTATTCTGCTCGTCTCAGACATATTCTGGCTATTGCAAATAAGGGAAACCAGGGGAACTATGTTTCTTTGGGACTGGTTTACTTCACTTAATATCAATTTTTCCAAGCCTTTCCATTTCCTAACAAATAGGGCAATGTTATTCTTTCTGATGGAGGCATAGAATTCTATTGTGTGTGTGTGTGTGTATATATATATATATATATATATATATATATATATATCTCGAACATATATATACATCGTACATATATATATGATACATATATACATAAATATATGATATATATATGGTATATATATCATATATATGTATGTATATATACCTATACTTATATATAACATATATATACATATATATGTATATAGATATATATATCACATATATATGATATATATAGTAGATGCATGGATCAATAAAATGTGGTATATATATATATATATATAATGTGATATATATATATATAATATATATATATATAGGATCAATAAAATGTGGTATATATATAAAATGTGATATATATATATAATGTGATATATATATATATATATATATATATCACATTTTATTGATGCATGCATCTACTTAGGGGCATCTGGGTGGGTTCAATATCTTAGCTATGTTAAATAATGGTTCAATAAACATAATTGTGCTGGTAGCTTTAATATGGTCTTGTTTTTGACCATTTGGGTAAATGCCCAAAAGTTGGATTGCTGGGTCATAGGGTAGCTCTATGTGGAGACATTTGAGCAGCCTCCTTACTACTTTCCAAAGTGGTTGAACAAGTTTACATGCCCACAAACAATGCAATAAATTTCCCTTATGCCCACATCCCCTCTAGCATCTATTGTTATTAGAGTTCTTGATTATAGCCATTCTAACTGGGGTGAGGTGGTATCTCAATGTTGTTTTGATTTGCATTTCTGTTATGGCTAGAGAGGTTGAGCATTTCTTCATATGTCTATCGGCCATCCTTCTTTCAACTTCAGGGAAGTTTCTCTTTAAGTCTTTAGCCCTCTTATTTATTGGGCAGTTGTTTCTTTGAGGATTTGTTTTTGGGGGATTTAATATTTTTGAGTTCCAGGTATATTTTATATATGAGACCCTTGTCTGTTTATGGTAGTGAAGAGCTTCTCCCAATCAATGGGCTTTCAACTGATCTTGCTAGCTATGTCCTTTGCCATGCAGAAGCTCTGCAATTTCATGCAATCCCATTCGTCCAACATTTCTTTGATTTGTTGTAATCCTGTGTGTCTATTAAGAAAATTTTAGCCTGTGCAAAGGAGACCTACTGTTTCTCCTATTCCATTCTTTAATGTTTTCAGAGTACCTGTTTGATTCCGAGGTCTTTGATCCATTTGGAGTTCATTCTGGTTCAGAGATGATATATAAAGATCTAGCTTTAGTTTTCTACAAGTAGTTAACCAATTTTGCTAGCACCATTTACTGAAGAGGTTGTGTTTCTTCCATTCTAATTTTTTAGCTCCCTTATAGAAGATTAGTTGGCTATAGGTCTATAGGTTCATTTCTGGGTTTTAATTTCTAGTCCATTGGTCCTATGGTCTGTTCTTGTGAGAGTACCAAGCTATTTTAATTACTATAGCTTTGTAGAAGAGTTTGAAATTTGGTATTGATATTCCTCCAGCACTGTCATTTCCGTTAAATAATCGTTTTTGCTATTCATGGTCTTTTATTGTTCCATATGAATTTGTGGATTGCCTCTTCTTTTTACTAAAAGATTGAGGCTGGAATATTGATAGGTATCATATTGAATTTGTAGATAGCCTTGGGAAGTATTGCCATTTTCACTATGTTGATCTTTCCAATCCAGGAGCATGGGAGTTTTTGCCACTTTGTAAGTTCGGTTTTGATTTCCTTTTTCAGGTTTTTAAATTTTTCATCATAGAGGTCCTTCTTTTCTTTGTTAAGTCCTAGGTATTTTATTTTTTGTGGGGCTATTACGAATGGAGTTGCTTTCCTGATTTCAGCCCTACTTTTCTCATTGTTGGCATACAGAAAAGCCATTGTTTTTTGAGGATTAATTTTATACCCTGCTACTTTGTCAAAGTTTGAATTAGCATGAATAATTTGGGAGTGGAGTCCGTGGGATTCTTTAAATCCAAGTTCATGTCATTTGCAAAGAGGGAGAGCTTCTTCTTTCCCTATTTGGATTCCATTTTATATTTGAATCTTATTGCTGTAGCTAGGCATTCTAATACTAGTTTGAAGAGAAGTGGAGTGAGTGGACATCCTTATCTCATTCATTAGTTAAGAGGAAATACCTTTACTTCTTCACCATTAAGTAAAATGCTGGATGTAGGTTTGTCATATACATCCTTTATTGTATTGAGGAATGTTCCCTGAATTCCTAATTTTTCCAGAACCTTCAGTATAAATGGGTGGTGGATCTTGTCAAATCCTTTTTCTGCATCTATTGAGGTATCCATGAGGTTCTTATCCTTGCTCTTGTTGATGTAAGTTATTGTATTAATTGATGTGCGTATTTTGAAGCAGCTTTACATCCCTGAAATGAATCCTGTTTGATCATGATGTATGATTTTTTTGGATGAATTGTGAAAGTCGATTGACCAAAATTTTGTTGAGAAGTTTTGCATCAATATTCATCAAAGAAATGGGTCTATAGTTCTCTTTCTTTGATGAGTCTGTGCCTGGTTTGGGGATGAGGTTTATGATGGCTTCATAGAATGAGTTCGGTAGTGAACTTTCTCTTTCAATTTCATTGAAGACTTGGAGGAGTATTGATGTGAGCTCTGCTTTGAAGGCCTTGTAGATTTCCGCTGTAAAACTGTCTGGTCCTGGGCTTTTCTTAGATGGGAGGTCTCTTATTGCTATTTCTATCTCATTGCTTAATATGGGCCAGTTAAGATGGTTTAACTCATCTTGGTTTAGTTTCGGCATGTCTATATTTACTAGGAAACAGTACATTTCTGACAGGGTCTCAAACTTATTAGCATAAAGGTTTGAGAAGTATTCCTTATAGTGTACTGAATCTTGGTTGTTTCTGTGGTGATGTTTCCATTCTCATCTCTGAGTTTATTTATTTGAGTGTGTTCTCTTGTTCTTCTAATAAGATTTGTTAAGGGTCTGTCAATTTGTTAATTTTTCAAAGAAGCAACTCTGTTTTGTTGATTCTTTCTATGCTTTTTTGGATTCTAAGTCATTTAATTTTTATTTAATTCTAATTATTTCTTTCCATCTAAATTAGTGGGGTTTATCCTGCTGCTCTTTTTCAAGGAGGCTCAGATGTGTCATTAAATTGTTGGTTTCAGATCACTTCAATTTGTTGATGTAGGAACTCAGAGCTATAAACTTGCCTCTGAGTACTGCATTTGCTGTGTCCCAGAGGAGCTGGTAATTTGTGTGTTCATTTTTGTTGAATATTATAAACATTTGAATTTCGTTTATGATCTCTTCCATGACCCACTGGTGATTCAACAGTGTCTTGTTCAACCTCCATGTGTTACATGACTTTCATTGGTGGCTTTTGGTGTTGAGTTCTAATTTTATTCCCTTGTGGTCTGAGAGAATGCAAGGTATAACTTCAATGATTTTGGATTTGGACAAGTTTGCTATGTGACGTAAATGTGGTCTATTTTGGAAAAAGTTACCTGGGCTGCTGAGAAAACGTGTATTCTGCTGCTGCTGGGTGAAATATTCGGTTATTGTCTGTTAAATCTAGGTGATCTATGCAGTTTTTTTATATACATGGTTTCTCTGTTAATTTTTTGCCAAGTTGATATATCTAGTGGGGAGAATGTGTTTTAAAGTCCCCAACAATTAATATCTTTGGATCTATGGGAGATGTGAGAAAAAGTCAAGTTTCTTGGATAAATTTGGGTGCTCTTATGGGAAATAAATATTTAGAATTGTAATATCCTCCTGAAGGAGAGATCCCTTAATTAGTATATAGCAACCTTCTTTATCTCTTCTCACTAATTTTAATATGAAATGTATTTTATCTAATATTAGGATTGCAACTCCTTCCTCTTTATGAGGCCGTTTGCTTGTTAGATTTTGTCCAGCCTTTCACTTTGAACATGTGTTCCTTTTTATGAGCAAGTTGTGACTCCTGAATGCAGCAGACAGAAGGATCTTTTTTTTAAAAATCCAACTAGACAGTTTATGTTGCTTAAGTGTATTGTTAAGTTTGTTAATGTTGGGAGATAGTACTGAGAGATATTTGGGAGTTCCTGCCATTTTATGCACCTTCTTGGGGGCGGCTCCAACTGGGTTCTTCCTACGGTTCTTGGAATCTCAATTTGGGTGCAGTTTCTTAGCCTTTATTATGTTCCTGTTGGTTTTCTCTGTGTAGGACATCTTTAAGTAACTTTTGTAGGGCTGGTTTGGTAGAGATATATTGTTTCACTTTTTCTTTGGTATGGAAAATTTTTATTTGTCCTTCATTATGAAGGAGAGTATAGCTGGGTACAGTATTCTTGGTTGATAGTTGTTTGTCTTTAGGGCATGGCCTACATCATTCCAGGCTCTTCTTGCTTTAATTGTCTCTGCTGAGAAATCTGAGGTGATTCTAATTGGTTTCCCTTATAGGTGATTGATCTTTTCTCCTTGACAACTTTAAGGATCTTTTCTTTGGTCTGAATTGATCCTGTGGATATTATAATGTGTAGTTGATGTCTTGTTATGGTTTGGTCTATTTGGGGTTCTAAAAGCTTCTTGTATCTGAATAGGCCTATCTTTTTGCATGTTTGTGAAGCTTTCTGCTAGGGTCCTGTGAAACAAATTTCCTAGACCTTCTGTTTCCATGAGCTCCTCTACACCTATTATCCTCAGATTAGGCTTTCTGTTTGTGTCTCCCAAATGTTGAATAGATCTATCATATTTCTTGGATTTGTCTTAGATAGTTGTATGTTCTTCCTCTATAATATATAGGCTGTCTTCAATCCCTGAGTTTCAGACTTGTGCATGGTCTAACCTACTGTCAAGAATTTCTACTTTTTTTATTTCTTTTCCTTCTAATTGGTCAGCTTTGATGGCTTCAAATTCTTTGTTGGAGCTTTGTTTTAGATCTTGTATGAATTTGTTTACTTCCTTAATTTCGTGTTCAATGTTTATTCTCACAGGACTTAGTTGATTGGTTATGATTTCCTTGGACTCTAATTCCTTCTGTTGGACTCCATTCAACATTCCCTTTCGGGTCTCCCTGACCTTTTTCAGCTGTCTTTTAATAGATTCCATGAATGCCTCTATTTGGAATGAAAGTAACACCAGTTTTTTGCTAGTATTTTAAGGCAAGCATCAACCAAAGTCCTGTAGTTGCACAGTCAAAAGTCGAAAGATACAATCTATTTCAACAGATACAATCTATTCAACATAAAACAACAATTTATTAATGGGCTAAGAACAGCAAAGTAGAATTTGACAAACCAGAAATGATTAGTTTTAGGGAGAAAAGGGGAAAAATAGGATTAGAGAGATGTGGATAGGTAAACGGAGAGTGAAATTAACCAAGTCTTAATCTCAAAGGGGAAAATGGATTGAACAGAATGATAGGAGAAAGAGAAGAGAAAATAAAAGAGGCAGGAAAAAATGGAAAAACCAAAATTTAAATTTAAAAAGTGAAACACAAAAATTATTCAAGTTTAAAGAAGTAATATTGAGTGAAGAATGGGAAAAGGATGAGAGGAGAGGAGGAGTAGAAAGGAGATATGAAGAACTAAAAATACTTATAATAAAAATAAAAATAAAAAATAATTATGATATTATAGAGGTATTATGAGATAATATGGTTATTAAGGAATTTAAGCCTAAGAGTTTTTGAAATAAGTAATAAATTTCTGGATTAAGTGTGTAAACAATGTGGAATAAGGTCTAATAATCAATGAAGGGTATATCTGAGGATGAGCAGAACAACAATTAAGTCACCCAAAAGAGAATGAAGAGAAGAAAAAGTGAAAAGAATGAGAAAGAAAGAAAGAAAAGAAAAGGATCAAAAAGTTCAGTAGAGATAAAATAAAAATACAAAAGTGCACATACATATACACCTAAAATAAAAATTATAAGAGAAAAAAAGTTTAATAGAAAACAACTTTTTAAAAAAATTACAAGTTAATAAAAAGGTACAAAGAAAGGGTTCTTTTGCGGGGGGGGGGGGGGGGGTGTTGAATAGGAAGATCCTGTATCTCCCTTGTGTCTATAACTAGTGTCTTGGTGGAGTCTCTGGTCTACTTGTGGTATTTGGTTTTCCTGTGGCTTGATTGGTTTCTTAAGTTAGTTTGTTTGGGCAGGCAGAAAAATGGTCGGCTTTACCCAGAATTTTGTGACCCTCCTCCAAGGCTAGTTCAGTGGGAGGGAGATCTTCTTTGTTTCTTACAAAAGAGGGAGTTGGCTGTTTCCTCTTGTTTGGAGATGCTGTGATGAGCCTAGGTTCTGGGTAGAGTTGAGGCCTTTCAGCAAACAATAGCTTTTCCCTGAGGGGCTACCTTCTGAGACACTCACAGAGCCCAGAATGGAGTAATTCTCAGGGTTTATGTTTACTGAATTTCAATTGATTATCTAGGCTGCTATAGGGAGGAGAACCCTCTGGCTCTGTTTACCCAGTGAAGAAAGACATTCCTCTGGGGGCAGAGTTTTCACTGCCTGGGCTGGGTGACTTTCTCCTGGGTGGAGCTGAGCCTGGCAGGTCAGGTCAGGTTCCTGTGACCTGCGAAATGACTCTTGTTTTCCTCCAAGGCCAGGGTTGGAGCTATATTCTGAGCCTTTGCCAGTATCAAAGATGGAGATCTCAGATAGTGGCACAGTGGGGAGAAGGAGGGAGAGGGGTGACCTTGCCTCCTCTGCTCCCTGAGAAGGTGTTATTATGTCAGGGTTCTACTCATGCCAGTGTATTGGTTCTTGAGTCGTCTCTGGTCTGTGATCTGCAGGATAAAGATACCTGCTCCTTGTCAATTCTTGCTGGTTTTGGGTAGAATCCGATCACTTGCTGTGTCTGGCACATTTGTCCAGGACTCTCTGTGTTGTAGGTATGGCAACAACGGCCACTGCTACCGCTGCTGTCACCACAGCCACAGCTACAGACAATTGCTCAGATCTGTTTCCTTTCCTGGATTTTCCCTTTCTGGCAAAACTTTCTGTACTGGGATGGCACACTTGGTGTAATTCTCCCACCTAGGATTGTTCACTGGAACACTAAAACTGCTTTCTATGTGAGAGCTTGTTTAGCCTCCAGGTTCTCCTCTGCCATCTTCCCGGAACTACCCTTTTTTTTCTCTACAGTATATTTTTTGTTTTGGAACAAGTGTCATGGATTGTCCAACCATTCAAAAGGAAGCTTATTCCATTAATTTTATAGAAAAGGAATGCAGCCTGCCTGCCTCTCAAGGCAATTTTGAGTATAATGTTAATCTGATAATTCACATCATTGAATTTTCAAAGTCGTTTGATAATTTTTTATTAAACTATTCATTAAAGAGGTTCCAAATATCAAGAACAAAAACAATGTTTTGCTTTCTAAGAATGTTTTAAAAGCTAGTAATTCAATAAAACATATTCTATTCTTCCAAGATTCCATGGTGAAGAATTTCTCTTTTATCGTAGCCCTTACCAGTGACCCCCTCCCTTCAAACTTGTAGCTTTATTCAGTTTTCTTGTTCCCGCTTTCATTTTGGTACTAGCAAGAATAATCTCCGTGTAGTATTTGACAATGAAATTCCATTTGTTGTTAGATAGCTCAATACATATTGCCAAAGGCAGACCCATGGGCATATCATAGAGCATAAACTATTGAATATCATTAACGTGATCCTATTCAACTAGTCCATCAATTAATATAAATACCACATAAATGTGCATCTTCATATAATTTTTAAAATGCAATGTAGTTACATATCATATGTCATAAAATAATTCAGACCACTAGTAGAAGAGAGTAAGCTCAACCTTTTGCATCGTTCCCAATGCTATTTGTAAAATTTTCTTTCTCATTAACTTTCACTGCAGGGCCTTCTTTTCCTAGCAATATGTTATGTCATGTCCTTGGATTTTTGTCAACTTTGAGTAAGCTGTTTTCTTTCCACCACCAGTTAGTCCCTCGCGTTAAAAACCTGAGGAATAACTTGTCCCAATATGCCTGCAAGAGGAGTATCCAAGTCAACTCTCTGTGCCCACTATTCCCTTACTTTGGGAATGGGGTATCAGAGACCGGTGAGACAGGGGTGTCAGGGTTCAGGTGGCTGGAACCATGGTGTTATGAATTATGGGTAGCAGAAAAGAGTAGTAGAGACTAGGATACCAGGTAAAGGTTAATTGTGACTGTAATTGCTGAGTTCCAGTGTTAGGAAATTGGTTAGCAGCAACAGCTTTGCAGGGGTTGGGGTAGCTAACACAGGTATCCAGAACTGTTTATCAGGGACAAGTAAGCATAGACAAAGTGAAAGAGTAAAAGTTGTGAAGGATTGTGGGGGACAATCAGGGTAATAAGGTCATGGGTTTGTAAACTGGATAGCCAGTACTATGGTAGAAGCAATTGGCATGGTGGCCTGATGTGGTGTAGAGCTCTGGGTTTTCCTGTCCAGTTTTGGCTGTTAGATCTTTAGGGAAACTACCTCTAGCAGCTCATTATCAGCTTGTGTTCAGGCACGTGCCATATATAAATGTCTACTCCAAGTAGATTGCATTCTTTGACATCAGCTATAGGATCTTTGCTCTAAGCATCCTGAGAGACCACACTCCACAATGCTACAGAACAGGCTCCACATAGTGAGCTGCAATCACCGCATACAACTCTTGCTGCTCCTCTCAAGTGTCAAGTATAATGGTAGCAAGGGATCTGAGATGTGCTCAGCAGCAGTGCTCTGAAAAGCTACCAATTCTTACCATGGCAATTTGGGAGCTCCCTAGAAATGGGCAAGAGCACTTGCTGATGTTCTTCCAACTTCTCTCTGTGGCTCTGTACAACCAGTTTGTTGTACCTCAGATGGAATACTTTGATGTCTAGGTGGCATCAAACTTGCTCTATCTTCTCTCTCTAGGTGCTCTTCTGTTTCAGCTGCCTCTCCATTTCCCTCCAGTTAGCTCACTTCATCTCCACATCTTTTGAATTGTGCTTCATATCAACCTGTGGCTTTCACACCAAACCCTTCCACTTTCTCATTTACCTCTCTAGCTGTCAATATGGTACAACAAGCTAACTTTTGTATCTGTTTATCAAGATTTGAGCTGGAATCCAAGATGGTACTAGCTAACTGATAACATGGGGAACTTCTTAAATACTCCGCTGCCATTCACTGCTCATTGAGAAAGATGCAAATGTGTTCTGGTCAGTCTCTCCTCCATTTCTGGTTCACAGCATAAAGTGAATTTACAATGGAGCTACCAGACAGCTGCTATGTCAGCAAGTGACAAAACCAAAGATAATTTATTGAGGGGATACTTACCAAGTGTAGTAGGATAAATGCACATATTTGTAGGATATTACTAAGAGCTTTCATCAAACTGGTTATTTTATGCTCAAAATGGCAGACCAGTGTTAATCTCTCCCCGAGATCTTCCTGTTGTGAAGGCCCTGAGGACTCCTACATACAACTCAGACCTAATGACATGGGTGAATAAAAAAGCAGGTGAGTATTGATTAGTATTTTGAAGGTGTGGTAAGATGTTGTCTTGTCATGACCAAGATGAAATAAATGTCTTTATGTCCTTTCTCTGACCTTCATCATATCTCTTTATTTGGCATAATTGGCAGATTTCTTAGTGTGTCATCTTCTCCTGTTAGTTCAGTGCACAAGTTAAAACATTAAGCATGCCAAACCATAGGTTTCCATTGTCCTAGTAGATGTTTTGCCTTCTAGGACCTTCCTTCCAGGTAACTCTCTGTTTAGCAAATTGCACAATGTCCCAATCAATGAAATCATTTTGAGCCTATGAGAAAATCTCAATTTGTAAAGCAGTACACATAAGAAGGAGATGATGCCCCACACTCAAATGCTCCAGGAGAACAGAGTGTAAGGGTGTCTACACAGTTGGGAAATAGGATTCTGAGGGGGTGGGAATGGATGATTTTAGATAGCAAACTTAGAAGTAATTATAAGTTTCTGAATTTCTAACCTTATTTCCTTCTGCCCCTCAGATCCAATTCAGGAGGTGGTGGAATGTTTATGATCACAAAAAGGAGTTTTTAATCCCAGACCCAAACTCTAAGTGTTCTTGTTACATCTTCCCACCTGCCCCTGATGTAAATTGTCAGAAGGGCAAAGGGGAAGGGAGCCCCCTGCTCAGGAATAGAAATGGAGCTTACAAGTAACTGCAGTCTCTGACTTTCTATTTTGAAGGTAAGATAAAAGGCAGTTTGAGTTTCTACAAAATCAGTTTCTAGGCTCTATGCTTTCTTCAGAACTTCTTTCTCTCCTTCTATGTTTTGACAGCAACAGTTAATAAAGTGCTTATGTCTCTTAGGGGCAATCCTTCTCTTCACACAATGCTTATAGTAGACAATAGGTGGAAGCTGCCATTAAATTAAAAAAAAACATGAAATAGCACACAGTGAGTGCTTTCCCTGAATACCTTGACCTAACAAGTTACCAATTCTGAAGAGAACGTTATTATTGGTGCGTACTAACAACCTCCACTGAATGGTGAGCTTAGAACACTTTTCCCATGACAGGTTCTGTCCAGGTTATTAGGATGGCTGAGTTCTACTGCATCAATGAACTTACAGACCATGCAAGACAGAAAAGTCTAAGAGATTGAGATCCCAAAAAGAAACTGGACCAACAAGAGAAAACTTATTGCTGAAAAAGTGGGAAGACTTAACTAGGAGAATGTTCCTCTGAATACAGATATGGATATAATTATAACAAAGTTCTAAGTTGTGGCTCATCAGTAGAAACTATCAAGTCAAACCTCACTAAAGCAAAAAATAAAACTTATAAAATTAAAAAAATCTATTTGGATTTCAGTACTAACATCTGTTTTAAGGAGTGTGATTGTGGTGTGTGTGTGTGTGTGTGGTGTCTGAGATTATGTATGGGACAGCATTAGTTCTTAAAACCCATCATTTTGTCAATATTCTTTAGGTTTCCCATTCAAGTCTGGTGGCATTCTAGCTCTACAATGTGAAACACACAATTTTCGCTTTCTTCTTGTTAAATGGAGATAAACATGTAATGGATATGTCAACCTGGGTTGGTTTCAAACTGTGATCTTCAGATCTTACTCTCTGGAGTAGGTAGTGTATAAGAGTGAGCCACTATGTTCAGCCCAGTATTTCCAGTGACTTACATAATCTTTCTGAATCTCAGTTCTTCCTGTGTGGAAAGTGAAAAGAATTACTGTGTGGACCTTAGAATCAGGTGGGAGTTATGACTGGGTGTAGAAAGTATACGTGTTTGGGATGTGTGTACAAAGCCTGACACGCTCATAAAACTACTGATGTTTATATTGAAATGTATTCCAGGAATTGGAAACAAGAGGGATTTTTCTGTTCTAGTTTATCCATTTATGGCATTGAAGGAGCCAAAGATATTCAAGGAGAACAGGCAAACAAATGCAGTACTTGTACACTGTAGATATTGTGTTCACAACGAGCTATACCACTGTGGACAGGGACAGGAGGGATGGGATTGTCAACAAGAAATGAACTCATTACCTGACTTACAAAATTGTTATCTTTTTATTTTATTTTATTTTATTCTATTTGTGAACATACTGTACAGAGGGGTTACAATTACATGGGCAGGATAATGCATACATTTCTTACCAAGCATTGCAGCCTCCTCCTTTGTTTACCCTTCACCTCCCTTCCCAGCCTCCCCCCTCCCCCCCACCCAATCCTTCCCCCCTCCCCCCCAACGACATTGTAAAGCTCGTTTTTGACATGGCAATTTGTACTTCTCATTGTTGCAACAGGTCCACCTGAATCCTTAAACGACTTGTTTTTCCCCATCTCCTCCACAAGTTATACTGACATCAAATATACTGAAATTAATGTACTTGAGTATGAGTTTTATTTATTTAATTTGCTGATGATGGTGAAATGTCGTTGTCCTTTAGCTCTTCACCTCAAAACTAGTACTCTACCACTTGAGCCAAAGTACCTCTTCTAGCTGTTTCTGCTTAGGTGGTGCTGTGGAATCAAACCTAGGGTCTCGTGCATTCAAGATAATCTGTCTACCACTGATCCACCTTCTCAGCCCCCATAAGTGGTATTATTGTGCAAGGGACTATCAAACAAATCTATTGAGCAAATGTATTCATTTGCCACTAGACATAATCAAAATTTATGAATTATCTGATATTTTAATGAATAAAACTGTTATCATTGTTACTAGGAATTGTTTGTCTCCCCATGCTGTAAACATGGAGGAGGTATTTTAAACTAAAACTACAAAAGTAATTTTAAGGTCTTAGTGCTAACAAAACTGTCCAGGTGTTATTACACTAAACAGAGAATTCAAAATGAGTTTTCTTCATAAATACAGAGATTAAAGGACATATAATCCTTATTTCAAAATGCAAATTAAAGGGAAAATCAGTCAGGAGGTAAAATTTATATTGAATGTTAATTTTTGAAGAGGAAAAGAAGATCTTAGATGGCAGACTAAAAACACTATCAGAGCCCTTTATGCTGAATTATAAAAAAAAGAAGCTTTAATTGAAAAATTGAGCTGGAATGTGCACATCATGCAAAGGCAAGCAATCAGAGCATAGCACCAACAAAGAAACGCCATAATGTATATCTCAGAAAAAGGAAACAAGTACATACCAGGGCTCAACATCCTTATCCATGATTTCAATGATACACATAAACCCCCCTACACACAGATGTACACTCACTCACACACACACACACACACAAACACAAACGAACACACAAGAATGTATGCAACAGCTCAACCTAATCACTTCCATTCAACATGAATCAAAGATCTTCCTGTAATATTTGAAACTTTAAAAGTTTCAAGTCTTGTAAGTAATTGATAACAGATGCATAAGCAAGTATTTTCTGAATAGACTCTGCTATAGAAATGAGAGTTCATGACGGTTATAACTACTTAAACATCTTTGAATCTCAAAAGAATTAAACAAGAGGCTATCTGAATTTTGGAACTATATTTCTACCAGCTATTCTTCAAAGGCTTAATACAAGGTTACAAAATCCAAAATTGAATACCAAATTAACAAAACTAATACTTGTGTAAGTGAAGTGAAAGACACTTCTCAGTGACCTATGCTGCCTCAATTTGTAAGCCTGCTGCACATTGTGGAACCTTTGATTCTGCTGGGCCAGGCCCACAGTTGTCTTCCCCAGAGCAGTAGCCCTGCTGGGGCTGGCAATGGGAGCTGTGTGGAGAGGAGGGAAGGCCTCAGGGGAGGCCGAGCTGGGGTTGGGGATGGGGGTAGTAGGGAGAGTACGGGAGGCCCTGGCAGAGGCTGGTGAAGGGAGAAAGGAGGCAGTAGGCCAATGGCTCAGGAAGTAGCAGCCCCAAATGCAGCTGGGTTCTGGGGAGTGTCTGTGAGGTGCAGAGTTTGGCCTCTGGGGCCGCGTGGCTGGGTGAGGAGAGGAAGGAGTCTCAAATCCCACCCAAACAGACAATGAGAAATGAGACAACCAGTGGTTGAAGAATTTCAAGAAAAAAGGCAGGGACTTGTAGGTAAACTCTGGGAGTGAGGAGGGCAGTAGTGCTGAGCCAGTGGTGGTCATGCCTCTCTGGAGGCCCTTGATGTGAGTGAAGGCCTGCTCTGCTGTGCACTAGGCCTCACTCTTGCCTTGAAGCAGGTACTAGGAATTGCAGGCACAGCCTCAGGTTACCCCACAGAGCTGGCCTGCCATGAGTGCTGGGGACCGGGCAGCTGCTGGGAGGTTATGTGGAGCAGGGCAGAGGAAGAGAGGCTGGTGGGTACTGCTCCACCCTAGCCAGGCACAGGGCCACTGGGGAAGTTCTGGGGACTGCCTCCCAGACAAGTGGCCTCTGGGGACTTGCATGGTGGCTGTTATGTGTGGGCTGGGAAATTCCTTAGCATGGTCAAGGTGTCTCCACGGATAGGCACATTTACTCCTGTGCCCCTCCTATCTTCTGGATTCCCACTTTCCTCCTGCCTGGTGCCATTTCCAACTATAGGAGTAAAGTTCTCCAGCCTCTAAGAGGCCATCCCGGAGATGCTTACAGGGCTTCCCACGTCTGGTTCACCATGCATGCAGGGCTCATAGGGTGTCATCCTCCAGGCAAAGGGTACCACAATTTCAGTTTGGAAGAGGGAAAAACTTCATTGCCCCAGATACAGCTGCCCTTGGGGTTCTCTGTGTACACTAGTCTTGTGCTGAGATAATGATCCCCAAAGACCACCAAGGAGCCATTTCTGATGTGAGCACACGAGAGTCATTTATTGCAAGCTCGAGCCTGGACTCACAACTGTCAGCATCGCAGTGAGTCAGAGTTGCGACCTCCAAACCTTCAGTTAACAGGGTTTTTATAGGGCATAGGGCTGAGGTAAGTTGGTTCATAGCTTGTCAGTTACATGATTGGTTGACATTTAATGAGATAATATTGTAAAAAATTTTATTGGCTAACATGTGCAGGCTTAGCAGTAAGAAGCAAATTATGTTAACTATGGAATCTTAAGAAAGATCTGTAGCTTTAGGTACCTTCCTGTCATCCTCTGATGGCTATTGCTATAGAGGAGTTACGGGAAGAAGGTTATTGGGACATTTCATGGTTTTTCCAGGAACCTGAGTACTAACATTCGGTAAAAGTTTTTGCAATAGGTACTTTCAGTAAATGCCTTCACAATGGATACTTTCAGTATAGACCTTCAAAATGGACAAAGTCCAGAATGGCTATACTTTGGCTAAGGTCTCTCACTAGGGGTGTGTGAGTGTGTGTGTGTGTGTGTGTGTGTGTGTGTGTGTGTGTGTGTGTGTGTGTGTGTGTGTGTTTGGTGTGAGAGAGTCAGACACAGCTGAGGTTTGGTGTAAAACACTTCTTCCCTTCAGCCTTGAGTTTTGGTATCTAGTGGTTGTTCCCCCTCCCGAATTCTGAACTCTAAATTTGTTCTTCTATATACTTTTATCCTTAGATCTTCTTAATATTCAGATTCCTAATATCTGCTGTGACCTTCAGAATTTGCTTCATAAAGGGGGTGCCTTTCTTCTAACTTTTATGAAGCCCTTTGCTCTATTTAAATGCAGGATGTGCTGTGTTAGTGGTTTTACTTAGCCCAGACTATGTGGCCCAGGCTGTGACTGTTAGTTCTGAGATTAGTTTAGGCTAATATGAAATACTATCATTTCAATCTATCTAGTGAAAAAAGTTCAGCATCTTTATTGAAACAATTTCCTGGATGTAAAACCAACAAAAAAAATTCCAGTGGTATAAATGTACAATCTGTTGATTTTAGTTAATTGTGCACCACAGCAATGAAGAAATTCTTCTTACTAAAGTGAGTATTTAGAACGTGAAAAAACCAAATATTATAGAACTTAAAAACTGATAAAATACCAAAAGTAAAAGAAAGACACTGATCAGGAATGCAGTACAAATGTAAGTGTTTAATAAATAAATGAAATATTTGAGATTCTTATCCACATAGGAAATACAAAGGAAAATAAATAGGAAAGTCACTGAAATCCCATCCTACACACCAGAATAACTATCACCATTCGAATAAATAAACATCTGGAGAGGTTGAAATAAATCAGGAACTGTATTTGGTTTTGTGGTATTGTAAACTAGTGCAACCCATATGGAGATCATAATGGAAGTTTAGACAATACCAAAAAGACACATGTGTTGATGACTTTTACTGAAACCTTGATACATAAAGAAGGAATATAAATCAACATCAACATCCATGTGCATGGCAGCAAGAAAGAAAGCTGTGCAATCAACTTAGATGCACAAAAAAGAGGGAATAAAGAAATGTGCTATTCATAACTATAAACATGTTCTGGTATATAAGAGAAGTGAATTTCTCCAATATCACTGCTAAATATTTTTGGGTATACACCTAATCCTAAATTCACAGGTTTTGGGGCTTCGTGTTTTTCTTTAAAAGGGACCTCCATATTGATTTTTAGAGGAGTTACAATAGGTTGAAGATATCCTATAATATGTGGATATTAGAAGAAATTTAAATATATCAATGAACACAATAAGGACCATCATATACAGTTTGTAATTTGATCCAGTTTTAAGAAGGCAGCAGTTGGGGGCAAGACAATGTTAGAAGCTTAATAACAAAAACACAGACATGGAAAAATTTTAAAAAAATGTGCAACTGATTAGTGCTAATACTAACAAAATATTTTCCTCAAGTTTTAAAAATGAAACAATTAAAATAATACTTAATAATATCAAATAAGTATGCCATGGAAGAAAATGTACCATAGACATATGTTCCCCATAATTTGTTTTAATTTATAACAAATTGACACAGGTCTCATGGTTTCCCTTATTTGCAATATCTAGTATATGTATGAGTCAAGCGGAAAAGGTCAGATAATGTGATATTAGGAAAATGAACCCTTAGATATGTATTTTAATGTTTTTTTTTTCTTTCATGCATGTGTTTCTAATGCATTTATAAGATTATTTCTTTGTTGCTTTGTATGTCCCTCCCCCACAGTATAACCCCCGCTTTCACTCTATTTGATGTCAGTATTACTTGTGGAGGAGATGGGGAAAAACAAGTCGTTTAAGGATATATATTTCTACCAAATATTGCCAATTAAATTATTCCTTCCTTTTTTTAAGTATCATGATTGAATACATAATAAAGTATTAATTGAAAATTAGTCAATGTAGTATAATTGTTGTGTATAATTTTTAATATAATCATACACTAACTACTAATGTAATTGTTACATTTACATCATTCTATTAGTACAGATGTCTATTGGAAAGCGTTTCTTTTTTAAATTTAAATTTTAATATTTATTTTTAAAAATTTTTTGGGGCGGTCCGGTCTTGGGGCCTGAACTCTGGGTCTGGTCGCTGTATCTCAGCTCTTCAGCTAAAAGCTAGTGCTTTACCACTTGAGCCACAGCGCCATTTCCGGCTTTTTTCTTTTTGCTTATGTGGTGATAAGGAATCGAAACCATGGCCTCTAGCATGCAAGACAAGTGCTCTACCACTGAGCCACCTTCCCAGCACTGGAAAGTGTTTCTTAGAATCTCCTGCCAGCCATTCATTAGTGGGAGTCCCAGGATTCAAACTTCAGGCCTAAGTTGCTGATTTCCGCTTGGCTTCTCTAATAGCCCGCCAAACATCAGCAATGTAAGGTCATGTATATTGTCTGGGCATTGTTATTTAGACCCAGGATGGTTCAATACAAAGGTAAAAGAAAAGTAAAACCACTGGATTGAACTTCTCAGTTTTATACTTTTACTTTTTATTTTTTTGCCAGCCCTGAGATTTGAACTCAGGACCTAGGCTCCCAGGATTGGCTTTGGCAGAGATGCCAAGACTTGAGTTCAAGCCCGGTGCTTTGCCTAAAACCAAATAATAATAATAATGATAACAATAACAACAACAACAACAATAATAATAAGGTATTGGCTTGGAATTTGCACCATTTCATTGGTAGGCCTGGCATTTAAAATCAGGGTCTGGGTAACTCTGTGGCACTGTGGGTTAAGGGGAAGATCACCGTCCTTGAAGACAAGAAGTTCAGAAAAGTTCCAAGGGCCTGAATTGAAGTCCCAGTACTGGAAAAAATAATACTCATATATGAGATCTATTTACATACATGGGTTTATTCCATATGACATTTATTACCCTTATTTATTTAGTATTATTACACAAAAAACATTTATTTTATTACATCATATCACACATACTGAGACCCAGGAATTTCACAGAGAAGGAAAAAAATTTGTCAAAATTCGCTTCTTACTCCATGAATACATTATTGGCCATGCTGGGATTTCAACTCACGGCTTACAATGCCCAATCCATAAATGGGGTCACAGTCTTAGCCCACCAGCCTCCAGAAAACTGAGCTGCCAGGAAGTTCTGAGGACCTGTGATCAATCCACAGTAGTACCATATATGTATGTATATATATATATATATATATATATATATATATATATATATATATATATATACTGACAGAAGGAATGTGAGGATATTATTAAATTATATATTTTTACAAATTATTAGTCATTAAATTATGCTTCCATTTAATGAAGTATCATCATCTAATACTTATAAAATCATTAATAAAAAAATCAGTCAATATCCTTAATCATACCATCGTGCTAGAATGGAAGATATAAATTCAATAATTTTTGTGTGGCATTCTAAAATAGAGTCATGAATTAACTGAAAATTTAATTATTATTTTAATAATGTTCCATTAGCATTCACATGAATAGGAATGAGTTAGTCAGGATCTCCCTCCATTTGTGGGTGGCCGTCCTAGCATTGGAATTCCAGGCCTGGGACTGCAAACCATTGGAATGACACCGTGAAGATTTCAGGTTGTCACGAAAAAAAAAGAACAAGAAGAAAAAGAAGCCAGGTGTCAGTGGCTCTTGCCTGTAATCCTAGATCCTCAGGAGGCTGAGATGCAAATTTGAATTCAGCCTGGGTAGGAAAGTCCTCGACATTCATACTTCTTAAGAGATCACAGGAAATCAAAACAAAATAATAACAAAAAAAAACCTGAGTGGCCCATGGCTCAAGGTGCAGAGCACTACCCATGATCAAAAGGGCTCAGGGACAGGGCCCGGATGATGGGCATTGAGCAGGTTGCCCATGCCCAGCCCCCCAAACTGGGCAAGCTGGAACAAGCCCTCAGAGAGTACTAAGTCTGAGCAGGCATCTTGAACAAGCATCCTTCACTGCAGTTTAAGAACTGAAGCCAGGAAAGCTTTGCGTGGGCTGGTGTGTGCAACTGGTGTGTACAACGGGTAAGTTATGTCCTGGCACTTGTCAAGAGAAACCACAATTCTTAGGCTGTAGGAGTTGTCGAAGGTCGTGACTCCATATCTGTTATCCTTCTGTAAGATGTGAGCCTAGGCCTCTGGGGGCTGGTGCCATAATTCATTCATCATTCCTCATTGCCGAGTCTCAGGCTGGTCCCAATTCCTGGGAAAGATAGAAAATAGCCAGCAATTTCTGTGCCAAAAGGGGTAATCCTATAAATCCCACCATCATAACTCCCATTAGAAGTAAGCCTTGGGCTTCGAATGTGGTTTACTGGTAGAGTGCTTACTTAGCACACATGAAGCCCTGAGTTCGATTCCTCCCTACCACAGAAACAGAAAAATCCAAAAGTGACACTGTAGTTTAAGCAATAAAAGTGCTAACCTTGAGCAAAAGAAGCTCAGGAACATGCCCAGACCCTGTGTTCAAGCCACAAGACTGGCCAAAAAAAAAAAAAAAGTGAGCATGGTGAGACATTTTCTACTGAGACTTAGAAGAGGGCCAAGGTTATGGGTAACAGGTAGAGTGCAGGTGCTGTTGGCTCACCCCTGTAATCTTAGCTCCAAAGGAAGCTGAGATCTGAGGATGCCAAATGCAAACAGGAAAGTCTATATGAGACACTTTTCTCCAATTAAACTCCCAAAAAGCCAGAAGTAGAGCTGTGGTTGAAGTAATAGAGTGCTAGTCTTGAGCACAAAAGATCAGGGATAGCGTCCAGGCCCTGAATTCAAACCCCGGGACTGGCAAACGCATGCACGCACACACACACACACACAAACACACACACACACACACAAACACACACCAAGATAGAGAATTTGACAGTCCATTTAATCAATAGTATTCTTTTAATGCATAATAAACTATGAATAAAATTCAATCCCTGTCCAGTGATTATTGGGTCTAATTTTATGCAAGACTGATTGAAGGACTACTCTTCCAACCATGACATTAATCACATTCCTCTGGTGTTCCTATGGACAAGCAATAGTTTCTTAGGCACTTCAGTCCCTTGTAAGTGGCATGACTGGGATTCAAACTCAGGGCCTAGTGTCCACGTTGGCCTATGGCTTCGCTGATAGAGCCAGCCTTCAGAAATGCTAGATGACCTACAGGTTGCAGCCATATGATTCACATCCAGTATGGTCAACGTGCAAGGAAAGAAAACAGAAACTGCTGACCGTCTGCAGTTTGTGACTTTTTTTGGTGCTGTTTTCATTTTCTTTTCCTGTGAGCCCCTGAGGCCTAGGACCACAGGATGGGCTGTGGGTCCAGAGGCTGCACCATCCCAGGCTAGGGTGATGGAAATTGAGGAGAAGTTGCCACAAACTGAGTTCAAACCCCATGCTTGGCAAAAATTAATAAATAAATTAATTAATTAACAACACTATTGAAGCTCCCTGTCATGGATTTTGTGCCATTTTGTTGTCTACCAGGCCAGGGATGTCACCTTGGGATTTGGGTAATTCTGATGCACTTGGGGCAGGGGATGGGAGAAAAGGGAAGCTCTCCTCCCTTGAAGACAAGGAATTCAGGCCTGTTCCCTAAGCCTGAATTCAATCCCCAGCCTTGGAGAACATAACATTTATACACATTTTTATTATATCATTTATAATTACATCCATACATTCAGTCTATATCTTGTTTGTTGGAATGATTCATTATATTTTATTATATATTTATTTGTTTACCATTTATTTTATGGACTGTGAGTGCACCTATAACATTTATTACATTCATTCAAATCTATTCCATAGCATGTAGCTTTGCAGACATATTATAAACATCATACCTGACACCCAGCACTTGCAGAGAAAAGGAAAACAGGTATCACACTTGCAATCTTAATCCAGGAAGACATTTAGCAATGCTGGGACCTGAAATGAGGGCCTAGAGGCCGAATTCACGAATGGGTGTGTGTCAGCACGGCAGCCTCTAGCACATTCAGGTGCCAGGTGGATCCCAGGACCTAGGATGGAGATACAGGTTTGGCCAAAATAGCAGTATCTTTCTATGCAAATGGTGGTATACAAATAAATATATATGTAGATACTGTGAGTGATGTCTATCTAGTATTCAATGACATATACTACCTTCCTAGGGATTCTCAAGTATTTAGTGAGTACTCCATTTAATCAATAGTATTCTTTTAGGGGATGGGAAGGTGGCTCATTGGGAGAGTGCTTATCTTGCATGCAAGAGTCCTGGATTTGATTCCTCAGCAACACATGGTCAAAAAAAGCAGGGAATGGCACAGTGTCTCACATGGTACCGCCCTAACCCTGAGCTGAAAAGCTGAGGGACAACGCCCAGGCCCAGAGTTCAGTTCCCGCTACTGACAAAACACACACACACACACACACACACACACACACACACACACACACAATGTATTTTTAATGCATAATAAACTATAAATTAAAATCAATCCACATCTTGTGAATACTGGATTTAATTTTTGCTAGACTAATTGACAAACTACTCATCCAACCATGACATTGACCACATTTCTCTGGTGTTCCTATGTACAGGCAATAGTTTCTTAGGCTCTCCAGCCCTTTGTAAATGTCATGACTGGGATTCAAACTCAGGGCCTAGGTGTGCAGAAGCCTATGGCTTCGCTGACAGCCAGCTGACAGCAATGCCAGGTGACCTACAGGTTGCAGTTTTGTCATTTGTACCCGGGATGGTCACCATGCAAGGAAGGAAAACCGAGAAACCTCTAACTGTTCACAATTCATGGCTATTTTTCCATGCCATTTTCACTTTTTTTCCTGTCAGCCCCTGAGGCCTAGGTTCCCAGGATGGGCTGTGTGTCCAGAGGCTGCACCAACCCAGGCTAGGGTGATGGAAGCTGAGGCAGAGTTGCCACGACCTAACTTCAAGGCTAAATAAATGAATAAATAAATAAAATATTAAAATATATAGAAAATAAAATAAAATAAATTTAAAAAATATTAAAAATACTAATGGGGCTCCCTGACTTGGAATGCATGCTCATTTTTTTTCTGCCAGGCCTGGGATTTGAACTTGGAGTCTGGGAAACTCTAATGCACTGTGGGGAGTGGGGAAACTCACCCTTTGAATACAAGCAATCCAAGCCTGTTCCCTAGGCCTGAATTCAATTCCCAGCCCTGTAAATTAATTTTCATCCACATTTGAAATGATTAATATCTACATATTTATGTTTACTGCATATTGTTTTTTGTATTATTTATTAATTATATTTACTGACTATTATTACTCTTATAACACATATTAAATTCACTACATCTTATGAAAATTATACAGATTTGCAAATGTATTATATCTTACTTCAGACCTAGGACATTCAGAGAAATACTATAGTAGATGATCCTATGCTTAGAAAAACAAAAAGAATACACCAACCAAAGTCTAATTTATCCCTAGGCACCACAGTGTCTCACATCTGTAACTACTCAGGAGGCTGAGAACTGGAAGATTAAATTTCAAAGCCAATGAATGCAGAAAAGCCTGAGAGATATCATCTCCAATTAACTGGCAAAAGGCAGGCTACAGGCATAGCTGAAGTGGTAGAAAATCAGCTATGAACAACGAAGCCAAGAAAGAGCAAGCTGACTTCAAATGTGAGGAGAGGAGTTAGGGGGATAAAAGGGAGAGAAATCCTCCAAAACCAGAAAACAAAATGATAATACACAAATCCCACCTAATTTAAGGTACCAACTAAACTGAAAAAAAATGAAGCTTGTGCAGTTGTATAACTTTTCATGAGCACATAAGCTCTTAGGTGCACTTCTAAGCTATGTTTTTAAAAATATATATGTATATATATTAATAATGCATATATATATATATATATATATATCTTTAAATAAAATCAGAAACCAGCCAATGAATAAATATTTCTGAATTAGTGCCTTAAACATGGCAGTATAAATTATTTATACTAAAAGTGTATTCCAAGTTTTCTTTCTCAGAATCAATCTTTAAGAAATTTGTTCATGTGCCTGGCACCGGTGACTCATGCCCATAATCCTAGCTACTCAGGGAGCTATGATCTGAGGTTGGTGGTTCAAAGTCAGTCCGAGTGACTCTTATCTCCAATAAACCACTAGAAAACAGAGGTGGCGCTGTGAATGAGGTAGTAGATCACTCGCCTTGAGCTGAAGAGCAAAGGGATAACCCCTGAGTTCTAGCCCCAGGACCAAAAAATAAGTAAAAAAAGAAGTTTGTTCATGCAGATCATAAAATTCTAACATTCTGAGCTTTAGGAAACTTTTCTGCCAAGGTCTTATGCTCTTTAGGAAAGTACTCCACTACTGAGATACATCACAGTCCCATTGTTTTCGTTTTTCATTTTACAATCCAGTTTATTCCCAAAATGCTTAGAAGTACCTACTGTCCTCACAGAAGTGAGGTTTTATTCAGAAACCAAACCTTTTGTGCTATGAGGACTCCCCTAGTGTATGTCGTGGTAGGCACTGAGGAAAACTCATACGACACAAATGCAGAGAGTTTATAATTGTAGAAATAACTCTAAATAGAAATAAATTCAACTGTCCCGACATTCTAGAGAGAAATCATATCCTTATTTTTGTTTTCACTCTTCAGGGCAAATGGTCAAAATAGAAACACCAATGTGCTATGCTGAAATGTAAAAGTTTAAACCCCTTTTTGAAAAAAATCTCATGGTATAAAATCAATATGTATCAAATAAATGCGAAGTGAACTTAAAAAAATATTTAAAATGCTAATGAAGCTCCCTGGCTTGGAATGTGTGCCATTTTCTTGTCTGCAAGTCCTGGAATTTGAACCCGGGGTCTGGGTAACTCTGTTGCACTGTGGGGAAAGGGGAAGCTTGCCGTGCTTGAAGACCAGTAAGTCAGGCCTGTTCCCTAGGCCTGAATTCAAGCCCCTGACCTGGCAAACATACTCCTTATATACATTTTAAAGATAGGATTAAACTTCCATACAGATGTTCAGTCTATATTATGTGTGGTGTGGTTATTCATTGTAATTTTTTATATTTTTCATTAATTTATCATTTATTTATTTATTTTTTAAATATTATTTTATTTTATTTGTCAACATACTGTACACAGGGTTTACAATTAAATGGGCAGGATAATGCGTACATTTCTTACCAAGCATTGCAGCCTCCTCCTTTGTTTACCCTTCACATCCCTTCCCAGCCTCCCCCTTCCTGCCCTCCCCCCCCCCCCCCACCGACGCTCGTTTTGGACATGACAACTTGTACTTCTCATTGTTGCAACAGGTCCACCTGTATCCTTAAACGACTTGTTTTTCCCCATCTCCTCCACAAGTTATACTAACATCAAATATAGTGAAAGCGGGGGTTATACTGTGGGGGAGGGACATACAAAACAACAAAGAAATAATCTTTTAAATGCTTTAGAAACACATGCATGAAAGAAAAAAACATTAAAATACATATCTAAGGGTTCATTTTCCTAACATCACATTATCTGACCTTTTCCGCTTGACTCATACATATACTAGATATTGCAAATAAGGAAAACCATGGGACCTATGTTTCTTTGGGCCTGGCTTACTTCACTTAATATAATTTTTTCCAAGCCTTTCCATTTCCTAACAAATGGGGCAATGTCATTCTTTCTGATGGAGGCATAGAATTCCATTGTGTATATATACCACATTTTCTTGATCCATTCCTCTACTGAGGGGCATCTGGGTTGGTTCCATATCTTAGCTATGGTAAAATAATGCTGCAATAAAGATAGTTGTGCTGGTAGCTTTAGTGTGGTCTTGTTTGTAAACATTTGGGTAGATGCCCAAAAGTGGGATTGCTGGATCATAGGGGAGTTCTATGTGAAATCTTTGGAGGAACCTCCATACTGCTTTCCAAAGTGGTTGAACAAGTTTACATTCCCACCAACAGTGAAGTAAGGTTCCCTTCTGTCCACATCCCCTCCAGCATCTGTTGTTGTTAGAGTTCTTGATTTTTGCCATTCTAACTAGAGTGAGGTGGTGTCTCAATGTTGTTTTGATTTGCATTTCTTTTATGGCTAGGGATGTTCAGCATTTCTTCATGTGTCTATTGGCCCTCATTCTTTCTTCTTCAGAGAAATTTCTCTTTAAGTCTTTAACCCATTTATTTATTGGTCAGTTGTTTCTTTGAAGATTTGTTGTTGGGGGATTTAATTTTTTGAGTTCCAAATATATTTTAGATATGAGACCCTTGTCCGTTGTATTGTTAGTAAAGATCTTCTCCCAATCCGTGGGCTTTCTATTGATCTTGCTAGCTACGTCCTTTGCCATGCAGAAGCTCTGCAACTTTATGCAATCCCATTTGTCCAACCTTTCTTTGATTTGTTGTGTTTCCGGGTCTCTATTCAGAAAATTTCGGCCTGCGCCAAGGAGACCTAGGGTTTCTCCTATTCCATCCTGTAATGTTTTCAGAGTGTCTGCTTTGACTTCTAGGTGTTTGATCCATTTGGAGTTGATTCTGGTGCAGGGTGATATATAGGGATCTAGCTTTAGTTTTCTACAAGTAGTTTACCAATTTTGCCAGCACCATTTCCTGAAAAGGCTGTCTTTCTTCAATTCTATTGTTTTAGCTCCCTTATCGAAGATTAGATGGCTATAGGTCTGTAGGTTCATTTCTGGGTTTTTAATTCTATTCCATTGGTCCTGAGGTCTGTTCTTATGCCAGTACCAAGCTGTTTTGATTACTAATGCTTTATAGTAGAGTTTGAAATTTGTAATTTACCATTTATTTTATTGACTGTGATGAATCCTATGTATTACATTGTTTACATACGATCACATACCATCTAGATTTGTAGATGTGTTCTCCATTATGCCTGACACCCAGGACTCTCCCAGAAAAGGAAAACAGGTGTCACACTTGGCTTCATACTCCAAGATTAAATTTTTAGCAGTGCTAGGATCTGAACTCAGGGCCTAGCAGGAACAATTCATGAATGGGTGAGTGTGTGCACAACAGCCTCTAGCCAATGAAGCAGTGAGGTGGTTCCCAGGTGCTGAGATCGTGACCCAGAATTGGCCAAAACAGCGATACAAGGATAAGCAGAGAGTATTATACAAATAAATATATGTTGTTAAAAAGCACCATAGACGCCTATCTGTGATTGAATGACATATACTATATTCCTACCAACTCTTAGGTATTTATTATACCATAATTAAAGGAATACTATTCTTTTCATCTTTAATAAAGCATGAAATTAAGATCAATCATTGTCCTAGGATTATTGCATCCAATTTTAGGCTCGACCAATGCGCAAACTTCTCTTTCAATTGGTATTCCTATGCATAGGAATGAGTGTCTTGTGATCTCCTGCCACTGGTAGTTGTCAGGACTTGGATTTGAATACAGGACCTATGTTGACAGGTTGGCCTATGGCTTCCCTGCTAGCCCGCCAGCCTTCAGCAATGGCAAGTCAGGTCCATTTTGCAACCGTGGCATTCAAACCCAGGATGGGCACCATGCAAAGAAAAAAAAATTAAACCCCGTCCTTCCGCAGCTTGCCAATTTTTATGCTAGCTCACTTTTTTTCTTTCTGCAAGCCCTCTGGGCCTAGGATTCCAGGATTGGGTATGGGTCCTGAGGCAGCACCCAGCCTAGGGTGATCAAAGCTGAGGCAGAGTTGCCACGGCATGAGTTCAAGCCCCATGATTGGCCAAAAACAAAAAAAAAGAAAAAAGAAAAAAATTAATTGATTATTTAAATTTAAAAATAATAGAGTTCTCTGGTTTTGAATTTCTGCCAGTTTTCTTTCTAGACTGGGATTTGAACTCAGGAACTTGTAGCAATGTGAGGGAAAGTGCAGATTTGCTACTACTTGAGTTCAAACCTCGTGCCAAGACAAAACTAAAAAATTAAGTCACTGAGCTTGGCAGGGGGAGTACTTGTGGAGATGGGAGGTAAGGGATGATAGGGTGAAAACAAAGGAGGAGGTAACAATGCTCAATACGAAATATACTCATGACCTTGCTCATGTAACTGTGACCACTCTGTACAACATTTTTACAATAAAAAACATACAAAAACAGAAACAATGTAGTATTCCGAGAAGCACTTTTGGGTTAAGGGAGGGATGTCTGAATAGATGTACAAAATTCTATACTGGTTTTTATTTAATGTTCAGTATGGAACTGAATAAACTGAATAAACTGCTTCCATTAAAAAATTAAGTTACTGTCTTGGAACTGGGGCCAGTATTTATATCATTGGTGGGATTTGATCTCACCGTCCAGGTAGCTCTTTTGTACCATGGGTGAAGGAAAAATTTACTGTCATTGAGGAAAAGAAATTCAGGCTAGAGTTCCCATGACCTGAATGAAGGCTTTGCATGGAAAAAATATTTCTATACATATGTAATATATGATATATACTTACATATGTATCTTTATTACATGTTATGATACTCATTATTGATTTTGTATTTATTTTTTTATTTGATTCAATCTTTTAATGTTTATTTTATTTATATTATCATTCCCATTTACATTTTACACATCTATTATAAAATTATACACAATAATTTAGGACACTGATTCATTTATCATTAAAAATTTTGCATTGAAACATGATACATAATTAAATAGAGGCATTTGTCACAGTCTTCTCACGTTTAGAGTCTCTCCCAAGAATGAGCTTTGTCTTATTTATCTTTGGACACCTTCCTATAAGGATGTCTTTAGATGATTTATACAGGGAAGTCTTTATTTTAATTTTATTTATATTTTATTGTGAAAATACTGTACAGAAGGGTTACAATTACATGGGCAAGATAATGAGTACATTTCTTATCAAGCATTGTAGCCTCCACCTTTGTTTCCCCTTCCCATCCATTCCCAGCCTCCCTCCTCCCCCCACCTAATCCCACGCCCACCAAAGTTATAAAGTTCATTTTCGACATGACAACTTGTACTTCTCATTGCTGCAACGGGTCCACCTGTATCCTGATTTAAACGACTTGTTTTTCCCCTTCCCCTCCACAAATTATACCGACATAAAATACAGTGAAAGCAGGGGTTATACTATGGGGGAGGGACATACAAAGCAACAAAGAAATAATCTTATAAATGTGTTAGAAACAAATACATGAAAGAAGAAAATTAAATACATATCTTAGGGTTCATTTTCCTAACATCACCTTATCTGACCTTTTCTGCTTGACTCCTCCATACACTAGATATTGCAAATACGGGAAACCATGGGACCTATGTTTCTTTGGGCTTGGCTTGCTTCACTTAATATAACTTTTTCCAAGTCTTTCCATTTCCTAACAAATGGGGCAATGTCATTCCTTCTGATGGAGGCATAGAATTCCATAGTGTATATATACCACATTTTCTTGATCCATTCATCTACTGAGGGGCATCTGAATTGGTTCCATATCATAGCTATAGTAAATAGTGCTGCAATAAACATAGTTGTGCTGGTAGCTTTAGTGTGGTCTTGTTTGTAAGTTTGTAAGTTTACACTCCCACCAACAATGAAGTAAGGTTCCCTTCTGTCCACATCCCCTCCAGCATCTGTTGTTGTTAAGAGTTCTTGATTTTGCCATTTTAACTGTGGTGAGGTGGTATCTTGATGTTGTTTTGATTTGCATTTCTTTATTGCTAGGGACGTTGAGCATTTCATCATGTGTCTATTGGCCATCCTTCTTCCTTCTTAATATTTCTCTTTAAGTCATTAGCCCACTTATTTATTGGGCAGTTGCTTCGTTGAGGATTTGTTGTTGGGGGATTTAATTTTTTAAGTTCCAAGTATATTTTAGATATGAGACCCTTGTCCGTTGTATGGCTAGTGAAGATCTTCTCCCAATCCGTGGGCTTTCTATTGATCTTACTAGCTATGTCCTTTGCCATGCAGAAGCTCTGCAACTTTATGCAATCCCATTTGTCCAACCTTTCTTTGATTTGTTGTGTTTCTGGGTCTCTATTCAGAAAATTTCGGCCTGCGCCAAGGAGACCTAGGGTTTCTCCTATTCCATGCTGTAATGTTTTCAGAGTGTCTGCTTTGACTTCTAGGTGTTTGATCCATTTGGAGTTGATTCTGGTGCAGGGTGATATATAAGGATCTCGCTTTAGTTTTCTACAAGTAGTTTACCAATTTTGCCAGCACCATTTACTGAAGAGGCTGTCTTTTTTCCATTCTATTGAGTAATTTGGGAGTGGAGTCTATGGGATTCTTTAAATACAAGATCATGTCATCTGTAAAGATGGAGAGTTTTATTTCTTCTTTCCCTGTTTGGATCCTCTTTATGTTGCATCTTGTCTTATTGCTGTAGCTAGGCATTCTAATACTAGTTTGAAGAACAGTGCAGAGAGTGGACAACCTTGTCTTGTTCCAGAGTTAAGAGGAAATGGCTGTAGTTTTTCAACATTAATTATAATGCTGCCTGTAGGTTTGTCATATATGGCCTTTATTGTATTGAGGAATGTTCCATGGATTCCTATTTTTTCCAAAACCTTCATCATAAAAAGGTGTTGGATCTTGTCGAATGCTTTTTCTGCATCTATGGAGAAAACCATGTGGTTCTTATCCTTGCTCCTGTTGATGTGATGAATAATATTAATTGATTTGCATATACTGAACCAGCTTTGCATCCCTGAAATGATTCCTGTTTGATCATGGTGTATGATTTTTTGGATGAATTGTTGAAGTCGATTGGCTAAAATTTTGTTGAGAAGTTTTGCATCAATGTTCATCAAAGAAATGTGTCTATAGTTCTCTTTCTTTGATGAGGCCCTGCCTGGTTTTTGGATGAGGGTTATGATGGCTTCATAGAATGTGTTCAATAGTGAACTTTCTCTTTCAATTTCATTGAAGAGTTGGAGGAGTATTGGTATGAACTCTGCTTTGAAGGCCTTGTAGAATTCTGCTGTAAAACCATCTGGTCCTGGACTTTTCTTAGATTGGAGGTCTCTTATTGCGGTTTCTATTTCAATGCTTGTTATGTGCCTGTAAAGATGGTTTAACTCATCTTGGTTTAGTTTTGGCATATCAGTATTTGCTAGGAAAAGGTCCATTTCTGCCAAGTTCTCAAGCTTATTAGCATAAAGTTGTGAGAAATATTCCCTTATATTGTTTTGAATCTTGGTTGTTTCTGAGGTGATGTTTCCATTCTCATCTCTGAATTTATTTATTTGGGTGTGTTCTCTTCTTTTTCTGATAAGATTTGCTAAGTGTCTGTCAATTTTGTTTATTTTTTCGAAGAACCAACTCTTTGTTTTGTTGATTCTTTCTATAGTTTTTTTGGATTCTAATTCATTTAATTCTGATTAATTTTAATTATTTATTTTTGTCTACTTGATTGGGGTTTTTCTTGCTTCTCATTTTCAAGGAGGTTCAGATGTCTCTTAAACTGGTGGTTTCAGATCTCTTCAATTTGTTGATGTAGGAACTCAGAGCTATAAACATGACTCTGAGTACTGCATTTGCTGTGTCCCAGAGGAGAGATAATCTCTGTGCTAATTTTTGTTGAATAGCATGAACATTTGAATTTCATTTCTAAACTCTTCCATGACCCACTTGTGATTCAGCAGTGTGTTGTTCAGCCTCCATGTGTTACCGGACTTTCTTTGGTGGCTTTTGGTGTTGAGTTCTAATTCTATTCCCTTGTGGTCAGAGAGAATGAAAGATATAACTTCAGTTTCTGAATTTGGACAGGTTTGCTTTGTGGCCTAAAATATGGTCTATTTTAGAAAATGTTCCATGTGCTGTTGAGAAAACGTGTATCCTGACACTGCTGGGTGAAATATTCGGTAGATGTCTGTTAAATTTGGTTGATCTATGCAGTTGTTTAGATCTGCAGTTTCTCTGTTGAATTTTTGTCGAGTTAATCTATCTAGTGGGGAGAGTGGTGTGTTAAAATCCCCAACAATTAATGTCTTTGGATCTATGTGGGATTTGAGGGAAAGTATTGTTTCTTGAATAAATTTGGGTGCTCTGTTGTTTGGTGAATAGATATTTAGAATTGTGATATCCTCTTGAAGGAGAGATCCCTTAATTAGTAGTGGTGACCTTCTTTATCTCTTCTCACAAATTTTAATTTGAAGTCTATTTTATCTGATATTTGAATTGCAATTCCCGACTGTTTATGGGGGCTGTTTGCTTGTTAGATTTAGTTCGAGCCTTTAACATTGAAAATGTGTTTGTTTTTATGGGCAAGATGTGACTCTTGAAGGCAGCAGATAGTTGGATCTTGCTTTTTAATCCAACTAGACAGTCTATATGACTTAATTGGAGAATTAAGTCCGTTAATATTGAGAGATAGGACTGAGAGGTGTTCGGGAGTTCTTGACATGTTATCCACCTTTTTGGGGGCTGCGAAAACTGAGTTCTTCCCATGGTTCTTGGATTCTCAGTTTGGGTGCAGTTTCTTGGCCTTTATTGTGCTCCTATTGGTTTTCTATGTGTAGGACATCTTTAAGAAACTTTGTAGGGCTGGTTTGGTGGAGATTTATTGTGTCTATTTTTCTTTGCTATGGAAGGTTTTTATTTGGCCTTCAGTTATGAAGGAGAGTTTAGCTGGGTACAGTATTCTTGGTTGATAGTTGTTTGTTTATAGGGCATGGCATACATCAGTCGTGGCTCTTCTTACTTTGATTGTCTCTGCTGAGAAATCTGAGGTGATTCTAATTGGTTTCCCTTTAGAGGAGATTAATCTTTTCTCCTTCACAGCTTTAAGGATCTTTTCCTTGGTCTGGATTGATCTTTTGTGGATTATAATGTGACGGTGGAATATCCTATTCTGGTCTGGTCCATTTGGAGTTCTAAAAGCTTCCTGTATCCGAATAGGCCTATCTTTTTGCATGTTTGGGCAGTTCTCTGCTAGGATCCTGTTAAACAAATTTCCTAGACCATTAACTTCTGTTTCTAGGTGCTCCTCTACACCCATTATCCTTAGATTAGGCCTTCTGATGGTGTTTTCCAAGTGTTGGATAGATCTATCATATTTCTTGGACTTGTCTTCGATGGTTGTACATTCTTTCTCTATAATATCTTGGCTATCTTCAATCCCCGAGATTCGATCTTCTGCATGTTCTAACCTGCTGTCAAGACTTTCTACTTTGTTTTTTGTTTCTTTTCCTTCTAATTTGTCAGCTGTGATGTCTTCAAATTTTTTGTTGAAGCTTTGTTTTAGATCTTGTATGAACTTCTTTACTTCCTTAATTTGGTGTTCAGTGTTTATTCTCAAATCACTTACTTTATTGGGTATGGTTTCCTTGGACTCCCATTCAATCTGTTCGATTCCATTCAGCATTCCCTTTGTGGTCCCTGACTTCCTTCAGCTCTATGTTAATGGATTCCATGAATGCCTTTAGTGATCTTTGTGTATTCTCATCCTGCTCTCTCAATTCTTGTATTACTCTTTGATTAGCTTCCTCCCATTCGTGAGATTCCTGTAGCTCTCTTTGAGTGTTCTCAGCCTGCTCAAGCCATTCCTGCCTTTCTCTTTGAGTATTCTCAAGCTTCTCATGCAAGTCCTGTATCAGTTTCTTAGTAGCTTCCTCACGCTCATGATATTCCTGTATAAACTTTTGGATTGCCTCCTCTCTCTCCCTATCACGCTCATACAGAGTCCTTTATAGGTTTTCAATCTTTTCCTGCATTGACCTTTTGTTTGCCTCCATTGACCTTTTATTTGCCTTCACTCTCTCCTTATCACACTCATACAGAGTCCTTTGTATGTTTGACAGCAGTGTTTGTAGAGCTATTTGGGAACTCTCCTCTGGATTATTCATTATCTGTTCTGTCCCCTGATTATCATGAGTGGGAGTTGAGATACTTGGATTTGCAATTTTTCTTGTGTTTTACCGGCTTACTCTGCCCATTTGGGATGAAAATAACACCAGTTTTGTTCTAGAACACTAACTTAAGGCCAGCATCAACCAAAGTCTGTATTTGCACAGTCAATAGTCTGCAGATACAATCTAGTTCAACAGATACATCTATTCAACATCAAACAACTATATATTAATGGGCTACGAACCACAAAGAAGAATTTGGTAAATCAGAAATAATTAGGTTTAGGGAGAAATGTGGGTAAAAAATAGGAATAGAGTGATGTGGGAAGGCACAGGGAGAGTTAACTTAACTAAATCCTAATCTCAAAGCAGGAAATAAGTTGGATAGGATGAAAGTAGAGAGAGAATAAAAAGAAGAAAGAGTAAGGAAAAAAAAGAGACCAGAAAAAATAGAAAAGTAAAAATTAAAAATATTATGCAGAATCAAAAACAAAATATTCGGAGAAGAATGTGGAAATACTGAGAGAAGGGGAGGGATATAAAGGAGATGTGAAAAACAAAATAAAAATATTTAAAATATTATATAGGTATAAAGAGGTAGTACTGCTATTAAGGAATTTAAGTCTAAGAGGTTTTGAATTGAGTAATAAATTTGTGGATTAAGTGTGTACACAGTGGCGGATAAGGTCTAATAATCAACTACGGGTTTATCTGAGGATGTACAGAACAACAATTAAGTCACATAAAGAAGAACAAAAGAGAAGAAAAGGTGAAAAGGATAAGAAAGAAAGAAAAAAAGACCAGCAGTTCAGTAGAGCTAAACAAAAAAAAAAAAACAATTTAAAAAAAAAAAAAGAAAAAAGAAAGAAAAATGCACACACACATATACCCCTAAAATAAAAATTATAAGAGGAAAAAATTTACTAGAAAACAATTTTTTGCAAAAAAGGTAAAAATTAAAAATTAAAAAAAAGTTTTAGAAAAAATTTTTTATAAAAGTTACCAAAAAAAAGTTCTTTGATTTTGTTTTAGGAGGGGTGGGAAAAATCCTGTATCTCCCTGTGTCCATAACCAACCTCTTGGAGTCTCTGGTCTGCTTGTGCTGTTTGATTTTCCTGTGGCTTGGTTGGTTTCTTAAGTCAGTTTTTTGAACAGGCAGAAAAATGCTCTGCTTTACCCAGGATTTTGTGATCCTCTTCCCAGCTTAGTTCAATGGGAGGGAGATCTGCTTTGAATATCACAAAAGAGGGAGATGACTTTTTCCTCAAGTTTGGAGGTGCTGTGATGAGGCTAGGTTCTGTGTAGAGTTGAGGCCTTTCAGCAAACAGTAGCTTTTCCTGGGGGCTAGTTTGTTAGAAACTCACAGAGCCTAGCCTGGAGCCACTCTCAGGGTTTATGTTTACTGAATTTCCATTGATTGTCAAGGCTGCCAAAGGGAGGGGCAGCCTCTGGCTCTGATTACCCAGTGAAGAAAGACATTCCTGGGGCTGGCGACCGAGCTAGGTAACTTTTCCCTGGGTGGAGCTGAGTCTGGCAGGTCAGTTTAGGTTCTTTTGACCTGCTAAATGACTCTAGTTTTCTTCCAAGGCCTGAGTTGGAGCTAGCATTTCCGCTGAGCTTTGTCAGTATCAAAAATGGAGATCTCTGGTACTGGCGGGCGGGGGGGAGGAGTGGCCTTCCCTCCTCTTCTCCCTCATTAGAAGCTTTTTCTAGAGGACAGGCAAGTTATGGGTTAAAATTGTAAGGGGGAGGCTAGAAATGTGTCTTAGTGGTAAAGAGCTCACTCAACATGCATGAATACCAGGGTTTGAATCCTCAGTGCCACATACTAAGAAAAAGCCAGACACAGTGGTGTGGCTCAAATGGTAGAGTGCTAGCCTTGAGAAAAACATTACCCAGGACTGTCAAAAGCAATAGGCCAGATGCTGGTGGCTCACACCTGGAAAACTACCTTCTCATGAGGCTGAGATTTGAAGACCACAGTTCAAAGACAGCTTAGGCAAGAAAAGCCTGTTAGACTCTTATCTCCAATGAACCACTAAACAATCCCATGTGGAGCTGTGGCTCAAGTGGTAGAGAGTTAGACTTGACTGAATTGCTCAGTGACAGTGCCCAGGGTTGATACAAGACACACAACTGGAAAAAAATTGAGGGTTAATCAAAGTACTTTTCCTATTTGCTAATTACAAGAACATTCTCTGGAAAATCAATGCTGAAATACACTATCTATCTATGTACAAACGTACCTACTTGCCTACCTACCTACCTACCTAACTAACTACATACATAGTTATCTCTTTGACATTTCTTATACTGAACTCAAGGCCTGTGCACTGTCTCTAGCATTCTGCTACTTGAGCTACAGAACCAATTCTAGATTTTTCTGTGTATGTGTTACTGAGGAATGGAACCCAGGGCCTCTTGCATGCTAGGCAAGCACTCTCCCACTAATCCACATTCCCAGCCCCCTCATCTTTTTTCTTAATGGTATTTTTTACATATATACGCTACCATTTTGCATCCCCAAGTATAATTTTCTGAATACCGCTTATTTCTATGAACTCCTCCTCTGCCTGATTTGTGACTGCTTCTGCATTGGCTTCATAATAAAATGTAAATAAAGGCTGCTAATACCTTCAGTGTGCAACATATAAGGAAACAGGCCTAGAATCTTGGAAGAGAAAAGCAATGGGGCTGAAATGAAGAGAATGATGCAGTATGTAAAATGAGCATATCTAAAACATAAATTAGTAAATAAAAGCAGAAGATTTGCATACAGCCTCTTTGCACTTAGGGAAGTAATATGCAGACATAAGTAAGTAGGACACTGATACATAAACTTAGCCTTCTCTTTTTCAATTTTCTTTTGTGGCCATCCCATGGCTTAAACTGAGGATGTGATGCATTCCTCAGCTGTTTTTCATAAGGCTGAGTTTCTACCACTGGCACAGCTCCACTTCCAGCCATATGGTTGTTCAATGGACATAAGCACCTCCTAGGCTTTCCTGCCTAGTCTGGCCTGTATCTCCTGCTTGGCTTTCTCTCTCAAAGCTGGAACTCTACCCTCTAGGCCACTGCTCCACTTCTGGTTTTCTGGTGGTTTATTGGAGACAATAAAACTTACCTGCTTTGGCTGGCTTTGAATGGAGATCTCCTGAGGAGGCTTCAAGTGGATTTCCTCAGGGATTCACCTAGAAGCTGCTCCACCCAAATCTTTAGTCTAAATCTCAAGAGGTACTAGAGAAAAACGGAAACAGGAACATGCTTCTAGTGTGTCCCAGATACTTAAGGTTGGAGATACAAAACACTCATAATTATTAGATCATTTTATAGGCAAATGGAGCAATGCAGACTGTATGAGGATCACTCCAGCTTTCGGTCCTCATATCCTGAGACAGTAAATTCACTGCAGCTCAATGCTAAGTGACAGAACTGACATGTCCTGTTGACATTTGCTCCTAAATCCTGAAACACTCATTTCTCACTTTTGGCTTCAACCCTGTGACCAGAGGGTAAGATGAAGAGAGAAAATACTCTCAGAGAAAGCAGCTATAAAGAACATTGTGTAGTTTACTTATAAGTCCCAACCATAGGAATGACCCTATTAAGAAGTCAGTCCAGAATATAAAACAAAGAAGAAAAGAACGAAGGTGAAAGTGCCTGCTGACTGTAATCCTTGCTCTCAGGAGGCTGAGATTTAGAGAATTGGAGTTTCAAACCAGCAAGTGGAAGAAAGTCTTTGACAATGTTATTTGTAAGAGATCACAGAAAAACCCAGAAGTGGGGCTATGACTCAAGCTTAATGCAGTACCCTTGAGCAAAAGGAGCAGTTGGACCAGGCCTAGGCTCATAGTTCAACCCCAGGACCTGCCCACTCAAAAGAAAAACCTGTATCTCAATTTCTTTGAGTATGTATGGATGTATTCCTCTAGGTGAAACTCCTGAGTAGCTATGATGAATGGCACCAAGCAAGAAAAATTGTATTCAATACAATGAGTTCATAACACAGAGACTGCTTTTATGATATTGCATATTCCAGGGCTCCCTTCACTGTTCACATTGTAACCTAAGGGTTTCTCTTCATCACAGGCCTGCTGGAGGAAGACTTTCTCATTGTCTGGACAGGCACACAAAAGCCCTCACTCTTGTACAGCTGTGTACCAAATAACTCCATCTGGGCCAATTATTGAGGATGTGTGCACGGGCTCTGAAAGTCAGGAGAAAAAGGCCTCTTTTTACCCTTAACTATCTCTCTTCCCAGTGCTCTATTTTTAGAGGAGACCTTCATTTTTGCCACCTCCCATGGCAGGCCAAGTTCTGTGCTCTTATCCTGCCTTTATGAGACTATATTCCAGTGTTCAAATACAGTGCTCAATATAATTCAGGAGTCCTTCAGGCAGACAACTAGGGCACTGAGCATAATGAAACGTTTCAGTGCCTGCAATGATGGGCCTATAATGCCACTCCTAGGTTTCCAGGAGCTTGGGAAGTCCAAGCAAATGTTGAACATCACAAAGCTTCCTGTCATCTAGTACTGGTGAAGATCATCAGGTTTTGAAACCTTTTACCTCTCCTAGTTGGGCCCTGGGTGACAAGGTTTTGGGGTTTAACATAGGGCCTGGGTGCTGACTATGAGCTCAGAGCCAAAATCTAGTGCTTTACCACTTTGTCAAGCTTCACTTCTGCTTGCCCTCTGTGTGTGAGTGTGTGTATGTGCATGTGTGTGTGCATACACTAGTCCTGGAGCTTGAACTCAAGACATGGGCACTGTACCTAGTTTCTCTTGTACAAGGTTTGCCCTCTTCCACTTGAACCACAGAGCCCCTTCAGGCTTTTTCCTAGTGATGTGGTTCTGAGAAATCAAGCCCAGGGTTTCATATATGCAAAGCACTCTACACCTAAGGCACATTCCCAGTCCTCTACTTCAAGTTTGTTAGTTTGTTTCTGTCTTTTTTGTTGTTGTTGTCATGGTAGGAGTGGAAATCTGGGCCTGGGTGATGTCCCTGAGCTCTTCAGCTCAAATCTTGTGTTCTACCACTTGAGCCATAGAGCAACTTCCGGTTTTCTGGTGGTTCATTGGAGCTGTCTCAAGGACTTCCCTGCCGAGGCCAGCTTTGAACCATAATCCTCAGATCTCATCCTCCTGAGTAGCTAGAGTGACTGGCATGAGCCACAAGCACCCAGCTTCCACTTCAGGTTTCTTAGTGGTGATTTGGAGATAATAGTCTCATGGTACCTTTTGTGTCAGGGATAGTTTGGAACCCAGATCTCAGCTACTTGAGAAGATAGGATGACAGACCTCAGTTATAGAACCCTAAGCCGTGGCACTCTGCTGCAAGGGGGTCTTTGGCTCCGTGTGGAGGAGTGCTAGCCATGAGCCCAAGAGGTATGGGTCAGTGCCTAGGCCCCGAGTTCAACGTTCATGACTTAGAAAAACAAGACAAATCATATATCTCCTGTAGACAACTCACTAGTCTTCAGTAATACATAATTTTGTCCCTGCCATCGGGACAGATCTAAGCCTCAATATTCTTTTCTGCATATTCATGTCAGTTGTGGAGTTCTTACAAGGACAAGATGAAACAATGCACCCTTTGAAGGACAAAATACATAACACTCTTTTTTTTCGGTCATGGGGCTTGAAATCTGGGCCTGCACTCTGTCCTTCAGCTCTTCAGCTCAAGGCTAGTGCTCTACCACTTGAGCTACAGTGACACTTCCAGTTGTCTGGTGGTTAATTGGAGATCAGAGTTTCAGCGACTTTCCTGCCTGGGCTGGCTTTGAACCACTATCCTCAAATCTCAGCCTCCAGGGTAGTTAGGATTACAGGCGTGAACCACTGGTGCCCAGCTCCAAATAACCCTCTTTACAGGACTCAGCACACAGCATCTTGTGAAAGACTCAGCACCCACCATTAAATGCAGGACTCAGCCTGCTGCACCTGTGAAGAACTCAGCACATAGCATCCTGTGCAGTACTCAGCACACAGCACCCCATGAGGGCCCCAGCACCCCAGGAAGGACTCATCATGTAGATGTATCCCACAAGCTGTCATTAGTATTAGGGTGCTTTCATCAGTATCACCATTCTTTCAGAAACACATTACAAATTGCACAAAGTTCACATCTAATGATTCAGAGGGGTATTTTTTTTTGGGGGGGGGGAGTCAGCTACAGCGATTGCACGAAAATGTTTCACAAACATCCTGCCAGGGCTGGATTTTAAACCCACCAGTGTCAGATCTCAGCCCCCCAGTATCTTGGATGACAGGGGTGAGCAAGCCAGCAGCATCTGGTTCTGTGGGGCTGAGTTGCAGTTGTATACCTCTGACTAAGCCAGGTTAGATGGCAGCTGTCAGCACCAGATTCCCGGCTTGCTCTGTGATGAGGTATTTGAAGTCCTATCCTTATAGAGTTGCAGTCACAACATTCAATCTTTTTTCATGCCCATTCTGGACCTTGAGTAAGAGTCTAGACACAGTCCCTTAGCTTTTATGCTCAAAGCTAATGCTCAACTGCTTGAGCGAGAGCACAACTTCTAGATTTTTATGTGCATGTGGTATTGAGGAATCGAATCCAGGGCTTTGCATGTACTAGCCATCATTATACCACTGAGCCCCAGGAGTGACAATTGTATGAACAGATAAATGTGTAGATTCGCATATATGTATATGTATATACATATATATATACCTATATATATGCAAAAAACAAGAGAAAGGTGTCTGTATATTATGAAATTACATATATTATATTACAACCCATTATTGACATTCAAATTATTCCTTCCACTTTTAAGTATCATGGTTGAATACATAATAAAGTATTAATTGAAAATTAGTCAATGCAATAAAATTGATGTGTATTTTATAGTATACTCATACACTAACTCCTAATTTGTTGCTTTTATAAAATTCCATTCGTATGGATGTACATGAAAATGGGTTTCTTAGAATCTCCCGCCAATACTTAGTGGCAGCCCTGTGATTCGACCTCCAGTTGTAAGTTTTGGTTTTGGTTATGGCTTCCCTAATTGCCAGCCAAACATCAGCATGCAATGTCATGAACACTTTCTGGGCTTTGTCATTTACACGCAGGATGGTCATAATGCAAAGGGAAAAAATGTAAAACACCCTTCTTGAATTTCTCCATTTTATCCTTTTCCTTTTTATTTTATTTCTTGCCAACCCCGAGATTTGAACTTGGGTCCTAGAATCCCAGGGTCAGCTGTGGCAGAGATACCAAGACCTGAGTTCAAGCCTCGTGCTTGGCAAAAAATATAATAATAAAATAAAATAAGGCCCTGGCTTGGAATTTGCACCATTTTTCTGGCAGACCTGGGATTTGAACTCAGCATCTGGGGATCTCTGTGGCACTGTGGGTGAAGGAGAAGCTCACCGTCCTTGAAGACAAGAAATTCAGACCAGTTCCCAGGGCCTGAATTGAAGCCCCAGCACTGGAAAAATACACACAGTTTAGTGAGTATGACTTTTATTACCCTTATTCAATTTCATTTATTACATCCTATCATTCAGAATATATTTGCATATGAATTATACATCATACTGAGACCCAGGACATTTTGTCAGGGAAAAAAATGTGTCAAAAGTGGCTTCTTATTACATGAATAAATTTTTGGCAATGCCGGGATTTCAACTCATGGCCTACAATGTCCAATCCATAAATGGGGTCAAAGCCTTAGCACACCAAACTCTGGCAAACTGAGCTGCCAGAAAATTCTGATGACCTATTATCAAGCCACACTAGTGCTCAATCTATATGTATATCTATATCTATATCTATCTATCTATCTATCTATCTGTATATATATATATGTGTGTGTGTGTGTGTGTGTGTGTGTGTGTGTGTGTAGATTGCTGTATATATATGTATATATGTAGAGAGAGAGAATGTGACGATATTATTAAATTTTATATTTATAGTTACCAATATTTAGTTATTAAGTTATATCTCCATTTAATGAAGTATCATGGTTGAATACTTATAAAATCATTAATTAAAATTAATCAATATCCTTCCATTAGGGGAATCACAACGTGTTGCTAGAATGGAAGATATAAATCCAATGATTGTTGTGTGGCTTTCTAAAATAGAATCATGAATTAACTGCAAATTTAATACTTTTATAACATTCCATTAGCATTCACATAAATAGGATTGAGTTTGTCAGGATCTCCCTCCATTTGTGTGTGGCAGTCCTGGAATTTGAACTCCAGGCCTGGGAAGTTTACTTTGAATGCAAACCATTGGAATGACACTGAAGATTTCAGATTGTCACGATTATAAAAAGAACAACAAGAAGAAAACAAAGCCAGGTGTCAGTGGCTCCTGTATGTAATCCTAGCTCCTCAGGGGGCTGAGATGTTGCCAATTTGAATTCAGCCAGGGCAAGAAAGTCCGCAACACTCTTATTTCTAAGAGATCACAGGAAAATATCCCCATGGGTTGGGTCTGTGGCTCAAGGGCAGGGCGCTACTCTTGAGAAAGAGGTGATCAGGGATAGGGCCTAGGCTCATATTTCAACCTGAGACCTGCCAAAGAAAAAAAGAAGGCAGTAACTCCATGTTTCTGTTTATTTATGGATGATGTATGGATGATGGGCATTCAGCAGGTTGCCCATGAACAGACCCCCAACCTGGGCAAGCTGGGACAAGCCCTCAGAAAGTACTAAGTCTGAGTCAGTAGCTTGAACAAAGTATCCTTCTCTGCCATTTAATAACTGAAGCCCAGAAGGCATGCCTTGGCTGGTGTATGCAATGGGTTCATTATATTCTGGCTGAGGTATCCCATTGGGATATTTAGCAGCCAGCCTCTGCCTCCACGGAGATCACTCTTCCTAGGCTGTACGAGTTGTGGAAGGTTCTGGCTCCATATTCCTTATCCTTCTTTAGGACGTGAGCCTAGATCTCTGGGGCCTGGTGGCTATCACTCATTCATCATTCCTCATTGCCGAGTCTTACACTGGTCCCAAATCCTGACAAAGATATGAAATGGCCAGCGATTTCTGTGCTGAAATGAGTATTCCAGTAAATTCCATCCTCATAGTTCCTGTTAGAAATAATCCTTGGGCTGTGAATGTGGCTAAGTGATAGAGTGCTTACCAAGGAAGCATGAAGCCCTGGGTTGGATTCCTCAGCACCACATAAACAGAAAAATCCAAAAGTGTCACTGTGGCTTAAGTGATAGAATGTAGCCTTGAGCAAAAGCAGCTCAGGAACATGCCTAGACCCTGAGTCAAGCCATAACACTGGCAAAAAAAAATGTGAGCTTGGTGAGACATACTCTTCTGGGATTCAGAAGAGGGCCGAGATTATAGGTAAGAGGTAGAGGGCAGGTGGTGGTGGCTCACTCCTGTAATAATAGCACTCAGGAAGTTGAGATCTGAAGATTATAACTGCAAGCCTGTGCAGGCAGGAAAGTCTATATGAGACTCTTTTCTCCAATTAAGCACCAAAAAAACCAGAGCTGTGGTACAAGTAGTAGAATGTTAGCCTTGAGCATAAAAACTCAGGGATAACATCCAGGCCATGAATTCAAACCCCAGGACTGGCACACACACACACACACACACACACACACACACACAAACACACACACACACACACACAAACATACATACACACACACACACACAAAGATAGAGCATTTGACAGTCAGCCTGCACAAGTTCGATCTCTAGTAACTCAGTATTAAAAAAAAAGTGAGAGAAGGGAAAGAAAGGCTTGCTCCAGGAGGTGATATGACCAGTGCCAAAATTCCACAGGAGTTCTAAGATGTGGAACAGGACAGAGGTCCTCGGGCAGAAGGTACAGAGCATGCACAAAGGTCCTGAGGGGTGGTGTCGAGAAGGCAGTGTGGGTGGAATGAATGTTCTGTGGCCTCAGACAAGTCTGGCAGAACACTGAAGGCTGGGTCAAGGTTTGTACTTGAGTCCCAGGTAGGTAAGACGGTGGGGTCCCAGAATGGGGCTCAGGGGAAGATTAGCTTGACTTTTAACCAAAGACCCCAGCCAATTTTGTGCCTGGAAGCCTATTTTTCACAGATCCTGACTCTCAGGCCCCCTTTGCATGGAGGAGTCAGGGCAAATGCAGGGAAGAACTCTTGCTTAAGAAAAACTTCTACCCAATGCCCCCAGTGGCTCAAACCCTGTAAATCCTAGTTATTAAGAAGTCTGTGATCAGAGATTTTTGGTCAAAGCCAGCTCAGCGGAGGAAAGTTAGTGACAGTCTTCTGGTCAATGAACTACCAAAGTCCAGAAATGGAGCTGTGGCTCAAGTGGTAGAGTAAGAGACTTGAGGGAAAAAGTTAAGAGATCAGAGCCCAGACCCTGAGTTCAAGCCCCAGTACTCGCACAGAAAAAAAAAAAAATTTTTCAGGAGATCCCAGTCCACTGTGGTGAAAGGCCATTATCAGCTGGGCGCTGGTGGCTCATGCCTGTCATCCTAGGTACTCAAGCCTGAGACCTGAGCATCAATCAAAATTAAAAGCTAGCCTGGGCATACTCTTATGTCCAATAAATCACCAAAAAGCTGGGAAGCAGAGCTACTGTAGTTCAAGTGGTACAGCACCAACCTTGTGAAAACAAGCTAAAGGATAGCACCTATGGTATGAGTTCAAGTCCCGGTAAACACACACACACACACACACACACACATCCTTAACAGGTGCCCGTGGCTTATACAAGCAATCCTAGCTACTCAAAAGACTGAGATCTTAGGATGGCAGCTTGAAACCAGAACAGGCAGGAGAGTCCATGAGATTCTTATCTCCACTAAACTACTAAAAAAGATGAAAGTTGAGCTCTGGTTCAAGTGGTAGAATATTAGCTTTGAGCAAAGGAATCTCAGGGACATTGCCTAGGCCCTGAGTTCCAGCTCTAAGATTTTTTTTAAAGACATCCTTTGCCACACCCAAAGGCCATAAATCCTGATTTTGGTCATCCTAGACTCCACTTCCACTCCTGCCACTTCCACAGTACTGCTACTAGTGGCCGGTGTGTGGCCAACACTGGGTTAAGAAGTGAAAGTACACAAGGGGGTGCATATCCAGGTCAACACTAATACCCCAAAACAATGAGGTATTGGCCATACCAGTCTCTCATTCCCCCAGTTCCCTGGCCCTGGAATCTAAAGTCTGTGCCTCTGTATTCTGAGTATCTGGAATTGTCTAGAAGGGCCTGAGAGGCCCAGTTGGGGCCAGAAGATAGACTGTCCTGTGATAAAGTACATTTACATTTCCTAGAAACTGACCTATACTTCCAAGCCACCTTGGCCTCACCTCCCATGTAGCACTAGATCCTCCTTGCTTGGGCAGTCTTCAGTCAGCTGTCAAGCTCGAGTTGGCCAGACCCACCAGCAATCCCCCATTCCCCACTCCACTGCCAGCCTGATGAGAGGGATATGAAGTCAGAGGCCCAGTTGAGGAAAAGGATAGGACATTACATGACTGAGGCCCTCCCTTTGAGGCAGAGGAGACCCTATGCCCGCTGTCATCACTGACCCAGAATCCCCTGGAGGTGACCAAATATTAGGACAGCCAGACTTGTGCGCCAGAGAAAAGTTGGAACACAGGCCTGTGGCAATTTAGGACTCATTGCAGACCCTAATAGGGGGCAAAAGCAAGGTCGGTGTGAAGGAGGGACACCATCTGAGATCAGAAGAGGCAGACCAGCCACCACGAAAGGGACAGAAAAAGACGAGGGAAAATTACACACACACACACACACACACACACACACACACACACACACACACACACACACACACAGATATTCCAAGCCCTTAGCAGTTACTGAGTACAAAACCATGAACTCCCTCTATTAGGATCACATTCAACCCCTGAGAAGATGGCACTATCATACTCAGACTAACCATTGAGCCTCTCATATCTGGAATGTCTCAGAACCCAGCATGGAATTTCCTACCGTACACACTGCAATGTCGAAAACTCAGCCAACCCCTTTGTTTATTGTTGGACATGGGGTTTGAACTCTGGGTCAGGGCGCTGTCCTTCAGCTCTTCAGCAGAAGATGAGCACTTTATAATTTGAGCCACAGTGACGTTTCCTGTTTTCTGGTGGCTCATTGGATATCAAGACCCACAGACTTTCCTGCCCAAGCTGCTTTGAACCATGGTCTTTACATTTCAGCTTTATGAGTAGCTAGGATAACAGTTGTGAGCCACCAGAGGTGCCAGACATCATCCATCTTCATATACCCAGAGAAAACCCATTTCATCAGGCCACAAACTTTCTTGCAACCCTTTACTTCAGACTTTGACACCCAGCATCCAAATCCATCCTTCATTAGGGAGAATACAGACACAACAATCCCACCCCTGAACCCATTTGCCCACTCCCTGCCTGCCATAGGCCTCGACCACTTCAGTTCTTGGTAAGACACCATCCATTCTACTGTGGCTTCAAACTGGTGCAAACTTGCTGAGTTCTTAGAAATGTCTGTAAAGTGAGGCCAGCACCTGGTCTCTCAATCACAGCACCCTCCCACACACACCTCCACATCTTTGCAGCGAAGATGTTTTACTTTCTTTCATTTTTTCGATTGTGAGCTTGAATGCTGGGCCTGGGTGCTGTCCCTGAGCTCTTCAGCTCAAGGCAAGCACTCTACTACTTGACCCACAGCACCCCTTCCAGTTTTCTGGTGATTTTTTGGAGATAAGAGTCTCAGGGTCTTTCCTGCCCAGTCTGGCTTTGAACCGTGATCCTCTTATCTCACCTCCTGAGTACCTGGGATGACAGCCATGAGCTACTGGCACCCAGCAAAACATACTTTTCAATGCCTGTCATCCTATCCTGTCAGGAGACTGAGATCTGAGGACTGAAGTTGGATGCCACCCTTGGCAGCAAAGTGCATGCGAACTATTTATCTCCAATTAAACACCCCAAAACCTGGAAGTGGAGCTGTGGCTCAAGCAGTAGAGGGCTCGCCTTGAGCTGAAGAGCTGAGGGATAGCGCCCAAGCCCAGAGTTCAAGCCCCATGACTGACCAAAAAAAATTCAGTTTTCACTAACAAGTAGGAGCAAAAATGTGAGATTGAATAGTAACTAGAGCATTATCATTATATTTATTTCTCAGTGATCATTCTTGTAATGATTAATGAGAGTTTTCCAGCCAAGTTTAGCTTGAGAGTTAGTGTTAAGTAATGGATTAGATGGCAAGTAAATTTGAAATTGTTTTAGGGTACAGGGATTCAGAAAAACGTAGGATCATTGGAAACTACAGTATTTTTCCTGATAAGTGAATTTGAGGACAAATAATATAATACTTCATGTTCGGGAACAAGATAACTTCAGAGGTTGAGTCAGAAAATTTGTGGGAATTAAGGCAAATTGAAATGTATTTCCAGAGTGCAAAGTGGAGTATCCATTAGAATGATTAAAAACTAGAGTTTTTTTCTTAAACATTAGAATTGGACTATCATTAGAGTGAAAGTTAGGTTTCAGTTCCAGCTGGAGTTAGACTTAGCCTTAGGGAAATGGAAAGTTTAGGGCCAAACTGAAAGTAAATCTTCAAATAACAAGTCTAGTTAGAATTAGGATGAATGTGAAATAAGAAAGTGATAATAATATTAAGATTAGGGTATGATCAGTGTGAGGGTTAGTCTCAATATTCCAGTTAGGGTTCGGATTACAAAAATGGCAAGATACTGAGTAAAACTACAAACTATTTTTAGAAAGATGAGTTGAATCAAAGTTAGGATGAATAAAAACTAATGTATTTGTATGGCTTTTAGAATCCAAAGGCTATTAGTTCTAGGGTTAGGGTTACTGTTCTAGTTCAGGTTAGACTTAGGCTTAGGGAAGGGTAAGCTTTACAGTAAAACTGAGTTTTCTGCTAACATTTTCAAGTATAATAAGTTTGAAATTTAACAAAAACTACAGAGTTTCCTAAGTTTCCTATTCAAGGTTGAATAGGGTTAAATTTAGAGTTAGTTTTCTAGTAAGGTTTATATATAGTTAGGGTTAGGTACTAAAGTAGATTTTAAATAAACCTGCAACTTCTTTTTGGACATATAGGAGTTCAGTAAACGTTAAGATCAGTGGAAACTGAGATAGTTTTCATGATATGAAGATTTGAGGTTAATGATTCATAATAGGGAACGATTTCAGAGTCCAAGTCAGGGAATCTGTAGGATTTGGAACAAAGTGCAAATCATTTCAAAGACAATGAGTATCTGTTAGAATGTGGCTAAACTCGAGTATTTTCCATTAATTTTAGGATTGGGTTACTATTATCATCAAGATTACTCTTAGGGTCTGTCCAAAATTAGAGTTAGGATTAGGGAAATGGAAAGTTGAGAAATTGAGTGCCTTACTTTGTTTGTAATGTATATGCATTATTCTAAGGCTTGAACTCAAGGATTGGGTTCTGCCCCTGAGCTTTTTGCCGTAAGCTAGCATTCTACCACTTGAGCCATGAGTCCACTTCCAGCTTTCTTTGACAGTGAATTGGAGATGAGAGTCTCACAGACGTTCCTATCTAAGCTGACATTGAACTGAGATCCCCAGATCTCTGCTTTCTGATTTAAAGTAGGATTAATGCATGAGCTACTAGTGCCCTGGAAAATGCCTGAATTATACTGATTGTTTTTAATTTTGTTCGAGATTGAGACTTGAATTCATTATCTGACAGCTTTGTTCACTAAGTAGCATTCTGCCACTTGAGCCATGTCTTCACAAATGATTATTTTAAACAGCTGGAAATCATTAAATTTTCTTCAAATGATATGTTGTTCTAAAACTTATCCTAACCAAAAAAGATTTATTGACCCTAGAGATTATCTGAGCAGATTCTCATGCTTTGCTTCTAATTGCATAACATTTTAGGGACATGATTTTTTAATTATTATTTTAAGCAGCAAAGCAGTTATCATTAAACAAAGCAGTTTATGCATACAATATACCTTGATCAATGTCAACCCTTTCAACATTCTCATCCATCCCTCCCCTATACAGCTCTTCCTTCACTCTTCTTAATTTTATAGGATATTTACTGGATTCCTCTCTGCATTTTACCCCTTTTCTCCTATTCAATCTTCTGCCTTTTCCCACTCCATTCCTCTTTTGACTACCCACTTCCATATGATCCAGCAACTCTACTCCTGGGTATTTACCCGAAAGAACACAAACCAGGATATAGTAACAGTTTCAGCACAACCATGCTTACTGAATCAGCCCAGATACTTCTCAAAAGAGAAATGAACCAAGTAAATGTAACACACACACACACACACACACACACACACACACACACTGGAAATTATTCTTACTCATCAGAAAGAATATTGTTCCATTTGTATCTCTCATTTATCATTTCATCTGCCTGGTATCTCATTGCCATCGTATTGTCCCTGTACTGCAGTAACTGACACATGCAAACTGCTGTAAAAGATTTTCAGGTTATGGGCTAACCATAGATTCCTGAGTATGAGTTCTCTGCTCATTCTCTTTGTCTATGCATGCCTTTGAGTAGTGATTGTACAGATTCATTTGTACCATATGCTACACAGAAAAGAGATGAACCATACATATATATGTATGTATGTATATATATATATATATATATATATATGATTATACACACACACACACACACATATATATATATATATATATATATACATACATGGATATATGCACACATATGGATATATATTAAATACTTGAGTACATTTTATGTTTTCAAGAATTATGGAGCTAACAAAAATCACATGCATTTTCCTACCTTTTCAGTTTTTTCAAAACCTAAGGAATTTTTTCTCTTTTGCAAACCTAATTTTTAAGATAATTTTACCATCTCTGATCTGTCAGTGGCCTTGAAATTAGATTTTCAAATAGGACAAAGTTATTTAGGCTTTTTGGTGGAAGAAAGGAATATTACTAGGGTTCTATTCAGGGGTTCTCTGCTTGCTAGACAGGACTTTGTATAGCACCAAGTATCTCAACTACTTTTGCCATACTTCTAGTCCATTTTATTTACTTGAGGTCTTGAACTTTTGCCCTGGTCAGATCTTAGATTGACTGAGACTTTGCTACCTATGCCTCCCACATAATTAGCTAGGATTACAGATGTGAACCACTATGGCCAGCTCATTTGTTGAGATGGCTGTCTTGGCAGTTATTTCTTTGGCCTGCCTCAGACCAAGATCCTTGTCATTTCTGCTTCCCAATCAGCTGGGATTACAGATGGAGCTACTATACTTGGTGTACATGACACCTGTTTTTTTTTTTTTTTTTTTTTGTCAGTCGTGGGGCTTGAACTCTGTTCTTGGGCGATGTTCCTGCACTCTTCAGCTCAAGGGGAGTGCTCTACCGCTTGAGCCACAGCACCAGTATCTGTTTTCTAGTGGTTTTATTGGAGATAAGAGTCTCACAGACTTTCTTTCTAGGGCTGTCTTTGAACCGTGATCCTCAGATCTCAGCATCCTGAGTAGCTAGGATTACAGGGGTCAGCCACAGGTGTCCGGCACACCTTCTGTTTTTTAAAAGAGGTTTTAATTGTAAAAAATGCTGTGTAGAGAGGTTATAGTTACATGAGCAAGTTAATGAGTACATTTTCTATCAAGCATTGTTACCTCTTCCTTTGTTTTTCCCCTACCTTCCCTTCCCACCTCCACAACTACACTCCCCTTTACTCCCTTCCCTTCTTCCCCGCCTATATTGTAAAGATCTTTTTTTTTTTTAACATAGTGTCTTGTGCATCTCATTGTTACAATGGGTCAGCCTGTATCACTATTTATCTATTTTGTTTTTTCCCTTCCCCTCCCCAAGCTAGAGAAGGGTGTATACAAGACACAGGACACCAATACTAAATATAGTGAAAACAAGGGTTAAACCATGGGGGAGGAACATAAAAAGAAAAAAAAAACACATGGTAGATTATAAATCCTATCTTGTGGTTCATTTCACTTAACATCATCTTATCTGGTCATATGTACATAGCTTTTGAACTTTATGCTTGTCCCAGACATGCAATAGTTATTGCAAATAAGGGAAACCATAGGACCAATGTTTCTTTGGTTTTGGCTTACTTCACTTGATATAATGTTTTCTAAGTCCTCACTTAGAGCTCTCCTATGAGCCAGCAGTCCACATTTTTGGGTATTTACCCAAATGATCACAAACAAGACCATACTAAGCTACTGGTACAACTATGTTTATTGCAGCATTATTTACCATAGCTAAGATATGGAACCAACCCATATGCCTCTGAGTAGCTAAATGGATCAAGAAAATGTGATACACACACACACACACACACACACACACACACACACACACACACACACTGGAATTCTATGCCTCCATCAGAGAGAATGACATCGCCCCATTTGCTAGGAAATGGAAAGACGCAGAAACAATTATATTAAGTAAAATAAGCCAGGCTCAAATAACCGTAGGTTCCATGGTTAATCTTACTTGGAGTAACTAGTACATGGTACCATATAACCATATAAGAGGATGTTATGTGAAATGAACCCCAAGATAGGGACACAAATAATTTGTATTCCATGAGATTCTCTTCTCTCTATGATCCCCCAAATAAAACTGGAAGGGGAGCTGTCGTTCAAATACAGAGCACCACTATTAAGGGAAAAAGCCTAAGTGACAAGGTTAGGTCATAATTTTAAACCATAATATCAGCCCTCAAAAAAGTTGATTTCTGTTCCTTGAGGTTTTTATTAAATTGATCCGGAAAATAATCAACGTTGTATTTATGTTTAGCATTACTATTAAAATCATGTTATGTTTATTTATGGTATTCTTTATTTTCTTAAATTTTACTTAGACTTTAATGTCCAGTAATGATAAGAAATGATTACTGTTTCACAAGTTTTTATGTCAGTTGAATATATGGATGAGAGATGCATATAAGTCGTTTGGACTGAAAATAGATATTAGCAAGTTCTTCACATAAGAATTAATAGTTGAAGGAGCTGTGGGCATGTATGAAATCAACTAAAGAAACCAGCAAGGAAAGATAAGTTATGATTCTGGAAAGCAAACAATTTTGGAAGAAAAAAAAAAGGAAAATATGTAGCTTTTGGTAAGAACTTTGTAACCCATCTGCACATTTAATTCCTTATTTCTAGTGGAAGACATTTCAGTTAACTTTATTTTACAAAGTTAAACATGATTGACATTTAATACTAACTGGCCTCTGTCTCAGGTAAGCAATTATTCTAGCCAGGTGCAGGGTGCTCATGCCTATAATCCTAGCTACTCAGAGAGCTGAAACCTCTAGATCCTAGTTCAAAGCCAGTCTGGAGAGGAAAATTGGTGAGACTTTTCTGTGGCACTGTGGCTCAAAGTGGCAGCACTAGTCTTGAGTAATAAATCTCAGAGACAGAACCCAGGCCCTGAGTTCAAGCTCTCTGAAATTATTTTTAAAATACTTGTTCTCATTATTTCTTTAACTTGTCTAGAAGGATGTTTTAAACTTAGGGTTTTTGTCTTTTTTTAATTTTAATTTTAATTTTTTTGTGAACATACTGTACAGAGGGGTTACAATTACATAAGCAATATAATGAGTACATTTCTTATCAAGCATTGCAGCCTCCTCCTTTGTTTACCCTTCACATCCCTTCCCAGCCTCCCTCCTCTCCCCCACCCAATCTCCTCCCTCCCCGCACCAAAGTTGTAAAGTTCGTTTTCGACATGACAACTCGTACTTCTCATAGTTGCCACTGGTCCACCTGTATCCTTAAATGACTTGTTTTTCTCATCTCCTCCACAAATTATACCAACATCAAATATAGTGAAATCAGGGGTTATACTGTCGGGGAGGGACATACAAAGCAACAAAGAAATAATCTTATAAATGAGTTAGAAACAAATGCATGAAAGAAAAATAAAACATATATATATATATATGGGTTCATTTTCCTAACATCACATTATCTGACCTTTTCTGCTTGACTCATACATATACGAGATATTGCAAATAAGGGAAACCATGGGACCTATGATTATTTGGGCTTGGCTTACTTCACTTAATATAAATTTTTCCAAGCCTTTCCATTTACTAACAAATGGGGAAATGACATTCTTTCTGATGGAGGCATAGAATTCCATTGTGTATATATACCACATTTTCTTGATCCATTCATCTACTGAGGGGCATCTGGGTTGGTTCCAGATCTTAGCTATGGTAAACAATGTTGCAATAAACATAGTTGTGCTGGTAGCTTTAGTGTGGTCTTGTTTGTAAACATTTGGGTAGATGCCCAAAAGTGGGATTGCTGGGTCATAGGAGAGCTCTAAGTGAAGTATTTTGTGGAACCTCCATACTAGTTTCCAAAGTGGTTGAACAAGTTTACATTCCCACCAACAATGAAGTAAGGTTCCCTTCTGTCCACATCCTCTCCTGCATCTGTTATTGTTACAGTTCTCGATTATAGCCATTCTAACTGGGGTGAGGTGGTATCTCAGTGTTGTTTTGATTTGCATTTCTTTTATGGCTAGGGAGGTTGAGCATTTCTTCATGTGTCTATTGGCCATCATTTTTTCTTCTTCAGAGAAATTTCTCTGTAAGTCTTTAGCCCACTTATTTATTGGGAAGTTATTTCTTTGAGGATTTGTTGTTGGGGGATTTAATTTTTTGAGTTCCAAGTATATTTTAGATATGAGACCTTTGTCCATTGTATGGCTAGTGAAGATCTTCTCCCAATCCGTGGGCTTTCTATTGGTCTTGCAAGCTATGTCCTTTGCCATGCAGAAGCTCTGCAACTTCATGCAATCCCATTTGTCCAACCTTTCTTTGATTTCTTGTGTTTCCAGGTCTCTATTCAGAAAATTTCGGCCTGAGCCAAGGAGACCTAGGGTTTCTCCTATTCCATCTGTAATATTTTCAGTGTCTGCTTTGTCTCCAAGGTCTTTGATCCATTTGGAGTTGATTCTGGTGCAGGGTGATATATAAGGATCTAGTTTTAGTTTTCTACAAGCAGCTAATCAATTTTGCCAGCACCATTTACTGAAGAGGCTGTCTTTCTTCCATTCTATTATTTTAGCTCCCTTATCAAAGATTAGTTGGCTATAGGTCTGTAGGTTAATTTCTGGGTTTTCAATTCTATTCCATTGGTCCTGAGGTCTGTTCTTATGCCAGTAGCAAGCTATTTTGATTACTATGGCTTTGTAGTAGTGTTAGAAATTTGGTATTGATATTCCAACAGCACTGTTCTTTCCATTGAGGAGCGTTTTTGTTATTCGGGGTTTTTTACTGTTCCATATGAATTTTTGGATTGCCTCTTCTATTTCCTTGAAGAATGAGGTTGGAATTTTGATAGGTATCAAGGGATTTTTTATTTCATGTTGTCTTAATATATTTTTAAGATGTTCAGAGAGAAATGATTTATAGTAAGAACTGTTTTGTATTGCTTTGTATTACGTTTTGCTTCTACACCTATAATTCAACTGGAAAGTAGATGGCCAAAACCCTCTTCCCCCCACCAAAGTTGTAAAGTTAATTTTTCGACATAATGACTTATATATCTCATTGTTGCAATGCGTCCACCTGTATCCCTAGTTAAATGATTTGTTTTTGCCCTTCCCCTTCACAAATTGTACCAACATCAAATACAGTGAAAGCAGGGGGAGGGACATGAAAATCAGTATAGAAATCATCTTATAAATTTGTTAGAAACAACTGCATGAAAGAAAAAAATTGAATACTTATCTTGGGGTTCATTCCCCTAGCATCAATTTATCTGACCTTTTCTGCCTTACTCAGCATATCCTAGTTATTTCACATAAGGGAAGCCATGGGACCTATGTTGCTTTGGGTCTGGCTTACTTCACTTAATATAATTTTTTCCAAGTCTTTCCATTTCCTAACAAATGGAGCAATGTTATTCTTCCTGATGGATGCATAGAATTGCATTGTGTATATATACCACATTTTCTTGATGCAGTCATCTACTGAGGGGCATCTCGGTTGGTTCCATATCATAGCTATGGTAAATAATTCTACAATAAAAAATAGGTGTGCCGGTAGCTTTAGTATGGTCTTGTTTGTGATCATGTGGTTAAATGCTCAAAAATTTGGATGGCTGGGTCATAGGAGAGCTCTATGTGGAGTCTTTTGAGGAACTTTCGTACTGCTTTCTACAGTGGTTTAACAAGTTTACACTCCCACCAACAATGTAGTAAGGTTCCCATCTGTCCAAATCCCCTCCAGCATCTGTTGTTATCAGAGTTCTTGATTTTGCCAATCTAACTGTGGTGAGGTGGTACCTCAATGTTGCTTTTATTTGCAATTCTTTTATGGCTAGAGAGGTTGAGCATTTCTTCATGTGTTTATTGCCCATCCTTCTTTCCTCTTCAGGGAAGTTTCTCTTTAAGTCTTTAGCCCACTTGTTTATTGGGCAGTTGTTCCTTTGAAGATTTGTTGTTGAGGGATTTAATTTTTTGAGTTCCAGGTATATTTTAGATATGAGACCCTTGCATGTTGTATGGCTAGTGCAGATATTCTCCCAATCCATGGGCTTTCTAGTGATCTGGCTAGCTATGTCCTTTGCCATGCAGAAGATCTGCAGTTGCATGCAATACCATCTGTCCCATTTGTCTTGAATTTTTTTTTTTTTTGTATTTCTGAGTCTCTATTAAGAAAATTTTGGCCTGTGCCAAGGAGACCTAGGGTTTCTCCTATTCCATCCTGTAATGTTTTCATAGTAAGACTTCAAACTTTTAAAGTTTGAAGATCTTTGATTCATGTTGAATGGATGTGAGTACATTGAGCTGTTGCATACATTTGTGTGTGTGTGTGTGTGTGTGTGTGTGTGTGTGTGTGTGTGTGTGCCCGTGTGTGTATCATTGAAATCAAGGATAAGGAACTTGGTTCCTTTTCCTGAGATATACATTATGGTGTTTCTTTGTTGGTGTTAGGCTGATTGCTTGCCTTTGCCTGATGTGAACATTCTAGCTCAATTTTTCAATTAAAGTTTCTTAATTATTATTGAACATATAATGCTCTAATATTGCTTTGTCTTTAGTCTGCCATCTAGGATCTTCTTTTCCTCTTAAATATTAACATTCAATATGAATTTTACCTCCTGACTAATTTTCCCTTTAATTTGCATTTTGAAATAAAATTATAATACCTTTGATCTCTGTATTCATGAAGAAAAACCACTTTGAATTCTCTGTTTAAAGTAATAACACCTGGACAGATTTGTTAGCACCAAGACCTTAAATTATCTTTTGTAGTTTTAGTTTAAAATAACCCTCCACCATGTTTTTAGCATGGGTAGAAAAGAATTCCCACAATGCCTCACAACTTTTATCTTTCACTTTGTCTATGCTTCCTTGTCAATGCTAAATTGTTCTGGATGCCTGTATTAGCTACCCAAACCCCTGCAAAGCTGTTGCTGCTACCCAATTTCCTGCCAATGCAACTTAGCAATTACAGTCACAATTACCCTTTCCGTGTTATCCTGTGCTGTGCTACCCATTTTGCTACCCATAATTCTTAACACCATGGTTCCAGCCACCTGATCCCTGATACCCCTGTCTATGGTGCCACATTCCCAAACAAAGTAAGGCCAGAGTAGGCACAGACAGTCGAATTGGGTACTCCTCTTGCAGATACAATGGGACGTTATTCCTCAGGTATTTAACATGAGGAACTAACTAGTGGTGGAAAGAAAAGAGGTTACTCAGAGGGGACTAAAATCCAAGGATATTAACTTGTAACTTGTTGCTAGGAAAAACAGGCCCTAAGGTGAAAGTTAATGGGAAAAGAAAATTTGACAAAAATATTGGGAATGATATAAACAAAAGTTTTAGCTTAATCTCCTCTTCCAGTGATCTGAATTATTTTAGGACTATTGCAAATACTCATCACCAGTCACTCAGTCCTAAAACAACTGTTTACAAAGTATGCATTTTTCCCCATAGTCTTTTCATATTGGTCCTCTTCTTCACCAAATGACTCTCCTTTTCAGCACACAGAGTAAAGAACTCAGAGAAAAATTCTAGTACCATTATTTACTCACAACATTGACTGTTGGTCTTATATTTCTCACCTGTAAATGGATGTAATCTACTAGAAATATTGAAGACTATATTTGTTGAATTCTAGAGCAAGGAAAAAGAAAGTAAACAGTCCTTACATTTTCTACCTTAGCTTACAAATAAGGAAAGAGTCAAATTCAGTTTGTTGGTATAAAGTCAGAAATAGTTTCATGCAGAAATAAAAATGAATTTTAACTCCTGGCTCTGTAGGTTGTGTCCTTTTATGGTAACTGCAGTTATGTAAGTGGTATTATGTAAATTGTATCATGTATTTACAGCTGTAATGAAGAACATGTTCTTAATATATCATTGGTAAACATTGGTTATTGAATAGTATCTGTATGAGAATGTTATTTGAACTAATCACACTAAGTTGACACCTACATCTTAGTCCATCAAAATATGGAAATAAATGATTTTATTTATAAGAAAATAATACCACCAAGAACAGTGAGTATACATTAGAATGACCGCTGGAATAACATTACGGTTTTTACTGTCTCTACCTGTTTATGTGATTGTATTTCTTGATATTCAAACTCTCCTCTTGTTATTCTGGTTCTTTTTTTTTTTTTTTCTTTTTGGTTCGTCATGGGGCCTGGACTCTGGGCCTGGCACTGTCCCTCAGCTCTTCAGCTCAATGCACTCTACCACTTGAGCCACAGTGCCACTTCCTGCTTTTTCTGCTTATGTGGTGCTGAGGAATCAAACCCAGAGCCTCATATAGGCAAGGCCAGCACTCTGCCTCTGAGCCACCTTCCCATCCTTCCTCTTGTTATTGTTATTATATGTAATCCAACTCTGTTTATAACTATGCATTCAATGTGGGAAATTTAGCTTCAAAGATATCTAAAGATTTTTTTTTTTCCTTTTCAATCACAACATCGTCATTATCAGGCTACACTGTGGTCATCATCCTCTCCATCAAAATTATTATTAGTATCATAAGTGCTAATTATTGAACGTTGGATATGTGTCTATGATTTTATTATTATTTGTCTTTTGATTAATAATTTTAATGTTACCACTCTGCATGCATCCATATTGAAATTTTGAACAAATAAACAAAAAAAACTAAACCATATCAGGTTGCTTCACTATGTGCTTATAACAAATTATGGAATAGATTTTTTTAAGCATTGAAAATTCCTAATCAGTATGAATTAACCTCCTCCCTCTCCTTAACTACAAACAAATATTTAAGAGTTTGGGCAGAACCTTTTCAAGTAATATACTGTAAATGTTACTACAATATCATATGTATATCTAAAATTCACTTGAAAGTAATAAACTCTACTTTCTATTGAAATATTAGTTATTTTATTCTAGGAAAGTTTTAGAAAAATAGAGTGTATATCTTTGAAATGAAAAAGGTCAAGAATAGTAACATGAAAATTTTAGAGGGTGTCTGTCATATATATATATATATATATATATATATATATATATACATATATATACATATATAAATGTTATGTGTAAAATAGTACATTTTTAGAGATTATTTGTCATCAGAAATATATACATATATCTAAATTTATTTGCAGAATGATATACATCATAGTGAAGCAAACATCTTAAAACATAATTAAAATTAAAAAAAAAATACTTCATGAAACCAAGTGCCGGTAACTCACCCTTATAATATGAGCTATTCTGGGTGCTGAGATCTTAGAATTGTTTCCAAAACCAGCCCAGACAGAAAAGTACTTATTCAATTCTTATCTCCAATTAACCACTGAAAACAGGAATTAGCTCTTTTCCTCAATTTCTGGAGTGCTGTCTTTGAGCATAAAAATGCTTAGGGACAATGCCCAGGCCTTGCAAACAACACCACCAACAACAAATTGTATCACATTAATTTCACAAAGGCATCTTTTAACTGCTGTGAACATTTCTTAGAAACATGAATACATACCCCTGGAAAATGTTAAGTAAAAAAGTATAGAACATTTACGTCTGTGTTAAAGACATGACTATTTATACTGTTTAAGATATTTAGGTAATGATTAGAAGTTAGGAATAATGATAGGTAGGTCATATACTGGGAGTCGTTTTTTTATTCTATTTTTATTCTATTTTACAATAGTAATAAAATGATATTTATAATGATTATATAAAATTACTCTTGCTTGGTATTTGAATTATCATAAGTGATAAATATTTTTAAATGATTTCCAAAGCAAAGGAGTATCCGTTCTTTTGTGATTTCAAAAAAATTAAGAAAATGATTTCAAGGTTGGTTCACTCTAAGTCTATATTTGTTTTCTTGTTCTAGTTTTCATATGTTTGTAGAAATTAAAATTCCAAAAATTTAATGGATATTGGCATTCAGGAACATCTTCACATACACTAATATTGGATTCCCTTAAGTGGAATTGCTTTATTTCATTTGTTACTTTCACCAATAAATCAAGATGATTGTGTATTTTGTTCTTTTCATTGCTTTTGGCTCTTATCTTGAGAATACGTTTTTCCTAGCAAAGTAGAGATAAGCAATTGGATTGAACAAGTAACATATGACTTTCATAAAATGCAGATGCATAGATTTGTGTCTTCTGTCATTTGTTAAATGTTTCTTCCAGAAAAGTTTCTCAATTACTTAGAAATTTTTTCCCTTCCCCTCCACAAATTATACCGACATCAAATACAGTGAAAGCACGGGTTATAATGTGGGGGAGGGACATACAAAGCAACAAAGAAATAATCTTATAAATGTGTTAGAAACAATCCCATGAAAGAAAAAAAAAACATTTGAATACATATCTTAGGGTTCATTTCCCTAACATCACCTTATCTGACCTTTTCTGCTTGACTCAGACATATACTAGATATTGCAAATAAGGGAAACCATGGGGGGAAAATAGGGATAGAGGTGAACCCATTGCAACAGTGAGATGTACAAGTCGAAAAATGAACTTTACAACAGTGGTGGGGGGGGGGGTAGTGGGGAGGATTGGGTGGGGCGGCGGGGAGGATGGGAAGGGCTAGGAAGGGCAAACAAAGGAGGAGGCTGCAATGCTTGATAAGAAATGTACTCATTATCTTGCCCATGTAATTGTAACCCCTCTGTACAGTTTTTTCACAATAAAAATAATAAAAATTACTTATCACATATACTTTTGGATTGAGTTATCTCTGTATAAACTCAAACGGACAAAATACCCTCAAAATAAACAGAAATCACATCTTTGTTTTAAATGCAGCAGTTTACAAAGAGTATTTAGCCAGCACCAAAAATATCTTTTTAACAATTCTGCATTTTGTGTGAAGAAGTGTTAACAATAGTTTTTTTTCTTGACATGCAATTCACTTACAATATAATATCTCCTTTTATTGTATACATTTTAGTGCTTTGGAAGTGAATTGTACCTTCATAGGTTTTCAAAGCCTAATTTTCACAAACTTGCATTTCTTCAAACAGAAATGCTGTAAATTTTAGAACAGACATTAAAATAGATATAAAATTCAATTACAGGAATTTGCCCAGCATACATCCTGTATAGTGTGTCTTTTCAAAATTTGTTTTTGTGGATCATTTCCAGGGTCTCACACATACTATTCAAGTTCACAGTCAATTAACTACATTCTCTGTCCAAAAAAGTTTTTTACTTCTGTTTAATACATTCATAGAAGTATAATACCTGGATCCTGTACAATTCTTTCACCTTTTGAAGACTTGAAAACTTGTTTGCTAAAATGATTGCAGTATTATACAAATCGATCACTATGAGAAGAATATCAATTTATCCACAAATGCATTTACTATATTTTGGGTCCTCTTTTTATATTATGGTCATACTAGTGAGTTTTCTTTTTATTATTTCTTAGACACTAAAGAGGAGCTTATTTCATATGTTCCTCCTATTGACTATTAAATTACGTATGTTATTTAAAGAAATATCTTATTCAGGAAAAAATTTATATAGAATTAGAAGATAGAAAAATACTTAAGTTTCAGAATCACTGTAGCATTAACATTGTAGCATTAACCAATCTGTGCCCTCTGTTGGATATGTTTTCATTTCTGTTATACTGTCCCTTGAGTTATGAACCGTTATCACTTGATATAATCCACTTCTTGCTTTTCTTTAGCCCCTAATGTTTTCCATGTCAAATTTTTAGAAACCTTTACTGATCAATGTCATGGATTTTTACATTTAATTTTTATAGGTTTTTACAATTCACATTTAGTTTGATAATCATTCTTTATAAGGTTTGAGGTAGGCCATGTGCCGGTGGCTCATGCCTGTAATCCTAGTTACTCAGGAGGCTGAGATCTGAGGATCGTGGTTTAAAGCCAGCCTGGGCAAGAAAGTCCATGAGACTGTTATCTCCAATAAACCACTAGAACACTTGAAGTTTTTGCTGTTGCTCAAGCGGTAAAGTGCTCACCTTGAGCTGAAGAGCACATGGACAGCACCCAAGCCCAGAGTTCAAACCCCATGACCGGCAGAAAAACAAACAAACAAAGGATTGAGGTACTAGTCTAAGATCATTCTTTAAATCTAGAGAGGCAATAGTGCCAATACAACCATTTAAGTTTCTGTTTTTATTTCATAAAGTCATAGCATCCTTTTCAAAATCTGTGGATCATAAAACTAAGAATTTATTTTTGACAAATCTGTTACCTTCTTCTATGTGTCTGTTTTTATAGTAGAACTATGTTGTCTTCACTACTAAACATGGTAATACTATTCAAAGCTAGTATGAAGGCTCAAGCTACACCATTTTACAAGATTTCTCTGACTGACCTGTATTCCTTGAATTTACATATGAGATTATTGAGCAGGTGGACCAATATTCTACAGAGATATCTAAATATTTGATAGTCACTCATATTTCACTCCTTGTGAAAATACAAACCCCTGATATTATATATAGAAAATGTCTTAGAGACTGCTCAATGCAACTAAAATTAATTTAGGAATGAGTTAAGATTTAGATAGCAGTACAGCATAATAAAGCTGAATGATAACTACTTGAGCTGCACTGCAGAAGAGAGTGAGAGGGAGAAGAATGGTGGACCACAGAGGAGCTGTATGTCATTGGTCTTGTTTCAAAAAGCAGAAAGACTTCAGAGAAGAGAAGGAGAAAAATAAAGTGTCCTGAATATAGTTTCTTTTTAATCCACCTGATAGATTGGACTGAAAGTCAGATAACATGGGAAAAATAAAATAGAAAATAAAGCATTGTATAGAGCTGTTACAATGTAAAGAAGCTGTACTAGGAATATAATTAATTTCCAAGTAAATAAGAGATAGAATAACAATAACAATTGCTAACGTGGATAGAAGATGGATCACATTTTATCATACATAATTTTGAAAAAACATACTAGGAATGAAAATTTCAAAGTCATAATTTAAAATACAATTTGTATTATAACTAGATAGTATAGCTCAGAGGTAAAATATTGGCCTAACATATGTGAAGCAATTGTGTGATCTCCCAAGAATTACAAAGTACACACAAAGCACACACACACAAAAACACATAAACACACACAAACACCACATACACACATTTGTTATTATCATATTAAACAGAGAAAATTACCACAAATAGTAAAAGTATTTTAAAATATGAAATCATAATATTGCTCACACTATTTAAAAGTTTAGTAGAAATAAAATAGTCACAAGATTCTTGGATTCATTTTTTTTAATTTTTACTTTTTATTGTGAACATATTGTAAAGAGGGGTTATAATTTCATGGGCAAGATAATGAGTACATTTCTTATCAAGCATTGTAGCTTCCTCCTTTGTTTACCTTCACATCCCTTCCCAGCCTCCCCCAGCCCCGCTGCACCAAAGTTGTAAAGTTCGTTTTCAACATGACAACTTGTACTTCTCATTGTTGCAATGGGTCCACCTGTATCCTTATTTTTCCCCTCCCCCACCCCCACAAATTATACCGACATCAAATACAGTGAAAGCAGGAGTTACACTGACGGGGAGGGACATACAAAGAAACAAAGAAATAATCTTATAAATGCGTTAGAAAGCAATGCATGAGAGCAAAAGCAATTAAATACCTATCTAAGGGTTCATTTTCCTAACATCACCTTACCTGACCTTTTCTGATTGACTCATACATATATGAGATATTGCAAATAAGGGAAACAATGGAACCTATGTTTCTTTGGGCTTGGCTTACTTCACGTAATATAATTTTTTCCAAGTCTTTCCATTTCCTAACAAATGGGGCAATGTCATTCTTTCTGATGGAGGCATAGAATTCCGTTGTGTATATATATCACATTTTCTTGATCCATTCATCTACTGAGGGGGATCTGGGTTGGTTTCATATCTTAGCAATGGTAAATAATGCTGCAGTAAAATAGTTGTGCTGGTAGCTTTAGTGTGGTCTTGTTTGTAAACATTTGGGTAAATGCCCAAAAGTGGGATTGCTGGGTCATAGGGGAGCTCTATGTGAAGTCTTTTGAGGAACATCCATATTACTTTCCAAAGTGGTTGAACAAGTTTACACTCCCACCACCAATGAAGTAAGGTTCCCTTCTGTCCACATCCCCTCCAGCATCTGTTGTTATTAGAGTTCTTGATTATAGCCATTCTAACTGGGGTGAGGTGGTATCTCAGTGTTGTTTTGATTTGCATTTCTTTTATGGCTAGGGAGGTTGAGCATTTCTTCATGTGTCTATTGGCCATCATTCTTTCTTCTTCAGAGAAGTTTCTCTTTAAGTCTTTAGCCCACTTCTTTATTGGGCAGTTATTTCTTTGAGGATTTGTTGTTGGGGGATTTAATTTTTGAGTTCCAAGTATATTTTAGATATGAGACCCTTGTCCGTTGTATGGCTATTGAAGATCTTCTCCCAATCCGTGGGCTTTCTATTGATCTTGCTAGCTACGTCCTTTGCCATGCAGAAGCTCTGCAACTTTATGCAATCCCATTTGTCCAACCTTCCTTTGATTTGTTGTGTTTCCGGGTTTCTATTAAGAAAATTTTGGCCTGCGCCAAGGAGACCTAGAGTTTCTCCTATTCCATCCTGTAATGTTTTCAGAGTGTCTGTTTTGACTCCAAGGTCTTTGATCCATTTGGAGTTGATTCTGCTGCAAGGTGATATATATGGATCTAGCTTTAGTTTTCTATAAGTACTTAACCTATTTTTCCAACACCATTTACTGAAGAGGCTGTCTTTCTTCCATTCTATTTTTTTAGCTCCCTTATTTAAGATTAGATGGCTATAGGTCTGTAGGTTCATTACTGGGTTTTCAATTCTATTCCATTGGTCCTGAGGTCTGTTCTTGTGCCAGTAAAGAGCTATTTTTATTTCTATGGCTTTATAGTAGAGTTTGAAATTTGGTATTGATATTCCTCCAGCGGTGTTCTTTCCGTTGCGGAGTGTTTTTGCTATTTGGGGCCTTTTATTGTTCCATATGAATTTTTGGATTGCTTCTTCTATTTCCTTGCAGAATGAGGTTGGAATTTTGATAGGTATTGCATTGAATTTGTAGATAGCCTTGGGAAGTATTGCCATTTTCACGATGTTAATCTTTCCAATCCAGGAGCTTGGGAGTTTTTGCCAAATTCTAAGTTTTTTTTGATTTCCTTTTTCAAGTTTTTAAAGTTTTCATTGTAGAGGTCCTTCACTTCTTTGGTTAAGCTAATTCCTAGGTATTTTAGTTTTTGTGGGGCTATCACAAATGGAGTTGATTTCCTAATTTCAGCCACACTTTTCTCATTGTTGGCATACAGAAAAGCCATTGATTTTCGGGGGTTAATTTTATACCCTGGTAATTTGCCAAAGTTTTGAATCAGCTTGAGTAATTTGGGAGTGAATTCTTATATATTAAGTAAATTGAAAATTAAGAAATAAAAGACATGAGAAATTTGTAAAAAAAGTTTTAAGTAATAAACATTTTGAAATATGTGTCCTTTTATTTTGACAAAAGATTGATGTTACTAGTGTTTTAACTCAAGATTTAGAATATGATAACCAGGTGCTCTATATCTTGCTAGGGATGGCTATGTCTCTAATCATTTCACTCTGGAAATTTTATGATAAGGTCTCATAGTTTCTCAGTCTCTCCGAATTAAAAACCCTATTTACACTTCCCACAATAGTTAGAAAATGGAAACCACAAATCACTATGCCTAGCTCAAACATTTTTTTAATTCAAGTACAAATATTTCCGAAAAGTGACCAGGTAATAAAGCCTTTTTAAATAAAGTATGTGCTTCTTGAAAATACAGTATTTGTTACATGGACAAATATGTTTAGAACTATAAGTAAATAAATTTATTTAAATTCACAAACCATATAAAATTTAAGAAAATAATTTTTACATATTCACATGTTAACTATTTTGAAAGCAAAATATATATCTGAATAATTTACATGTGTGAAAATTATGCAAAACTGAATTAACAAATCCTACAACTCTGAAAAAAGAATTACCCTAAAGAAACAAAACAAAATAAGTTCAAAATTTGAAATTTAGAAAATAAAATGAAGTGTTCTCTTTAGTTGACTTAAGTAACTGTAAACCCTCTGTATATCAATTTTATAATAAAAAATGCATAAACAAAGAAAGAAATGTACCCATTGGTCAATAGCGACAGGGAAAACATCAGTAGTTTTTTTTTGAGTGTGCAAAAATTCAATGGAAGAGATAACAATGTTCCTTCCATAATAAATGTACTCATTATCTTACTTATGTAACTGTATCCCATCTGTACATTACATTTACAGTAGAATTAAACTGAAATTAAAAATAAACTAATTAATATACCAATTAAGAATTTGTAGGGAGCTAGGAAGTTGGCTCAGTGGTAGTGCACTTGCCTTGCATGCTTGAGGCCCTGGGTTCGATTCCTCAGCATCACATAAACAGAAAAAAAAAGCTGGAAGTGCCACTGTGGCTCAAGTGGTAGAGTGCTAGACTTGAGCTAGCCTTGAGGAACAGTGCCAAGTCCAGAGTTCAGGTTCCACGACTGGACACCCCCCAAAAAAAACAAAAACAAAAACAAAAAAAAAACCCAGCAGCATTACTAGAAGCCATTGGTTAAAAACTTTTTAGAAAACTGCCCTAATTACTCAAGTAATATAATTTGATGATACTATTTAAATACTTCAACTTCAGCAGAGAAGCCAAAAGTTTAAAAATGTTACAAAGTAAAGTAATAAATCAGAATATATTACTATTAATAATAATCAAAAGATGAATTTATAGTGGTAGTCAAATATGTAAGAAATGAGGCAATTTGCCATTCGTTTGCACTTAATAAGTGAGATGGAATTTTCTAGGTCTTTTTAAATATATAGTAAGTTTAATGAAGAAACTATTCTGTCACATCATATGATACTGAGATGAAGCTGATATTAGAACAAAGAGCAGATTGTACTAAGTTTTGGATGTTAATGTTTATACTTATTTTGGTTGTGGGAAATTGTGTTCAACTTGGGGTATTATTTTTGTTAAACTGGTGGCATATCAGTGGTTAATTTTAGGATAGAGGTTCCCTTTCCACAAGAACATGCACCTGATCTTTCTTTTTAGCCTTCCCATTATCAATGGCATAAGAGTTGCACACCAACTTGTCTAGATTCCTACCTTGGTTGGTCTGGATTCTGTAGTCCTTCCAATTTTATCCTGTAGATAGTGCAGGATGGTGGAAATAATCCAATGCACCCAGCAATAAATAGAGAAGGAAGTCCACTAAACTTTTGGCCTGGGTTCTGTTCTCAAGCCTCCTCAGTAATTAAGAGTTCAGATGGGAGCCCCTGGTGCCACGCAGTAAGACTATTTTTTTTTAAAGCAACTACACATATATATATGACTTAGTCATGTGGAAACCTCAGGACAAGAAAAAAAGATCAGTGAAGCATAAAGGACAGGCCCAATTTTAACTAGCTACTTAGAGGCTGAATAAGCTTAACTAGCTACTCAGGAGTCTGAGATATGAAGACTACTATTCAAAGCCAGTCCAATCATGAAAATAAATGTGATTATCTCCAAAAAAAAAAAAGAAAACAGAAGTGGAACAATGGCTCAAGTGGTAAACCACTATCCTTGGTCACAGAAAAGATTAGGGAGAGTGCCCAAGGACTGTCAAGCCTCAGGAATGATGAATGAATGAATGAGCACTTGCACATGCACGTGTGTGTATACGCGTGCATGTGTACACACACACTCTCTCTCTAACACACACACACACACACACACACACACACACACACACAAATGAGCATTTCAATGCGAAGTTCTTTTTTTACAGTGTTGTAATCTATTTCCCTGTATTAGTTTACAAATTAACAAAATCAGCTAAGCATCTACGTACATACAACTCATCATGTTTCTCTAAAGTCAACTCTCTTTTTGGAAGCATGCTTTTATTTGAACCAAATGTAAATTATTCAGAAGTTCGATTTATCTCCCTCAATTCTGTAGAATTAGATGATTGTTTAGCTTCCTCCAAGCAATATAATTTTGTGAAATCCTGCATCAAGCAACGTATTTCTTTCACTAGACGGGAAGTCTCTGTCAAACAATTAATAATAGCTTTTCTTCTCCTTGCTAGCATCTGTAGTTTTATTATCTTCTTATATTTCATGATCTGTCTGTGTATGACAAAGTCTGCTGTGAAAATAAAAAGACCCTTCGCAGCACTTATCATTTATATACCATTCATAGATATGAAGGTGTTTAAATATTACTGAAATTGCTTTGGAATGAATCATGTTCACCTTGACTATCGTGAAAAAGAAGAATTGGTTTCTCAGAACTTTAGGTAAGAACTTGATTGAAAGAAACAAAAGGAAAAGTGAGGAACAACTCAACACATACATTCTAATGAAACAAAACAACCCAAGAAAACAAATTAATTAAGTACTGAAGAACCTGCAGGAAATGCAAAGACTTAAAAAAAATCAGCTATGACAAGCTTATGAAAATCCTGACTACATGGGAGTCTACTCTTGTGAGGATAGAGGTTAAAGCCCAGACTGGACAAAGATGTGTACACAATGCCATGCACCTGATATTCTAAATTCCAGGAAGAATAACATAATGTGGACTGAGCCCAAGATCATATACAAGTATCTGAAAAATAATCAAGATAATTTAGGGCTGGAGACATAACAAAGTGGTAAGAACACCCATTTATGAGGCACAAGACACTCAATTCAAACTCTAATATTATGGGTATTAAAGTAAAAAGCTATGATTTTAAATATTTGGAATAATGTTAAGATTTGAATATTTGAGTGGAAAATGCATGAGAGAGATAGAATGAACCCATGGTGCAATGCTTTCAACTTAAGTGAAAATATTTTCTGGTACTTCAGACAAAACAGAGTTACCTTGCAAATGAGCATGGTTGTATATTTGGGTGATGGACATACTTTACTTACACAGGTGTAAATTAAATAGATTTTATTTGGGTAGTTTCTACTTCTTGAACTAAGAGCCTTGATGATGTCCCTGAAATTTTTCTCTCAAGGCTACCACTCTACTACTTTGAGCCACAGTTCCAATTCTGATTTTCTGTTGATTGTTTGGTGATAAGAGGCTCCTGGACATTCCTGCCCAGGATGACTTCAAACCATGATTGTCAGATCTCAGCCTTCCGAGTAACCAGGATGCCAGGCATGAGCCGTCGATAGTTTTAATAATTTAGTAAATTGTACAGTTACTGAAGTTATTCATTATCATTATATCCTGTGTAATATATGTGTGTATGTATATAACAATGCATACGGATAGAAATATTTTAACATATTTTTGTATCTACAGTAGGTTTATGAAATCATCCATTATAAAATAAAATGGAGACAAAAGTTAATAAGGAGCAAAAGAAAGGAAATTATCACATGTTTCTTGTTGTTGAATGGAATACGAATTGCAAAAATCAGTTTGGGAAAATCATCTGTACGTTAACAAAATGGATAAGAGCTATTAATTCCAATCCATCTATTTGCCCATGTTGTGCAACCTCACACATGAGTGTCAAAATCAAACCACAATTTTTGCCTTTGCTTTTAACTCACCTGTTATAATTTACAGGTTAGATGAAGTAATCAAATAAAGATTAAAATAATATTATGGGAGGCTATGAATTGGAGCTGAAAATTATATTAAATATGATAATAACTAATTCAATTGCATACTTCTTACTTTTACTCTGTGATGTCCCTCATTCCCACATTAGGAAAGCACATAGAAGGTTCTCACTAAATTATATGTACAATTATGAAATAATGTATTGAAAATATATGGGAACAATGTGGTTTTAGCTTATTTAGACCTGTAGGGGGAAGTGTGTTTTTGAGGACTTGCAATACATTGTGATGAAGATGAAGGAAGGGATGTTCTTATTCTGGAAAACTGGCTAGAGGATTGCTCCCATAAAGGTAGTGATGAATTCTACCAAAAGATTACAATAAAATCACTTTCAAAACCATGTTCACTGCCGCACTATTAACCGTAGCCAAGTTACGGAAACAACCCAAATACCCTTTGGCGGAGTGATGGTTGGAGAAAGTGTGGCACATATACACAATTTGATTGCACCCATCCATTCTGAAGACTGTTACATTATTTGCAACGAAATGGATAGATCTAAAAATATATTAAGTGAACTAAGTCACTAAGTGAACTAAGCCAGACACACAAAGGACCCATGTTTTGTCTCATATTTAGAAGCTAGAACTTTATACAGGTTTACATAAATATATTAACCAAAGCGTGCTATTTGCAGAGGAGTATTTCAAAGGTGTAATTTCTTATAAAATTGAAGTTTTAATCCAACGAAATATATATCAGGAAATTATCACTTGGAAGATGTGAGGGGAAGTCAAAAGGAAGGAATAAAGAGAGTTATGGAGGAAGAGAGTGAAGGTATAATATTCAATGCAGATAGTATGAAACTAGAAAAAATTAAAGTGGGGTGAGGTTAGGAAGGGTGTGGAAAAGTTATATAAAGATCCATTATACTTAAAAAAATACTGATTTGTTGAATGGAAATTCCATTGTCCAAGTATTTAAGATAATAAAAATATAACTAAAAACAACGGAGACATCTGATCTTAAATTCTATTTCCACCTCTTTTAAAAAATTAAATTATTTGCTCTATAAATTGATCAGAGGGATGGGTTTTGTGGCTAGCTAGATCATTTCACATCTGTCTCTCTCTTCCTCTCTCCCTTTCATGGTTCTCATAGGTAATATGATTGCTCCATAATTATCCTAATTTATTTTGCTTTTATATTTTTGGTTGCATCATTTCACTTTCTGCTCTGCCATTTCCCAATTCATTTACATAGAAGGCATTATTTCCTATTTTCTCATTCCTAGAATAAACTGCACATGAAGACACCACTGGTCCTCATTTTCAGTCTGTACCTTTGAATACGGAGGAAAATCTTTCCTCTGCTCTCTACCAATTCCCTACTCTCCAATTAGAATAATTTAGAATAGTAAAAATTAAAAAGGAGAAAATAAATAAAAGTGAAAAAAAAACAGATGCAGAAAATTTACTGGATTTTTCTGACCAGTTCATCCGAATTGAACTATTGGAGAAATACATGGACACATTCTCACTGGCACTCAAAATCTCTGGCTAGGCAATTCTGATGAAGATGAGGAACAAGATGAAAAAGTAAGAAATGGTATCAATTGCAAAAGAAAAATGGAGAAGGATTCAAGTAAATTTCTTCTTTGGTCTGCCAAAAATAATCTCCTTACTACAGTGTAGAGACTACTTTCCAAAAAGGCCACTCATGTGAATGCTAGGCATAACGATGAATATACCCCTCTTCATTGAGAAGCCTACAGTGGACACTTAGATATTGTCCATGAGTTGGTGGCTCAAGGTAGATATTCATGCAATAATCGTGAATATCTGGACAACCCTGCACAGTACTTATACATGGAATAACCAGAGTGGCTTCTTTATTTCATCATGATGCAGATACAAATGGCCAAACTAAAGGCTTCTTGAGCCCCTTGCATCTTTCTGCTGAGAATAGAAATAGCAAAGTTATGCTAGATCTCCTTCTGTTGAACCATTATATCCAGGTCTGAAGCACAACTTGGAAGAAACTGCATTTGATATTGCCAAAAGAATAATTATGTATCACTACCTCTTTGAAGTAGTGGAAGGCTGTACAAAAACAGTATATTTTAAAATATTTAGTATTCTGTTTGTATAATGTCCATAATCTATTTCATTCTCTCCTAGATATAATACTTTGAATTCGACATTGTTTTACAATATATAGGTTCATTAATAAATGTGGCCTTTCAGATTGCATTCCATATAGAAACAGTTTAAGATTCCTTTAATTCCTAGGTCTTTATAGAATTTTATTTCTTTGGGATAAAATGACAATGTTATCCTATTTCAAAAGTTTTATAAAAGTTATGCTATGTAAAGGCCTTTCTAAAAAGGTGAAGATTGAATATACTGATGTCAAACTAACTTTTATTTCTATTAATTACATGTATTATTACACTTGTATATTTGTAATCAATTTTTTAATTACTGTTTAATTTCTTGCATCTGAAGAATGAAAAATATGGAATACTTCACAAATTTTCATATCATCCTTGTACACGAACCATGTATAACTCTGTAATGTAATTCGGGTAGACGTGCTGCTGAAGCATGTAGTATCCTGTAAATTTAAGTAGTTAAGGATGCAATCTTAAGACAGGCATATATCCTTGGTTGCCTATTTGTAACAAGGAAATCTTATTGTTCCCAAAAATTCTATTCATATTATTTCTGTAAAATTCTGTGTTTGGTGGAAAAAACATATTGTTTATTCGATTGCTCACATTTGCAATTTTTGTCAATGATTATTTTAAGTCTTTTTCATTTGAAATTTGATCATACTTTGCAGCCTTTATAGCTAAGTCCAAAGGTGATGGATTTTCAAATACTTATTTATCAACTGATTTAGCTTTGTGGAGCTAATGGATTCAAAGTAAGCCTTACTTAAGAGCTACTTCTTAACTTCAGCAGCATAAAATTTCCCAAATGAGGGCTTACTGGCACAAATGTCTCCCTGACCCTATACCCTTGCTCCATGTAGGAACAGACCAACCAGAATATCTTACCCTGATAGCATAGATTGTCTTATTGGAGCAAAACTAATCTTAGTTACAAGGGATCATAGAGAGACGAACAGTTCAGACAGAAATGTTCAGACTAGAAGATATTTTTTCAAAATATAATTGTTTATTACACCCTACTATTTCAAAAGTAGCTAAAGCCAAGAAGGTGAAAAAATTGTTCATATGCATGATTCCCTAATGTCCTGGCCTGTCTACCATCCAACCAGGCAGGAACTTACACCACTGATTTTCTATCACCAAATATATTCCATAGCGCCAGGAGAAGTCCATATGTTTCTCCTCGTTATTAGGCCTTAATTTGGTAATGTTTTAATCACAGTGTTTCCTCTTGTCTCTAGGCTGTACATCTCCGAATGGTAATGCTTTAGTTCTAATTCTACCAAACACTGAGGTAGAGGTAATGGAATAATACTTTCAAACAGTTGCCTTTGATACCATAACCACAACAGAACAATGCAAATCATTTTCATATATTATATATAATTATATATTTTATATTTACATGTGCTGATTTTATATTTCACACAGTGAATTTTACTAGAATTAATTGATAATTTGACAAATTAATTGATATTTATTCCAATAAATAGATTGCAATATAAATAATCAGGATTAGAATATATATTAGAATATAAAAAGTATCAATGCAATGTTTTCGGTATAAACTTGTGATACCTTCTAAGTGTTCTTGGTTTCTGAATTCACATGTTAAAAAACAAAAAAATGTTGTTTTTCTCTAATCTATAAGGGATTTTACTCTGCTGATGTTTATTGTTTTAACTCGCTTGTCCCAAACTGTTTTTCTCCATATTTCTGAAGCATTCCTACTGATTATACTCAAATTTTATTGATATGATGTATAAAAGCTATTATTCTTCTACAGGATCCACGGGTCCTAGGATGCCAGGTCCCAGTTATCCGCATCATCAGATAACTAGGGCAAGAGTTCTCACCTAGGCCCATGCAACATGCCAGCAGAAAGTAATTGAAGACCCATCTCAATTTCTCATTTCCTATATTTCAGGGCCCCAATTCCTTGAAATGCAGCAATTAGCAGTAAGCAATTGGGAAATGCAAGGCAACCTAAAATGCAAGATGAAATCACAAAATGTGAAAGTACAGTAATTCAAACTTTCAATTTTCAGATGACCATCCCATATGAGTGAACAAGACCACAAATGTCACAAGATTATTTGTAATACCCCTCTCCTAATGATTAATAAATGATTTCAGTCCAACATCATCAGGCCGAAAAATAGTTCCTGGAACGATAGATTCATAATTGTCTATCAATGCTAAGAATACTTGACATAGAGGTCAAATATAATTCAGAAAAACATTAATTGAGAAGATCCTTAGTGCTTCAAAACACTGGTACTTCAGTAAAACTTGGTTCTGTAGTATAAAAATGTTGTCATTCTCAAACAAATGATAACCTACATTGAATCTCCTGAAAGTATATTCCTTTTCAAATAAACTTTTTAAAATCACATTTGCCAAAATAACATTTTACAAGTAGATATTTAGTGACGTTACAGGTTTTTCAAGTGTTGGGAGCAAGTTACAATAGAGTTGATTTATTTACTCTGCACTAATGCCAAACAGGTTCAACCATTCATTAAAGTGTAGAAATAGTACCCCCCTCCATTTGTGCTTTTCAGTAGGTGCCTTCAAAAATTTGTTAACTAGATCAGTCTCCCATATTTCAAACCAAAACATTAGCTAATAAAGTAAATTTCATCACATAATAAGTACATTTTAAAAAGTCATGAATAGTTGCCTGATCATATGGTGTTTTATGTTTTCCCTATCTGTCTAACATAGTAAGAAATATGACTTTAAGTCTTGAATATGGGTACTCATCAGAGATTTGACAAACATAAAACTGACTTCTATTTCTATCATATTCCTCTACAGTAGTAAATTTTTAGTTTTCTTCTTTTGCCAAAACTTATAGTAGTAGAAAATATTATCCCATGTAAAATAAAGTAATCACAAACCACTGTACAAAGCCATTTATATATTCTAAGCCATTTTTAAATTTTCTTGTTGACTACAGATTAGTCAAAAAAATCAATACTGTTTGGCGTCTAATTTGAATTAATTATCCATTTTTAATCAGAGGACCATCAACTTGAATGCTATCTGACTAGACAATATTTTCACAATATACTTACCAATATTTTGAAAACAGAATAAATGTAGTCCATTCTCATACTAAAAGGGAAAAGAGTTTAATTCTATGGAAATTTATAACTTTTAAAAGTAAATAAGTTGTTAAGAAGACAGAATGTATGTGTTCTTCAACATTCCAATGACTAGTAACTATTCATTTTCAAATTCGGAAGTTTCCATACCTGAGAGATTCAAAAAAGTACCGGCTTGCATGTTATGTAATTCTGCAATAGATGCATTTTCCAAAGGGATGTTACAGATTGAGAGTCAACAGAAAAATAAAACCACAGTCTGGTAGAGGATAAAACTATGTAGCATTGGTAATAATTAATTCTTCAAGAGTAAGCAATTGTTTATCACAGTAAGCTAGTTTTTTTATGACCATCAATACCAATATTTATGATATAGAGTCATCCTAGCTCAACAGTTTCCAACTTTTAGGGTGCACCTCAAACTTCCCTTCATTCATATCATGAATAGCTTATCTCTATTGTGAAAAAAATAGAACTCTACTAATGTGATGCCATACATGTTCTGGAAAGAATACCATAATAAACTCGGTTGCATCATTCCCCCCCCTCCCCGCCCGCCACTGGTATTCTTGAGATCAGAACACTTGCAAATATTATTTATATTTATACTTTTTAAACTATCTTTTAAATTCTGGATGCTAAGATCGGAAGATTACAGTTCAAAGCCCACCCAGGCAGAAAGAATCCCTAGATTCTTATCTCCAATATATTTTTCAGCAAAAGCCAGAAGCAAGTGGCACTGTGGTTGAAGTGGTAGGGCACGAGCCTTGAGCATAAACAAGCTCAGAGACAGTGTCCAGGCCCAGAGTTCAAGCCCTAGGACAAACCAATAAAACAAAAACAAAAATAAAAACAAATCCAAACCTAACATTTTTCTCAGTGTATACAGTAGCAAATAATTAAGGAAATTGCTTCCTGTGTTACATACAGGTAGAAGAAAGAAGATGTCACACGATTATTCTGTTCATACCATGTTATACCAAAGACTCCAAAAATTGCTCTTATTCTAAATTTATAAATTAATATCATCAATTTTTTGGCAACTCTGTCTACAACATTCACATTATCATTTTATACATGAACTGTTGGAATTACCTATTAACTAAGTTCTAATTATAATTCTCTTGAAAGAATATCCTAGGGAAATAGAATGCAAAATCATTTGTGAATTTGTCAATTAACTCTCTACTTAAAAAGAATTTCATAGAATCCTATAGAATATAAAATTTCAAGCAAAAACAAATTATTTTAAATCTAAATTCTAATTTAGCAAGATCTTCAAAATCCTATATTAGACGAACATTGCTATTTTTCCAGGCTTAATCTTTTGTAATCCTTCATCATTTCTTTGGGATGCAACAGAATGATGATAACTTATTTTTCAAATTTTGGATGGGAATCATAAGTCATTTTACATCTAGGAATGTTCTGTAATGAAGAGAGAATTTAAAACACTGGTGAGGATTAAGTATGAGTTGCATTTCAACAGGAAATTTGACTTCTCAAAACATAATGACAAAATTAGCCCAAACGTCCAACTATGTATTCCTTTCTTGTTTGTTTTGTTTTATTAAGACAAAATTACTTGGTCCAGGGAACATATCACTATGTAATTCCATTCTCTAATCCCCTGTCTTAATTTCAGTACTAGAATTCTAAGCTTGTATCACATTGCCCTGCCATAGTTTCTTGGTTTATTTAATCTAGATACAGACTACCAATTCTGAACTTCTCCAGTGATATTATACACCAGAGTAACTGCTTAGACTGTTTTCTATTTTCAAGGATGTTCTAATATTTGACAGAGGATACGAATATTTTCAGATGCACCTGCGGGATCTCTGATTCATTCCTCCATGGATCCTATCACTTTAATAATGATTATTGACTCTCTTACTATCTCTGATCCCTACCAATGAAATATTCTCAAACTTATTTGAAGGAAGTTTATTTGAGGACTTCTAATATTAAAAATTATCACTTGATTCTAGTCTTGTTCAGGACATATATTTATTGTTTTCTAACTTTTCTACACATTCTGAGAGTTGTTTCATTTGTGTATTTGTGTGTGCATATATAAGTGCTTCTTTGTGTATGTGTATGCTTGCATGTATGTATGCAAAAGCCTCAAGCTCTTATTCAACTCATGACTGGTATTCCATCAACTGAGCCATTCTTCCAATCCAGCTTTTGACTGCTTAATTTTATATACAGTTGCAAAGAGTGTTCTGCCCAGGCTGGATGCAAACTGAACTTCCAAGATTCCTTTACATTCTTAGGTTTTATTTCTCCAGGACTATCAAATTTTAAACTACAAACATTTTTTTGAGGGTAATGTCTAAGCTGTAGCCCAGATTTTTAACTCAAGAATTATTTTTTGTTTGTTTGTTTGGTGGGGGGCCCGGTCATGGGGCCTGAACTCTGGGCCTGGGCTCTGTTCCTCAGCTCTTCAGCTCATGGCTAGCCCTCTACCACTTGAGTCACAGGACCAATTTCGGCTTTTTTCTTTTTTGCTTAAGTGGTGCTGAGGAATTGAACCCAGGGCCTCATGCATGCAAGGCAAGAGCTCTACCACTGAGCCACCTTCCCAGCCCCTAACTCAAGAATTCTTATAAAGATAGATGAACACACACATTACATATCCTGAGTGTACACTGTTAGGAATGTGATCATAAGCTGGGTCATGTTGAGATATGAGGATTGAGGTTCAAAGCCAGCCCAGGTAGGAAAGTCCCAGAGACTCTTTTCTCAAATTAACTAAAAGAAAAGTGGAAATGGCACTGTGGATCAAGTTGTAGAGCCTTGGCCTTGAGCTGAATAGAAGAGAGACAGCTCGCAGACCCACAGTTCAAGTGCCAAGACCACCGCAAACAAATATGTGTGTGTGTGTGTGTGTGTGTGTGTAAAGAAAAAAAGAAATGTGATCTTAGCCACCAGTTCATTGCTAGCATAATCCCTGCTCTCACAAGATGGACATTTTTTCCAGTTAATTCCATGTTGTTATATTTGACTTGCATTGAAAACATAATTATTCTTCCATTCTACTTTCTACAAAGTTGCATGATTACCAAGCATGATTTACAATGGGATTGGCCTCATACTTCATGTTCCATGTAGGAGTCTTGCTTTCTGTATATCACTCCCATAAATCTACATACTGGACTTGGCTATTATTGTTTCAATGTTGCCTTATTTGTAGTCTTCTATATTGTATTGAACCCTTATACTTAAACACAGAACTTCTCTTTCTCCTATGATTGCTATTGTTTCCTTACTGTTAGCTCATGTACACTTGGGAAATAATGAACAGCACATACACTCACAAAAAGAATGTTCTGAAAACCTTCTTCCCATTTAAAATTCACCTTAATTTACAGAGAACTTACAAAGTTTGAACTCAATGTACTCATGTATAATGTATTTATAAGCAATATAAATTTCTTATTTTCCTTTTACTAAGTTGTCTCTGAAACACGTGTTACCTCTCAGGTCCATAGGTGTTCTAGTGTTATTTCAGTGAAGCCAATAATCATTTATTATACCTCAAGCAGCACCATCGATTGTTACTGGAAGTAACTGTTACTGGATGTGGAAACTGACCCCAGGAGAGGAATGGAACATAGAGGAATAACAAAGTTCAAGTTACCTTGTACTTTCCTTTTTACTGTACAAGAAAAGTATCCCAAGGCTTGAAGGAAACTCTGCCCCTGGCTTTTTCAAGTGTGTTCTTTACTCATATAAAATTTTTCTGTAAACTTCTAGTTCAGAGTGTTGCAAAAAGAAATAATGTACCATTTGAAGGCCAGCATAGAACAAAAGGAAAAAAAAAAAAACGTTGTTTAAAAAGTGTTCTCCTGCAAAGGAATAAAGACATGGAGGTTTTAAAGTGTCTTATGGATGGATATTTTAATCCTGAGATGATTCTCTTGATGCAGGAGTCAGTTATCAGTTCCTTTGGTCTGGTCCTGAGTTCTCCAGAGCAATAAGGATTCCAAAAGAGCAGGATCCAGTGAGTTTGATCAGCAAAAGGAGCATCTTCTCTGACCAGTACTCCTTTAAGGAGGGTCCCAAAGAAATATCTGGGATTTTGTTTGCTTGTTTGTTAGTTTGTGCTGGTTCTGGGTCTTGAACCCAGAGGCTGGATCCTGTTCCTGAACAGTTGTCTTTCCTGCACACCTGCCCCCAAAGCTAGTACACTACTGCTTGAGCCATAACCCCACGTCTGGTTTTTTGGTGTTCAATTTGCGATAAGAGTTTGACAGACTCTCCTGCCTGGTTTGGCTTTGAATTAAGATAGTAAGAAAGCTAAGTGACATTAACTGTACAGACTTCTCTTTTGAAACAAGAAATATTAGATGAAGTTTATTGTAAAGCTAATATTTGACAGTTTTTAAAGGAAGAGAATATGTCTAGCAAAGAAGCCATAACTTAAATAATTCAGCAAAAGTAGGTGCACTGAATCATTTTGAAATTACTTTTTTTCTGCTTGAGAAGATTGTTGATCTTGTTCTTCCTTTTGGGGAAACTTAAGGTAATTTTTGCACTTTTTGTTGGTTGTGGGGCTTGAACTCTGATCCTGTGCACACTCCCTCACCTCTTCAGCTCAAGTTGAGCACTCTACCGCTTAAGCTACAGCACCACTTCCGGGTTTCCGGTGGTTAATTGAAGATAAGTGTCTCATGGACATTCCTGACCAGGCTGTCTTTGAACCACAATCCTCTGGTTTCCTGAATAGCTAGGATTACTGGCCTGAACCACCAACGACCAGCTCATATTTGCATTTATGTGCACTGAATGACACTATGTAAACAAATAATGGAAATTTGAATCAAATGATGGCATTGCAGCTTTTCAGAAAATTTGAGGTAACAATAAATATGTCCTCCTTGTCCATGTGGTTTCATTAATAACTCATCAGTTATGGGACCCTTAAAGGATCATTCTCTGCCATCTGTGTAGGTATTTAGTATCAGGAAATGTTCATAGAGAAATATACAAAGACTGAGATTTTTAGAAAGCAAAGAAGATAAAGTAAGAAAAAATAGCACAGAAGGAGATACATTTATTAAGAGGTAGCGTAAGAGATTTAGAATGTTAAAGGTAATGAGGAATAAGACTAGTTGATAACTATTTGTTCAATAACCAAAAATGGTTCACTAAAACAGTTTCTGGTATACCTTAGTTATTACCATTTATTACTTAACTCTGGAATTATTCCTTCTCTTCTGTCACAACTGTTACTTTGCCTCTGCTGCTTTGGTGCCATGAATGACCAAAAATATTTCCAAATCTCACTTAGACTACCCTTCTCATTGTGATTAGCAGTGACCATTCAAAAACCTGGAATCTTTGAATTTCCAGAATTAATCTTCACCTGACATCTAAGCACATTCAAGACATTAATTGCTGTGACCCAATGAACAAAACTTTTTTTCAACACAATATCCTAATATAAGTAAAGTTCATGAATTAGGGACTATTGTCAGGTGTCAGTAGGCAGGAGCAATTATATATTCCAAGTATGGGTTCTTTATTTTGCATTTACTAATTAAATGTTTTTTGGTTTGGTTTTGGTTTGGGATTTTTTTTTGTTTTTTTTTGCTCAAGGCTATCACTGTACCACTGGAGGCACAGCAACACTTCCAATGTTTTTCTGTTTATGTGGTACTGAGGAATTGAACTCAGGGTTTCATGCATGCTAGGCAATCACCGTATCATGAAGCCACATTCCCAGAGCCCTAAATGACTTTCTTAAGTTGATATTACATTTTCATTCAGTAACTATGTACCATAGTATTGTCCAGGTGCTAGAAAATAATATAGAAAAGAATACAATAAAATAAATCCAGTAAGGCTAGATGGACAATGAATAACACTCACAGTCTCTCAATGGCACAGAGGGTTTACCTCATGGAGATCTATCAACACGCTGAATGAGACAGCTTCTGACCCACAGCCCACCTCCAGAATGAGTGGGCCACCTTGGGTTCCAGCCACCTGGGGACGTTGGCCCACCTCCTACAGCACCCATTCAACCAGTTCCTGAGAGAAAGAGAGAGAGAGAAATCAGAATTACACTTAAATCGGGTGCCAGTGGCATAAAACTCTAATCCTAACTACACAGGAGGCTGAGATATGAGGATCATGGTTCATAGACAGCCCAGGCAGGAACGTCTGTGAGAATCTTATCTCCAAAGAACCACCAGAAAACTGGAAGTGGTACTGTGATCTCAAGTGATAGAGCACTAGTGTTGAGCTGAGGAGCTCGGGAACAGTGCTCAATCCTAGATTACAAACGACTGAAAACAAGTGTACTTCCCACCACAAGAAGTGGACTGAATAGCACCCATTGTCCTAGGGAGCATGGTAGAGAAGTCAGGCCGAGCTTCCTGTGAACTTGAGGTCATAAGTAGGTCACCTGGCTTCTCTGTGCCTCGGTTTCCCCAGCTGCAAAATTGAACAAAGTGAAGGATCCCCTTCCTCATGGGGATAGGGTAATAATGAAAGAGGCATGTTTCAGTTCATAATCCCACACCTGTTGCACTATTAATAACAAGCCCCACCTAAGCCCTTTCTGGTATCTTCCTGTCATATGCTCACAGAATTGCCAAAACCTTATCTGAAGGTCGCTCCCTCACTGCCTAGCCATTCTCCAGAGATCTCTCTGTATAAATCCCTTGTTTCCTCACAACTGTCCTGTGAGGAGACTGAGGTCCAATGGTTGAGGCCCTACAAAGAGCTTCACGTGTGGTCAAGAATCTGTTGCTGTGGACTGAGTTTGGGATAATCCATCTACACCTATGACTGAGCATGACACCACATGTCTACCATCCCAATTACAGAGGACCAGGCCTGGTGGAGCATATCTTTCACAGGAGGACTATGATCCAGCCCAGCCTGATCATATATTTAGTTTCTATCTCAGAAATGCTCAAGACAGAAAGGTGGCTCATCAGAGCGAGGGAGAGGAAACACGCAAGGGGGTCATGGTGCCTCCAGAGGGGTGTTTGACCCAGGGTAGGTTGGTGTTGGGGCGGCCACTCACCTGTGCTGCTGGGAGAAGCTCTTGGCAGCTGCTCCAATTGGGGCAGCAGCGATGGTGGCAGCATCGCGGACACATGGGCCCAGAGCAGAAGACTAGGGGCAGGAACCAGGTCGGGGATTTAGGCCTGCTGGCAGCATGGCCTTTCCTGAGGTTTGAAACCAGGCACCGTGTGAAGGGTGGGAAAGGGCCAGGTGGGGGTGGGAGCATCAATTTTCTACTATACTCCAAAGTCACCTTGAGTCTCTTCCTCACCACTCAGCAACCGCTACTTTCCTCAACTGCTGGTAATGGTGTAAACTAACAGAGGGAATCCCAGTGCTACCTGGCAACATGGAATGTGGGCATGGCCACCATTCTTGTATCCCATTGGTCAGAAAGAAGCATGAAAGAATGGTAGTGTGGCCAGAATCCTGTGAAGCATGCAGCATGGGTGGAGTCAAGAAAACAGCGGTTCTCCCAGCCCTTTTCCCATGGAATTCTGTCCAATTCAGTTGGGGACAAGAGGGTGACCTGCTTTAGCTGGATGGCTACACAGATTGTTGTGTGTTTCTGTTTGTTGCCAGTCCCAGACCTTGAACTCAGGGTCTGGGCACAGTCCATGAGCTGCTTTTGCTCAAGGCTGGTCCTCTACACTAGAGCCACAAAGCTTCTGGCTTTGTTGGCATTGAAGTTGGACAGGGGTCTCAAGAATTTTCCTGCTTAGGGTGACTTTGACCATGATCCTACTATCACAGCCTTATAAGTATCAAGGAGGTCTGCTGAGAGCCACTGGTGTCTGCCTAATCACTGGTCTTGTTTATGTTCTTGGACAGACTGGTGAGTTCCCTATCCTCAGGTTGAAGTGGTTGGAGCTGGAGCCCACTATTCGAATCCTGGTCCTGCCACCTCTAAATGGTAGGAGATCCTAAGAAACTTGTTCCTATCCATATGATTACCAATGGAATGTGATGTAAGTCATGATTGAACAGTTCTTGAATAATTCTAGGATAAAATTATACACAATTATATTACACGACATTGATTGATTTTAGTTAATATTTTATGAAGTATTTAAACAATCACATTCATTAAATGGAGGCATAATGAAATACCTAAGAATTGGGCCTCACATACTATAAAGGTGACATTTTTTCTACCAGGACTGGGAGTGGAACTCATAGTCTGGGTAACCCTGTTGCACTGTGTGGGAAGGGGAAACTTGCTTCCTTGAAGTCAAGAAATTCAAGTCTGTTCCTTAGGCCTGAAATCGATCCCCAGCAATACAAAACACCCTATTCATGTACAATTTACATATATGTTTTATAGTTATATACATATGTTGACTCCATATTGTGTTCAGTGTAGTTATTCTATTTTTTGTTTTATTCATGTATTGACCATTTATTATATTGACTATTATAGCAAATAGAACATTGACTACATAGGATATAGGTCTACATATGTATTCCACCTCATACCTGACACACAGAAGATTCACAGTAAAGGAAAACATGTGTCACCATCAGCTTCTTAATCCACGATTCATTGTTTGGAAGTGCTGGCATCTGAACTCATGGCCTACAAGGCCAAATTCATGAATGGGTGAGTGTAAACACGCCATCCTGGGGCAAATTGAGCTGACAGGTTGTTCCCAGGACCTGAGAACGGGCCCCAGGGGTTAACCCAATAAGAACAGATTGACATGTAGATGGCAGTATGCTAATAAATTTATATCTTTATAGAGTGCCAGAGATGTCTATATATTATTCGGTTACATAGAATATATTCCTACCAATTCCTGGGTATTTATTATGCGTCCATGTTATTAATGTTATTGTTTTCATCCTTAAAATATTAATGAAAGCACTCAGTGTCCTGAAATTATTGTGTTCCTGTAAGTAATAATATTCTTTTAATGCTTCATAAATATTAAATAAAATCAACCAGCCTTCTGAAATGATGCTGTTTAATTTTATAGGATCATGATTCCTGATCAACTCATTCAACTGTGACATTGACAAAATTCTAGTGTTATTCCTTTGGATGGGAACCAGTTTCTTAGTACCTCCTGCCATTGGTTGGTGTCAGGACTGGGATTCGAAATGAGGGCCTATGTTGACACGTGGGCTTATGGCTTCCCTGATAGTCTGCCAGCCTTCAGCAATGCAACATGAAGTAACCTTTGCAACAGTGTCATTCAGACCCAGAAGGGTCACTGTGCAAAGGAAAAAAACATAAAAGGCCACATTTTTCTGTGCATTTTTTCCCTACAACACCTGGGGCTCTAGGACCCCAGCAGCACCTGTGTGTCCAGTAGCTGCACCCCATCCTAGGGTTATCAAAGCTAAGGCATACTTGCTACGACCTGAGTTCAGGCCCCATGCTGAGAAAAAAATTAGCTCCCTGGCTTGCAATTCACACAGTTTATACTTACAGGCTTGGAATTTGAACTCAGGATCTGGGTAAATCTGCAGCAATGTGGATAAAGGGGAAGATCACCTTACATGAAGATAAAAAAGTCAGGCCTGTTCACTAGTCCTGAATTCAAGACCCAGCCCTGGAAAACATACTATTTATATGTATTGTAAAGATAGGATTTATACTTACCTATAGATGTTCAGTCCATACATGTTTTCTGTGGTTGTTCCTTATATCTTTTGTTTTATTCATTTATTTACCATTGATTTTACCATGATGAAACACATTCTGTTTAATACATTGATGAAAAACTATCACAGAACATCTAGATTTGGAGAAATGTTCTCCATTATGCTTGACCCCCAGAATTCTCAGAGAAAAGGAAAACAAGTTTCACACTCTCCTTCTTACTCCACAATCCACTTGTTGGTAGTGCTGGGATCTGAATTCAGGGCAGAGCAAAACAAATTGGCCAATCAGTCAAGGTGATCATACGAACCTGTGAGCAACTAAGGAGTATGGCCATTCCCAGAATCTGACATTGATCCCCAGGGTGGTCCACTATAGTCATAAATTCATAATTTAAACATAGGATCTATATTGACATACATGTTTGGACAGCATCTTGTGTTCAGTGCAATTATTCTCCTTATTTTGTCTCTAATTCATGGAGGTATTGTGTATTATAATAAATATGGTGACAAGTATAACTGTGCTGACATGGATGATAACCTGTTCTGATAGTTACAGTGTTGTCTATCGTATTCTCCATCGTATTTGAGACGCAGGACTTTCAAAGGAGAGGATAAAAGGCACAACGACTGGCTTCTGACATCAAGATGAATCTTTTGTCAGTGCTGGGATTTTAGCTCAGGTCTGGGTAACTCTGTTGCACTGTGGGAGAAGGGGAAGCTCACCATCTTTGAAGAGTAGAATGTCAGGTCTGGTGCAAGGCCTGATTTGAAGCCCCAGCACTGGACAAAATAGCAAGCCCACCTTTTTAAAACTTAGGATTTCTCTTTAACTGCAGGTATGGTATGCATCTTGCATTCAGTGTAGTTATTCTTTTTATTTTGTGTCTTTTTCAAGGATGTATTGTGTATTTTATTGTGTATGGGGTGACAGATATAACTGTGCTGACATGGATGACAACATATTCCCATGGCTAAGAGTTGCCAATATAGCATTCTCCATCCTCAATGAGACTCAGGACATTCACAGGACAGGAAAACCTGTGCCACCATAGGCTTCTCACATCAGAATGAATCTTTTGGTTGTGCAGGAATTTGAACTCAAAGCCTAGCAGGCCCAATTGGTGAATGTGTCATGGTGAGCACACCAGGCTTTGAGCCACTAAGGAACTAGGCCATTCCTGGGACCTGAGATGGAGCCCTGGTGGGGGCCAATATAGTCATAAATTCATAATTAAATAGAGGATCTATATTTCCAAACATGGGTGGGCGGCATCTTGGGTTTGGTGTAGTCATTCTCTTCGTTTTGTGTCTTATTCATTGATGTATTGTGTATTTCCTTGAGTATAGGATGACAAATATAACTGTGGTGAACTGGATGACAACCTATTCCCATGAGTATAGAGTTGCATATACATTCTCCTTCCTAGCTGATCCCCAAAACTTGCACAGTACAGGAAAACAGGTTCAACAAATGGCTTCTCACATCCGGTGAATTTTTGGCAGTGCTGGGATTCGAACTTTGGGCCTAGGACGCCCAACTGCCCAATGGGTCCATGTGATCACACCAGACTGTGAGCCACTAAGGAGCTGGGCCATTCCCAGGAACTGAGATCGAGCCCCAGGGAGGCCAAAATATTCCCCAATGATCATTGAAACATGGGATGTATATTCACATCCGTGTGTGGACTGCATTGAGTGTAGTTATTCTCTTTATTTTGTATGTTATTCATGGGTGTATTGTGTATTTTCCTGAGTATATGATGACAGGAATAACTGGGCTGACATGGATAACAACTTATTCCTATGGCCACAGGGTGGCCCATGCATTCTCCGACCTAGCTGAGATCCAGGACTTGCACAGGACAGAAAACAGGTGCAACGATTGACTTCTGACATCAAGATGAATTTTTTGGCAGGGTGGGGAATCTGAACTCTGGACGTAGCAGGACCAAGTGGTGAATGGGGTCGTATGAGCACACCAGCCTTTGAGCCACGAAGGAGCTAAGTCGTTCCAAGGACCTGCGATTGAGCCTCCGCCCCCAAGGGGACAGCGGGGAGCACAACAATCATCCATTCATAAGGTGAAGGTAATATGGAAATAAGTACACATTAATATAGAGTAGGAGAGATGGTAACCTGTGGTGGAATCCAATCTGTGTGACTACCGATTCTTGGATCTTTCCTGATGCCTCCATTTCATACTGTGATGATTATTGTCATGCTTCATCAACTGTTCTTTACAATCGATACCCCATGAGTCGTGCCTATCATTTCCTACTTGCATCATGCACAAACTACTCATTCAAGGATGAGATCAATCACATTCCATGACTCATCCCAGGTCCAGAAATGAGTATCTCAGGATCTGCTGCCATTTCTTCTGCATAGAGGGGCTGAATTCAAGCCTCAGGCCTGGAAAAGATACTCCTTATATATATATTGGTCCACTCGTGGGCCTGAACTCTGGGCCTGGGCGCTGTCCCTCAGCTCTTCACCTCAAGGCTAGCGCTGTACCACTTGAGCCACGGCGACACTGCCGGCTTTTTTTTCTGCTTATGTGGTGCTGAGGAATCGAGCCCAGGGCCTCATGCATGCAAGGCAAGCGCTTTACCATTGAGCCACCTTCCGAGCCCTCCTTATATATATTTTAAAGATAGGATTTATACTTCCATACAGATGTTCAGTCTATATTGTGTTTGGTGTGGTTATTTATTTTATTTCTTGTTTCATTCATTTATTTAGAATTTATTTTATTGACTCTGATGACATCTATACCATTTATTACATTGTTTACATCCTGTCACATAACATCCCAGATGTAAGATGTGTTGTCCATCATGCCTGGCAGTGCCAGGATCTGAACTTAGTGCCTAGCAGGCCCAATTCATGATTGGATGAGTTTGAGCATGGCAGCCTCTAGCAAATGAAGATGTCAGGTGGTCCCCAGACTCTGAGATCGACTCCAAGGTTTGGCCAAAACAGTGATACATGGATAGGCAGACAGAGGTATACAAATATATATATATAGGTAAAGAGTTCCATAGTCGTCTATGATAGAATGACACTTACTATGTTCCTACCAACTCTTAGATATTTATTATACCCCAATTGAAAACATATTATTCTTTTCATGCTTAATAAACTATTAATTATGCTCAATCAGCATTCTAGGATTATTGCATCCAATTTTAGCATAGACTGATGTATAAAATACTCTTTCAATCAGTATTCCTATGCTTAGGAATGAGCCTCTTGTATTCTCCTGCGATTGATGTCAGGAATGCGATTTGAACCCAGGGCCTATGTTGACAGGTTGGACTATGGCTTCACTGATAGCCCACCAGCCACCAGCAATGGCAGCTCAAGTCTACATTGCAGCTTTGTCATTCAGACACAGGATGGTCACTGTCCAAAGAAAAAAATCGTAAAACCCCAGCTCTCTGCAATTCACCACTTTTTGTGCTTTCCAATGATTTTTTCTTCCTGAAAGCCCTCTGGGCCCAGGATCCGAGGATGGGCTATGGGACCAGAGACTGCACACCAGCAAAGGGAGATCCAAGCTGAAGTAGAATTTCCATGACCTGTGTTCAAACCCCATGCTTGGTCAAAAAAAAAAATAGAGAGAGAAAATAATTATTTAACTAAATTAGAAAAATAAAGCTCTCTGGTTTGGAATTTCTGTCAGTTTTCTTTTCTAGCCTGGGATTTGAACTCAGGGTCTTGGTAAATCTGTAGCAATATAAGTGAAGAGTTGCCATTACTTGAGTTCAAACCCCGTGCCAACCAAAAATGAAAAACTAAGTCACTGACCTCGGCAGGGGGAGGTAGTTGTGGATATGGGAGGGAAGGGATGGTAGGGGAAAAACACAGGAGTAGTAAACAATGCTCAATAAGAAATGTACTCATTACCTTGCTCCTGGAACTGTAACCCCTCTGTAGAACATTTTTACAATAAAAAATATACAAAAAAAAGAGAAACAATGTAGTTCTCAGAGAAGCACTTTGGAGGTAAGGGAAGGACGTTTGAATAGCTGTACAAAACTCTAAACCGCTTTTTTTAATGTCCAGTATGGAACTGAATAAACATAACTGCTTCCATCAAAAAAATTAAGTTACTCTCTTGGAACTGGGGCCAGTATTTCTGCCATTGCTAGTTTTTGAACTTACCGTCCAGGTAACTCTTTTGCAACATGGGTGAATGCGAAGCTCATTGTCATTGAGGAAAAGAAATTCAGGATAGTGTTCCCAGGGCCTGAATGAAGGCCTTGCAATGGAAGAAATATTGCAATACATGTGTAATATATGATATATACATATATATGCATGTTAATTTCATATTATGAATTTTATTATTGATTTTGTAATGTATTTTTCTTTGATTCATTTATTCATTATGGTATTTAGTATTATTATACACATAATATTATATTTTGCACATCTATTATAAAATTATACAGAATAATTTAGGGCATTGACCCATTTTAATTAACATTCTATTAAGTGTTGAAACATGATACATAATTGAATGGAAGCATTTGTCCCAGTCTTCACCTATTTAGAGTCCCTCCTAAGTATGAGCTTTGAGTTCAAGCCCAAGTCTGGCAAAAAAAATTTGAGCCTGGTGAGATATATTATTCTGGAACTCAGAGGAGGGCCGAAGTTATAGTAAGAGGTAGGATAGAGAGCAGGTGCTGGAGGTTCACCCCTGTAATCTACTCAGGAGGATGAGATCTGAAGATTCCAACTGCAAGCAGGAAAGTCAATATGAGACACTTTTCTCCAGTTAAACACCCCATAAGCCAGAAGTAGAGCTGTGGTTCAAGTAGAAGACTGCTAGCACGGAGCACAAAACCTCAGGGATAGGATAGCATCCAGGCCCTGAATTCAAACCCCAGTACTGGCACACACACACACACACACACACACACACACACACACACACACACACACACACAAACACAAACACACACAAACACAAACACACACACACATACACACAAACACACACACACCAATATAGAGCATTTGCCAGTCAGCCTGCACAAGTTCCATCTCTAGCAACTCAATATGAATAAAAAGATGGAGAAGGGAAGGAAAGATTTGCTCCAGGAAGTGATATAGCCAGTGCCAAAATTCCACAGTAGTTCTAATATGTGGGTACAAGACAGAGAGCCTCAGGCAGAAGGTATAGCATGGGCAAAGGTCCTGAGATGTGCTGTAGATCACGTGGTGTGAGTGGTATGAAGGATTTTTGGCTTCAGAAAATTCTGGCAGGATATTCAAGGCTGGGTCAACGTTGACTTTTGTCATAGGGCAGAGGGTGGGGTCCTAGAATGGTGCCCAGGGGGAAGCTTAACTTGGCTTTTCGCCAGGGACCCAAAGCCATTTCCTGTGGTTGGAAACCTGTTTTCCCAGCTCCTGACCCTCAGGCCTCCTTTGCATGGAGGAGTCAGGGCAAACGCAGGGAAGAACTCTTGCTTTAGAAAAGCTTCTAGCCCAATACCACCAGTGGCTCAACCCCTGTAAATCCTAGCTACTCAGGACACTGAGATAGAGATCGAGGGTCATGCCAGCTCTGGAGAGGAAATTAATGAGAGTCTTCTTGCCGATTAACTACCAAAATCCAGAAATGGAACTGTGGCACAAATGGTAAAGTGGTCACCTTGAAGGAAAAAAGAGACCAGAGCCAAGACCCTGAGTTCAAACCCCAATACTAGCACAGGAAAATTAAAGAAAAGCTTTCAGGAGCTCCTAGTGCCAGATCACCAGGCACAGGTGGCTCAGCCTGTCCTCCTAGCTCCTCAGGAGGCTGAGATGTGAGGATCACGTTTCAAAGCCAGCCCAGGCAGGAAAGTCTGGGAGACTCAGATCTCCAAGGAACCTACAGAAAACCGGAAGTGGCTCTGTGGCTCAAGTGGTAAGGTGAAGAGCTGGGGGACAGCGCCCAAGCCCAAAGTTCAAGCCCCATGACCAACACCTCGCTTGCTTAGACCTTACTCTGTAGCTCTAGGCAGAGTTCTTTCCAGTTGCTCCCTGAGGGTCTCCTAATATCTAGGTGTCCTACAAGTCTTGATAGCAGCCTGTTTGGAGGCCATTGCCTACAGAACAGGACACAGTAGCAGAGAAGTATCCAGCCGTGGGGCATGAAGATCATCAGAATGGCATCTGTCATGGGTGCAATGCGGATCAGAGCAGTAAATCACTATCTCAGACCACAGTTCTGGGCCAGGAGGGGCAAGAGCTGTAAGATATCACACCAGATAATGAGAGACTGGGATAGCCAGTACCTCAATGTTCTGGGGCATTAGTTTTGCCCTGGATGAGCTGAGCCCATCACATGAGTATCACAAGAGTGCAAATTTGTCATTCAGACCTTGGGCAGGTGTTGAGTTGGGCTCATGAAAGTTTTGTAGGCTCAGGAGTCCACAGCCAACTGGCTGCTGCTTGTAGCAGTCACTATTCCAGGAGTCCGAGGGCTCAGTGCCCTGCTTTCCTCATCAGTGCTTGGGGAAGGGGGACAGATGAAGGTCTGGAATCATGGGCCGACTACCAAAGAGCAACCCTAGTGTCTTTCACTTGATCCTGTAGCCCCATGTTGAGATCGAGGGGCAGGTTCCATAGAACTTACTGCCATGGCCCAAACCCCTCAGCCTAAGAAGTACTTAGGGAGAAACCACTTGATCTGGCTTGAGAGTTTACTGTGACTATGACTCAGGACTGCCCCCCAATTGTAGCTCAGCTCAACCAGGGCAAAACTAATCCCCCAGAACATTGAGGTACTGGCTATCCCAGTCTCTCATCCCCCAGTTCCCTGGGCCTGGAATCTAAAGTATATGCCTCTGTATTCTGGGAATCTAGAATTGTCTAGAAGGACCTGAGAGGGCCAGTTGTTGCCAGAAGATAGATTTGCCTACAATAAGGTATGTTGACATTTCCTAGACATCGAACAATACATCCAAGCCACCTTGGCCTCACCTCTCATGTAGCCCCAGATTATCCTTGTTTGGGGAGCCTTCAGTCAGCTATCAAGGTCGAGTTGGCCAGAGCCACTGGCAACCACCCTTCCCCCACACCACTGCCAGCCTGCTGGGAGTGGGAAATGCAGCCAGGGTCCCAGCTGAGAAAAAGACAGGACACAGCATGAGTCACCCTGGCACCCAGAGGCAGGAGAGAACATATGCCAGCCGGCCCTGAGGACCCAGAATCCCCTGGATGAGGACAAAGATATGGACAGCCAGACTTGTGTCCCAAGGAAAAGTTGGAATATGCAGGTCTCTGGCAATTTGGGACTCATTGTTGACCATGATAGGGGACGAAAGACAAGGCCATACAAGGTCAGGAAGAGGCAGGCAAGCACCCAGGAAGTGGGTAGAGAATGATCAGGGAAAAATACACACACATAGAAACACACACACACACACACTCACACTCAAACACACACACACACACACACACACATACACACACACACAGGGGTAGCCCAAGGACTCAGCAGTCCCTGAGCAACTGAACATCCCAAACTCCAAGAAGATGGCACTACCATCCTCAGACCAAATGTTGACAAAACTCAGAGCCTCTCACACATCTGGAATGGCTCATAAAACAGCATGGCATTTGCTACTGTACACCCCACTATGAAGAAAACTCAGCCACAGCATTTCGGTTGTCAGTCATGGGGTTTGAACTGTGTGCCTGCGTGCTATCCCTCAGCTCTTCAGTTGAAGGTATGCGCTCTACCACTAGAGCCACAGCACCAATTCCAGTTTTCTGGTGCTTCCCTTGAGTTAACGTCTCACAGACTTTCCTACCCAAGCTGGCTTTGAACTGTGATCCTCAGATCTCAGCCTCCTGAGTAGCTAGGATGACAGTTGTGAGACACTGGCAGTGCCAGGTTTCAGCCACCTTCTTACAACCAGGGGAAATCCAAATTGTCAGGCCATAAAGCACATGCAACCCTTCACTTTCAGACTTTGAAACTAGTATCCAAAGCCATTCTTCCTTGGTTGGAGAGAATATAATCGATACTACCCTCCAACCCTACTCCCATTCTCCCACTCCCTGCCTAAGATAGGCCACAACCTCTGGAGTTCTTGGTAAGACAATGCCCAGCCTGCTGTAACTTTACACTTGGGCAAACGTGGGGAATTCTTAGAAATGGCTGTACACTGAGGCCAGAACTTGGTGTCCCAACAACAGCAACCCCACTCCTTCAGCATCTCTGGCAAGCAAGGGGTGTCTTTCTTTCTTGCAGTCCACACACGGATGTGAATATACATCCCATGTTTCAATGATCATTGAGGGCTCTTTTGGCCTCCCTGGGGCTCGATCTCAGTTCCTGGGAACGGCCCAGCTCCTTAGTGGCTCACAGTCTTGTGTGATCACGTGGACAACAAATGGGGCCATTTCTTGTGTGGGTTTGAACTGAGGATCTGGGAGCTGTCTCTCTGAGTTTTCATGCTCAAGGCTGCTACTCTACCACTTGAACCACAGCTCCACGTCTGGATTTTTGGTGGTTCCATGTATAGAAGTGTCTTATCACCTTGCCAGCTTATGGCTGGCTTCGATCTTTGATCCTCAGATCTCTGCCTACTGAGGACCCAGGATGTCAAGTGTGAGCCTGAGCCAGACAGGCTCCAGAACCTTTCCTTTGAGCTTCTGTTTATCTCGTGTCAACTAGCAAGCCCTAGTTAAAATAGTCATTTATAGAGGATCATGTTCCTCTCCTAGGTCAGTTAACCCAAGGAGATAAAGTATCTTTGGAAAAGGCTAGTCAGAGTTGGCCTAGGTGAGTGTGTATGTGTGTGTGTGTGTGTGTGTGTGTGTGTGTGTGTGTTTGTGTGTATGAGTTTCAGGGATACCTACCCCCATCTCTCTGGTGCTTCTTTCACCCAGAGGTGAGTACATCCAGGATCCCCACCCCAAGAAAGGCAGGTAGTGGAAGGTACTTAAGGTCACATCAAGTGGGTTGATCTGAATTCTATCCTGCACCTGAAGCCAGGAGAGATAATAGAGAGAAGGAGAGGTTTAGAGGAACATCAAGGGAAACCCCTTACCTTTGGCTACAAGTACCAGAGAAAAGAATGTATCCATCCTTTTTGGTAGTAATATAACAAGTGTCCACTATTCATTTTTTTTTTTTTGTGAGTCCCAGGTCTTGGATTCAGGGACTCAGTTTCATCCCTGAGCTTCTTTTACTCAAGGCTGAGGCTCTATAACTTGATCCACAGCACCAAAACTGGCTTTTTTCAGGGTGGGGTGAAGAAGGTCGTTTATGGGAGATAAGAATCTCGCAGACCTTCCTGCCTGGGCTGGCTCTGAGTCACGACCATCAGAACTCAGCCACCTGAATAGGCCGGATGACAGGCGACAGCCACTGGCACCTTGTTGGGTCTTCGTCCGCCCAAAAGACGGACGGGGTCTGAGGAAAGGAAAGGTAAGTGCGGCGCTTGCCTGTTCCCCAGCCTCCCTGAGCCCGGGAGACAATCAGACACAGTGGGGAGCCAAATCCAGCAGGTAAAAAACTCGTTTATTAACAGAGAGCAGCCCCTTTTAAAGTCAAAAAGGCGGGTGGCATGGTAAGGGAGGAAGAGGAACCAATCACTGTCAAGGTCACACCCTATCATTCACCTGAGCCTTCACGGGCTGGTTAGGCACTGATTGGCAGGTCAATTGGGCTCTGCCCACGCTACTCTCTCCCAGCGCCATCTTGGCTGCCCATGTGCTCTACAGTAAATTAGGCTCTGCCCACTCAACCCCCTCTCAGTGCCATCTTTGCTGCCCATGTGCTCCACAGTACCTGACTGCCACCATCCATTCATAGTCCCCTAGATCCAGTGCTGGACTACCTGCACTGCATCCTCCTTTTTGTGAGTTGGAAGCAGACCTGTGTGGGTTTGATTCTTCAACCGCCTACCTACCTTTGAGCATTGTTCTGGCTCAATCTGATGCCGGCTTCCTCCTTATCCACAGCAATGACTTCGCGCTGTCACAGAACAAATGTCCCCCAGGAGGTGTCGAACCTGGGGTCTTTCCTCTGCACACTGACTCGACTCCCTGAAATGACACACTGCAGCAATGTGAAGTAGACATAGAGTGAATTCAGTTTCTTATAATCAGGGTCTGGCCAGATAGGTGGCAGTGAGGATCAGAGGCTCAGGATAGTGCTGTGCATTTGGACAATGCGATGCCTCCTCATCCACTTTCCTTTAACTGTCTTAGCAGAGGGTAGTGGGGAAAGACTCACCAGACAGACTGACAATGAGTAACCATCACGGTCTACCCCGGGCACAGAGGGGCTTACCTAAGGGAGCTAGTTCCACAGTACAAGTGGGAATGATCATGACACCCAGCCTACCTCCAGAATGAGAGGGTCACCTTGGGTCCCAGCCACATGGGAACGCTGAGCCAACTTCTCCAAGACAAATTCAACAAGTTACTGAGAGAGAGACAGAGACAGAGACAGAGAGAGAGAGAGAGAGAGAGGGAGAGAATTACACTTAAGCAGGCTGCCGGTGGCACAGGCCTACAATGGTAACTACACATTGAGATATGAGGATCATGGTTCATAGCCAGCTGAGGCAGGAATGTCTGTAAGACGCTTATCTCCAAAGAGCCACCAGAAAACCAGAAGTGGTGTTATTGCTCAAGTGGTAGAGCCCTAAACTTGATCTGAGCAGCTTGTGGACAGTGCCCAGGCCCAGAGTTCAAGCCCCACGACTAACAATAAGTGGACTTCCCACCACAAGAAATGGACTGAATAGCACCCATTGTCCTAGGGAGCATGGTCGAGAAGTCAGGCCAAGCTTCCTGTCTCCTGGGGGTCATGAGTAGGTCACCCAGCTTTTCCGTGCCTCATTTGCCCCAGCTGCAAAGCTGAACAGTGAAAGATTCCCTTCCTCATGAGGATAGGGTAAGGATGAAAGAGAGCCATGTTTTGTTTCATAATCCCATACCTGTAGCATGATAAATAACAAGCCCCTTCTGAGTCCTTTCCAGGTATCTTCTTGTTATATGCTCACAGAATTGCCAAGAAACTTATCTGATGACCGTTGCCTCTATGGCTGGCCCTGCCCCAGATTTCCCCTTGTATTGATCCCTTGTTTCCTCACAACTGTCCTGTGAGGAGACTGAGGACCAATGGTTCCAGGCTGAACCCAGAGCTTCAACTGTGGTCAAAAATCCGCTGCTGTGGACTAAGAGTTTGGGACAGTAATCTAAAATGATGACTGAGCATGGTGCTACATATCTACCATCCCAACTCCAAAGGACCAGGCATGGTGACACCTGCCTGTCACAGGAGTACCATGATCCAGCCAAGCCTGAACATATATGGAGTCTCTATCTCAGAAATGTCCAAGACAGAAAGGCTTGGCTCCCATGGAACAAGACATGATTGGAAAGACTAAGCTCTTGAATTCAAACCTTAATATACCAAAAAGAATCTGAGGCCTGGTGCCAGAGGCTCATGCCTATACTGCTACCTACTCAGGATGCTGAGATCTGAAGATCACAGGTCAAGATTTAAAGTAGGGTTGGCCTTGCCCATCAGACGTCATGATGAGATGACCCAGAGTCTGACCCATGCCAATAAGGTCCATACTAACAGGGCTCACAGCCTTAATAAGTGCTAACCACGCTCTCTGTCCCACTGGGGAGCCAACCCCTAAGGGCCCCACCCCCAGGTCCTCCCGTGCTCCCTCTGCCACCAACCAGGCCCAAGAGAGTAGACAGTTCCAGATCACAAAAATCCCTTGTTCTTATAATTTAAAGGTGCTGAGTCCCCTTCAAACGTCTCACCCTTCCAAGTCCCCAGACCTCAGCCACAAAGTCCATGCACCCCCCCAATGACAGCGGTTAGAAGTTACCAAAGGGTCCAGCACTCCTTGTAACAACCAACTTCTACACACACACACACACACACACACACACACACACACACACACACACACACACACACACATACACAGAGCCATCACAGGTGGCTCCTGTCTGTCATCCTAGTTATTCAAGAGGCTGAGATCTGAGGATCACTGTTCAAAGCCAGCCACTCAGGAAAGTTTGTGAAGCTCCTATCTACACTGAACCACCAAATAGCCACAGGTGGAGCTGTGGCTCAAGTGTCAGAGCTCTAGCTTTGAGCAAGATATCTCAGGGACAGCACCTAGGCCTTGAGTTCAAGGCCCAGTTCTTCTACCTCCAAACACACACAATCACAGACACAGACAGTCAGACAGACACACACACACACACATATGATAGCCCAAGGATTCCGCAGTCCCTGAGAACAGAAACATGAACTCCCTCAATTAGGATCAGATCCCACCCACTAGAAGGTGGCAGTACCAACATCAGACCCACTGTAGACAAAGCATTGAGCCGCACATATATCTGGAATGTCTCATAGACCAGTATGGCACTTCTTATCATGCACATTGCTATGTGGAAAACTTAGTCACCTCTTTTTTTGTTGTTGGTCAAGGTGTTTGAACTCTGGGCCAAGGTGCTGTCCCTCAGCAATTCAGCTGAAGGTGAGCACTCTCCCACTTGAGCCAAAGCAATACTTCCTGTTCTCTAGTGGTCTATCATCAAGTCTCACAGACTATTCTGCCCATGTTGACTTGTAACCACGGTCCTCACATCTCAGCCTTCTGAGTAGCTAGGATGAGAGTTGTGAGCCACGGGTGGCTTCTGGTTTCAGCCACCTTCATATACACAGAGGAGACCCATCTCGTCAGTCCGCAAACTTTTTGCAACCCTTCACTTCAGATTTTGATATCCAGCATCCAAATCTATCCTTCAATGGAGAAAATAAAGACAAAACCATCACACCTGCACCCCTTCTCCCACTCCCTGCTTGTCACAGGACACGTCCTCTTGAACCTGTGGCTTCAAACTGGGGCAAACTTGGGGAGTTCTTACAAATATCTTTACAGTGAGGCCAGCACTTGGTCTCCCAAACACAGCACCCTCCCCACACCCCCACACCTCCACCATCATTTGCAGGCAAAGATGTCTTACTTTCTTTCTTTTTTATGTTGTGGGGCTTGAACTCTGGGCCTGGGTGCTGTCCCTGAGCATTTCAGCTTAAGGCAAGCACTCAATTGCTTGAGCCACAGCACAACTTCTGGTTTTCTGGCAATTCCTTTTAGGTAAGAGTCTCGGGGTCTTTCCTGATCAGGCTAGCTTTGACCTGTGATCCTCAGATCTCACGTCCTGAGTACCTAGGATAACAGCCATGAGCTACTGGCACCCAGCCAAACAAGCTTCAATTCCTGTCATCCTCTCCCCCCAGGATACTGAAATCTGAGGACTGCAGTTGGATGCCACTTAGCAGCAAGGCCCGTGAGAACTCTTTATCTCCAATTAAACATCCCAAAAAGCTGGAAGTGGAGCTGTGATTCAAATGGAGCAAAGAAGATAAGATCCATGCCCTAGTTTCAAGCTTTTTCTAGCATAGACCCACCCAAGATAGGGAAGCAAATGTGCACATGGGAGCTCAAAGCTAACCCATAATACTCAGGACTCCCAGAACAGACCCCATCCAGCTCTGATTCTCTAGATTCTATGTCCTACACCATGGCAGTCTTAGATGGGACTGACCATGCTCCAAGTTGGGACATTCAAGTACAATCTCATACTCAAGATCCCCTGACCTTATCACTCAGGATTTCTCGCTGTCCTGCCTGAAAACTAGGCAGTGAGGTAAGATCTAGTTATCCACCACATGATATGGGAACCAAAGGGATTCCTGGTCAAGGGACAGAGACTGGGGGGATCTAGCTCCCTCTTTGGGAGGTGAAAAGGGCTGCTCTATCCCAGAAATTTTCCTATGTTGTGAGTATTATCAAAGAAACAACCCTGCTCAGACCACAGTGCCTCTGATTTTTCCACCAGCCTCTACCCAGCTCTGCCCCAGCTTCAGCCTGCCCTCTCGGAATCCAAGATCTGCCATCTATACTAAAGAGTGAGCCAGCCAAGAAACGCACTTCCTGCCCTCATTCCCAGGATGTCCTGTGTCAGTGGCATGCTTACCTCAGTCTTTGGTGAAGGAATGAACACCGGGAGTGATATCGTCAGATTGAGCCCTGGAAAGTCCTAGTCCGTAAGGGTGTACTGCACAGGCATCCTGCAGTGAGCGGCAGCCAGGTTGTCAATGATGAACCCAAGGTGACAGGACTTTTAATAGCAGTGTGGCTGGATCAAAAGCTGGTAGTCTATGTTGTCAGGCGAGGTCATGGCTCCAAAGGCCTGACACACGTGACCCAGGATCATTCTCCCTCTTCAAATTCCTACTTATACTTTGATCCCCCCTTGAAACTCTCTCACTCCAATACCTCCCTAGCCCTTGGAAACTTTCGTTTTATCTGACCAGAAAATAAACTCAATGAGACTGGGCATAATTGAAACCTGGTGACCCACTCTGAGCCCTAGGTTCTACCCGAGGCTGGTTCCCTATATTGTCAGTGACCACACAGCTCCTGGATGGCATGAAGTTTCTGAGGGGTCAGTGGCTTGGTCCTCCATACTTACTTTAGGCTCTGAAACAGTCCACACATAGATTGTGAATAATTGGCTCCCTTGATCCAGAGACTCCAAACCGTGGCTTGCATGTTCTCTCTTCTTCCTTCCTTTCCTTTTTTTCTCCCTCTGTCCTTCCCTCCTTTCTCTCTTTACTTTCTTTGTGTCAGTTCTGGGCCTTGTACTCAGAGCCTAGGTGCTGTCCCTAAGCCTTTTTACTCAAGGCTAGCAGTCTATGGCTTGAGCCACACATCCATTTCTGGTGTTTTGTTTTTGGTAGTTAATTGAAGACAAGAGTCTTACAGGCTTTCCTGCCCGGGCCAAAAGCCTCAATCCTCTGATCTCAGCCTCCTAAGTAATTAGGATGACAGGCTTGAAGCACTGGCATCCAGATCAATCCAAGGTTTCTTCATGGGCTGTGGAACCAGTCCTGGAACTTTTCATTGTCTATGACCCCCCAGAGCCTCGTGCACACTGTAATGGTTTGTTGGTTAAATAAATGAGCATCTGTCTTTGACAATACTACAGAAAATCCCATCTGATTCAGGTAAGAATCCTCTGTGGGGGAGTGGGGAGAAAGCCTGATGTAGCTCTCCCACAGTTCTCCCTCCTCCCTCTTACCCACTCCTGGTGCCACAACACTTAACTGTTTTGGCTCTGAGGGTGTGAGCCACTATGTACTCGCTACATTCCAGGGCCTCTGGGATGCCTGTCTTCTCAACGATCTCTGTCCAGCAGCTGACCAGCTCTGTGGCACTCAATTCACCATGGAGGTGTGAATGAGTTTGCTGTGAGCTGAATGGCTGGCTCAAGGGGACTCCTGTCCTCCCCCTGGGGCCAGCCAGGATTGTCCACCACATGTGGCCCCTAAATTTCATGTTGCAGATGAAGGATTCTTGAGGTAGCCTGGGTTCTCTGAATCTCCCAGAGTCCAGTACAGGTGCTGGGAATCATCTCTGCTCATTGCTGGCAGGCTGGGGATGGTGAGGTCACAATGTCTGTTCCCCATAATGTCCTCGATTGGGGTCATCACCCTAGAGAGATGCAACAGCTGCCAGAGAAAGGCAGTCAAGGCACAACGTTCAAAGCAGATGACAATCTGGCTTGGGAACTCTGCCTGTGCCGCTTTGAACATCATTGTTTGATGGCTGAAATCATCCATCTAATTTGATCCATGATCCCAGGTATTAGTGGAAATTGCCAGCTTAAATAAAAAAAAAAACCTGGAAAATGTGGTATTTAATTTGTCCCAATCAAACTTAAAGGGTTCCAAAATCAGTGGTCCCCTTTTCCTTCCAGACTGCCTATAACAGGTTACAGAAACTGGCATTCAGCCAGCCCTAGCTAACTGCCACCTCCTGATACTGAGCAGGCTCCAGCAGGGGAAATGGACTTGCCTACCACTGCCCAGCTGGAAACAGCCCAGGCGGGACACAGACTGGATTCTGCAGGACTCCAGGGAGGATTGACACTGAGCACTGCCCCAGGAGGGTGTCCTCACCACCAGTGGGGGCCCGCAACCCTGTGTCAGAATGCCCACAGAGACCGTTAATGCCCTAGATATGGTTCCCCTCTCATCCACTGTCATGGTGAACCATCTGTCATGTCACACCCTACGCCAGTTCCCAAAGCCTCATAGCTTCACAGCCCCTGCCTTTTCATTTCCCTCATCTCGTTCCCTAATTATGTTGGGCAAACACATTCTAAACCCTTGAATTACCTCCAACTAAACACACAAGAGCAGAGTGGCTTGAAGAATGTGGCTGTGATCTCATTCGCCTCATGAAACTTCTGGCTGGGGATAGAAGGACAGGCGTCCACTCCAGTCTAGGGTTCACACAGTTCTTCTAGAGGAGGCTCACTCTGGCCCAGCAGCTACTGTGGGCTACAGGAAAGGGGGAAGAGAGAGGTGGAAAGGGGAGGAAAGTAATGTCTACTGAAATCTTCCATAAAGGAGCCATGAAACTGTGAAGGAGAAAACAAAAATTGTGGTTGGGCTTATACTTGGTACTGATGAAGAAGAACAACAACAAATACACACACAGAGAGAAATAAAATGTTTTTGCTGTTTTTAGACATGGTGACTTAAATATATTTTCATTGTTCTCATCTCCCTGCTATCCCAACACACACACACACACACACACACACACACACACACCTCCAGAATGGTGACAGATAACACTTCCATGCAGCACCTGCAATTTGCCAACTGATCACTGACCTGAGGACAGTCAGGCTGTACAAGAAGAAAGATTCTCTCTCTCTCTCTCTCTCTCTCTCTCTCTCTCTCTCTCTCTCTCTCTCTCTCACACACACACACACACACACACACACTCACTCACACACACACACACAGACTCAGAGTAGTACCTCTCCTAAGTTTGTTGATTCCTCATCGGAGCAAGCGGGTTCCCATTCTCTGTTCCCTTGTCAGAACCAAGGACTCCCACACAAGGGGAGCTCCACTCTAATGACACAGCACGACCCCGCCTCTCCCCTTCTCCAGGGCCAGACCCTTCCCCTTGGGAACAACCAGCCTTAACTCCCCATTCACCAAAACCCTATGCCAGGATGCTGGGTGAAGTAATCCCCAGAGAGGTGGGTCCTCAGAGCAGGACTGACACAAGCAGTGGGTCATGGGGTTCCAAGGGGGTTGTCTGACCCAGGGTGGGGGCGGTGTTGAGGAAATGGATGGGGTCCTAAAGGCTACATACATGCACAGACTCCTACTTCCAGCCTAGATACTTCTGGGCAACTGGGCAGATTCTTGGGGAGGACAAGGAGACCAGATGGACAGGGAACACCGGCAGATGCTGGCAGAGCTGGGAAATATGATCACCCTGTGAGTACTGTTGACAGCTGGGGTGGGGGGATAGGCCGGGTATATGTGTGTCTGAGGGCGTGTGTTCCTCCCATATATTCACCTACTATCTGACCCCCAGTGCCCTCACCTCCCTAGTGGGCTTTTCTGGGACCCTCCTCAGATGAAAGGGTGACTGAGCACAGAGGACAAGTGCTCACATAGCAAGGGAGGCCTATCTTCTGCATCCAACATCCCCCACTCCCAGAAAAAAAGGAAAAGACCCAATAAGGCAGGTGCAGAGGTGATGTTCCCCACCTCTGACTAAAGCCACCAGGTTCCCACCAGGGAGAGGAAGGGTGCAGATGTGGGACTGTGTGGCTCCCACTGCTCCAGCCAGGGGCTCAGTGGTGACCCCTTCTCACCCATTCCTGCATCTCCCCATTTCCAGGGATACTGGCCACTAGGGATGGGGGTGAGTTCCCAGAGTCAACACCCACTCCCCAACCCCCTACTCCTGGGGCGCATTTGTGGCAGAGTCAGGGCTGGCCTGCCTGGTCTGGGGAGGCGTGGTTGGGACACAAGAGGGAAGGCGGGATTTGCAGGGGGGGGGGAGTGGGAGTGATAAGGGGAGGTCGCAAGGTGCTGACCTGCGATTGGCCACTCGTGCTGCTGGGAGAATCTGTAAGGCTGTGGTTCTGTGTGCAGCTTGCAGCAATGGTGTGAGGGATGTGCCTGATGTGCTGGCTTTCTGTGCTCTGTACTCCTGGCACAGACCAATGCTCCCAGAGCAGCAGAGGTTTTGAGGCCGCCATCCCTGGTGCATGTGCCTGCTCTTCTCTGCGCTCTCTCTCTGGCCCCACTTTTCTCCAGGGCTGCCCAGCCCCTGTTGCACAAGTGCTGCAGTCCATGTGTGCCCCTGGCTGCAGCAGATATGTGCCCCCTCAGCCACGCCCTGTCCTCCCCTGGGTCACGCCTCCTCCCTCCCTCAGCCACGCCCCCATCCCTGGCTTTGTGCTGTCCTGACTCTGCCCTAAGTCTACCAGGCCATGGCAGAAGCAGCCTCACCTCAGGTCAGGGCTTCCCCCCAACCCCAGCAGCTCCCCGGGTGGGGGGATTGAATCTCCACTCAGCCCAACGGAGGACTCTTCTCCATCCACCACACACACCAAGCTGGTGCACGGTGTCTCTGTATGTTTGTGTGTGTGTGTGTGTGTGTGTGTGTGTGTGTGTGTGTGTGTGTGTGTGTGTGTGTGTGATTTTTGGGGATACCAACCTTGCAAGGACTCAGAACGATTTTAAAAAATAGCACAAAGAATCCTGTGTAATGGACTCAGCACAATAGCAACCTTTGGGATCCTCATGGTAATCTAATGACTAGTAAGATAAGACATGCCATTTTAACATCACTAAACTTACATATCATAGTAATATGACATCATATGTCATAGTGACATTATAGACATATTGTGAATGCCTATTCTGTGATTTCATTCTATTTCAAGTGAGCAATATTGGTGGATTTCAGAAATCCATTGTGACCTCAAAGCCATTGTGATGTGAAAATCCCTTTGTGACATCACAGTGCCATTGTGATAGTAACCTGTTGTGACATCACAAACTGGTCCTGTCCATTGTGACCTCATCACCAAGGTGACATCACAAAGCCGTTATATCACATTGCTGTTGTGACATTACAATCACCTTGAGACCTCCCAAACCCATTATGACATCTTTAGCACCTTTGAAAAAACACATGGCCTTTGTGACATGACAGTCCCTTTGTGTACCCATATCCTCATTGTGAAATGTCAATTGAGATCAGATATGCCAAAGAAATATCACAAAGTATTTACAATATAATCATAGGTGTGACATCACATTGTCATTGTGACAAAATCAGCTCATTGTGACATCACAAATCTGTAATGACATCATACCACTATGACATCACATTGTCATTGTGACATCATATATACATTATGAATGCCTATTATGTGATTTCATTACATTTCAAATGTGGCATGTGGATTCATATCAAAAACACATTTTGACTTCATAATCATTGTGACATCACAATCCCTTTGTGATGTAACATTGAAATTGTGATATCTCTAAACAACTGTGACAACTTAAACATGTCCTGTCATCAAAAGTTTTCTGACATGTTGCCACTGTGTTATGTTAGGCCCATTGATAGCTCAATCTATTTTCGACCTCAAATTATTTCAGGAATGACATGAAATATTAGAAATATACTTTGACATCATGAGCATAGTGACATTACACTGCTAGATGTAATGACCATTGTGTCATATTGTCACATCACAAATCTGTTTTGACTTCATTACATTTGTGTCAACAAATGCTTTGGAATCCTCACAAGCCCATTCTAAATTTATATACTCATTGTGAGTTAATGACAATTGAGGTCTGGAATGCCATTGTCACATCATCAATCTACTGCGACATCACAAAACAATTTTGAACTCATCACTATTATAGCATCACCAATTAATTAGAATTTGACATCATATTGCAATTGTGATATTATTGTACCATCATGCTTTCACAAACCTATTATGACCTAATCACATCTTAGAAAATGCATGGCCTTTGGGACATCAAGCTCCTTCTGTGAACTTGTATCATTGGGAACTTGTAGCAATTGAAATTTGAAATAATATGTGATATTACAAACTAATTTTGACATCACTAACCCATTTTTATATCATTAACATTTTCACAACCAAAACCTGTTAGGAACTTTAGCACTTTTGACAAAAAACATGGCGTTTGTGTCATCACAGTTGATTTGTATATCTCATGGTGACTTCATTCTCATGTCCTCACTGTAAACTAATAGCAATTAAGATCTGACATACCATTGTGACATCAAAAACCATTTGTGCCATCATCACCAGTGTGATATCAATCATTATGACACCATCAGCACATTGTGACATCAACAAGCTACAGTGACCTCATAGCATTATGACATCACATTGCCATTTTGCTGTCTTAGACACATTTTGAATGTATATCCTGTGATTTCATTCTATTTAAAATGTGGCATGTCAGTTGATATCAGTAACACATTGTGACCTCATAACCATTGTAACATTATAAACCTTGTGTGACGTCATAACTGGTGTAACATCACATTGTTGTTATGACATCTTTAGCTTATGGTGACATCACAAAATGGCAATGACATTATAACATTTGCCATTATGTCATTGTGATATCATAGTCACATTATGAATGACTAATCTGTGATTTCATTTTATTTGAAATGTGGCATGTGAGTTGATATCAGAAACTCATGCTGATTTCACAACCATTGTCACATCAAAATCCCCTTGTGACATTAATTTGGCAATGTGACATCACAATAGCAATGTGATGGAACTAAGACATCATGATATCAAAATGGTCATGAACACACAATGGGTTTCTGATAACCGACATGCCACATTAAAAATAGAATCAATAACATAATAGGCAAACACAACGTGTCTATGACATCAGAATAACAATGTGATGTGGCAATGCTATGATGTCATTGTAGTTTTACATGTCAAAATGAGCTGATGGTGTCATAATGGCAACATGATGTCACAATTATGATGTCAGAAAGGATTTGTTACGTTTCCTTGGTATGTCTGATGTCAGTTGTCATTAGTTCCCCATGAAATTATGGATACAAAAAAGGTTCTGTGATGTCACAGAGGCCATGTGTGTTTTCAAAGGTGGTTATAAGTCATAATAGTTTTGGAATGGCACAATGTGATCCATAATGTCACAATGGAATGAGATGTCCCTTTGAGTATTGATGTCATCGTGGTGATGAGGTCAGAATGGCTTTGTGATGTCACAGTTTCTTTGTAATATCAGAATGATCCAATTTCAATTACTCATAATTCAATATGAGGATACCATTTGATAGAAGAAGCTTCATAGTGTGAGGTCATACTATGTGAAAACCCAACGGGACAGTGATTTCACAATGACAATGTGATGTCTCAACATCATGTTATAATAATGTTCTGATGTCACAATTCGTGATGCCATACTGATGAGGAGGTCATAACTTAGTCATAACTTGTGTGAAATGCTGCCATTAGGATATTTTGGCTTTTAGTAAGCTTATAATCTGTTTTGAAACATAATAATTCAGGTATGACATATGATATCAGAAATTGACTCTGACATCATGAACATTGTGACATCATGAACATTGTGACATCACATTGATAGATATCAAGATCATAGTGGCACATTATGAACTCACAAATCTGTTAGGACTTCATCATATTTGTGAAACACATGACTTTAGAGACAACACAGTCCCTTTGTGAACTCATATCTTCATTGTGAATTAATGACATTTGAGATCTGGCATGCCATTGTGACATTTCCAACCAATTGTGACAGCACAAACCTATTATACTAGAAACACATTGTGATCTAATAGCCATTGTGACAGCACAATCCCTTTGTGACCCCACATTTCCATAGTGATAATACTAACCCACTGTGAAATTCCAATCCTCTCAAGCCCAATCCAGGTATGAAATGTGATACTCGAATCCAGTGTGACATCTAGATCATGGTGACATCACACTGATAGATGTTATGAGCATTTTGTCATATTCTGACAACACACACCTGTTAGGACTTCATCACTTTTGTGAAAATACATGCCTTAGGAGACATCAGAGTCCCTTTGTGAGCTCATGTACTTATTGAGTTAATGAAAATTGAAATCACATGTGTCATTTTGATATCACCAACCCATTGTGACATCACACACTTCTTGTGAACTCATCAGTGTGGCATCACAAATTATGATATAAAAACATTATTAAGTCATCATATTGCAACATCATATTGCCATCGTGATATCACTATCCCATTGTGTTTTTAAAAACCTAGTATGTCTTCATAGCATTTTAGAAAATTCATGGCCATTTATACGTGTCTTCTTCTGTGAACTCATATCTTCATTGGACATGTGAAACTGGACATGTGATTATGCGATGTGACTTCACAATACTATTTGATATCATCACCAATGTGTCATCACAAAACCATTGTGAGCTTTCATTGCCATTTGACATCACTATCACATTGTGACATTGCAAACCTATTAGGACCTCTTATCACCTTTGAAAAAACACATGCCCTTTGTGACAACACAGTCCCTTTGTGGAACTATACCCTCATTATGAACTGACAATTGATATCGGACATGCCAATTTAACATCATGAACCCTTTGTGACATCACCAGAGTGACATAACATTTTCATTATGACAGCATCAACTACTTTTGACATGACAAAACTACAATGACAAGATAGCATTATGAGATCACATTGTCATTGTGATGTTATAAAAAGATTGTGAATGCCTGTTTTTAATATTTTTTTGTCGGTTGTGGGGCTTGAACTCTGGGCTTGGGTGCTGTCCCTACTCTTCAGCTCAAGGCGAGTGCTTTATCACCTGAGTCTCAGAGCCACTTCGGTTTTCTAATGGTTTTTATTGGGAATAAGATTCTCATAGACTTTCCAGCCTAAGCTGGCTTTGAACCTCGAACCTCAGATCTCAGCCTCTGGAGTAGCAAGGATTACAGGCGCAAGGCACCGGCACCCAGATTTTTCATTTTATTTCAAATTTGACATGCGTGTTAATATCAGAAACATAATGTGAACTCATAACCATTGTAACATCATAAATCAGCAATGACATCAAATTGTCATTATGACACCATCAGCTCATTGTGACATAACCGAACGACAATGGTATCACAGCAATATAAATTACTGTGACATTGTTACATCATAGACTTAACAGTGTGAAGGCCTATTCTGTGAATTCATTCTATATGAGAAACCCATTTTGACCATATAACCATTGTGATATCACAATCCTTTGTAACATCACATTGCCATTGTGATATCATTAATCTGCTGTGCCATCACAAACCAGTCCTGTCCTTATAAGTTTTGTGACATACTGCCATTGCCATATATTAGGCCCTTTCTGAGCTCATAATCTGTTTTCAATCTGATATTTCTGGTATGACAGGTGATATCGGAAATCCCCGGTGACATCAAACTGCTAGATGCCATGACCATTTTGTCATATTGTGACCTCACATTTCTAACACAACATGCCTTTGGAGACATTACAGTCCCTTTTTGAACTCATATATTCATTGCCAATTAATGACAGTTGAGATCTCCCATGCCACTCTGACATCGTGAACCCATTGTGACATCACAAACTTATTGTGACCTCATCACAAGAATAGCATCAACAACTAATTGTTGTATCAAATCATTATTTTGACATGATATTGTGGTATTGCTGTTGTGATATCACTCTCCCATTGTGTTTTTACAAACCTGTTATGGCCTCATCAGATCTAAGAAAATTCATGGACTTTGAGACTTCAAGCTCTTTCTGTGTACTCATGTACATATGACCTCTAAGGCAAGGAGAAAATCCATGGAGTCACATTTAATATAATAAAACATTTTTCACTAGAAAGGGGACTGTGATATCCAGGTTCAAGAGCAGTGTTGACCACCAAACCTCAGACCTCCAATGGGCAGCTCCACCCTTTCTTAATTGTTCTGCAAACCACCAACCACAAAATTATGATCTCCAAAGCTCCAAAGCTCAATGGGCAAGGCTTTTTTCTTTTCCATTCTTCCCTCCTTCTCCACAGACCTGTCATTCCTTCCTCGTCTTTCCCTTTTTCCCTTCCACCACTTCCTTCTTCTCTTCAGGCCTCTCCACTCTCCACAGGCCTGCCCTACTCTGCCCCAGTGACCAATTGCCAACCTTCTGCTTTCCCTCAGCTTCCCCCCTTCTCAGGTTTATCCTTTCCTGCTGTCTCACAACTTTCTTCCATCCAGGTAACTCCCATTTTTATCTCCCCTTACAATGCCCTGAAAATGCAACTTATATATAGGTTGTACCCCTCCTCCCTCCAATGGATCTCAAGACTAACAGCTTTCAGCCATCACTTCCAAAACTGCCCAATGCTCAATCACTTCTTGACAGCTCACCGTGTGAGGCTTGACACCTCCACCTTTGGCAGCATTCCCCACACTCTCCGGTGGGCCAAGCCAAGAATTTACAATGAATATCAGCTCCCACAGATAATTCTGGCCCCACTGGTTATTATAGTATCCTCATAGTGAATTAGAAGAAATTGAAATTGTCTATGTCACTGTTATATTACAAACTTGATGAGACATCTTTAACTCTTTGTGACCTCATCACCTCGGAGACATCACAAACTCTTTGTGATATCACATTGCCATTGTACCAACATGATCACATTGTGAAATCCCAAACCTATTATGACTTCAGAAGCTTTGAAAGAAAGCATGGCCTTTGTGACATGACAGGCCTTTTGTATACTCCTATCCTCATGTCGAGCTAATGACAATTGAGATCAGGCATTCCAGTTAACATCGCAAAACCTTTGTGACATAATCACCAGTGTAACATCACATTGTCATCATGACATCATAAAACAACAATGACATCAAATCACATGTAATTGTGATGTCACAGATACATTGGAATGCCTATTCTGTGATCTCATTCTATTTCAAATATTGCTGGTGGGTTGATATCAGAAATACATTGTTACCACATAAGCATTATAATATCACAATACCTTGATGACACCACATTGCCATTATTATATCACTAATGCACTGTGACATCACAAAACAGTCTTATCCTCATAAATTTTTTGACATGCTGCCAGTGTGATCTCTTTGGCCTCCCTGAGTTCATAAATTGTTTAACTCATAATACTTCAGGCATGACATGTGATATCAAAAATCCACTGTGGTATCATGACCACTGTGACATCACACTGCCAGATTTCTTGACACTGAGTCACATGAGGACAACACAAACGTGTTAAGACTCATTACACTTGTGCCAACATATGCCTTTGGATACATGATTATCCATTGTGAACTTATATAGTCCTTGTCAATTAGAGATCTGGCATGAGATTGTGACATCACCAGCCCATTGTCAAATCACAAACCTATGTGACCTCATCACCTGTATGGCATCACCATTTGTAACTTCAAAACCATACTATCTCATGTAATGGTAGCATCACATTGCCAATGGGCTATCTCTGTCTCATTGCATTTTCACCAGCCTATTATGTCCTCATAATATTTTACAAAATTCATGGCCTTTCTGACTTCTAGCTCCTTATGTGAACTCGTATCTTCATTGTGATCTAGTAGTATGAAATTGGACATGTAATGGTGATATTACACATTCATTGTGACATCACTATCCAAGTGTGACCTTATCATCACTTGACATCAAAAACCCATTGTGACATCATATTGCCACAGTGATATCATGATCACCGTGTGACACCCAAAACTGTTGTGACCGCTTAGCACCTTTGAAAAAGCACATGGTGTTTGTGATATCATGGTCCCTTTGGGTAACCATGTTGTCATTATGAACAAAGACAACTGACACCAGACATGCCAAATTACCATTACAAACGCATTGTGACATCACCTCTAGAGTGAGATCACATTGTTGTTATAATACCATCAGCCCATTGTTACATCCCAAAATGACAATGACATCACATTTTCATTGTGAGGTCCTACAGACAATGCGATTGCCTGTTCTGTGATTTCATTCTATAACAAATGTGGCATATAGGTTTATTTCAGAAACCCATTGTGACCACACCATCATTGTGACATTACAATCCCTTTTTGACCTCATATTGACATTGTGATATCATTAATGCAATGTAACATCACAAACCTGTCTTGTCCTCATAAATTTTGTAACAAGCGACTACCTTGGCCGGGCTGGATGCAGAGAGCTAAATTCAGTCTCAACCACGAACCCTCAGGCCTCCAAAGAGCAGTTCAGCCATTTGTTAACTGGTCTGCAAACAACCAACCGCCAAAATAATGATCTCCAAAGCTCCACACTTCAAAGGACAAGGCTGTTTTCCTATCTCTTCATTCTCCTTCTCTACAGATCTGTCCTACCTTTCAGCTCTTTTCATTTTTTTCCTTCCAGCATTCCATTCTTCGCTTCAGGCTGCTCTGCTCTTGACAGGCCTGCCCTGCCTTGTCCAGGTGGCCAGTTGCCATCCTTCACCTCCTTCTCTCTCTCAATTTCCTCTCCTCCCAGGTCTTTGCCCTCCAGCAGTCTCATCACTTATTTCCATCCAGGCCTTTAACCTTTTTCTCTCCCCTTCTCTTGCTCTGAAAATGCAGCTTATATATAGGCTGTACCCTTCCCCAACTTCAATAATTTCTTGCCTTCCAGTTTTCAATTATCACTTACCAAATGTCCATGCCCGATCACTTCTTGGCAGCTCACCATGTGGGGCTTGACATCCTATCTCCTTCAGCAGCATGTCCTGCCCCCTCCACTGTCATGCACCCCCCCCCCTTTCAATTGGTCCAGATTAGGAGACCATGATGACTATCTGTTCTCGTGGATTATAGGGGCACTGCTGGTTATTACAGTGTCCTCATGGTCAACTAGTAGCAATTGAAATTGGACAAATAATTGTGATATTACAAACTTGTGACATAACTAACCCATTGTGACCTCATCGCCACTGTGACATCACAAACCCATTGTGACTTCACATTGTTGTTTTTGATACCAAGATCACATTGTGACATTTCAAATCTATTATAACCTCTTATAACATTTGAAAAATACATAGCTTTGTGATATCAGAGTCCCTTTGTGTACCCAAAGCCCCACTGTGAAATATTGACAATTGAGAATCAGACATGACATTTTGACATCCAAAACAGTTTGTGAGATCATCATAATTGTGACATCACATTATCATTTTTATACCATCTACTCATTGTGAAATAACAAAACTATAATGACAGAATTATAACTTCACATTGTCATGGTTATATCATAGACACATTATGAATGGCTTTTCTGTGCTTTCATTCTATTTCAAATGTGGCATGTAGGTAGATATCATAAAAAATCAGGAACTCATAATCATTGTGAGATCGCAATCTCTTTGTATATCATGTTGCAATTGTGATATTACTAAACCACCGTGATATCACAAACCTATCCTCTCATGATAACTTTTGTGACATGCTGCAATTCTGATACCTTAGGCCTTATTGTCCTCATAATCTGTTGTTGACCTCATTAGATTTATATATGACATTTGATATCACAAATTCATGACCATGTTTGCATCATACTGCCAGATGTCATATCCATTGTGTCAAATTCTGACATCACAAAACTTTTAGAATTTCAATATATGTGTGACAACACATACTTTTAGAGAAACCACAGTCCCTTTGGGAACTCATATACTCATTGTAAGTTAGGACAATTGAGAATCATAATGTCATTGTGACATGTCCAACACATCACCAATATTTTGTGACCTCACAACCAATGTGGAATCATCAACTAATAGTGACACCAAAACAATATTTTGACATGATGTAATGAGTTGACATTGTCATGGTGATATCACTCTCCCATTGTTCATTCACAAACCTAAAATGACCTCCTAACATTTTTAAAAATTCATGTCCATTAGTACTTCCGACTCATTCTGTGAACTTGTATGCACATTGTGAAATAGTAACAATTGAAAATGGATTTGTGTTTAGATATTACAAATCATTATGACGTCAAAAGCCCATTGTGACCTCATCACTACTGTGTATCATAAAGCTATCATGACCCCTATGTACCTTTGAAAACACACATGGCATATGTGACATCATAGTCCCTTTGTGTACCCATATCCTCATTGTGAATTCATGACAATTGAATTCATATATGCCATTGTAACATCACAAACCTTTGTGACCCCATCAGCAGTGGGACAACACATATTCATTATTACACAATTACCTCCTTGCAACATCACCAATTTACAATGACCTCATAGCATTATGACATTTATTGTCATTGTGATGTCATAGTCACATTGTAAATGCCTATTCTCATTCTATTTCAAATGTGGCATGTGGGTTGATGTCAGAAATGTATTTTGATCTTATAAATATATGGCATCACAATCACTTTGTGACATCACAGTGCCATGGTGATATCACTAACACACTCTGATATCACAAACCTGCCCTGTCCTCATAAGTCTTGTGATGTGCAGCAATTGTGATGTCTTAGGTCCTTTATGAGCTTGTAATCTGTTTTCAACCTTATAATATTGCAATTATGATATATGATATCAGAAATCCACTGTGACATCATGACCATTGTGACATCACACTGACAGACATCATAAACATTGTGTCACACTGTGACATCACAATCCTCCTCTGACTTTATAACGTTTGTTATGACTTTGGAGATACCACAGTCTGTTTTGAACTCATATTCTCTGTGATTTCATGACAAATGAGATCCATTATGCCATTTGGATATCACTAATCAATTGTGACAACATAGACCCCTTACCATATGGCATCACCAATTAATTGTGACATCAAAACCTTTTGTAATGTCACAATGTGACACGATGATCATATCTGTCAGTGTGATGTCACAATGGTCATGATGTCACAGTTGATTTCTGTTATCTCAAATCATACATGAAATATGAGGTTGATAACAATTTATGAGGGCAAAAAGGTCTAAGATATCACAATGTCAGCATGTCACAAAAGTTATGAGGACAGGAGAGCTCTGTGATGTCACATTGTGTTAGTGATATCACAATGGTACTGTGATGTCACAAAGTGATTATGATGTCAAAATGGTTTGTAGGCACAAAATTGGGTTTCTGATATCAAGTCTCATGCCACATTTGAAATACAATGAAATCACAGAATAGGCATTCACAATGTGTCTATGATGTCACAATGAGAATTGTTGTCATAATGAGATTCTGTCATTGAGTTTGGTGATGTCACAATGAGCTGATGCTCTCATAATGAAAATGTGATGTCACACTGTTGAGGCTGTCACAAACAATTTTTGATGTTATAATGGCATTTCTGATTTCAATTGTCATTACTTAACAACAACGATATGGATACAAAAAGGGACTGTGATGTTGAAAAGGGCATGTGATTTTCAAAGGAGCTAAGAGGTCATAATAGATTTGAGATGTAACAATGGAATCATCATGTAACAATGACAATGTTGTCAAAATGGCTTTGTGATGTCGTGGCGGTGATGATGTCAAAATGTGTTTGTGATGTCACAACGAGTTTGTAATACCACAATCAAATTTCCAATTTCAATTGCTACTAGTTCACAAGGAGGATACTGTAATAATTAGCAGTGCCCGATAATCTATAGGGTCTGATAATCAGCATGGGCCCATCTCCTGGCCAGCTGGGGAGGACAAAGAATGCCACCAAAGAAGGTGAGGCATCCTGTGGGAGGGACTGGTGCATTAATCACCATGTGTTGAGCTGTTAAGAAGTTATTGGGTTGTGGGCAGTTTGGGATGTGATAGTCAAAAACAGGCAGTTGGAGTGGAGAAGGGGTACAGACTTTATATAGGCTGCTTGTTCAGAGCAATAGGTGAGGAATAAATTGGAAGTTACAATCCATTTATAAGCCTCAGAGTTCAAGCACAAGAAAGAATGAATATGACCTTAAAGGAAACTTTAACTAAATTAAATACAGAAACTGGCAATGGCTAGGTAAGCCTCCTCCACTTCACTCTCCTTTGAGCAAGATGTAGCCCTTAAGTTAATGGATTCAATCCCTTGAAATACTTTAGTGTACAACACCCCCTTGGATTCCTAAAATTAGGAAGGCTATATTAACAGAAATGTCTAACTACAATCTGCAGGTTTTGCAACATATTCTATTATGTACCTATCCTTTGGTAACCAAGGCCCAGCGGCCGGATAAGAAAAAGTCCAACTGAAGGGGAGGGACCAAGAAAGTGATGGAACAGCAGGGAAACACCACAGCTCTCTCCAACCAAATACTGAGTTTGGATTTCAATGCTCTGTTTCTCCAAGTGACCCACAATAAAAGGCAATTACTAAGAGAGATAAAGGAAGTGCAAAAAGAAAAGGGAAAAACCTACAGAGACAGTAAAGTGGGAAGACCATTCCCCCACCCTTTGTTGGTGATGGTGCTCCACGTTGCGCAGCTTAAGTGACCGGGTTTTGTGCCAAGCTGCTTAAGTGCCCCGGGTCTGGACCCTCTGAGGACCACACACCCACAAGCATCCCAAGTCTCCCAGGAGACTCCCAAGAGCTGGGCCAACCCAGAATATACAAACAGAAATCTCAGAAGGCAGAGCTGGAACAAAGACTCCCCTCACCCTCTCTGGTACAGCGCCTCTGCCTGCCTGGTACAAGTAGCCTAGCCCAGTCAGGAGCAGTAGCAGCTGTCAACAGTGGCAAACGACCCTAGTCTCTCAGGGTGGCACCTCTGTCCTGCTGGTGTAAATAGCCTAGCTTAACCTGGAACAGCAGCAGCAGCTGTCAGTGCTGGCAAACCACCCAGAATTGGGGCACAATGACTCTTGGCACTTGCCCAGACCAGCCTGGGACGGCAGCGGCTGAGGTGGGGACAGCTACAGTGAACAAGTCCAGACCCGTGGTGGTTTGTGACTCTCCATACTGGCCTGCATAAGTGGCCCAGCCTAACCTGAGACAGCAGCAGTGGTTAACACCTGACTTGTGGTGGGGTGCCTGGCTTGCATAAGTGGCCCAACTGATCCTGGGGCAGTGGCAGCAGCTGGGGTAGTGGCAACAGCTGTGGCAGCAGCAGTGGCATCAACAGTGACAGCAAACAACTCTGGACCCGTAGTGGGTGTGGCACCTCTCCATACTGGTTTGCATAAGCAGCCCATGGTGGCAAAGGTGGTGAACAACCCTAGACCTGAAGCAGGGTGTGGTGCTGAGCATCCTTAGAAAAGACTCATTGGGCTGGCTTTGAACCTGAATACACAGATCTGAGCTTCCTGAGTAGCTAGAATTAAAGGTATTCACACCAGTAGGGTCTTCCTCTTGCAACCTCCCTAACTTTTTCTAAAACAGATAATTTCTTAGTTCATACATGGAATTTAAGCAAATACAAAAGGATTGACATAATACTCTGTATTCTATCTGAGCATCGTGGAATCTCCCAGACTTTCCTGCCTGGGCTGGCTTTGAAACGTGATCCTCACATCTCAGCCTCCTGAGGAGCTAGGAGGACAGGTGTGAGCCACCTGTGCCTGGATGATCTGGCCTTACACCACAGTGGACTAGGAGCCCCTGAAATCTTTTCTTTAATTTTCCTGTGCTAGTTTTGGGGCTTGAACTCAGGGTCTTGGCTCTGGTCTCTAAACTTTTTCCTTCAAGGTTACCACTTTACCATTTGTGCCACAGCTCCATTTCTGGATTTTGGTAGTTAATTGGCAAGAAGAGTCTCATTAACTTCCTCTCCTGAGCTCGCTTGACCCTCGATCTATATCTCAGTCTCCTGAGTAGATAGGATTTACAGGGGTTGAGAACTGGTGGCATTGGGCTAGAAGCTTTTCTAAAGCAGGAGTTTTTCCCTGCGTTTGCCCTGACTCCTCCATTCGAAGGAGGCCTGAGGGTCAGGAGTTGTGAAAACAGGTTTCCAGCCACAGGAAATGGCTTTGGGTCCCTGGAGAAAAGAAAAGCTAATCGTCCCCCTGGGCGCTATTCAGGGACCCCACCCTCTGGCCTGTTACTCAAGTCTACGTTGACCCAGACTTGAATATCTTGCCAGACTTTTCTGAAGCCATAAAACCTTCATACCATTCACACCACCTGCGCTACAACACACCTCAGGACCTTTGCCCATGCTATACTTTCTGCCTGAGGCTCTCTGTCCTGTACCCACATATTAGAACTACTGTGAAATTTTGGCACTGGGTATATCACATCCTGGAGAAAGTCTTTCCTTCCCTTCTCCACCTTTTTTTTTTTTTTAATATTGAGTTGCTAGAGATGGAATTTGTGCAGGCTGACTGGCAAATGCTCTATATTGGTGTATGTGTGTGTGTGTGTGTGTGTGTGTGTGTGTGTGTGTGTGCGTGTGTGCGTGTGTGTGTGTGTGTGTGTGTGTGTGTGTGTGTGTGTGTGTGTTTGTGCCAATCCTGGGGTTTGAATTCAGGGCCTGGATGCTATCCTATCCCTGAGGTTTTGTGCTCCAGGCTAGCACTGTACTACTGGAACAACAGCTCTTCTTCTGGCTTTTTGGGTGTTTAATTGGAGAAAAGTTTCTTAAATTGACTTTTCTGCTTGCAATTAGGATCCTTCCTCCTGAGTAGCTTACAGGGGTGAGCCACCAGCACTGCCCTCTACTCTACCTCTTACCTATAACCTCGGCCCTCCTCTGAGTCCGAGAAGAATATGTCTCACCAGGCTCAATTTTTTTTGCCCAGTCTTGGTGCGTGAACTCCACGCTCATACTTGGGAGAGACTCTAAACATGTAAAGACTGTGACAAATGCTTCCATTCAATTATGTATCATGTTTCAACACTTAATATAATGTTAATGAAAAATGAGTCAATGTCCTAAACTTTTGTGTATAATTTTATAATAGATGTGCAAAATATAATATTATGTGTATAATAATACTAAATACAATAATCAATAAATGAATCAAAGAAAAATACAATACAAAAATCAATAATAAAATTATAATATGAAATTAACATACATATATAAGTATATATCATGTATTACACATGTATAGAAATATTTCTTCCATTGCAGAGCCATCATTCAGGCCCTGGGAACTCTATCCTGAATTTATTTTCCTCAAGCACAATGAGCTTCACATTCACCCATGGTACAGAAGAGTTACCTGGATGGTGAGCTCAAAAACTAGCAATGGCAGAAATACTGGCCCCAGTTCCAAGACAGTGACTTAATTTTTTTAATGAAAGCAGTTATGATTATTCAGTTCCATACTGAGCATTAAAAAAATAGTGTAGAGTTTTGTACAGCTATTCAAACATCCTGCCCTTACTTCCAAAGTGCTTCTCTGAGAACTACATTGTTTCTCTTTTTTTGTATGTTTTTTATTGTAAAAATGTTCTACAGAGGGGTTACAGTTCCAGGAGCAAGGTAATGAGTACATTTCCTATTGAGCATTGTTTACTCCTCCTGTGTTTTTCCCCTATCATCCCTTCCCTCCCATCTCCACAACTACACCCCCCTGCTGAGGTCAGTGACTTAGTTTTTCATTTTTGGTTGGCACAAGGTTTGAACTCAAGTAATGGCAACTCTTCGCTCACATTGCTACAGATTTACCAAGACCCTGAGTTCAAATCCCAGGCTAGAAACGAAAACTTGCAGAAATTCCAAACTAGAGAGCTTTATTTTTTCAATTTAGTTAAATAATTATACATATATATGTATATATATATATACACACACACACATATATATATATATATATATTGATTTTGGCCAAGCATGGGGCTTGAACACAGGTCGTGGAAATTCTACTTCAGCTTGGATATGCCTTAGCTGGGGTACAGTCTCTGGACCAATAGCCGATCCTGGGTTCCTGGGCCCAGAGGGCTTTCAGGAAGAAAAAATCATTGGAAAGCACAAAAAGTGGTGACCTGCAGAGAGCTGGGGTTTTACGATTTTTTTTCTTTGGACTTGACCATCCTGTGTCTGAATGACAAAGCTGCAATATGGACTTGAGCTGCCATTGCTGGTGGCTGGTGGGCTATCAGTGAAGCCATAGGCCAACCTGTCAACATAGTCCCTGGGTGAAATCGTAGTTCTGACATCAATCACAGGAGATCACAAGAGACTCATTCTTATGCATAGGAATACTGATTGAAAGAGTAGTTTATTCATCGTTCTACTCTAAAGTTGGATGCAGTAATCCTAGAATGCTGATTGAGCTTAATTAATGGTTTATTAAGCATGAAAAGAGCAATATTCCTTCAATGGCGGTTTAATAAATACCTAAGAGTTGGTAGGAACATAGTGGGTGTCATTCTATCATACATAGATGGCTATGGAACTCTTTACAAATATATATATATATTTGTATACCTCTGTCTGCCTATCCATGTATTCCTGTTTTGACCAAACCTGGGGGTCGATCTCAGATCCTGGGAACCACTTGACATTTTCATTGGCTAGAGGCTGCCATGCTCAAACTCATCCAATCTTGAGTTGGGCCTGCTAGGCACTAAGTTCAGATCCTGGCACTGCCAGGCATAATGGAGAACACATCTAACATCTAGATGTTATGTGACAGGATGTAAACAATGTAATAAATGGTATAGGTGTCATCAGAGTCAATAAAATAAATTCTAAATAAATGAATGACACAAGAAATAAAATAAATAACCACACCAAACATAATATGGAATGAACATCTGTAAGGAAGTATAAATACTATCTTTAAAATATATATAAGGAGGGCTGGGAAGGTGGCTCAGTGATAGAGCTCCTGCCTTGCATGCATGAGGCCCTGGGAACAATTCCTCAGCACCACATTAGCAGAAAAAAAAACCGGCAATGGCACTGGGGCTCAAGTGGTAGAGCACTAACCTTGAGATGATGAGCTGAGGGACAGCGCCCAGGCCCAGAGTTTAGGCCCACAAGTGGCCCCCCAAAAAATTATATAAGGTGAATCTTTTCTACGCCTGAGTCTTGAATTCACTCCCCCTATGCGGAGGCAATGGCGGGAGATCTTGAGGTACTAGTTTCTGGCCTGGGAAGAGTCATGGAATGTGATTGATCTCATCCTTGAATGAGTAGTTTGTGCATGATGCAAGTAGGAAATGATAGGCAAGACTCATGGAGTATCGATTATTTGTAAAGAAGTTGATGAAGCATGACAATAATCATCACAATCATGAAATGGAGGCATCAGTAAAGATCCAAGAATCTGTATTCACGCAGACTGGATTCCACCACAGGTTACCATCTCTCCCACTCTATACAAATGTGTACTTATTTGCATACTACTTTCAGCTTATGAATGGATGACTGTTGTGCTTCCCGCTCTCCCCTGGGAGGGGGGCTCAATTGCAGGTTCCAAAGGCTGGTGTGCTCATGTGGACAAATTCACCACTTGGTCCTGCTATGCACCGAGTTCAGATTACCCGACCTACGAAAATATTTATCTTCATGTCAGAAGTCAATCATTGCACCTGTTTTCTTTCTGTGCAAGTCCTGGATCTCAGCTAGGATGGACAATGCTTGAGCCACCCTGTGGCCATGGGAATAAGTTATTATCCATTTCAGCCCAGTTATTCCTGTCATCATACACTCAAGGAAATACACAATACACCCATGAATAGCATACAAAATAAAGAGAATAACTACACTCAATGCACGATGCAGTCCACACACAGATGTGAATATACATCCCATGTTTCAATGATCATTGAGGACTATTTTGGCCTCCCTGGGGCTCGATCTCAGTTCCTGGGAACTGCCCAGCTCCTTAGTGGCTCACAGTCTGGTGTGATCACGTGGACCCATTGGGCAGTTGGGCCTCCTAGGCCCAAAATTTGAATCCCAGCACTGCCAAAAATTCACCCTGATGTAAGAAGCCAGTCGTTGCACCTGGTTTCCTGTACTGTGCAAGTTCTGGGGCTCAGCTAGGAAGGAGAATGTATATGCAACTCTATAGTCATGGGAATAGGTTGTCATCCAGTTCACCACAGTTATGTTTGTCATCCTATACTCAAGGAAATACACAATACATCAATGAATAAGACACAAAATAGAAAGAATAACTACACTGAATGCAAGATTCATACCACACCTGTAAATAAAGAAAAATCCTATGTTTTAAAAAGGTGGGCTTGTTATTTTGTCCAGTGCTGGGCTTCAAATCAGGCCCTGCACCAGGCCTGACATTCTACTCTTCAAAGATGGTGAGCTTTCCCTTCTCCCACAGTGCAACAGAGTTACCCAGACCTGAGCTAAAAATCCCACCACTGACAAAAGATTCATACTGATGTCAGAAACTAAAAATCCCAGCACTCACAAAAGATTCATACTGATGTCAGCAGCCAGTCGTTGTGCCTTTTATCCTCTCCTGTGAAAGTCCTGGGTCACAAATATGATGGAGAATGCATGGACAACACTGTAACCTTGGTAACAGGTTCTCATCCATGTCAGCACTGTCATAGTAGTCACCATATTTATTAAAATACACAATACCTCCATGAATTAGAGACAAAATAATGAGAATAAATGCACTGAACCCAAGATGCTAACCAAACGTATATGTCAATATAGATCCTTTGATTAAATTATGAATTTCTGACTATAGTGGACCACCCTGGGGATCAATGTCAGATTCTGGGATTGGCCACACTCCTTAGTTGCTCACAGGTTCATATGATCACCTTGACTGATTGGCCAATTTGTTTTGCTCTGCCCTGAGTTCAGATACCAGCACTATCAACAAGTGGGTCGTGGAGTAAGAAGGAGAGTGTGAAACTTTTTTTCCTTTTCTCTGAGAATCCTGGGGGTAAGGCATGAGAGAGAACATTTCTACAAATCTAGATGTTCTGTGATAGGTTGTCATCAATGTAATAAACACATTGAGTACATAAATGAATAAAGCAGAAGATACAAGGAACAACCCCACCAAACATGTATGGACTGAACATCTATAGGTAAGTATAAATTTTATCTTTACAATATATAGAAATACTATGTTTTCCAAGTCTGGGTCTTGAATTCAGGACTAGTGAACAGACCTGACTTTTTTATCTTCATGAAAGGTGATATTCCCCTTTATGCACATTTCTGCAGATTTACCCAGAGCCTGAGTTAAAATCCAAAGCCTGTAAGAATAAACTGTGTGAATTGCAAGCTAGGGAATTAATTTTTTTCTCAGCATGGGGCTTGAACTCAGGTCGTGGCAACTCTGCCTCAGTTTTGATCACACTAGGATGGGGTGCAGCCACTGGACACACAGGTGCTTCTGGGATTCTACACCCCCACGTGTTGCAGGGAAAACAATGCACAGAAAAAATGTGCCCTTTTATGTTTTCTTCCTTTGCACAGTGACCATTCTTGGTCTGAATGACACTGTTGCAAAGGGTACTTCACCTTGCATTTCTGAAGGCTGGAAGACAATCGAGAAAGACATAGGCCCACGTGGCAACATAGGCCCTCATTTCGAATCCCCATACTGACACCAACCAATGGCAGGAGGTACTAAGAAACTGGTTCCCATCCAAAGGAATAACACTGGAATTGTGTCAATGTTACAGTTGAATGAGTTGACCATGAATGATGATCCTATAAAATTAAACAGCATCATTTCAGAAGGCTGATTGATTTTATTTAATATTTATGAAGCATTAAAAGAATATTATTACTTACAGGAACACAATAATTTCAGGACACTGAGTCCTTTCATTAATATTTTAAGGATGAAAACAATATCATTAATTACATGGACGCATAATAAATACCCAGGAATTGGTAGGAATATAGTCTATATAACTGAATAATGTATAAACATCTCTGGCACTCTATAAACACACACACACACACACACACACACACATATTAGCATACTGCCATCTACATGTCAATCTGTTCTTCTTCGGTTAACACCTGGGGTTCTAAGGTCCTGGGAACAACCAGCACCTTAATTTCCCCCAGGATGGCATGTTTGCACTCACCCATTCATGAATTTGGCCTTGTAGGCCATGAGTTCAGATGTCAGTGCTCCCAAACAATGAATCGTGGAGTAAGAAGATGATGGTGACACATGGTTTCCTTTACTGTGAATCTTCTGTGTGCCAGGTATGAAGTGGAATACATATGTAGAACTATATCCTATGTAGTCAATGTTTTATGTGCTACAATAGTCAATAAAATAAATGGTCAATACATGAATAAAACAAAAAATAAAATAACTACACTGAATGCAATACAGAGTCAACATATGTATAAAAATATAAAACATATATGTATATTGTACATGAATAGGGTGTTTTCTAGTGCTGGTGATCGATTTCAGGCCTAAGGATCAGACTTGAATTTCTTGACTTTAAGGAAGCAAGCTTCCTCTTCCCACACAGTGCAACAGAGTTACCCAGACTATGAGTTCCAATCCCAGTCCCGGTAGAAAAATGTCACCTTTATAGTATTTGAGGCCCAATTCTTAGGTATTTCATTATGCCTCCATTTGATGAATGTGATTGCTTAAATGCTTAATAAAATATTAACTAAAATCAATCAGTGTCGTGTAATATAATTGTGTATAATTTTATCCTAGAATCATTCAAGAACTGTTCATTCAATCATGACTTACATAACATTACATTGGTAATCATATGGATAGGAACAAGTTTCTTAGGATCTCCTACCATTTGGCGGTGGCACGACCAGGATTTGAATTGTGGGCTCCAGCTCCCAACACTTCCACCCAAGGATGGGGAACTCACCAGTCTGTCCAAGAACATCAACAAGACCAATGATTAGGCAGGCACCAGTGGCTCTCAGCAGTCCTCCTTGATACTTACAAGGCTGTGATAGGAGGATCATGGTCACAGTCACCCTAAACAGGAAAATCCTTGAGACCCCTGTCCAACTTCAGTGCCAACAAAGCCAGAAACCTTGTGGCTCTAGTGTAGAGGACCAGCCTTGAGCAAAAGCAGCTCATGAACTGTGCCCAGATCCTAAGTTCAAAGTCTTGGACTGGCAACAAACAGAACTACACAACAATCTGTGTAGCCATCCAGTTAAAGCAGGTCACCCTCTTCTCTCCAACTGAATTGGACAGAATTTCCTGGGAAAAAGGCTGGGAGAACCACTGTCATCTTGACTCCGCCCATGCTGCTTGCTTCACAGGATTCTGGGCAAACCCCCATTCTTTCATGCTTCTTTCTGACCAATGGGATACAAGAATGGTAGCCATGCCCACATTCCATGCTGCCAGGTAGCACTGGAATTCCCTCTGTTAGTTTACACCACTACCAGCAGTTCAGGAAGGTAGAAGGGGCTGAGTGGTGAGGAAGAGACTCGAGGTGACTTTGGAGTATAGTAGAAAATTGATGCTCCTACCCCCACCTGACTCCTCCCCTCCTTTCACGCAGTGCCAGGTTTCAAACCTCAATCAATGTCTAGCTGCCAGCCGGCCTAAATCCCCGACCTGGTTCCTGCCCCTAGTCTTCTGCTCTGGGCCCATGTGTCCACAATGCTGGTGCCAGCGCTGCTGCCCCAATTGAAGCAGCTGCCAACAGCTTCTCCCAGCAGCACAGGTGAGTTTCTGTCCCAACAACAACCTACCCTGGGTCAAACACCCCTCTGGGGGAACCATGACCCCCCTGCTTGTTTCCTCTCCAAGGCGCTGATGAGCCACCTTTCTGTCTTGAGGATTTCTGAGATAGAAAATAAAAATATGCTCAGGCTGGGCTGGATCACGGTCCTCCTGTGAAAGGTATGCTCCACCAGGCCTGGTCCTCTGTAATTGGGATGGTAGACATGTGGTGTCATGCTCAGTCATAGGTGTAGATGGATTATCCTAAACTCAGTCCATAGCAGCAGATTCTTGACCACACGTGAAGCTCTTGGTAGGGCCTCAACCATTGGACCTCAGTCTCCTCACAGGACAGTTGTGAGGAAACAAGGGATTTATACAGAGCAATCTCTGGAAAAGAGAGGGAATGGCCTTCAGATAAGGTTTTGGCAATTCAATGAGCATATGACAGGAAGATACCAGAAAGGGCTCAGGTGGGGCCTGTTATTAATCATGCAACAGGTGTGGGATTATGAACCGAAACATGGTTCTCTTTCATTATTGCCCTATCCCAATGAGGAAGGGGATCCTTCACTTTGTTCAGTTTTGCAGCTGGGGAAACCGAGGCATACAGAAGCCAGGTGACTTACTTATGACCTCAAGTTCACAGGAAGCTCGGCCTGACTTCTCTACCATGCTCGCTAGGACAATGGGTGCTATTCAGTCCACTTCTTGTGGTGGGAAGTCTACTTCTTTCAGTCGTGGTTCTTGAACTCTACGATTGGGCACTGTTCCCGAGCTCCTCAGCTCAAGGCTAGCGCTTTATCACTTGATCCCACAGTGCCACTTCCAGTTTTCTGGTGGTTATTTGGAGATAAGATTCTCAAACACGTTCCTCCCAGGGCTGTCTATGAACCATTATCCTCATATCTCAGCCTCCAGTGTAGTTAGGATTAGAGTTTTATGCCACTGGCACCCAATTTAAGTGTAATTCTGATTTTCTCTCTCTCTCCCTCTCTCTCTCTCTCTCTCTCTCTCTCTCTCTCTCACTGTCGCTCTCAGGAACGGGTAGAATGGGTGCTGTAGGAGGTGGGCCAACGTCCCCAGGTAGCTGGAACCCAAGATGGCCCACTCATTCTGGAGGTGGGCTGTTGGTCGGGAGCTGTCTCTTTCAGCGTGTTGATACATCTCCATGAGATAAGCCCTCTGAGCCCTTGCAAGACTGACAGGGTTATTCATTTTCCATCTAGCTTTACTGGATTTATTATATTGTATTCTTTTCTACATTATTTTCTAGCACCTGGCCAATATTATGGTACATAGTTACTGAATGAAAATGTAATGTCAACTTAAGAAAGTCATTTAGCTATCTGGGAATGTGGCTTCATGATATGATAATTGCCTAGCATGCATGAAACCCTGAATTCAATTCCTCAGTACCACATAAACAGAAAAACACTGGAAATGGTGTTGTGCCTCAAGTGGTACAGTGATTGCCTTGAGCAAAAAAGCAAAAAAAAAAAAAAAAAAAACCAAACCAAAAAACATTTAATTAGTAAATGCAAAACAAAGAACCCATACTTGGAATATATAATTGCTCCTGCCATACTGACACCTGACAATAATCCATAATTCATGTACTTTTTCTAATATTAGGATATTGTGTTGAAAAAAAGTTTTGTTCATTAGGTCCCAGCAATTAATGTCTTGAATGTGCTTAGATGTCAGGTGAAGATTAATTCTGCAAATTCAAAGATTCCAGGATTTTGAATGGTCTCTGCTAATCACGATGAGAAGGGTAGTCTAAGTGAGATTTGGAAATCTTTTTGGTTATTCATGGCACCACAACGGCAGAGGCAAATTAACAGTTGTGACAGAAGAGAAGGAATAACTCCAGAGTTAATGAATAAATGATATTTACTAATGTATGCCAGAAACATTTATAGAGAACGATTTTTGGTTATTGAACAAATAGTTATCCACTAGTCTTATTCCTCATTACCTTTAGCATTCTAAATCTCTTAGGCTACTTCTTAATCTCTGTGTAATACATGTATCTCCTTCTGTGCTGTTTTTTCTTACCTTAACTTCTTTGCTTTCTAAAAATCTCAATCTTTCTATATTTCTCTATGAACATTTCCTGATACTAAATACACCTACTCAGACAGCAGAGAATGCTAATTAAGCGTCCCATAGCTCATGAGTCATTAATGAAACAACATAGAAAAGGAGGATATATTTATTGTTATCTCAAATTTTCTGAAAATCTGCAATGCCATCATTTGATTCAAATTTCCATTATTTGTCTACATAGTGTCATTCATTGCACATAAATGCAAATATGAGCTGGGTGCTGGTGGATCACGCCTGGAATCCTAGCTATTCATGAAACCAGAGGATTGTGGTTCAAAGACAGACTGGTCAGGAATGTCCATGAGACACTTATCTTCAATTAACCACCGGAAACCCGGAAGTCGTGCTGTAGCTAAAGCGGTAGAGCTCTCAATTTGAGCTGAAGAGCTGAGGGAGTGCGCCCAGGATCAGAGTTCAAGCCCCACAACCAACAAAAAGTGCAAATATTACCTTAAGTTTCCCCAAAAGGAAGGACAAGATCAATAATCTTCCCAAGCAGAAAAAATAATTTCAAAATGATTCAGTGCACCTACTTTTGCTGAGTTATTTAAGTTATGGCTTCTTTGCTAGACATATTCTCTTCCTTTATAAATTGTCAAATACTAACATTACAATAAACTTCATCTAATATTTTTTGTTTCAAAAGAGAAGTCTATACAGTTGATGTCACTTAGCTTTCTTACTATCTTAATTCAAAACCAAACCAGGCAGGAGAGTCTGTCAAACTCTTATCGCAAATTGAACACCAAAATACCAGAAGTGGAGTTTTGGCTCAAACAGTAGATTACTAGCTTTGGGGGCAGGTGGGCTGGAAAGACAACTGTTCAGGGACAGGATCCAGCCTCTGAGTTCAAGCCCCAGAACCAGCACAAACTAAACAAACAAGCAAACAAAAATCCCAGATTTTTCTTTGGGGCCCTCCTTAAAGGTGTACTGGTCAGAGAAGAGGCTTCTTTTGCTGATCATATTGACTGGATCCTGCTTTTTTGGAATCCTTATTACTCTGGAGAACTCAGGACCAGACCAAAGGAATTGATAACTGACTCCTGCATCGAGAATCATCTCAGGGGTGAAATATCCATCTATAAGACACTTTAAAATCTCTATGTCTTTGTTCCTTTGCAGGAGAACACTTTTTAAACAACGTTATTTCCTTTTGTTCTATACTGGCCTTCAAATGGTACATTATTTCTTTTTGTAACACTATGAACTAGAAGTTTACATAAAAAATTTATATGAGTAAAGAACACACTCAAAAAGCCAGGGACAGAGTTTCCTTCAAGCCTTGGGATATTTTTCTTGTACAGTAAAAAGGAAAGCACAAGGTAACTTGAACTTTGTTTTTCCTCTATGTTCCATTCCTCTCCTGTGGTCAGTTTCCATATCCAGTAACAGTTACTTCCAGTAACAATCGATGGTGCTGCTTGAGGTATGATGAATGTTTTCTGGCTTCACTGCAATAAGACGAGAACACCTACTGACCTGAGGTAAAACGTGTTTCAGAGACAATTTAGTAAAGGGAAAATATGAAATTTATATTGCTTTAAATATATTATACATGAGTACATTGAGTTCAAACTTTGTAAGTTCTCTGTAAGCTAAGGCGAATTTTAAATGGGAAGACGGTTTTCAGAACATTCTTTTTGTGAGTGTATGTGCTGTTCATTATTTCCCAAGTGTACGTGAGCTAACAGTAAGGAAACAATAGCAATAATAGGAGAAAGAGAAGTTCTGTTTTTAAGTATAAGGGTTCCATACAATATAGATGACTACAAATAAGCAACATTGAAACAATAAAGCCAAGTCCAGGATGTAGATTTATGAGAGTGATATACAGAAAGCAAGACTCCTATGTGGAACATGAAGTATGAGGCCACTCCCATTCTAAATCATGCTTGCTAATCATGCAACTTTGTAGAAAGTAGAATGGAAGAATAATTCTGTTTTCAGTGCAAGTCAGATATAAAAGCATGGATTTAACTGGAAAAATGTCCATCTTGTGAGAGCAGGGATTATGCTAGCAATAAACTGTTGGCTAAGATCTCCTTTCTTTTTTTTTCTTTACACACACACACACAGACACACAGACACACACACACACAGACACACACACACACACACACAAACATATATATTTGTTGGCGGTGGTCTTGGCACTTGAACTCTGGGCCTGCGAGCTGTCTCTCTGCTATTCAGCTCAAGCTAATGCTCTACCACTTGATCCACAGTGCCAATTCCAATTTTCTTTTAGTTAATTTGAGAAAAGAGTCTCTGGGACTTTCCTACTGGGGCTGGCTTTAAACCTCAATCCTCATATCTCACCATGACCCAGCTTATGATCACATTCCTAACAGTGTACACTCAAGATATGTAATGTGTCTGTTCATCTATCTTTATAAGAATTCTTTAGTTAAGGCTGAGGAGATGTCTCAGAGGTACAGCGCTTGCCTCGCATGCATGAGGCCCTTGGTTCATCTCCTCAGCACCACTTAAGCAATAAAGAAAAAAGCCGAAATTGGTGCTGTGACTCAAGTGGTAGAGTGCTAGCCTTGAGTTGAAGAGCTGAGGGACAGAGCCCAGGCCCAGAGTTCAGGCGCCATGACCAGACACCCCACCAAAACAAAAAAAAAAAGAATTCTTGAGTTAAAAATCTGGGCTACAGCTTAGACATTACCCTCACAAAAATGTTTGTCATTTAAAAGTTGATACTCCTGGAGAAATAAAACCTAAGAATGTAAAGGAGTCTGGGAAGTTCAATTGGCATCCAGCCTGGGCAGAACACTCTTTGCAACAGTATATAAAATTAAGCAGTCAAAATCTGGATTGGAAGAATGGCTCAATTGATGGAAGACCAGTCATGAGCAAGATTGCTGAATAAGAGCTTGAGGCTTTTGCATATATACATATAAACATACACATACACCCAGAGGCACTTATATATGCACACACAAATACACAAATGAAACAACTCTCAGAATGTGTAGAAAAGTTAGAAAACAATAAATATATGTCCTGAACAAAACTAGAATCAAGTGATAATTTTTAGTATTTGAAAATTTTCAAATGAACTTCCTTCAAATAAGTTTGAGAATATTACATTGGTAGGGATCAGAGATAGTAAGAATTAATAATCATTATTAAAGCGATCAGATCCATGGAGGAATGAATCAGAGATCTGGCAGGTGCATCTGAAAATGTTCATATCCTGTATCAAATGTTAGAACATCTTTGAAAATAGTAGATAAAGTCTAAGCAGTCACTCTGGTGTATAATATCACTGGAGAAGTTCAGAATTGGAAGTCTGTATCTAGATTAAATAAACCAAGAAACTATGGCAGGGCAATGTGATACAAGCTTAGAATTCTAGCACCGAGATTAAGACAGGAGATTAGAAAATGGAATTACATAGTGATATGTTCCCTGGACCAAGTAATTTTGTCTTAATAAAACAAAACAAACAAGAAAGGAATACATAGTTGGACATTTGGGCTAATTTTGTCATTATGTTTTGAGAAGTCAAATTTCCTGTTGAAATGCAACTCATATTTAATCCTCACTTGTGTTTTAAATTCTCTCTTCATTACAGAACATTCTTAGATGCAAAATGACTCATGATTCCGATCCAAAATTTGAAAAAATAAGTTATCATCATTCTGTTGTAACCCAAAGAAATGATGAAGCATTACACAAGCTTAAGCTTGGAAAAATAGCAAAGTTCGTCTAATGAAGGATTTTGAAGATCTTGCTAAATTAGAATTTAGATTTAAAATATTTTGGTTTTGTTTGTAATTTTATATTCTATAGGATTCTACAAAATTGTTTTTAAGTAGAGGGTTTAATTGACATTCACAAATGATTTTGCATTCTATGTGCCTATAATATTCTTTCAAGAACTTGTTTAATAGATAATTCCAACAGTTCATGTATGAAATGATAATGTGAATGTTGTAGACAGAGTTGCCAACAAATTGATGATATTAATTTATAAATTTAGAATAAGAGCAATTTTTGGAGTCTTTGGTATAACATGGTATGAAGAGAATAATTGTGTGACATCTTCTTTCTTCTACCTGTATGTAACACAGGAAGCAATTTCCTTAATTATTTGCTATTGTATACACTGAAAAAAATGTTGCATTTGGGGTTTGATTTTATTTTTGTTTTTGTTTTATTGGTTTGTCCTAGTGCTTTTTCTCTGGGCCTGGACACTGTCTCTGAGCCTGTTTATGCTCAAGGCTCGTGCCCTACCACTTCAATCTCAGTGCCACTTGCGTCTGGCTTTTGCTGAGAATTTTATTGGAGATAAGAATCTAGGGAATATTCTTGCCTGGGTGGGCTTTCAACTGTAATCTTCTGATCTTAGCATCCAGAATTTATATGATAGCTAACAATTATAAATATAAATAATATTTGCAAGTGTTCTGATATCAAAAATACCAGTGGGGGGAAAATGATGCAACCCAGTTTATTTTGGTGTTCTTACCAGAACATGAATGGCATCACATTAGCAGCATTTTATTTTTTCACAATAGAGATAAGCTATTCATCATATGAATTAAGGCAAGTTTGAGATGCACCCTAAAAGTTGGAGAATTTTGAGCTAGGATGACTCTATATCATAAATATTGGTATTGGTGGTCATAAAAATAATAGCTTATTGTGATAAACAATTGCTTACTCTTGAAGAATTAATTATTACCGATGCTACATAGTTTTATCCTCTACCAGAACATGGTTATTTTCCTGTTGTCTCTCAATCTGTAACACCCCATTGGAAAATGCATCTATTGCAGAATTACATAACATGCAAGCCGGTATTGTTTTGAATCTCTCAGGTATGGAATCTTCAGAATTTGAAAATGAGTAATTACTATCATTGGAATGTTGACGAACACATATATTCTGTCTTCTTAACAACTTATTTACTTTTACAAGTTATTTGTTTCCATAGAATTAAACTGTTTTCGCTTTTAGTATGAGAAAGTACTATATTTATTCTTTTTTCAAAATATTGGTAAGTATATTGTGAAAATATTGTCTAGTCGGATAGCATTCAAGTTGATGGTCCTCTGATTAAAAAGGGGTAATTAATTCAAATTAGACACCAAACAGTATGGATTTTTAAAAAGTTACTACATAAAGAATAATATGTACTTTACCAGTACAGTGAAATTTTATTTCATGCAGCTTATTTTTTAAATTTTATTTTATTTTCAAAGTGATGTACAGTGGGGTTACAGTAATTTTAAGGTAGTGAATACATAACTTTTCAAACTTGTTACCCCCTCCCTCATTTTCTTCACAGTTTTCCTTCACCCCAGTACCCCTCACAAGTTGTAATGTACATTTCCAACATATTGTCTTGTGAGTATTGCTATTGCATTGGTTTGCCTTTGTCCTCTGTCTCACCATTTTGTTGTTCCTCTTCCCTTCCCTAATTAAGGTAAATATATACACAATACACAGGCTACCAAAATCAAATACAGCAGGGAAATAAGCATAGAGGAAAACCCCAAAAGAAAATGGAAATCACATAGTACATTAAAAACAACAATCGCAAATAATACTCTCTGTTTCCATATCTTGGAGTTCATTTTGCTTAGCATCAGATTATAAGGTTATATATATATGCATAACAAAGCCACTGGAAAATAGTAGTTTCATGGACACTATATCATGAAAACAACATGTTTACTGTTTTTGATATTAAAGGTGGAGTTAGGATTGATGAACTTGTGGTTCTAATAAAGGAATTTCAAAAGAGTTTTAAAATTATGACAGGTTTTTCTGGGAAGGTGGCTCAGTGGTAAGAGCGCTTGCCTTGCATGCCTGAAGCCCTGGGTTCGATTCCTCAGCACCACATAAGCAAAAAGAAAAAAAAGCCGGAAGTGGTGCTGTGGCTCAGGTGGTAGAGCGATAGCCTTGAGCTGAAGAGCTGAGGGACAGCGCCCAGGACCAGAGTTCAGGCCCCACGAGTGGACACCCCCAAAAAATTATGACAGGTAAATTTTAATTTGTTCAAACTTTTTAACAACTTAGCCTATTATGAAAATTTAAAATTTCTTGGGAAAATAGGCTTTCATGCAAAGTAATGAATGGAGACTTAGCTGAGAGGGAGCAAAGTGGGTGAAGATGGCTCATTTTCATACTAAACAAACAAACCTCAGAAGCCTTGTTATAAGTCCTGTAGGTTCCCTTGAGAATTGTCCTTACCCAGGAAATCTACTCACTGTGTGAAACAAGGTTGTAGTGGAATTTATATTCAACGTTCTTGAAAAAAAAATCAAAATTTGTGTATTGACTTTAATTACCAAACAGTAATTCTCTGAAAAAGATAATTTGGGTCAAAATATTTAGGGAAAACGTCCACTCAAAAATGTTTGTAATACGTTCTACAATGTCTTTGCATGTGAAGCACTGAACTACAGAAAAATACCTGATTGGATACTTGAAACCAATGATTTCACATTTCTTAGTAGCTCAAAAATATAATATCCTTATTAACATGAGATAGTGAAGATTTCTCTTATTACATAAGCCAAAAAGTTTTGGGATCAGAAAAGAATTGAGCAAAGTGAAAAGGCAAGAAAACGCGTTCTTAGAAGCCCTAGCTAAGCATATTGGCTTCAGCAGTGGAAGGAGGCCAAACTTTTTGATATATTGTCTTAATATTTTTGCTCCCTAAAGTGATTTTACAGAGCCTATTTAGCTCACTGCCATTTAGAATGGATTGAATGAAGACATGAAAATAAATTCCACATCCAAATAAAAGAGTTTTAAAAGAGAAACCGTGAAGATGTAGCAGTGGGGAAGGACTTATAGTCCTTCACCTTCACTAGACTTGAAGCCAAGAATCTGTGATTAGTTGGAAATCACATAAGAGCTAAGAGATGGACAGAGACATAGGAGATAGGAGCATTGTCCTTTTGTAACAGACACTGTCATCCAAGGTATGGATGATTTAACTCTATTTTTTTCCGTACATCCTTCTGAGCAAATGGAAGACCAAGAGAAAGATAATCTATTGAAATAATTTTTGAAAGAATAACTTCACTGATCCTGATATGGTATCTATAGAGAGTCTTAAGAGAGAAGATAAAAGTGAAGTATTCTTCGGTTTCCTCTAAGCATCTTGTTAGCAAAGTATATCTTTGAGGTTAGAAGTGATTGAACCAAAAAGTGGTGGAGTACCCATTTTTTTTCTAAATTTTATTTTATTTGTGAACATACTGTACAGAGGGGTTACAATTATATGGGCAAGATAATGCATACATTTCTTACCAAGCATTGCAGCCTCCTCCTTTGTTTACCCTTCACCTCCCTTCCCAGCCTCCCCCCTCCCCCCACCCAATCCTTCCCCACCTCCCCCCCACCCAGTCCTTCCCCCCCAAAGACATTGTAAAGCTCGTTTTTAACAAGACAATTTGTACTTCTCATTGTTGCAACAGGTCCACCTGAATCCTTAAATGACTTGTTTTTCCCCATCTCCTCCACAAGTTATACTAACATCAAATATAGTGAATGCGGGGGTTATACTGTGGGGGAGGGACATACAAAACAACAAAGAAATAATCTTTTAAATGCTTTAGAAACACATGCATGAAAGAAAAAAAACATTAAAATACATATCTAAGGGTTCATTTTCCTAACATCACATTATCTGACCTTTTCCGCTTGACTCACACATATACTAGATATTGCAAATAAGGGAAACCATGGGACCTGTGTTTCTTTGGGCCTGGCTTACTTCACTTAATATAATTTTTTCCAAGCCTTTCCATTTCCTAACAAATGGGGCAATGTCATTCTTTCTGATGGAGGCATAGAATTCCATTGTGTATATATACCACATTTTCTTGATCCATTCATCTAGTGAAGGGCATCTGGGTTGGTTCCATATCTTAGCTATGGTAAATAATGCTGCAATAAACATAGTTGTGCTGGTAGCTTTAGTGTTGTCTTGTTTGTAAACATTTGGGTAAATGCCCAAAAGTGGGATTGCTGGGTCATAGGGGAGCTCTATGTGAAGTCTTTTGAGGAACCTCCATACTACTTTCCAAACTGGTTGAACAAGTTTACATTCCCACCAACAGTGAAGTAAGGTTCCCTTCTGTCCACATCCCCTCCAGCATCTGTTGTTGTTAGAGTTCTTGATTTTTGCCATTCTAACTGGAGTGAGGTGGTATCTCAATGTTGCTTTGGTTTGCATTTCTTTTATGGCTAGGGATGTTGAGCATTTCTTCATGTGTCTATTGGCCATCCTTCTTTCTTCTTCAGAGAAGTTTCTCTTTAAGTATTTAGCCCACTTATTTATTGGGCAGTTGTTTCTTTGAGGATTTGTTGTTGGGGGATTTAATTTTTTGAGTTCCAATTATATATTAGATATGAGACCATTATAAATTGTATGGCTAGTGAATATCTTCTCCCAATCCGTGGGCTTTCTAGTGATCTGGCTAGCTATGTCCTTGGCCAGGCAGGAGCTCTGCAATTGCATGCAATCCCATTTGTCCAACCTTTTTTTAAATTTTTTTGTGTTTTGGGTCTCTATTAAGAAAATTTCAGCCTGTGCCAAGGACACCTAGGGTTTCTCCTATTCCATCCTGTAATATTTTCAGAGTGTCTGCTTTGACTCCGAGGTCTTTAATCCATTTGGAGTTGATTCTGTTGCAGGGTGATAAATAAGGATCTAGCTTTAGTTTTCTACAAGTAGTTAATGAATTTTGCCAGCACCATTTACTGAAGAGTCTGTCTTTCTTCCATTCTATTTTTTAGCTCCCTTATCGAAAATTAGATGGCTATGGGACTGTAGGTTCATTTCTGTGTTTTCAATTCTATTCGGTTTGTCATCTTTTATGTTTTACTTCAGCTTTCCCTATTTGGTTTCCCTTTAAATTTGCATCTTGTCTTATTGTTCCAGCTAGCATTCTAATACTAAGTAGTTGAAGAGGAGTGGAGAGAACAGACATCCTTATCTCTTTCCTGAATTAATAAGAAATGGCTTTAACTTTTCAACATTATGTATAATGCTGGCTGTAGGTTAATCAATTCTTAGCAGAAAGAAGAGCACTGGAGCAATATCAGTTCCAAATTTCAAACTGTACTAAAAAGCCACACTAATAAAAAGAGCTTGGTACTGGCACAAGAACAGTTTTGAGGACCAATGGAATAGGACTGAAGACTCAAAAATAAACACACTGACATATTGCCACCTAATCTTTGACAAGGGAGCTAAAAAAATAGAATGGAAGAAAGACAGCGTTTTCAGTAAATGGTGCTGGTAAAATTGGTTGTACACCTGTAGAAAACTATATTTATATATCATATATATCATGAAGGGTGATATATATATATACATATATATATATATATATATATATATATATATATATATATATATCTTAATAGAGAACCAGAAACAAAACAAATCAAAGAGAGGTTGGACAAATGGGATTGCATGAAACAGCAGAGCTTCTGCAAGGTAAAGTTCATAGACAGCAAGATCAATAAAAAGCCCACTTACTGGGAGTTCTTCATGAGTCATAAAACAGACAAAGTCTTATATATAAAATATACTTAGGAATCAAAATCATAAATACCTCAACAACACATCCTCAAAGGAACAACTGTCCAATATCTAAGTTGGCTGAAGACTTAAAGAGAGACTTCTTTGAAGACGAAATAAAAAATGTCCATTAGACACATGAAGAAAAGAAAATATATATATATATTTGTAATTTGGAGAGTGGAAGGGATATAGCAGAATGCTTAAATGGGGATTCAGGTTGACCATTGTGACAATGAGATGTACAGGACACTGTGCAGAAAATGAATTTACAATCTCAGGCAGGGGTTGAGGAGGTAGGAGTTGGAGATGTGGGGAAGGAAAGGATGGTAGGAGAAAAACAAAGGAGGAGGTAACAATGCTGTATACGAAATGTACTCATAACCTAGTCCTGTAACTCTGAACCCTCTGTACAGTATTTTTACAATAAAAATATATTAAAAAAAATCTCTGCCTGCTGTAGATTTCCAGTGCTCCCCTCGGAATTGCATTTTCTGCCTATTCTGGCTGTGGTTAGGTCCACCTGCCCAATGGATCAGTAGTCTTCAAGGCATCTTGGTCTTGCAGTGGGACTTGGATTATCCAGTTGTGGTTGGAACCAGGCCAAGGACAGGACAAAACCACTTCCAGGACATGGCTTCGTCATTGCCCAGGCAACTAGGATTGCAAGCAGAATTTCTCTGAATTTGACTCCAGAAAACTATCAGTGAACCAAAAGGCAAGTCCACCAAACACCTCACTCCCCCCACCCCATTTCCTCCTTTCTCCCTCCCTGGGAAAGTAGAAAATAATTTTGCAGGTTTTGACACACACACAAAATGCCCACCATCTCCCCTGGTAAACTTGGTTTCAAGTCACTAAGTCATGTCAACGGATAATGCTCCATTCATTATTCTGGACAACATCTTCAGGTTGTTTGATGCTTTAATTTGTTGTTGTTGTTGTTGATGTTGTTGGTAGGGGTGCCTGAACTCTGGGTCTGGGTGCTGTCCCTGAGCTGTTCAGCTCAAGGCTAGCGCACTACCACTTTAGCCATAGTGCCACTTCCAGTTTTTTCTGCTTATGTGGTGCTGAAGAACTGAAAGTAGGACCTCATGCATGCAAGACAAGCACTCTACTACTGAGTCTTCTTCCAGCCTTAATGATTTAATTCTTTACAATTTCTTTTTGTCCGTCATGGGCCTTGAACTCAGGGCTTGGGTATTAACATATCCCAGAGTTCTTTAGCTCAAGGGGAGCCCACTCCCAATTGAGTTACAGTGCCACTTCCTGTTTGGAGATAACTGACTCACAGACTTTCATGCCAGGATTTGCTTTGAACAGATGAATTTTTAAATTATATTTCTCCTAGGTGTTTATTGGAACATTAAAGTTTTTCTGGAATTTAATGTTTTCTGTAAACGTTTGTCTTCAAGTAATCCAAAAGCATTAAATATTACATTTCAAAGCTATCCTTTAGCACATCCATTTTGAAATTATTATCTTAAGATGAAATTCTAATTCTTTGTAGTAACAACCCATTAAAGTCCAAATGGGAAATATGCTAATTTCAGCAGCCTTGGCTCTCCTCCCTCTTTTTTTCTCTCCAGTATCTTTTCTTGTTTTGGAACAAGTGTCATGGACTGTCCAACCAATCAAAAGGAAGATTATTCCATTAATTTAATAGAAAAGGTATCCAGCCTACCTGTATCTCAAGGGAACTTTGAGTATAATGTTAATCTAATAGTGGATTTTCAGTCATTTCAATAATTTTTTGTTTAACCACTCATTAAAGAGGTTCCAAAAGGCAAGATTCAAAAATCATGTTCTGCTTTACATGGTGAAGAATTTCTCTTTTATCGTAGCCCTTACCACTGACTCCTTCCCTTCAAACTTGTAGCTTTGTTCAGTTTTCTTGTTCCAGCATTCATTTTGGTATTTGCTTCAGTAATATCCTTGTAGTATTTGACAATGAAATTCCATTTATTGTTAGAAAGCTCAATTCATATTGCCAGAGGCAGACTCATGAGCAGTTCATAAAGTATAAACTATTGAAAATCGTTAACATGGTCATATGCAAATATTCCATAAATTAATATAAGTACCACATAAATGTGCACTTTCATATACTTTTAAAAATGCAAAGTAGTTACATATATATGTCATAAAATAATTCATATCACTGGTAGAAGAGATTAAGCTAAAATTTTTATTAATATCATCCCCAATATTTTTTCAAATTTTCTTTTCTCATTAACATTCACCTTAGGGCCTGCTTTTCCTAGCAACAAGTTATAAGTTGATATCCTTGGATTTTAGTCCCCTCTGAGTAACGTCTTTTCTTTCCACCACTAGTTAGTCCCTCATGTTAAATACCTGAGGAATAACGTCCCATTGTGCCTGCAAGAAAAGTACCCAAGTCGACTGTCTGTGCCTACTCTTGCTTTGCTTTGTTTGTGAATGTGGTAGCAGAGACAGGGGTGTCAGAGATCAGGTGGCTGGAACCATGGTGTTAAGAATTATGGGTAGCAAAATGAGTAGCAGAGAATAGGATACCAGGGAAAGGATAATTGTGACTGTAATTGCTGAGTTGTATTGGCAGTAAATTGGGTAGCAGCAACAGCTTTGCAGGGGTTGGGGCAGCTAATACATGTATCCAGAACAATTTAACAGTGACAAGGAAGCACAGACAAAATGAAAGATAAAAATTGTGAGGCATTTTGGGAATTCTTTGTCTGCCCATTTTAAAAACATGGTGGAGGGTTATTTTAAACTAAAACTACAAAAGAAAATTTAAGGTCTTGGTGCTAACAAATCTGTCCAGGTGTTATTACATTAAATAGAGAATTCAAAATGGTTTTTCTTCATGAATACAGAGATCAAAGATATTATAATTCCTATTTCAAAATGCAAATTAAAGGGGAAAATTAATCAGGAGGTAAAATTCATGTTGAATGTTAATATTTAAGCAGAAAAGAAGATCCTAGATGGCAGACTAAAGACAAAGCAGTATTAGAGCATTATATGTTCAATAATAATTAAGAAACTTAATTGAAAAATTGAGCTAGAATGTTCACATCAGGAAAAGGCAAGCAATCAGAGTCTACCACCAACAAAGAAACATCATAATGTATATCTCAGAAAAAGGAACCAAGTTCCTTATCCTTGATGTCAATGATACACATAACCCCCCTTACAAACACACACACTCACACACACACACGAATTATGCAACAGCTCAAGATACTCACATCCATTCAACATGAATCAAAGATCTTCTTGTAATACTTGAAACTTTAAATTTTGAAGTCTTACTCTGAAAACATTACAGGAAGGAATAGGAGAAACATTAGGTCTCCTTGGCACATCCAAAATTTTCTTAAAAGAGACCCAGAAATACAAAAAATCAAAGACAAATGGGTCAAATGGGATTTCATGAAATTGCAGAGCTTCTGCATGACAAAGGACATAGCTAGCAAGATCACTAGAAAGCCTATGGATTGGGAGAAGATCTGCACTAGCCATACAACGGATAAGGGTCTCATATCTAAAATATACCTGGAACTCAAAAAATTAAATCCCTCAAGAACAAATCTTCAGAGAAACAACTGCCCATTAAATAAGTGGGCTAAAGACTTAAAGAGAAACTTCACTGAAGGGGAAAGAAGGATGGCAAATAAACACATGAAGTAATACTCAACCTCTCTAGCCATAAAAGAATTGCAAATAAAAACAACATTGAGGTACCACCTTACCCAATTAGAATGGCTTTAATCAAATACTCTAATAACAACAGATGCCGGAGGGGATGTGGACAGAAAGAAAGCTTACTGCATTGTTGGTGGGAGTGTAAACTTGTTCAACCACTTTGGAAAGCAGTATGGAGGTTCAACAAAAGACTCCACATAGAGCACCCCTATGACCCAGCCATCCCACTTTTTGGCATTTACCCACATGATCACAAACAAGATCATAGTAAAGCTATCAGCACACCTATGCTTATTGTAGAATTATTTACCATTGCTATGATAGGGAACCAACCCAGATGCCCCTCAGTAGATGAATGGATCAAGAAAATGTGGTATATATACACAATGGAATTCTATGCCTCCATGAGAAAGAATGACATTGCTCCATTTGTTAGGAAATGGAAAGACTTGGAAAAATTATATTAAGTGAAGTAAGCCAGACCCAAAGAAACATAGGTCCCATGGCTTCCCTTATTTGCAATAACTAGTATATGTCTGAGGCAAGCAAAATATTTCAGATAAATGGATGCTAGGGAAATGAACCCCAAGATAAGTATTCAATTTTTTTTAATTTCATGCAGTTATTTCTAACATATTTTTAAGATGATTTCTATATTGCTTTTTTTGTCTCTCCCCCTGCTTTCACTGTATTTGATGTTGGTACAATTTGTGTAGGGGAAGGGCATAAACAAATCGTTTAAATAGGGGCACAGGTGGACACATTGCAACAATGAGATATACAAGTCATTATGTCGAAAAATGAATTTTACAACTTTGGTGGAGGGAGGAGGGGTTTGGCTATCTACTTTCCAGCTGATCTATAGGTATAGAAGCAAAACGTAATACAAAGCAATACAAACCACTTCTTACTATAAATAATTTTTCTCTGAACATCTTAAAAGTCAATTCTGACAACATGCAATAAAAAATCCCTAAGTTTAAAACATTCTTCTAGACAAATTGAAGAAATACTGAGAACAAGTGTTTTAAGAATAATTTCAGAGAGCTTGAACTCAAGGCCTGGGTTCTATCTCTGACATTTATTACTAAAGACTAGTGCTGCCACTTTGAACCACAGTGCCACAGTAAAGTCTCACCAATTTTCCTCTCCATACTGGCTTTGAACTATGATCTAGATGTTTCAGCTCTCTGCATAGCTAGGATTATAGGCATGAGTCCATGCACCTGGCTAGAATAATTGCTTCCCTGAGACAGAGGCCAGTTAGTATTAAATGTCATTCATGTTTAACTTTGTAAAATAAAGTGAACTGAAATGCCTTCCACTAGAAATAAGGAATTAAATGTGTAGATGGGTTACAAAGTTCTTACCAAAAGATACATATTTTCCTTGCTTTGTTTTTCTTCCAAAAGTGTTTGCTTTCCCGAATCATACCTTATCTTTCCTTGCTGGTTTCTTTAGTTTATTCCATACATGCCCACAGCTCCTTCAACTATCATTTCTTATGTGAAGACCTTGCAAATATCTATTTTCAGTCCAAACTCCTTGTATGCACCTCTCAACCATATATTCAACTGACATAAAAACTTGTGAAACAGTAATCATCTCTTATCATTACTGGATATTAAAGTGTAAGTAAAATTTAAGAAAATAAAGAATAACATAAATAAATATAACATTATTTTAATAGTAATGCTAAACATAAATAAAACGTTGATTATTTTCCGGAGCAATTTAATAAAAACCTCAAGGAAAAGAAATCAACTTTTTTGAGTGCTGATATTATGGTTTAAACTTAGGACCTTACCTTGTCACTTAGGCTTTTTCGCTCAAAGGTGGTGCTCTGTATTTGAATGACAGCTCCCCTTCCAACTTTATTTGGGGGATTATATAGAGGTAAGAATCTCATGTAATAAAAAACATTTGTGTCCCTATCTTGGGGTTCATTTCACATAACATCCTCTTATAGGGTACCATGTACAAGTTACTCCAAGTAAGATTAACCATGGGACCTGTGGTTATTTGAGCCTGGCTTAATCACTTAATATAATTGTTTCTGCGTCTTTCCCTTTCCTAGCAAATGGGGAGATGCCATTTTCTCTGATTGGAGGCATAGAATTCCATTGTGTGTGTGTGTGTGTGTGTGTGTGTGTGTGTGTGTGTGTGTGTGTGTGTGTGTATCACATTTTCTTGATCCATTCATCTACTGAGGAGCATCTGGGTTGGTTCCATATCTTAGCTATGGTAAATAATGCTGCAATAAACATAGTTGTACTGGTAGCTTAGTATGGTCTTGTTTGTGATCATTTGGGTAAATGCCCAAAAATGGGGACTGCTGGATCATAGGGTGGCTCTAAGTGAGGTCTTAGAAAACTTTATATCAAGTGAAGTAAGCCAAAACCAAAGAAACATTGGTCCTATGGTTTCCCTTATTTGCAATAACTATTATATGTCTGGGACAAGCATAAAAGTTCAAAAGCTATGTCCATATGACCAGATAAGATGCTGTTAAGCGAAATGAACCCCAAGATAGGATTTATAATCTACCATTTGTTTTTTTTTTCTTTTTATGTTCCTCCCCCATGGTTTAATCTTTGTTTTCACTGTATTTAGTGTCGGTGCCCTGCATCTTGTATACACCCTTCTCTAGCTTGGGGAGTGGAAGGGACAAAACAAAATAGATAAATAGTGATACAGGCTGACGCATTGTAACAATGAGATGCACAAGACACTATGTTGAAAAAGTATCTTTACAATATGGGTGGGAAAGAGGGGAAGGGAGTAGAGGGGAGTGTATTTGTGGAGATAGGAGGGAAGGGGAGGGGAAAAACAAAGGAGGAGGTAACAATGCTTGATAGAAAATGTACTCATTAACTTGCTCATGTAACTATAACCCCTCTACACAGCATTTTTACAATGAAAACCTCTTTTAAAAAATAGAAGGTGTGCCGGGCATCGGTGGCTCACGCCTGTAATCCTAGCTACTCAGGATGCTGAGATCTGAGGATAACGGTTCAAAGACAGTCCGAGAAAAAGTCCGTGAGACTCTTATCTCCAATAAAACCACTATAAAATCGATGCTGGTGCTGTGACTCAAGTGGTAGAGCACTCCCCTTGAGCTGAAGAGTGCAGGGACAATGCTCGAGCCCAGAGTTCAAGCCCTGCGACCGACACACACACACACACACACACACACACATACACACACACACACAAAAAAAAACAGAAGGTGTCATGTACACCAAGTATAGTAGTCCCATCTGTAATCCCACCTGATTGGGAAGCAGAAATGACAAGGATCTTTGTCTCAGGCCAGGCCAAAGAAATAACTGCCAAGACAGCCATCTCAACAAATGAGCTGGCCATAGTAGTTCACATCTGTAATCCTAGCTAATTGTGTGGGAGACATAAGAAGCAATCTAAGATCATTCAGTCAATCTAAGATCAGACCCGGGCAAAAAGTTCAAGACCTCAAGTAAATAAAATGGACCAGAAGTATAACAAAAGTAATTGAACTGCTTGTTGCTATACAACTAAATTCCTATCTAGCAAGCAGAGAATACCTGAATAGAACCCTGGTAATACTCCTCTCTTCCACCAAAAAGCCTAAATAACTTTGTCCTATTTGAACATCTAATTTCAAGGCCACTGACAGATCAGAGATGGTGATACTATCTTAAAAATTGGGTATTCAAAAGAGACAAAGTTCTTTAGGTTTTGAAAAAGTTGAAAAGGTAGGAAAATCCATGCGATGTTTGTTAGCTCCGTAATTCTAGAAAACATAAAATGTACTCAAGTATTTAATACATATCCATATGTGTGCATATATACATGTATATATATATATATGTGTGTGTATACATATAATCATATATATATATACATACATATATATGTATGGTTCATCTCTTTTCTGTGTAGCAAATGGTTCAAATGAATCTGTACAATCACTACTCAAAGGCATGAATAGACAAAGAGAATGAGCAGAGAACTCATACTCATGAATCTATGGTTAGCCCATAACCTGAAAATCTTTTACAGCAGTTTGCATGTGTCAGTTACTGCAGTACAGGGACAATACGATGGCAATGAGATACCAGGCAGATGAAATGAGAAATGAGATATACAAATGGTACAATATTCTTCTGATGGGTAAGTAAAATTTCCAGTGTGTGTGTGTGTGTGTGTGTGTGTGTGTGTGTGTGTGTGTGTGTGTGTGTGTGTGTGTGTATGAGTGTGTGTGTGGGGGGGTGTATTACATTTACTTGGTTCATTTCTCTCTTGAAGAGTATTTGGGCTGATTCTGTAAGCATGGTTGTGCTGAAAACTTTACTATATCCTGGTTTGTAATCTTTCGGGTAAATGCCCAGGAGTAGAATTGCTGGATCATATGGAAGTGGGTAGTCAATAGAGGAGTGAAGTGGAAAAAGATAGAAGATTGAATAGGAGAAAAGGGGTAAAATGCAGAGAGGAATCCAGTAAATATCCTACAAAATTAAGAAGAGTGAAGGAAGAGGTGTATAGGGGAAGGGTGGATGAGAATGTTGAAAGGGTTGACATTGATCAAGGTATATTGTACGCATAAACTGCTTTGTTTAATGATAACTGCTTTGCTACTTAAAATAATAATTAAAAAATCATGTCCCTAAAATGTTATGCAATTAGAAGCAAAGCATGAGATTCTGCTCAGATAATCTCTAGTGTCAATAAATCTTTTTGATTAGGATAAGTTTTAGAACAACACTAATGATACATATCATCTGAAGAAAATTTAATGATTTCCAGCTATTTAAAATAATCACTTTTGAAGATATGGCTCAAGTGGCAGAGTGCTACTTAGTGAGCAAAGCTGTCAGATAATGAATTCAAGTCTCAATCTCGAACACAAGTAAAAACAATAAGTATAATTTGGTCACTTTCCAGGGCATTAGTAGATCATGCATTAATCCTACGTTATATCAGAAGGCAGAGATCTGGGGATCTCAGTTCAATGTCAGCTTAGATTGGAACGTCTGTGAGACTCTCATCTCCAATTCACTGTCAAAGAAAGCTGGAAGTGGAATCATGAGTTAAGTGGTAGAATGCTAGCCTACAGCAAAAAGCTCAGGGGCAGAAGCCAAGCCTTGAGTTCAAGCCTTAGAATAGTGCATATATATACACAAAGAAAGTAAGTCACTCAATTTCTCAACCTTCCATTTCCCTAATCCTAACTCTAATCTTGGACAGAACCCTAAGAGTAATCTTGATGATAATAGTAACCCAATCCTAAAATTAATGGAAAACACACGAGTTTAGACACATTCTAACAGATACTCATTGTCTTTGAAATGATTTGCACTTTGTTCCAAATCCTACAGATTCCCTGAATTGGACTCTGAAATTGTTCCCTATTATGAATCATTAACCTCAAATCTTCATATCATGAAAACTATCACAGTTTCCACTGATCTTAACGTTTACTAAACTCCTATATCTCCAAAAAGAAGTTGAAGGATTATTTAAAATATACTTCAATACCTAACACTAACTATATATAAATCTTACCAGAAACCTAACTCTAAATTTAACCCAATTCAACCTTAAAGAGGAAACTTAGTAAAACTCTGTAGTTTTTGTTAAATCTCAAACTTATTTTACTTGAAAATATTAGCAGAAAACTCAGTTTTACCGTAAAGCTTACCCTTCCCTAAGCCTAAGTCTAACCTGAACTAGAACAGTAACCCTAACCCTAAAACTAATAGCCTTTGGATTCTAAAAGCCATACAAATACATTAGTTTTTATTCATCTTAACTTTGATTCAACTCATCTTTCTAAAAATAGTTTGTAGTTTTACTCAGTATCTTGCCATTTTTGTAATCCGAACCCTAACTGGAATATTGAGGCTAACCCTCGCATTAATCACACCCTAATCTTAATATCATTATCAGTTTCTTATTTCACATTCATCCTAATTCTAATTAGATTTGTTATTCGAAGATTTACTTTCAGTCTGACCCTAAACTTTCCATTTCCCTAAGGCTAACTCTAACTCCGGCTGGAACTGAAACCAAACTTTCACTCTAATGATAGTCCAATTCTAATGTTTAAGGACAAAACTCTAGTTTTTAATCATTCTAATGGATACTCCAGTTTGCACTCTGCTAATGCATTTCAATTTGCCCTAATTCCCACAAATTTTCTGACTCTACCTCTGAAGTTATCTTGTTCCCTAACATGAAGTATTATTTGTCCTCAAATTCTCTTATCAGGAAAAATACTGTAGTTTCCAATGATCCTACGTTTTTCTGAACCCCTGTACCCTAAAACAATTTCAGATTTACTTACCATCTAATCCATTACCTGACTAACTCTCAAGTTTAACCTGGCTGGAAAACTCTCATTAATCATTACAAGAATGATCACTGAGAAATAAATATAATGATAATGCTCTAGTTACTATTCAATCTCTCATATTTGTTCCTACTTGTTAGTGAAAACTTTATACTTTTTTGGTCAGGCATGGGGCTTGAACTCTGGGCTTGGGCACTATCCCTCAGCTCTTCAGCTCAAGGCGAGCCCTCTACTGCTTGAGCCACAGCTCCACTTCCAGGTTTTTTGGGTGTTTAATTGGAGATAAAGAGTTCTCATTCACTATGCTTCCAAGGGTGGCATCCAACTGCAGTCCTCAGATCTTAGTCTCCTGAGAGGACAGGATGACAGGCATTGAAAAATATGTTTTTCTGGGTGCCAGTTGCTCATGGCTGTCATCCTAAGTACTCAGGAGTTGAGATCTGAGGATCACAGCTCAAAGCCAGACTGGGCAGGAAGGACCCTGAGACCCTTATCTCCAACAAACAACCAGAAACCTGAAAGGGGTGCTGTGGCTCACGTAGTAGAGTGCTTGCCTTGAGCTGAAGAGCTCAGGGGCAGCACCCAGGCCCAGCTTTCAAGCCCACAATTGAAAAAAAGAAAGTAAAACATCTTCCTGCAAAGATGTAGAGGTGTGTGTGGGAGGGTGTAGTGATTGAGAGACCAGGTGCTGGCCTCACTTTACAGACATTTCTAAGAATTCAGCAAGTTTGCACTAGTTTGAAGCCACAGTAGAATGGTTGGGGCCTTACCAAGAACTCAAGTGGTCGAAGCCTATGGCAAGCAGGGAGTGGGCAAATGGGTGCATGGGTGGGATTGTTGTGTCTGTATTCTCCCTAATGAAGGATGGATTTGGATGCTGGGTGTCAAAGTCTGAAGTAAAGAGTTGCAAGAAGTTTGTGGCCTGATGAATTTGGTTTCCTCTGGGTATATGAAGATGGATGAATCTGGCGCCTGCTGTGGCTCACAACTGTCATACTAGCTACTCATAAAGCTAAGATGTAAAGACCACGGTTCAAAGCCAGCTTGGGCAGGAAAGTCTGTGGGTCTTAATATACAATGAGCCACCAGAAAACAGGAAACGGCACTATGGCTCAAATTGTAGAGTGCTCATCTTCAGCTGAAGAGCTGAAGGACAGCTCCCTGACCCAGAGTTCAAACCCCATGACCAACAATAAACAAAGAGGTTGGCTGAGTTTTCCACATTGCAGTGTGTACGGTAGGAAATTCCATGCTGGGTTATGAGCATTCCAGATATGAGAGGCTCAATTCTGTGTCTACAGTTAGTCTGAGTATGATAGTGCCATCTTCTCAGGGGTTGGATGTGATCCTAATAGAGGGAGTTCATGGTTTTGTTCTCAGTAACTGCTAAGGGCTTGGAATATCCGTGTGTGTGTGTGTGTGTGTGTGTGTGTGTGTGTGTGTGTGTAATTTTCCTTCGTCTCTTTCTGTCCCCTTCCAGGTTGCTGGTCTGCCTCTTTCTGACCTCAGAAGGTGCCCCTCCTTCACACCGACCTTGCTGTTAGCCCCCTATCACGGTCTACAATGAGTCCTAAATTGCCAAAGGCCTGTGTTCCAACTTTTCTCTGGGGCACAAGTCTCGCTGTCCCAATATTTGGCCGCCTCCAGGGGATACTGGGTCAGTGATGCCAGCTGGCATAGGGTTTCCTCTGCCTGAGAGGGAGGGCCTCAGTCATGCGATGTCCTATCCTTTTCCTCAGCTGGGCCTCTGACTCCACATCCCTCTCATCAGGCTGGCAGTGGAGTGGGTAATCAGGGATTGCTGGTGGCTCTGGCCAACTCGAGATTGACAGCTGACTGAAGGCTGCCCAAGCAAGGAGGATCTAGGGCTACATGGGAGGTGAGGCCAAGGAGGCTTGGAAGTATAGGTCAGTGTCTAGGAAATGTAAATGTACTTTTTCACAGGACAGTCTATCTTCCAGCCCCAACTAGTCCTCTCAGGTCCTTCTAAAAAATTGCAGATGCTCAGAATACAGAGGCACAAACTCTAGATTCCAGGACCAGAGAACTGGGGGATGAGAGACTGGTATAGCCAATACCTCATTGTTTTAGGGTATTAGTGTTAACCTGGCTATACACCCCCTTATGTACTTTCACTTCTTAACCCAGTGTTGGCCACACACCGGCCACTTGTGGCAGTACTGTGGAAGTGGCAGGAGTGGATGTGAGGTCTAGGATGACCAAAATCAGGATTTATGACCTTTGGGGGTGGCAAAGGTTGACTTTAAAAAAAAATCTTAGAGCCTGGACTCAGGGCCTAGGCAATGTCCCCGAGCTTCTTTTGCTCAAATCTAACATTCTACCACTTGAACCAGAGCTCAATTTTCATCTTTTTTTAGTAGTTTAGTGGAGATAAAAATCTCATAGACTTTCCTACCTCTTCTGGCTTCATGTTGCCATCCTAAGATCTCTGCCTATTGAGTAGCTAGGATTGCTGGGATAAGCCACTGGCACCTGTTAAGGATGTTAGTGTGTGTGTGTGTGTGTGTGTGTGTGTGTGTGTGTGTGTGTGTGTGTTTACCGGGACTTGAACTCAGAGCCTAGGTGCTATCCTTTAGCTTGTTTTCACAAGGTTGGTGCTCTACCACTTGAACTACAGTAGCTCTGCTTCCCAGCTTTTTGGTGATTCATTGGACATAAGAGTCTGCCCAAGCCAGCTTTTAATTTTGATTGATCCTCAGGTCTCAGGCTTGAATACCTAGGATGACAGGCATGAGCCACAGGCGCCCAGCTGATAATGACCTTTCACCACAGTGGACTGGGATCTCCTGAAAACTTTCTATATTTTTTTCTGTGCCAGTACCGGGGCTTGAACTCAGGGTCTGGGCTCTGGTCTCTTAACTTTTTCCCTCAAGGCTGGTACTCTACCACTTGAGCCACAGCTTGATTTCTGGATTTTGGTAGTTCATTGGATAGAAGAGTGTCACTAATTTTTCTCCACTGAACTATCTTTGACCAACCATCTCTGATCTCAGACCTGAATAGCTAGGATTTACAGGGGTTTAGCCACTGGAGGTATTGGGTAGAAGCTTCTCTTGAGCAAGAGTTCTTCCCTTCATTTTTCTTGACTCCTCCATGCAAAGGGGGCCTGAAGGTCAGGAGCTGTCTAAGATAGGTTTCCAGCCACAGAAATTGGCTGGGGTCTTTGGTAAAAAGTCAAGCTAATCTTCCCCTGAGCCCCATTCTGGGACGCCACCCTCTGCCCTACCTGTGACTCAAGTACAAACCTTGACCCTGCCTTCAGTGTTCTGCCAGACTTGTCTGAGGCCATAGAACCTTCATTCCACCCACACCACCTGCTCTACACCACCCCTCAGGACCTTTGCACATGGTCTGCACCTTCTTCCCTAGGCCCTCTGTCCTGTTCCACATCTTAGAACTCCTGTGGAATTTTGGCACTGGTCATATCACCTCCTGGAGCAAGTCTTTCCTTCCTTTCTCTCACTTTTTTTTTTAATACTGAGTTGCTAGAGATCAAACTAGTGCAGGCTGACTGTCAAATGCTCTATCTTGGTGTGTGCGTGTGTGTGTGTGTGTGTGTGTGTGTGTGTGTGTGTGTGTGTGTGTGTGTGCCAGTCCTGGGGTTAGAATTCATGGCCTTGATGTTATCCCTGAGTTTTTATGCTCAAGGATAGCATTCTACTACTTGTACCACGGCTCTGTTTTTTTTGGTGCTTAATTGGAGAAAAGAGTCTCATATAGACTTTCCTGCCTGCACAGGCTTGCAGTTATAATCTTCAGATCTCAACTTCCTGAGTGCTATTATTACAGGGGTGAGCCACCACCACCTGCCCTCTACCTCTTACCTACCTCGGCTCTCCTCTGAGTTCCAGAAGTGTATGTCTCACCAAGCTCACATTTTTTTTGCCAGTGTTGTGGCTTGATCTCAGGGTCTAGGCATGTTCCTGAGCTGCTTTTGCTCAAGGCTACATTCTATCACTGAAGCCACAGTGACACTTTTGGCTGTTTCTGTTTATGTGATACTGAGGAATCCAACCCAGGGCTTCATGCTTGCTTGGTAAGCACTCTACCACTTAGCCACATTCACAGCCCAATGCTTACTTCTAACAGGAACTATGAGGGTGGGATTTATTGGCATACTCTTTTCAGCACAGAAATCGATGGGCATTTCAAATCTTTGCCAGGATTTGGGACAAGAGTGGGACTCGGCAATGAGGAATGATGAATGAGTGACAGACACCAGGCCCCAGAGATCTAGGCTCAAGTCCTACAGAGGGATAGGGAATATGGATCCAGAACCTTCCACAATACCTACAGCCTAGGAACAGTGGTGTCCCTGGAGGCAGTGGCTGGCTGCTAGATGTCCCAATGGGACACCTCAGCCTGAACATAATGAACCCATTGAATACACCAGCCAAGGCAAGCCTTCTGGGCTTCAGTTATTAAATGGCAGAGAAGGATGCTTTGTTCAAGCTACTGGCTTAGTACTCTCTGAGGGCTTGTCCCAGCATTCACATGTTGGGGGTCTGGTCATAGGCAACCTACTGAATGCATATCATCCACACATCATCAATACATACACAGAGACACGGAGTTACTGCCTTCTTTTTTTCTTTGGCAGGTCTCAGGTTGAAATATGAGCCTAGACCCTATCCTTAATCTCCTCTTTCTCAAGAGTACCACTCTCCCCTTGAGCCACAGCCCCAACACATGGGGATATTTTCCTGTGATCTCTTAGAAATAAGAGTTTTGCAGACTTTCCTGCCCTGGCTGAATTCAAATAGGCATTCTCTACATCTCAGGCTCCTGAAGAGCTAGGATTACAAACAGGAGCCACTGACACCTGGCTTTCTTTGCTTCTTCTTGTTCTTTTTTTAATCATGACAATCTGAAATCTTCAGTGTCATTCCAATGTTTGCATTCGAAGTAAACTTCCCAGGCCTGGAGTTTGAACCCCAGAACTGCCACACAGAAATGGAGGGAGATCCTGACAAACTCATTCCTATTTATGTGAAGGATAATGGAATGTTATAAAAGTAATTAAATTTGCAGTTAATTCATGATTCTATTTTAGAAAGTCACACATAAATCATTGGATTTATATCTTCCATTCTAGCACCATGTTATGATTTCCCTAATGGAAGGATATTGATTAATTTTTAATTAATGCTTTCATAAGTATTCAAACATGATACTTCATTAAACGGAGACATATTTTAATAACTAATTATTGGTAACTATATATCATTAAATGGAGACATAACTTAATAACTAATTATTGGTAACTATATATATAAAATTTAATAATATCCTCACATTCTCTCTCTCTACATATATATATATATATACATATATATATATATATATATAGCAATCTACACACACACACACACATACACACACACACACACACACACACACACATATATATATATATATATATATATATATTGGGAACTACTGTGGCTTGATAACAGGTAACAGGTCCTTAGAACTTCCTGGCATCTCAGTTTGCCAGAGGTTGGTGTGCTAAGACTTTGACCCCATTTATGTATTGGACATTGTAGGCCGTGAGTTGAAATCCCAGCATTGCCAAAAATTTATTCATGTAGTAAAAAGATATTTTTGACACATTTTTTTCCTAAAAAAAAATCCTGGGTCTCAGTATGATGTATAATTCATATGCAAATATATCATGTATGATAGGATGTAATAAACGAAATGTTATATGTGTAATAATAATAAATGAATAAGGGTAATAAACATCATATTCACTAAACTCATGTGTGTATTTTTTCCAGGGCTGGAGCTTCAATTCAGGCCCTGGGAACTGGTTTGAATTTCTTGTCTTCAAGGACGGTGAGCTTCTCCTTCACCCACAGTGACACAGAGATACCCAGATGCCAAGTTCAAATCCCAGGCCTGCCAGAAAAATGGTGCAAATTCCAAGCCATGGCCTTATTTTATTTTATTATTTTTTTGCCAAGCACGGGGCTTGAACTCAGTTCTTGGCATCTCTGCCACAGCTGGCCCTGGGATTCTAGGACCCAAGTTCAAATATTGGGGTTGGCAAGAAATAAAATAAATAGGAAAAGGATAAAATGGAGAAATTCAAGAAGGTGGTTTTACTTTTTTTCCCTTTGCATTGTGACCATCCAGCCTGTAAATGACAAAGCCCTGAAAGTGTACATGACATTGCATGCTGATGTTTGGCTGGCTATTAGGGATGCCGTAACCAAAACCATAACTTAGGCCTGGAGGTTGCATCCCAAGGCTGCCACTAAATATTGGCGGGAGATTCCAAGAAACCCATTTCCATGTACATCCATTCCAATGGAATTTTATAAAAGTAACAAATTAGTAGTTAGTGTATGAGTATACTATAAAATTATACACAACAATTTTATTACATTGATTAATTTTCAATTAATACTTTACTATGTATTCAGCCATGATACTTAAAAGTGGAAGAAATAATTTGAATGTCAATAATGGATAGTAATATCATATATGTAATTTCATAATATACAGACACATTTCTCTTGTCTTATACATACATATATGTGTATATATATATATATATATATATATATGTATATACATATACATATATGCCAATCTATACATTTATCTGTTCATACACTTGTCACTCCTGGGGCTCAGTGGTATAGTGATAGCTAGTACTTACAAATCCCTGGATTCGATTCCTCACTACCACAAGCACATAAAAATCCAGAAGTTGTGCTCTCGCTCAAGTAGTCGAGCATTAGCTTTGAGCATAAAAGCCTAGGGACTGTGTCTAGACTCTTATTCAAGGTCCAGGATGAGCATGAAAAAATGTTGAATGTTGTGACTGCAACTCTATAAGGATAGGACTTCAAATACCTCATCACAGAGCAAGCCGGGAGTCTGGTGCTGACAGCTGCCATCTAACCTGACTTAGTCAGAGGTATACGACTGCAACTCAGCCCCTCAGAACCAGATGCTGCTGGCTTGCTCACCCCTGTCATCCAAGCTACTCGGGGGCTGAGATCTGACACTGGTGTATTTAAAACCCAGTCCTGGCGGTATGTCTGTGAAACTCTGAGCTGTGGATCAAAGTGATAGATCTATAGCCTTGAGCAAAAGATCTTAGGACAGTACCCCCAACATTTCAGTGCAATCCCTGTGGCTGACTCCCCCCCCAAAAAATGCTCCTCTGAATCATTAGATGTGAACTTTGTGCAATTTGTGATGTGTTTCTGAAAGAATGGTGATACTGATGAAAGCACCCTAATACTAATGACAGCTTGTGGGATACATCTATGTGATGAGTCCTTCCTGGAATGCTGGGGCCCTCACGGGGTGCTGTGTGCTGAGTCCTGCACAGGATGCTATGTGCTGAGTCCTTCACAGGGTGCAGTGCAGGGTGCAGTGAGGTCTTTTGTGTTCCTGTCCAGACAATGAGGGAGACTTCTTCCAGCAGGCCTGGGATGAAGAGAACCCCTCAGGCTACATTGGGAGCAGTGAGGGGAGCCCTGGAACATGCAATATCATAGGGGAAGGGATGTGAAGGGTAAACAAAGGAGGAGGCTGCAATGCTTGGTAAGAAATGTACGCATTATCTTTCCCATGTAATTGTAACCCCTCTGTACAGTATGTTCACAAATAAAATAAAATTAAATTAAAAAAAAAGCAGTCTCTGTGTTATGAACTCATTGTATTGAATACAAATTTCCTTGCTTGGTGCCACTCATCATACCTACTCAGGAGTTTCACCTAGAGGAATACATCCATACATACACAAAGAAATTGAGGTAGAGTTTTTTTTTTGAGGGGGCAGTCCTGGGGTTGAACTATGAGCCTAGGCCTGGTCCAAGAGTTCCTTTTGCTCAAGGGTACTGCATTAAGCTTGAGTCACAGCCCCACTTCTGGGTTTTTCTGTGATCTCTTAGAAATAACATTGTCAAGGACTTTCTTACACTGGCTGGTTTCAAACTCAAATTCTCTACATCTCAGCCTCCTGAAGAGCTGGGATTACAGTCAGCAGGCACATTCACCTTCTTTTTTTTCTTCTTTGTTTTATAATCTGGACTTACTTCTTAATAAGGTCATTCCTATGGTTGAGACTTATAAGTAAACTACCCAATGTTCTTTATACCTGTTTTCTCTGAGAGTATTTTCTCTCTTCATCTTACCCTCTGGTCACAGGGTTGAAGCCAAAAGTGAGAAATGAGTGTTACAGGATTTAGGAGCAAATGTCAACAGGACATGCCAGTTCTGTCACTTAGCATTGAGCTGCACTGAATTTACTGACCAAGGATATGAGGACCGAAAGCTGGAGTGATCCTTATACTATCTGTATTGCTCCTTTTGCCTGTAAAATGATCTAATAATTATGATTGTTTTGTGTCTCCAACCTTAAGTATCTAGGACACACTAGAAGCATGTTCCTGTTTCCGTTTTACTCTAGTACCTCTCGAGATTTAGACTAAAGGTTTGGATGGAGCGGCTCCTAGATGAATCCCTGAGGAAATACACTTGAAGCCTCCTCAGAAGATCTCCATTCAAAGCCAGCCCTAGCAGGAAAGGTTTATTGTCTCCAATAAACCACCAGAAAACCAGAAGTGGAGCAGTGGCCTAGAGGGTAGAGCTCCAGCTTTGAGAGAGAAAGCCAAGCAGGCCATACAGGCCAGACCAGGCAGGAAAGCCTGGGAGGTGCTTATGTCAATTGAACAACCAGATGGCTGGAAGTTGAGCAGTGCCAGTGGTAGAACTTCTGCCTTGTGAAAAACAGCTGAGGAATGCATCACTTCCTCAGTTTAAGCCATAGGATGGCCACAAAAGAAAATTTAAAAAGAGAAGGCCAAGTTTATGTATCAGTGTCCTACTTACTTACGTGTGTATATTACGTCCCTAAGTGCAAAGAGGCTGTATGCAAAACTTCTGCTTTTATTTACAGATTTATGTTTTAGATATGCTCATTGTACATACTGCATCATTCTCTTCATTTCAGCCCCATTGATTTTCTCTTCCAGGATTCTAGGCCTATTTCCTATATGATGCACACTGAAGCTCTCAGCAGCCTTTATTTACATTTTATTATGAGGCCAATGCAGGAGCAGTCACAAATCAGGCAGGGGAAAAGAAGATCAGAGTTCATAGAAATAAGCGGTATTCAGAAAATTATAATTGGGGACGCAAATTGGTAGCATATATATGTAAAAACTACCATTAAGAAAAAAGATGAGGGGGCTGGGAATGTGGATTAGTGGGAGAGTGCTTGCCTAGCATTCAAGAGGCCCTGGGTTCGATTCCTCAGTAACACATACACAGAAAAATCCAGAATTGGTGCTGTGGCTCAAGTAGCAGAGTGATAGAGACAATGCCCAGGCCTTGAGTTCAGCCCAAGAAATGTCAAAGAGATAACTAAGTAGGTAGTTAGGTAGTTAGGTAGGTAGGTAGGTAGGTAGGCAGGTAGGTAAGTTGGTGCATAGATAGATACATAGAAAGAAAGAAAGAAAGAAAGAAAGAAAGAAAGAAAGAAAGAAAGAAAGAAAGAAAGAAAGAAAGAAAGAAAGAAAGAAAGAAAGAAAGAAAGAAAGAAAGAAAGAAAGAAAGAAAGAAGGAAAGGAAAGAAAGAAAGAAAGAAAGAAAGAAAGAAAGAAAGAAAGAAAGAAAGAAAGAAAGAAAGAAAGAAAGAAAGGTCAATAAATGATTAGATAGATAGATAGATAGATAGATAGATAGATAGATAGATAGATAGATAGATAGATAGATAGATAGATAGATAGATAGATAGAAAAATGATAGATGAATCTGGACTTGGACTTCAGGAGGAAAGAAGGGAACAATTCCCAGTCATGAAGCTTCTGCAGTGTGCCAGGACACCAGCATCACCTTCACACAACCACAAAGCAGGAAAAATGTCTCTTTACCACTTCTCAGGCAGCCGAATGCCGCAGAGCCAAGAGGGCAGAGCCAGGTTCTAACTCAGCTGCTTGGGGACAAAAGAGAAATGACCCTGCCTCACCTTGGACAGGGGATTAGCATTAATGATGTGGAGAATGAAGAAGGAGGAAAGACTGGCAGAGGTAGAAGAAGGGCCTTCAAATCTGATAGATGGAGAGTAAAAAACCCACTCCCTAAGACCAGAAAGCAGGGCTTTTCTACTCTGTTCCTCCCCTCTCCCTCACTAAACTGGCTCTCTATTGGTAACCTAAAGATAGCCTGAAGCTCTCTTCACCTGAGTGAGGAAGGTTAGTCATTGTTTGAGGAAGCTGAGAAAAGCCTGATCCTGGTGTAACTGTAACAAACATTTCAGGTTTCCCCCATTGCTGGCTGTCCCTGGAATGAATGAAGTGGTTTTGCAGCTCACTTCCCTGTTGAGTGTGTATATTCTGCCTCCTTGTTCTCTTCACCTAGCCTGGCTTTTGAAATTGTTTTCTGTCCTTCAAATACAGTGTTATACTGGAGTTCTTCCTGCTGACTGTGCCAGGGCTTGGATCCTGAGAACTTCATTTGAACCCAGGATGGGGCAATGGGTCAAGAACACTAAGAACATTTAGAGTAACTTCTCATCACCAAGGGAAAAACAAGAAGCTCTTGAACATCTGACCTTTCAGATGTGGAAGTCAGAGTGTCATAGACTTTTCTGCCCTGGCTGGCTTCAGTGTGATCCTGATACCTCAGCCTCCTGAGCTAGTAGGCAAGAGCTACTGGTGCTCTGCTAGGTTCAGATGAGTAATGACATTGACAATACAAGTCAACTGCTTATCACAAAAGGGTTTGGGGAGCATATTAAGCCTTTCAACATTGGACCTTTCAGAACCCTGTGGACACAAGGTTACAATGCTAGAGTCAGTGAGGCTGGGCATGTGGATCTGCTACACTTAAGCCTGGAGGTCTGACTCCAATTCTGGTGTATATTAGTGTTGATTTTCCAAAGAATATTCTCATAATTAGCAAATAGGAAAAGTACTTTGATTAACCCTCAATTTTTTCCAGTTGTGTGTCTTGTATCAACCCTGGGCACTGTCTCTGAGCAATTCAGTCAAGTGTAACTCTCTACCACTTGAGCCACAGCTCCACATGGGATTTTTTAGTGGTTCATTGGAGATAAGAGTCTAACAGGCTTTTCTTGCCTAGGCTGTCTTTGAACTGTGGTCTTCAAATCTCAGCCTCATGAGAAGGTAGTTTTCCAGGTGTGAGCCACCAGCATCTGGCCTATTGTTTTTGACAGTCCTGGGGATTGTTTTTCTCAAAGCTAGCACTCTATCACTTGAGCCATTCCACTGCGTCTGGCATTTTCTGAATATGTGGCATTGAGGATTCAAACCCTGGTATTCATGCATGTTGAGTGAGCTCTTTAGCACTAAGCCACATTTATAGCCTCTCCCTTACAATTTTATCCCACAAGTTTCCTGTCCTCAAGAAAAGCCTTCTCAGTATAAATCATCTAAAAACACCCCTATAGTAAGGTGTCCAAAGATAAATAAGACAAAGCTCATTCTTGGGAGAGACTCTAAACGTGAGAAGACTGTGACAAATGCCTCCATTTAGTTATGTATCATGTTTCAACACAAAAAGTTTTAATGATAAATGAGTCAATGTCCTAAACTATTGTGTATAATTTTATAATACATGTGCAAAATGTAAATGGGAATAATATAAATAAAATAAACAATAAAAAATTAATCAAATAAAAAATAAAATAAATACAAAATCAATAATGAAAATCATAACATGTAATAAACATACATATGTACGTATATATCATCTATTACACATGTATAGAAATATCTTTTCCATTGCAGGGCCTTCATTCAGGCCATGGGAACTCTAGCCTGAATTTCTTTTCCTCAAGGACAGTAAATTTTTCCTTTACTCATGGTACAAAAGAGTTACCTGGATGGTGAGATCAAATCCCAACAATGGTAGAAATACTGGCCCCTGTTCCAAGACAGTAACTTAATCTTTTAATGGAAGCAGTTATGTTTATTCAGTTCCATACTGAACATTAAATAAAAAGCAGTATAGAATTTTGTACATCCATTCAGACATCCTCCCCTTACCCCCAAAGTGTTTCTCGAAATAATACATGGTTTCTATTTTGTATGTTTTTTATTGTAAAAATGTTGTACAGAATGGTCACAGTTACATGAGCAAGGTCATGAGTATATTTCCTATTGAGCATTGTTATCTTCTCCCTTGTTTTCCCCCTACCATCCCTTACCTCCCATCTCCACAACTACTCCCCCTGCCAAGCTCAGTGACTTAATTTTTTAGTTTTGGCTTGGCACGGTGTTTGAACTCAAATAGTAGCAAATCTGCACTTTCTCTCACATTGCTACAAGTTCCTGAGTTCAAATCCCAGTCTAGGAAAGAAAACTGGCAGAAATTCCAAACCAGAGAGCTCTATTTTTTTAACTATAGTTAAATAATCATTTTTTTATTTTTTCTTTTTTGTGGCTTTTTTAGGGCTTGAACTCAGGTCGTGGCAACTCTGCCTCAGCTTTGATCACCCTAGGCTAGGTGCAGCCTCGGGACCCATACCCAATCCTGGAATCCTAGGCCCAGGGGGCTTGCAGAAAGAAAAAAAAAGTGGGATAGCACAAAAAGTGGCAAGCTGCAGAGGGATGGGGGTTTAATTTTTTTTTTTTAATCTTTGCACGGTGACCATCCTGGGTCTGAATGCCACAGATGCAAAGTACACCTGACTTGCCATTCCTGAGGGCTGGCGGGTTAGCAGGGAAGCCATAGGCCAACCTGTCAACATCGGCCCTGGGTTCAAATCCAGGTCCTGACAACTACCAATGGAAGGAGATCACAAGACACTCATTCCTATGCATAGGAATATCAATTGAAAGAGAAGTTTGTGCATTGGTCAAGCCTAAAATTGGATGCAGTAATCCTAGGACACTGATCTTAATTTCATGCTTTATTAAGCATGAAAAGAATAGCATTCCTTTAATTGTGTCATAATAAATACCTAAGAGTTGGGAAGAAAGTAGTATATGTCATTCAATCATAGATAGGAGGCTATGGTGCTTTTTACCAATATATATTTATTTGTATACTACTGCCTGCCAATCCTTGTATCGCTGTTTTGGCCAATCCTGGGTCACGATCTCAGCACCTAGGAACCACCTCACAGCTTCATTGGCTAGAGGCTGTTGTGCTTACACTCACCCATTCATGAATTGGACTTGCTAGGCCCTGAGTTCAGATCCCAGCACTGCCAAAAATTTAATCTTGGAGTAAGAAGCCAAATACGACACCTGTTTTCCTTTTCTGGGAGAGTTCTGCATGTCAGGCATGATGGAGAACACATCTACAAATCTAGATGGTATATGTTAGGATGTAAACAATGTAATACATAGTTAGGATGCATCAGTGTCAGTAAAATAAACGGTAAATAAATGAAAAAAATATAATGTATAACCACACCAAACATAATATAGACTGAACATCTGTATGGAAATTCAATCTTATCTTTAAAATGTATATAAGGAGTACGTTTTCCAGGTCTGGGGCTTGAATTCAGGCCTAGGGAATAGGCCTGACTTACTGGTCTTCAAGCAGGGTGAGCTTCCCCTTCCCTGACAGTGCAATAGAGTTACCCAGACCCCGGGTTCAAATTCCAGGACTTGCAGACAAAATATGGCACACATTCCAAGCCAGGGAGCTTCATTAGCATTTTTAATATTTTTTAAGTTCACTTCACCTTTATTTGATACATATTGATTTTATAATATGAGAGTTTTTCAAAAAAGGGGTCTAAACTTACATTTCAGCATAGCACATTGGTGTTTCTATTTTGACCATCTGCCCTGAAGAGTGAGAATGAAAATAAGGACATTTCTCCCTAGAAGATCGGGACAGTTGAATTTATTTCTATTTAGAGTTTTTTTCTACAATTATAAACTCTCTGCATTTGTGTCGTATAAGTTTTCCTCAGTGCCTACCACGAAATACACTAGGGGAGTCCTCTTAGTACAAAAGGTAGGATTTCTGAATAAAACCTCACTTCTGTGAGGACAGTAGGTACTTCTAAGCATTTTGGGAATAAACTGGATTGTAAAATGAAAAACGAAAACAATGGGACTGTGATGTATCTCAGTAGTGGAGTACTTTCCTAAAGAGCATAAGACCCTGGCAGAAAAGTTTCCTAAAGCTCAGAATGTTAGAATTTTATGATCTGCATGAACAAACATTTTTTAGGGAGTCCTGTGGCTTGAACTCAGGGTTTATCCCTGTGCTCTTCAGCTCAAGGCAAGCGATCTACTGCTTAAGTAACAGTGCCACTTCGGTTTTCTAGTGGTTTATTGGAGATAAGAGTCTCACAGTCTTTTCTGCCTGGGCTGACTTTGAACCGCCAAACTCAGATCACAGCCTCCTGAGTAGCTAGGATTATAGGCATGAGTCACTGTTGCCAGGCACATGAAAAAACTTCTTAAAGATGGATTCTGAGAAAAGAAACTTGGAAAACACTTTTAGTATAAATAATTTATAGTGCCATGGTTAAGGAACTAATTCAGAAGTATTTATTCATTGGCTGGTTTCTTAGTTTATTTAAATATATATATATGCATTATTAAAATATATATGTATATATATATATTATTAAAAAACATAGCTTTGAAGTGTACCTAAGAGCATATGTGCTCATGTAAAGTTATACAAATGAAAAAGCTTCATTTTTCTTTTCAGTTTGGTTGGTACCATAAATTAGGTGGGATTTGTGTATTGTTTTGTTCTCTGTTCCCCCAACCCCCTCTCCTCTCTCCTCACATTTGAACTCAGCTTGCTCTTCCTTGGCTTCGTTGTTCATAGATGATTTTCTACCACTTCAGCTATACCTGTAGCCTGGCATTTTGCCAGTTAATTGGAGATGATGTCTCTCAGGCTTTTCTGCCTTCATTGGCTTTGAAATTTCATCTTCCAGTTCTCAGCCTCCTGAGTAGCTAGGATTAAATATGTGAGCCACTGGGGTGCCTAGGGATAATTTAGACTTTGGTTAGTGTATTCTTTGTGTTTTTCTTGGCATGGGATCATCTACTATAAAATTTCTGTGAATGACCTGGGTCTGAAGTAAGATATATAATACATATGCAAATCTGTATAATTTTCATAAGATGTAATAAATTTAATACGTGTTATAAGTGTATTAATAGTCAATAAACATAATGAATTAATAATACAAAAATAAACACACTCAAATCAATATGCAGTAAACATAAATATGTAGATATTAATCATTTCAAATGTGGATGAATATTAATTAACAGGGTGGGGATTGAATTCAGGCCTAGGGAACAGTCCTGAATTGCTTGTATTCAAAGAGGGTGAGTTTCTCCATCCCCCAGAGTGCATTAGATTTTCCCAGACTCCAAGTGCAAATCCCAGGCCGGGCAGAAAAAAATGAGCATGAAATCCAAGCCAGAGAGCACCATTAGTATTTTTAAATTTTTAAAATTCATTTTTTAAATTTTCTATTTATGTATGTATGTATGTATGTATGTATGTATTTTGCCAAGCACGGGATTTGAACTTAGGTCGTGGCAACTCTGCCTTAGCTTCCATCAGCTTAGGCTGGGTTTGTGCAGCCTTTGGACCCACAGCCCATCCTGGGAGCCTAGGCCTCATGGCTGACAGGAAAAAAATGAAAATGGCAAGGAAAAATAGCCATGAATTGCAAACAGTTAGAGGTTTCTCGGTTTTCTGTCCATGCATGGTGACCATCCCGGGTCCAAATGACACGACTGCAACCTGTAGGTCACCTGGCATTTCTGTCAGTGGGGTGTCAGCGAAGCCATAGGCCTATCTGCACACCTAGGCCCTGAGTTTGAATCCCGGTGTTGCCACTTACAAAGGGCTGGAGAGCGTAAGAAACTATTGCCTGTCCATAGGAACACCAGAGGAATGTGATCAATGTTATGGTTGGATGAGTAGTCAATTAGTCTAGCAAAAACTAAATCCAGTATTCACAAGATGTGGATTGATTTTAATTTATAGTTTATTATGCATTAAAAGAATACATTGTGTGTGTGTGTGTATGTGTGTGTGTGTGTGTGTGTGTGTGTGTGTGTTTTGTCAGTAGTGGGGACTGAACTCGGGCCTTGGCGTTATCCCTCAGCATTTCAGCTCAGGGTTAGGGTGGTACCATGTGAGACACAGTGCCATTCCCAGCTTTTTCTGATCATGTGTTGCTGAGGAATTGAAACCGGGACTCATGCATGCAAGGTAACACTCTCCCAATGAGTCACCTTCCCATCCCCTAAAAGAATACTATTGATTAAATGGAGTCCTCACTGAGAATCACTAGGAAGGTAGTATATGTCATTGAATAACAGATAGACATCACTGGCAATATCTAAATATATATTTGTATACCACTGTCTGCATAGAAAGGTATTGCTATTTTGGCCAAACCTGTGTCTCCATCCTAGGTCCTGGGATCCACCTGGCACCTGAGTGTGCTAGAGGCTGCTGTGCTGACACTCACCCATTTGTGAATGGGGCCTCTAGGCCCTCAGTTCAGTTCCCAGCATTGCTAAAAATGTCTTCCTTGAGTCAGATTGCAAGTATGATACCTGTTTTCCTTTTCTGTGCAAGTGCTGGGTGTCAGGTATGATATTTATAATTTGTCTGCAAAGCTACCTGCTATGGAATAGATTTGAATGAATGTAATAAATGTAATAGGTGCACTCATAGTCCATAAAATAAATTGTAAACAAATAAATATATAATAAAATATGATTAATCATTCCAACAAACAAGATACAGACTGAATGTATGGATGTAAGTATAAATGATAAAATAAAAATGGTTATAATTGTTATGTTCTCCAGGGCTGGGGCTTGAATTCAGGCCTAGGGAACAGTCCTGAATTGCTTGCATTCAAGGGAGGAGATCTTCCTTTCCTCCGCCTCCCCCAAGGGCATCAGAGTTACCTAGATCCCAAGGTGACATTCCTGGCATGGCAGACAATAAAATGGCACGAAATCCAAGACAGGGAGCTTCAATAGTGTTGTTAATTAATTAATTAATTTTTGCCAAGCACAGGGTTTGCACTCAGGTTGTGGCAACTTCTACTCATTTTCCATCACCCTAGGCTGGGATAGTGCAGCCTCTGGATCCACAGCCCATCCTGTGGTCCTAGACCTCAGGGGTTCACTGGAAAAGAAAATGAAAACAGCACCGAAAAAAAGGCACAAACCAAGGACGGTCAGCAGTTTCTGTTTTCCGTCCTTGCACTTTGACCATCCTGGATGTGAATGACATGGCTGCAACCTGTAGGTCATCTGGCATTTCTGAAGGCTGGGTCTATCAGTGAAGCCATAGGCCAACGTGGACACTAGGCCCTGAGTTCGAATCCCGGTCATGCCACTTACAAGGGGCTGAAGAGCCTAAGAAAATATTCTTGTCCATAGGAACACCAGAAGAATGTGGTTAATGTCATGGTTGGATGAGTAGTCCGTCAATCAGTCTTGCTTAAAATTAGACCCAATAATCACTGGACAGGGATTGACTTTAATTCATAGTATATTATGTATTAAAAGAATACTATTGATTAAATGGAGTTCTCACTAAATACATGAGAATCGGTAGGAAGGTAGTATATGTCATTGAATACTAGATAGACACCTCTGGCAGTACCTAAATATCTAAATTTATATTTAGGCTGGAAAAGTGGCTCCGTTGTAGAGCTCTTACCTTGCATGCCTGAGGCTCTGGGTTCGATTCTTCAGCACCACATAGGCAAAAAGAAAAAAAGCCGGAAGTGGTGCTGTGGCTCAAGTGGTAGAGTGCTAGTCTTGAGCTGAGGGACAGCACCCAGGCCCAAAGTTCAGGCCCCACAACCAGACACCAAAATAAATACATAAATTTTATTTATTTATATATCTCCATCGTCATAGAAAGTTACTGCTATTTTGGCCAAACCTGGGGCTTGATCCCAGGTCCTGAGATCCACTTGGCAGCTGAATGGGCTAGAGTCTGCGGTGCTGACACTCACCCATTCATGAATTCGGCCTCTCAGGCATTCACATCAGGTCCCATCATTGCCAAAAATTTCTTCCCGGTGTAATATTTCAAGGGTGACACCTGTTTTCCTTTTCTATGCAAGTTCATAATATGTCTGCAAAGCTACACGCTATGGAATAGATGGGAATAAATGTAATAAATGTTATAGGTGCACTCACGGTCCATAAAATAAATGCTAAATAAATAAATAAATGATAAAATATAATGTATCACTCCAAAAAACATGATATAGACTGAATATATTGATGTAAGTAGAAATCATATATTTAACATGTCTATAAATGTTATGAGATGCTTGAATTCAGGCCTAGGGAAGAGTTTAGTTCATGCATGATTCTCATAGGAAATGATAGGCAAGATGTATGGCACAACAATTATTTTTATTTAAGAGTTCATGAAGTGTGACAATAAGAATCACATTCAGGAAATGGAGGCATTGGGAAAGATCCAAGAATCGGTACTTGAATGGTAGATAGGATTTGAACACAGCTTGCTACATCTCCTACTCTAGCCAAATAGGTAATTAGCATACTAGCTTCAGCTTATGAATGGATGAATATTGTGCCCCATCCCCACCCTGGGGCTCGATCTCAGGTCTGGGTATGTCTTATCTCCTTAGTGGCTCACAAGTTGATGGGCTCATGTGGACCCATTTGGCTGTTGGGCTTCCTAGACCCCAAGTTCAAATCCCAGCACTACCAAAAGGTTTATCTTGATGTGAGAAGCCAATTCTTGCACCTGTTTTCCTGTACTGTGCAAGTGCTGGATCTCAGCAAGAATCAAGAAACATTGGCAACTCTACACCCATGAGAATAGGTTGTCATCCATGTCAGCACAGTTTTATATGTCATTCTATGCTCAATAAAATACATAACACATCCTTGAAAAAGACACAAAATAAAACGAATAACTACACTGAATGCAAGATGCATACCACACCTGTACGTAAATAGAGATCCTATGTTTAAAAGAGCTGGGCTTCTTATTTTGTCCAGTGCTTTAACTTCAGATCAGGCCCCGGACTAGGCCTGACATTCTAGTCTTCAAGGATGGTGAACCTCCCCTTCCCCCACAGTGCAACAGAGTTACCCATACCTGAGTTCAAATCCCAGCACTGACAAAAGATTCATCCTGATGTCAGAAGCCAGTCGTTGCACCTGTTTTCCTCTCCTGTGAAAGTCCTGGGTCTCAGCTAGGCTGGAGAATGAATGCATAGGCAACCCTGTAACCATGGGAAAAGTTTATCATCCATGTCAGCACAGTTATAGCTGTCACCATACTCAGTAAAATACACAATACCTCCATGAATTAGACACAAATTAAGGAGAAGTGCACCGGATGCAAATTGATGACCGCACATGTCAATATAGATCCTGTGTTTAAATTATGAATTTAGGACTATCCTGGCCCTCCCTGGGGTTCGATGTCAGGTCCTGGGAAAGGTCTAGCTCCTTAGTTGCTCACAGGCTGGTATCCTCACCTAGAACTTTTTGCCAATTGGCCCTGCTGGGCTCTGAGTTAAAATCCCAATACTGCCAATAGATGAACTCTCATGTGAGAAACACATCGATCCACCTGTTTTCCTATGAAAGTCCAGGTTCTCAGGAAGGATAGAGAATGCTATATAGGCAACTCGATAGCCATGGGAATAGGTTGTCATCCGTTTCGGCACAGTTATATCTGTCATCATGCTCAATAAAACACAAAATGCATACATGACTAAGACACACAATAAAAAGAGTAACTATACTGAATTCATGAGGCATTCCACACATGTATGTAAATAGAGATCCTATATGTAAAATAGGTGGGTATATTATTTTTGCCAATACTGGGGCTTCAATTCAGGCCCTGTGACTTAGCCTGATATTGTAGTCTTCAAGGATGGTGAGCTTCCCTTTCCTCCACAGTGCTATAGATTTACCCAGACCTGAGTTGGAAACCCAGCAGTGGTAGAAAAATGGTGCGAGTTCTGAGCCAGGGTGTTTATTATTATTATTATTATTACTATTACTATTATTATTTGCCAAGGAAGGGATTTGAACTCAGTTAGTGGTAACTCTGCCTCAGCTTCAATCACCTCAGGGTGACAGGCTGCCATGGGCCCATAGCCAATCCTGGGATGCTAGGCTTTGAAGTCTTGCAGGAAAACACACACACACACACACACACACACACACACACACACACAAACACACACAGAGAAAAAAAAGCCGCGGGATGGATTTTTTACATTTTTTCCCCTTTCTATGGTGACCATCCTGGGTCTGAATGACATGTCTACAAAGGGTATTTCACCGTGCATTGGCGAAGGCTAGTGGGCTATTGGGGAAGCCATAGTTCCAATTCAGCAATGTAGGCCCTGAGTTTAACTGCTGGTCCTGACACCTACCAATCGGGGGATTTCCCAAGAGACTTATTCCTATGCATTGGAATACAGATGGAATGTTAACAAACTATGATTGAGAAGTTTCTGCATGCATAGGTCTAGTCTAAAATTAGACACATTGATCTTATTGAATAGTTTATTAAGCATGAAAAGAATCCTATTCCTTCAATGGCGCATAATAACTACCTAAGAGTTGGTAGGAACGTAATTGATGTCATTGAATCCTAGGTAGATGTTTCTGGCACTCTATACAAATATATATTTATTGGTATACTAAGACCTGCCTATCCATGTATGGCTATTTTGTCCACCCCTGTGGCTTGATGTCAGAGTCTGGGAACTGCCTGGCAGTTTCCTGGGCTAGAGGTTGTCGTTTTGACACATCCATTCATGAATTGGTTCTGCTAGGCCCTGAGTTCAGATTCCAGCACTGCCAACAATTGGATCGTGGAGTAAGAAGCCAAGCGTAACACCTGTTTTCCTTTGCTCTGAGCGTTCTGGATGTCAGACATGATTGAGAACACTTCTACAAATCTAGATACTATGTGATAGGATGTCATCAAAATAATAAATGGAATGCGTGTTATCACAGTCAATAAAATAAATGGTTAATGAATAAAACAGAAATACAATTAATAACCACAACAAACAGGATATGTACTGAACATCTATAAGTAAGTATAAATCTTATCATTACAATATATATAAATAGTATGTTTCCCAGAGGTGGGGCTTGAATTCAAGCCTAGGGAGCGAGCCTGACCTTCTTGACTTCAAGCACGGTGAGCTTCTCCTTTGTCCACAGTGCTGCAAAGTTACCCAGACCCTGAGTTCAAATCCAAAGCCTGGCAGAAAAAACGGCACCAATTGCAAGCCAGGGAGATTATTTATTTATTTATCTATCTATCTATTTATTTATTTATTTTGTGTGAAGCAAGGTCTTGAACTCAGGTCATGGCAACTCTGCCTTATCTTCCATCACTCTAGTCTGGGGTGCAGCCACTGGAACCACAGGCAATCCTGGGATCCTGGACCTCCAGGCCTTGTGGAAGGGAAAAATGCACACAGAAGAAGTGGTGAGATGAAGTTTTAACATTTTGCACCATGACCATTTGGGTCTGAATGACACGGCTCCAAAGGGTACTTCACCTTGTATTGCTGAAGGCTGGCAGGGTACTGGGGAAGACATAGTCCTGCACGGCAATATAAGCCTAGACTCGAATCTAAGTCATGTCACTTCCGGATGGCGGGAGATCCTAAGAGACCCATTCCCATTTATAGGAATAATGATTGAATGTTGTAAGTGTCATGGTTGAATGAGTTGCTCATGAGTGATACTCGTATAAAATTAGACATTATGATTTCAGTAGGCTGACTAATTTTATTTAATATGAAGCACTAAAAGACTTCTATTTCTGGAAGTGGCTCTGTGGCTCAAGTGATAGAGTGCTCACTTTGAGCTGAATAGTCCAGGGACAGCACCAAGCCCAGAGTTTATATTTTTGAAAAGGCTACTATTTCAGAACACTGATTTACTTAATAGTTTATTAAGGATGAAAACAATAACATTAATTATATGGAGACATAATAAATACCCAAGAATTGTTAAGAATGTAGTCTATATAACTGAATAATGGATAGACATCTCTGGCACACTATAAAGATATATATTTATTAGCATGCTACCATCTGCATGTCAATCTGTTCTTATTTTGTCAACCCCTGGGGCTCAATCTCAGGTCCTGGGAAATGCCTGTCAGCTCAGTTTGCCCCAGTATGGCATGCTGACATTCAATCATTCATGAATTTGGCCCTATAGGCCATGAGTTCAAATGCCAGCACTCCCAAACAAGAAATCATGGAGTAAGAAGCAGATGGTGACACATGTTTTCCTTTTCTGTGAAAGTCCTGTGTGTCAGGTATGAAGTGAAATAAATATGCAGACCTATATCCTATGTAATCAATATTCTATGTGCCATAATAGTCAATAAAATAAATGGTCACTACATGAACAAAACAAAAAATAAAATGAATAACTACATTAAATGCAATATGGAGTCAATATATGTATGTAAACATAAATCATATATTTAAAATGTACACAAATAGGATGTATTCTAGGGGTGGCGATCAATTTCAGGCCTAAGGAACAGACTTGAATTTCTTGACTTCAAAAAAGCAAGCCTCCCCTTGCTACACAGTGCAACAGATTTACCCAGACCATGAGTTCCAATCTCAGTCCTGGCAGAAAAAAATGGCATCTCTATGCTATGTGATGCCCAATTCTTAGGTATTTCATTATTTCTCCATTTAATGAATGTAATTTTTTAAATGCTTCATAAAGTATTGATTAAAATCAATCAGTGTCCTAGAATATAATTGTGTATAATTTTATCCTAGAATCATTCAAAAACTGTCCATTCAATCATGATATACATCACATTTCATTGGTATTCATATGGATAGAAATGAGTTTTTAGGATCTTCTGCCATTTGGAGGTGGCAGGACCAGGATTCAAATTGTGGGCTCCAGCTCCCACTACTTAAACCCGAAGATAGGGAACTCACCGGTCTGTCCAAGAACATCATCAAGACCAATAATTAAGCAGGCACCAGTGTCTCTCAGCAGTCCTCCATGATACTTTCAAGGCTGTGAAAGGAGATTCATGGTCAAAGTCACCCTAGGCTGGAAAGTACTTGAGACCCCTGTCCAACTTCAGTGTCAACAAAGCCAGAAGTAGAGCCAGTGGTAGAAGGGTAGCCTTGAGCAAAAGCAGCTCACCAAGTGTGCCTAGGTCCTGAGTTCAATGTCCTGGACTGGCAACAAACAGGCATACACACAAAAATCTGTGCAGCTATATGGCTAAAGCAGGTCTCCCTCTGGTTCCCAACTGGATTGGACAGAGTTCCCTGGGAAAGGGGCTGCTGTCATCTTGACTCTGCCCATTCTGCCTGCATCACAGGATACCAGCCATACCCCCATTCTTTTATGGTTCTTTCTGACCAATGGGATACAAGAATCGTGGCCACCCACATTCCATGCTGCCCTGTAGCACCAAGATTCCCTCTGTTGGTTGACACCACTACCAGCAGTTGAGGAAGGTAGAGGTAACTGAGTGTTAAACAAGAGACTCGAGGCGAATTTGGAGTACAATAGGAAATTGACAACCTAGTCAGAGAGTGGGAGAATAGAGGATTTCCCAGAGCCTGGGAATGTGGCCAGCCCATCTTTCCCATCCCAGCGCTCAGATGTCTGAAACAACAAGACTCCGTGAGAGAGCTGTGGGCAACAAACTACTGCCAGAACACCAGCAGAAGAAATCCTCCCATCAGACCTTCAGCATTCAAGAAAACAAAGAATACATAACAGGGAAGGATCCCAAAGACAAATACCTCTGGGAAGGGTGATTCAACCGAGGGTCTGACCAAAGGTGATGCTGACCACTGGCCTCCCCTGCCTTTGGACACAGTCACAGCCACAAGGATCCAGAATGTCAAGGGTCCCGATACCACCAAGAATATGCAGAGGTGCTAGCGACATGTGGTGCCTGCCCTGGACCACAGCAAAAGGAGAAACCAGGTGCTCTATGCCAAGATCCAACCACTGAAACAGGAAAAGACAGACCTGCAGGATTGATGAGAGAAAGAGAAGGAGAAGGTAGCCAAAGTACACAAAGCACCAAAAACAGAGCTAGACATCCACAAGCCACCCATATAGAGGTTGGTTTTGGCAGAAAGTGATTTATAATCACCACCAGCCCACATGCAGCTCATGGCCAATGACAGCAAAATGGAGCATGAAGCTCTCACCAGCTGCCTACAGGCCGCAGAGCAGCACATGGCAGAGCTGGAGATGGTGGCTTCTGTGGGTACTACTTACAGAAGGTGGCCGAAATGTTCAAACAGCTAAATGATGTAACACTTCAGCTCAAGAAAAAGAAGAGAAGCTTCTATGACCTGCAGCAAGTGAACACAGAATTTTAGGAGAAGGTGTAAGCATTCTGGACATAGAGGAGCAACAGGAAGAACAGAATCTGCAAGTTCCAACAAGTGCTGGAGGGGTGTGAGGTACTAAAGAGACTTCAGGACAACCTGAGTTGAATGGTGTCTGCAGCGAATCTGGAGACAGACACCTTCTCGCAGAACCTGAGCATTGAGAGGTCCACGCAGAAGGAGGAGCCCTGGTGGCAGACCGAGCAGGTGAACCAACTGACAGAGGAAAAGGAGTGAGGATGAAGGTAGGTGCTGCACCTAGAGAATGAGCTGGGGGAACTGAGAAGGAAGCTGGCAAAGCCATGGCCCTCTGTGGGTCCATCTCAGGAGGAGCAGCACCTGCGGGCCCACACCTACCACACGCAGATGGGGTTGAAAAACCTGGAGAAACAACTTCACATCCAGGTACAGGAAAACTAGAAACTCCGTCTCCACTATGCAGAGCAGCGGGAGCAAGTGGGAGGATTGGAGGAGAAAACCAAAGATCCACAGGAGAACCCCGAGACCCCACGATGTGCATGTGTATGAAACCCACAGCTGGAGTAACAGCTGGCCTTGCTGCAGGACGCTCTCTACAGAGTGAGCAGTGAGAAGGAGGAGCTCACCAGCATTGTGGACTCAGAGCAGCAGGTGAAGAAACATCTACAGGAACAGCTGGACTGCTGAGAGGAGAAGATAGAGGAAGGGAAAGAGGTAGCTGAGAGAGAAAGCCAAGTGACTCAGGAGCTCCAGGAGCAGCAGGAGCAGTCCCTGGCCCAGCTTCAGGAGCTCAGAGTCACCTGTGAGCAGCACATTGCCTCCAATGAGCAGCTGTGCTCCAAGTAGTAGGTCCTGCAGTAGCACCTGCAGAGGCAGACCCAGCTGTTGGAGCAGCTGAAACAAGTGCAGGGTCCGATCAACTGGGGGGATTAGATGGTGCCCCCAAAGTGGCAGGACAGTTTCAAGTGCCTGGACGTGACCAGTCCAGAGGAGGAGCACATGCAGGCCCAGCTGAGCTTCCTGGCTTTCCCTGGGGAAGGAGAAGCTGTGAACTCTGGAGAAGCAAAAGCTGAGGAAGCAACTCTCCTCGATGTGCCCATGGAAGAGGATGGAGATGTCCCGCAAACTCAGAGGGACGTGGAGCTGTTAGCACTCTTGGAGGCTGAGATCCACAGGGGGATACTCCTGCCACAGGAGCAGCGAGACTGCTGCAGGCACTCCCCCTCCCACCGACAGCTCAGTGCCAGATAGAGCTGGAGCCACAGGTCCCCCACCCAATGAGCTGCCACCACAGCATGTGTGAGGTTGGGAAGTGGGACACGTGGGCGTCCAAGAAGAAAATCTTCTTCATCCACAACTTGCCTGATGAGGTGGACTTCCAGAGTCCTGCAGATGAGCTCCACCATCGATGCAACCAGCTGTCGGCACATATCTGCACCATCCAGGAGTCCCTCCTGACATTTAAAGGACAGATGTTCATTCTGGATCAGCTTTGTCAGGAGAAAGCCGAGTGCATGTGCCAGCTGTCCCAGGAGAAGATGAAGAGTAGATAGCTGCCACAGCTTCTGTGGCTCCTACACGGGGCTCCAGATGCTGACACAGGCTGAGCTCCCCACCAGTGCAGCTGCTTCAGAGGCCTCAGGCTCCTGGGTGGTCAAAATCAGGGAGAAGCAGAAAGGTTTTGAAGAATTGCAATTTTAGGATAGTGTGGAATCTGCAAGAGGAGAGGTCAAGGTTCCCTGCCCCGTACAAGACTCCCCCACAGAGCATGTCCTGCTGCAGATCCCCACATGCAGAACTGCCCATAGCTTGTGCGCTCAGGCTTGCAGTGCTCTGTTCCTTTTTTCTGTAGACAGATGGGGATGATGACTCCCTATGTGACTTACTGAGTCCCCAAACCCTCAGTAGCCACCAGAACTAGGTGGCCAGGTGAGCTTCTCTAGGCCTCCATCTGCCTGGTGATAGGAAGGGTAAACTATGGGCCTGGTAGAGCAGAGGCTGCTGGGAGGAGGCCCAAGTTCCAGGAACATCTAATGGCCCATTGGTGGCCAGGGAAGAGGCCCGTGTTATGCTTATCAAAAATAATAAATCATTTCCAAAGGGAAAAAAAAGGCCTCCACAAATATTTGTTCTTCCAGTTATGGGGCTTGAACTCAGAGCCTGTCCACTGTCCTTGAGCTCTATTTGATCAAGACTGGTGGTCTACAAGTTGAGCCCCATCTCCCCTTCCAGCTTTTTCTTTGTGGAATCAAACCCAGGGCTTCAGGCTTGCTAGGCAACCACTCTATCACCGAGCCACATTCTCAGCTAGGATGATCTCCTGCCCCCAAACCCATATGGCCATTCCTCAGATAAATAGGAAGTAGGGGCTAGGATGAATATGAAGCACAAGTCTGGTTCACACAGAAATAATCCCCTGCCCCCTCTTCGACACCCTTATTTAAAGTTTCTCTTTTACTATTGAGGGATGAGAGCGGGAGAGGGACATCTGAGAGAGGAGTACCGAGAACAGTGGCCCCCTGAGCCCCACAGCTTCCTCCACACAAGTCGTCCTACACATTCCCATCTTACCTGACTCAATGTTGTGTCTACACTGTCTCCCTACTCCAGCAAGTCTTAGAATGAAATAAATGTCAGCCCTGGCCTCAGCCCACACCCAGGGTAGAAGCTCCTAGTCCCAAACTGACTTCCACCTCTGACTTCCCAGAGTTAGGCTGGACCCACCACTCACCACTGTATTGGTGTCAATGATCTCATGGATGAATTTCAGGAAGAAGGTCTATGGCAAAGAGCAGAAGCAGCAGGGTAAGCAAGGAGGAAGGACCCAGGGCAATTGGTCTGGGATCTTCCTCCTTGGAGTCCTCCCATCAAGCCAGAGCCATCCTGACCCAAATCCCGGCCAAGGGCAGGGGGTGGAGAAGATAGAGGAGTATGGGACTAGAGGAGGTACTGCTTTATCTTGGTGCACTTGAAATTTCCAATATTTGGCCCATGCCAATACCAAAGCCAACATGCAATGCCTCTCCTTGTTATTGTCCATGAGTGTTGTCCCTGAGCTCTTTTTCTCAAGGCTTGCACTCTACCACTTTAGGCAAGGGACACTTCTTGTTTTCTGATGGTTCATAGAGGATAAGAGTCTCACACACTTTCCTGCCCAAGCTGGCTTGGAAGCCAGATCTCACCTTCCTGAGTAGCAAGGATGTCAGGCGTGAGCCACAACTGCCCAGCATGTGATGCCTTTTTAAAGGATCTTGGCAAGTCTGTAAATGGAACCCCAAAGGGCCTGGATAGACCAAGACCCAATCAAGGAGCTGGGACTGGGGAAGGCTGACATTCTAGCCATTCTGTTCCCCAAAATTATAGATGTCAGGTGGTGTTGGATGCATCGAACTCCTAGGCCAACAACCACCAGACTTAGTGGGAAAAAGGTATAGAATACCCAAAGGTTACAGTGTAGAAATCTCTGATTTTGCATGCATATGGGTGTGTGTGTGTGTGTGTGTGTGTGTGTGTGTGTGTGTGTGTGTGTGTGTGTGTGTGTGTGTGTGTTTACCAAGGGTTGAAGAGCCTAGGTGGTAACCTTTATCTTGTTTGCACAAGTTTGGTGCTCTAACACTTGAACTATAGTATTACTTCTTCCCAGCTTTTTGGTGATTCTTTGGAGATAAGAGTATGCCCAGGCTAGGTTTGAATCTTGATTGATCCTCCATTGTCAGCCTTGAGTAGCTAGGATTATAGGCATGTGCCACTGACATCCAGCTGCATGGATGTCTTTTCATACTTTCTGTTCTAATAGCTGTCTACTTGCCTTGGCCTAGATTTCTGACCTCTACATCAGCTCCCAGCAGCACCTGACTGTGTGGAGACTATAATGCTCAAAAATTGTCAGTGCATCCTATTTCTTTGTCCTCAGGGGAGGGTATGTCTCCTCTGAAGACCGGAGGGGTAGGGGAAGGGGTACGAGGGATAGCTGTAGATGGGTGCTCGGCTAGGAAATAGGTACTCTGTTTTATCCAAAAAGGAATGCGTGCCCAGATGCTAATGGTTCATGCTCTCATAATCCTAGCTCATTCAGCAGGCTGAGATTGGAGGATTAACATTCAGATGCAGCCCAGCAAGAATTGTCTGTGAGACTCTCCTCTCCCAAGAATCACCTGAAAGCTGGAAGAAAAGCTCTGGCGTAAGTGGTAGAGTGGTATCCTTGAATGAAAAAACTGAGGGACAGAGCATGAGCCCTGGATTCAAGCCCTACTACCAAGATGCACTCATGCGCATGCACACACCCACCCACCCATCCACACCCACCCACCCCCCCCCACACACACACAGAGGAAGGTAGTAATGATAAGCTGAGCTAGAACTGGGGGCAGTCCTGAGGCATAATCATAATAAACTCTCAAGCCACATCAGTTGTTTCTCCTTAAGTCCTTCTTGGGCTGCGGGGTCTGGTCTATGGCAGTAAGTTTCATGGAACCTGCCCCTCCATCCTAGCACGGGGACATAGAACCAAGGGAAGGACACTATGGATGCTCCTTTGTAGTTGTCCCATGATTGCAGACCTTCATCTGCCCTGAGCACTGGTGAGTTAAGCAGGGCTCCGAGTCCCGGGACTCCTGGAATATAGCAACTGCTACAAGCAGCAGCCAACCTGCTTTTGTTCCTCAGGCTACAAGTCTTTCATGAGCCCAACTCAAAACCTGCCCAAGGTGTGCCTGACAAATTCACATTCTTATGATTCCCTTGTGAGCTGGCCTTAACTGGTCTACCCCTTCTGGCCCAGAACCGTGGTCTGATACGTCGATTTAGTGCTCAGATCCACACTGCACTCATGACAGATGCCCTTCTGATGACCGGTGGATGACCTGCATGCCACAAGGCATGACCTTTTCTGGTACTGTGTCCTGCTCTGTAGGCAAAGGCCTTCAAGGAGGCTGCTCTCAAGATTTGTAGGACACATAGACATTGGAAGACCATCAGAAGCCCACTGGAAAATACTTGCTAGAGCCACAACATGAGGTCAAAGCAGGCCAGGTATTGGTCATGGGGCTCTAAGTCTGGGCCTGGGCACCATCTCTCAGCTCTTTAGCTTAGCAGTTCAGCCTCGTCTGGTTTTCTGGTGGACCCTTGGAGATCAGAGTCTCCCGGACATTCCTGCCCAGGCTGGCTTTGAACGGCCATCCTCACATCTCAGCCTCCTGATGTGCTAGGAGGACCAGCATAAGCCACCCATGCCTGGCCTATCTGTCCATTCACCACAGTGGACTAGTAGCTCCTGAAAGCTTTTCTTTATTTTTTAGGTGCCAGTACTGGGACCTGAACTCAGGGTCTGGCCTGTAGGCTCTTAATGTTTTCTCTCAATGAGGACATGCTACCATTTGAGCCAAAGCTCCATTTCTGGCTTTTGTTGGTTCATGGGCAAGAAAGTCTCACTAACTTTCCTCCCTTGAGATGGCTTTGACCCACAATCTCTGATCTCAGTCTCCTGAGTAGCTAGGATTTACAGGGGTTGAGCCACTGGTGGCATTGGGCTAGAAGCTTTTCTTAAGAAGAGTTCTTCCCTGCATTTGCCCTGACTCCTCCATGCAAAGAGGGCCTGAGGGTCAGGAGCTGTGAATAATAGGCTTCCAGCCACAGAAATTGGCTGGGGTCTTTGGTGAAATGTCAAGCCAATATTTCCCTGGGCCTCATTCTGGGACCCCACCCTCTGCTCTACTTGTGACTCAAGTACAAATCTTGACCCTGCCTTCAGTGTTCTGCCAGACTTGTCTGAAGCCACAGAACCATCATTCCATCCACACAACCTGCTCTACACCACACCTCAGGACCTTTGCCCATGCTGTACCTTGTACCTGAGGCTCTCTGTCCTGTTCCACAACTTAGAACTCCTGTGGAATTTTGGCACTGGTTATATCACTTCCTGGAGCAAGTCTTTCCTTCCCTTCTCCATCTTTTTTTTTTTTTTAAAATACTGAGTTTCTAGAGGTGGAATTTGTGCAGGTTGACTGTCAAATTCTCTATCTTGGTGTGTGTGTGTATGTGTGTGTGTGTGTGTGTGTGTGTGTGTGTGTGTGTGTGTATGTGTGTGAATGTGTGTGTGTGTGCGTGTGCCTGTGCCACTCCTAGGGTTTGAATTCAGGGCCTGGATGCTATCCCTGATCTTTTGTACTCAAGACTAGCACTCTACTACTTCAACCACAGCTCTACTTCTGGCTTTGTGGGTGTTTAATTGGAGAAAAGAATCTCATATAGACTTTCCTGCTTGCATTTGGGATCCTCAGATCTCAGCCTCCTGAGTAGCTAAGGTTACATGAGTGAGCAAACAGCACCTGCCCTCTACCTATTACCCATAACCTCGGCCCTGCTCTATGTCCCAGAAGAATATGTCTCACTATGCTCACGTTTTTTTGTTGCTGTTGTTGTTGTTGTTGTTTTATTTTGCCAATCTTAGGGCTTGAACTCAGGGTCTGCGCATGTTCCTGACCTTTTTTTGCTCAAGGTTAGCACTTTTATTGCTTAAGCCACAGTGTCACTTTTGGCTTTTTCTGTTTCTGTGGTAGGAAGGAATTGAACTCAGGGCTTCATGTGTGCTAAGTAAGCACTCTACCAGTAAGCCACATTCGAAGCCCAAGGCTTACTTCTAATGGGAGTTATGATGGTGGGATTTATTGGATTACCCCTTTTGGCACAGAAATTGCTGGCTATTTCCTATCTTTCCCAGGATTTGGGACCAGCCTGAGACTCAGCAATGAAGAATGATGAATGAGTGATGGCCACCAGGCCCCAGAGACCTAGGCTCACATCTTAATGAGGGATATAGGGTATAGAGCCACAACCTTCAACAACTCCTACAGCCTAAGAATTGTGGTTTCCCTTGAGAAGTGCCAGGACATAATGCACCCGTTGTACACACCAGTTGCACACACCAGCCCAGGCAAAGCCTTCGTGGCTTCAGTTCTTAAGTTGCAGTGAAGGATGCTTATTCAAGCTGCCTGCTCAGACTTAGTACTCTCTGAGGGCTTGTTCCAGCTTGCCCAGTTTGGGGGGCTGGGCATGACCAACCTGCTGAATGCTCATCATCCTGGCCCTGTCCCTGAGACTTTTGCTCAAGGGTAGTGCTCTGCAACTTGAGCCACAGGGCCACTCAGGGTTTTTTTGTTGTTATTTTATTTTGATTTCCTGTGATCTTTTAAGAAATATGAGTGTCGCGGTCTTTCCTACCCAGGCTGAATTCAACTTGGCATCTCAACCTCCTGAGGAGCTAGGATTACAGCCAAGAGCCACTGACACTTGGCTTACTTTTCTTCTTGTTGTTCTTTTTTTTGTGACAATCTGAAATCTTCAAGGTGTCATTCCAATGGTTTGTATTAGAAGTAAACTTCCGAGGCCTGGAATTCGAATGCTAGGACTACCACCCACAAATGGAGGGAAATCCTAACAAACTCATTCCTATTCATGTGAATGCTAATGGAATGTTATGAAAGTAATAATTAAATTTGCAGTTAATTCATGATTCTACTTTAGAATGCCACACAAAAATTATTCAATTTATATCTTCCATTCTAGCACCATGGTATGATTAAGGATATTGACTGATTTTTATTAATGATTTTATAAGTATTAGATGATGATACTGAAGTGCCCCCGTCGCAGGACTCCCACCAAGAAGACCACCGAGATTTGGACTTTCCGAAATACAAAAGCAAGGCTTTATTCAGTCAGGCTGCAGCTCAGGCCTCGTCCTACACACCGACACAATGGAGCTTAGGAGGAAGCCCCGAGCTGAAATTTCATAGGGCTTATAAAGGCAAAAACTACAAAGTTACAGTAACCAGATGTGTTAACAGGACATCCTAGGGTGATAAGGGGTGATAGGGGTGATCAGACCATTTGGGCTAGGGCATTAAAGGGCAGGGTGTTATCAGACCATTTGGACTAGGGCAATAAAGGGCAGGGGGTTATCAGACCATTTGGGCTAGGGCATAAAGGGCAGGGGGTTATCATACCATTTGGGCAAGGGCAATAAAGGGCAGGGGGTTATCTGTGAAGCAAGGGAAGTTTGTGGCCACAGATAACTCTGTCCTTGGGATTTATGTGAGCTCTGGTTAACTTCAACATGGACAAGTCAGTTCCTGGAATTTATGTTTGCTCTGGGTCACTCATAATTTAACATAAAGGACAGAATGGCTGCTGCATCAAAATGGAGTTACTTCAACTCTTCAATACTTCATTAAATGGAAGTATAATTTAATAACTAATAATTTGTAATAATATATAATTTAATAATATCCTCACATTCCCTCTGTCTATATATATATGTGTGTGTGTGTATATATATATATATATATATATATATATATGTATATATATTTGGCGTTACTGTGGCTTGATCACAGGTCCTCAGAACTTCCTGGCAGCTCAGTTTTCTGGAGGCTGGTGTGCTAAATCTGTGACCCCATTTATGAATTGGGCATTTTAGGCCGTGCTTTGAAATCCCAGCATGGCCAATAATGTATTCATGGAGTAAGAAGCCAAATTTGACCCATTTTTTTCCTTCTCTGTGAAAGTTCTGGGTCTCAGTATATGTGATATGATGTAATAAAATAAATGATTTATGTGCAATAATACTAAACAAATAAGGGTAATAAATGTCATATGGAGTAAACCCATGTATGCAAATAGATCTCATATATGAGTATCATTTTTTCCAGTACTGGGGCTTCAATTCAGGCTCTTAGAACTTTTCTGAACTTGTCTTCAAGGAAGGCAATCTTCCCCTTCACCCACAGTGCCACAGAGCTACCCAGACTCTGAGTTTAAATTCCAGGCCTGCCAGTATAATGGTGCAAATACCAAGCCAGGGTCATATTATTATTGTTATTGTTGTTGTTGTTATCATTGCTATTATTATTTGGTTTTAGGCCAAGTACCGAGCTTGAACTCAGGTCTTGGCATCTCTGCCAAAGCCAATCCTGGGATCCTAGGTCCCGAGTTCAAATCTCAAGGCTGGCAAAAAAAAATAAAAAGGAAAAAAATAAAACTGAGAAGTTCAATGAGGTGATTACACTTTTTTTTCCTTTGTATTGTACCATCCTGGGTCTAAATAACAATGCCCAGACAATGTACATGACCTTACATTGCTGATGTTTGGCAGGCTATTAGGGAAGCCAAGCCGAAATCGGCAACTTAGGCCTAGAGCTTGAATCCCGGGACTCCCACTAATGAATGGCTGTCGGGAGATTCTAAGAAACGCTTTCCAATAGACATCTGTACAAATGGAATGTTGTAAAAGTAACAATTACATTAGTAGTTAGTGTACAATTATATTAGAAAATTATACACAACAGGTATACTACATTGACTAATTTTCAATTAATAATTTATTATGTAGTCAATCATGATACTTAAAAAAGGAAGGAATAATTTAATTGGCAATATTTGATAGAAATATCATATATGCAATTTCATAATTTACAGACATCTCTCATTAAATATATCTATATCTATCTATCTATATGTCTGTCTACCAATCTACACATTTATCTGTTTATACACTTGTGACTACTGGCGCTCCGTGGTAGAGTGCTCACCTAGTAAGTACGAAGCCGTGGGTTCAATTCCTCACTACCATTTGCATAGAAAAATCCAGAAGTTTTGCTGTAGCTCAAACACTTGAGCACTAGCTTTGAGCATAAAGGCTTAGGGACTGTGTCTAAACTCTTACTCAAGAGCTAGGACTGGCACCAAAACAAAAAATAAAAAAGGAAAAGATAGAATGTTCTGACTGCAAATATATACGGATAGGGCTGCAAATACCTCATCACAGAACAAGCTGGGAATCTAGTGCTGACATTTGCCATCTAACCTGAATTAGACAGAGGTAAACCGCTGGAACCCAGTTCCATCAACTAGATGCTGCTGGCTTGCTCACCTTGTCATCCAAGATACTAGGGGGCTGAGATCTGACACTGGTGGGTTTAAAACCTAGGCTTGGCAGGAAGTCTGTGAAACTCTGAGCTGTGGCTTAAAGTCACAGAGTTCTAGCCTGATCAAAAGACCTTAGAACAGTACCCCCAACATTTCAGTGCAATCCCCCCCCGAAAAAAAAAACTCACCCCTCCAAAATCTAAATTTGGACTGTTTGTGGTGTGTTTCTGAAAGAATGATGATACTGATGAAAGCACCCTAATTCTAATGATATTATGTGGGCTACAGCTATGTGATGAGTATTTCATGAGTTGTTGTGGGCTGAGTACTTCTTGGAGTGCATTTTTTTCATCTGGTTCTTGTAAGAGCTCCACAAGTAAGATGATTGTGCAGATGAGAAACTTGTGGCACCATTTCATGGCCAAAATTATGTATGTACCTAACTCTAGTGAGTTGTCTCCTGCAGACAATTGTTTTGTATTATATTTCTTGATCATGAACCTTGAACTCAGGGCCTAGCCACTGACACTTACCAGTGGGGATCATGGGTAGCGCCCTACTACGTGGAGCCAAGGACCCGCTTGCAACAGAGTGTTACAGTCTAGGCGTGCAGTAGCTGAGGTCTGTCATCCTGTCTACTCAGGAAGCTGAGATCTGACAGTCTGGGTTCAAAACTATCCCAGACACAAAAAGTCCCATGAGACTTTTATCTCCTATTCACTACTTAGGAACTTGAAGTGGAAGCTAGTTGCTGCTGACTTGTGCCTGTCATCCTAGGTACTCCGGATGCTGAGAGCTGAGGATCACGGTCCAAAGCCAGCCTGGGCAGGAAATTCCTTGAGATGCTTCTCTCCAGTGACCCACCAAAAACCTCAACGGGTGCTGTTGCTCAAGTGGTAGAGTGATTGACTTTAGCTAAAGAGCTCAAGGACAGCATCCAGGCCTAGACTTAAATTCCTCCAACTTCCAACAAAAGAAAGAAAGAAACCTGAAGTAGAGTGCTGGGAATGTGTCTTAGGAGTAGAGTGCTTTGCATGTATGAATCCCTGGGTTTGATTCCTTAGTACTACACTAGAAAAAAGCCTGAAGTGGCTGGGTGCCTCAAGTGGTAGAGTGCTATCCTTGTAGAGGAGAAACTCAGGAACAGGGTTCAGGTCCTGAGTTGAAGCTCCAGGACAAGTGTATGAACACACATACATGCACACACACACTTACACACACACACACACACACACACACACACACACACACACACACACACACAGATAACAGAAGTGAAGCTGTGACAAGAAATGATAAAGCACTGAGCTTCTGCTCTGAGCTCATGGTCAGTATCCAGGTCCTGTGTTCAACCATGAAACACAGCCACCCAGGGCCCAAGTAGGAGAGGTCAAAGTTTCAAAACCTGATGAGTTTCACCAGCCCTAGATGACATGAAGCATAGTAATATTACACATGTACTTTGATTTAGCAAGCTTCTGGAAACCCAGGGAAGCATCATTGCCAATAATGAATCATTTTATTAGATTCAGCTCCTTAGTTGTCTGCCAAAAGGACCCTTGAATTAATTGTATCAGGTTATTTCAACACTGGAACATAGTCTAACAAATACAGGATAAGTGCAGGGAACTTGGCCTGCCACGGGAGGTGGCACAATTGAAGTCTTCCTGTCACAACAGAGCTCTCGGCAGAGAGATAGCTTGAGATACAAAGAGGCCTTTTTCTCCTGGCCTTCAGAGCCCACCCATACTCCTCACTAATTGGCCTAGAAAGAGTTTTTTGTCACTCAGCTCTACAGGAGTGAGGCCTTTTGTCTGCCTGTTCCAATAATGAGGAAGTCTTCTTCCAGCAGTCCCCGATGTGGAGAAAACCTCAGGCTACAATGGGAACAGTGAGAGGAGGCCCGGAAGATGCACTGTCTTGAAAACTCTCTCTGTGCTATGAAATCATTTTATTCAAAGCAAATTTCCTAGCTGGATGCCTTTCATTATAGGGATTCTGGACCTTCGCCAATAGAAATACATGCATACATACATGGGGAGACATGTTGTTACTGGCTTTTTTTTTAATTGCCAGGTTTGGGAGTTTTACTATGAGCCTAGGCACTGTCCCTGAGTTCTTGTGCTTAAGGTTAACGCTCTGCCCTTGAGCCATAGCCCCATTCATGGGGATTTTTTATTCCTGTAATCCCTCAGAAATGAGTGTGGTGGATTTTCCTGTCCTGGCTGAATTCAAACTGGCATTCTCTACCTCTCAGCCGCCTGAAGAGCTAGGATTACAGGTAGGATCCACTGACACTTGGCTTTCTTTCCTTCTCATTCTTTTCTTTCATCCTGACAATCTGAAATCTTCACAGTGTAATTCCAATCGTTTGCATTTCAAAGTAAAATACCCAGGCCTGGAGTTAAACTGACAGTACTGCCACCTATAAATGGAGGGAGATTTTGAGAAAATCATTCCTATCCATGGGAATGCCTAATGAAATGTTATAAAAGTAACAATTAAATTTGCAATTAGTTAATAACTCTCTTATAGAATGCCACACAAAAAGTATTGGATAATGTCTTCCATTCTAGCAACATGGTATGGTTCTCCCAATTATGGAATACTGACTACTCTTACATTAATGCTTTAATAAGTATTCAACCATGATACTTCATTAAAAGGAGGCATAATTTAATAACTAATAATTCATAATACATATAATTCAACATTCTCACATTCTCTCTCATATACATAGCAAACTACACGTCTATCTATCTATCTATCTATCTATCTATCTATCTATCTATCTATCTATCTATCTATCTATCTATCTATCTGCCAGTACTATTGCTTGATCACAGGTCTTCAGAACTGGCTGGCAGTTCAGTTTGCCAAAGGCTTTTGTTTTACAACTGACCCATTCATGATTTGTGCATTGTGGGCTGTGAGTTCAAATCCCAGCATGGCCAAAGTTTATATGTGGAGTCAGAAGCCAATTTTGACCCATTTTTGTCCTTCTCTGTGAAAGTTGTGGGTCTCAGGATGATGTATAATCCATATGCAAATAAATCCATGTGATAAGATGTAATAAATGAAATAAATGTGATATATGTAATAATACTAAATAAAATAAATAAAAAATAAATAAGGGTAATAAATGTCATAGGGAGTAAACACATGTATGTAAATAGATCTCTTGTATGAATATTATTTTTTCCAGTGCTGGGGCTTGAATTCAGGCCCTGGAAACTGGTCTGAAATTCTTGTCTTCAACGATGGTGAGTTTCCCCTCTCATACAGTGACAAAGCATTAATCAGACCCTGAGTTGAAAGCCCAGGCCTGCCAGAAAAATGGTGCAAATTCTAAGCCAGTGTCTTAATTTTTTGACCAGGGACATGCACTATCTTGAAAGCACTCTCTGTGCTATGATATCATTCTATTCAAAGCAAATTTCTTAGCTGGGTGCTATTTTTCCTAATGACTATGGATGTTCACTGATAGAAATACATGCATATATACACAGACACATGGAATTACTGGCCCTTTCTTTTTAGTGCAGATCCTGAGGTTTGAACTATGAGCCTAGAAATTGACTCTGAGCTCCATTTACACAAGGCAATACTTTATTGGCCCTTAATCCATGATATTTCATTAAATGGAGGAATAATTTAATACCTAATAATTATTAGTAATATGTTAAATGCCATTTAATAATATACAGACATCTCACATTCTATAATATATTTATATTTAAATGTACAGTGGAATATACATATACATCTCTCTCTCTCTCTCTCTCTCTATATATATATATATATATATACATGTATTTGCAGCAATTTATACATCTCTCTATTTATATATTGACCACTCCTGGGGCTAGAACTCAGGTCTTGGGAACTGCCTGGCATTGAATTTGTTTGAGGCTGCTGTGCTTAAACTGACCCCTTGATGAATTAGGCATTTCAGGCCCTGAGTTCAAATCCCAGCAGTGCCAAAGTCAATAGGTGGAGTAAGAAGCCAATGTTGACCTGATTTCCTTTCTGTGGTAATATTGTGTCCTACGTACCATATGTAATATCTATGCAACTACATATATTTGATATATATTATACATGTATATAAATAATATTTTTGCCAGTTCTAGGGCTGGAATTCACACACTGGGTAATGCTCTGGATTTTTTTTTCTTCTAGGAGGTTAGCTTTCACATCACCCAGAGCACAATAGAGTTACCCAGTCCCCGAGTTCAAATTACAATTATGGCAGATAAAATGGCCCAAACTCCTATCCAGGACCTTAACTTTTTTGGAGTGGCAGGCCCCGAGCTTGAACTCTGGTCACCACAACTCTTCCTCAGCCTTGATTATCCTAGGCTGGGGTGCAGCTTTTACACCCACAGATGATCCAGGGATCCTAGGACCCGTGTTCAACTCCCAGCTCTGACAAAAAAATAAACCAACCAAGATGGAGGAGGAAAAACCAGGAAGTTTTAGACAACAGTTTTACCTTTGTTTCTTTTGCACTGTGATCATCTTGGATCTCAATGACTCGGCTTGAAAATTGTACATGACCTTGCATGGCTGAAGGTTGGCGTGCTGTCAGTGAAGCCTCAGCCCAACCCAGAAACCAAGACCCTGAGTTTGATCCTGGGACTTCCACCTACTCGTTCCTATCTATAAGAACAATAATAGAATCTTTGTAATATACCAATTGAACTACTAATTAGCTAGTCATTGTAGTATAAGATTGTACGCAATAAATATAGGTCATTGATTAATTTAATATTTTATCGTCTCCCACTATGATTAATTAATGGAGGCATAATTTTAGACCAAATAATTCATAATAATAGAGTATATAAAAATAAGATATAGACATCACTATACAGTAGAATCCATATAAATGTCTATCTGTCTCTCTCTATAACTTTATTTATAGATACATATACATATGTAAATACACACCCTGCAATATACATATCTATCTGTTTATATATTGGCCACTCCTAGGGCTTTATCTCAGGTCCTCAAATTTGCCTGACAACTTCACTTGTGTCAGACTGGTGTGCTAACATTGACACATTCATGAAGTGGGCCTTCTAGGCTCAGAGTTCAAATCACAGAACTGCCAAGAACTTAATCGTGGTAGAAGAAGCCAATTGTCTCACTTGTTTTCCTTATCAGTGAAAGTCCTGGGTCTCAGGAATGATGTATAATACATAGTCAAATCTGTGTTCTATTTAATAGGATGTAAATAATGTTATACATGTAATCATACTCTAAAATATATAATAAATAAATAAAAAACAAAATAAAATGAATACCTACACTAAATGCAATATGTCATAAACATGCATATGTAAATATAAATCGTGTTTTTAAAATGTATTCGAATATTATTTTTGCCAGTGCTAGGGCTTGAATTCAGACCCTGGGAACAGACCTGTCTTTCTTGTCTTCCAGCATTGTGAGTTTTCCCATCCCCCACAATACTGCAGATTTACCCAAACCCTGAGTTCAAATCCCAGGCTCGGCAGAAAAAATGGCTCGAATACACCAAGTAGCCTCAAAATTATTTAAATATTTTTAATGTATCTATGTATGTATGCATGTATGTATTTTTATTTTGTCAAGCTCAATGGTAGCTCTGCCTCAGCTTTGATCACTCTAGGCTGGGTTGTAGCCACTGGACCCACAGCCGAACCTAGGTTCCTGGGCCTCAAAGGCTGACAGGAAAAATAAATAAATAAAACGACACAGAAAAAAAACCCAGTAACTTTCAGATGTCTGCCGATTTTACATTTGTTCTCTTTTCAAGGTGACCATCCTGGGCCTAAAAGACAGGGCTGAAAAGTGTTGGTAACCTGCCATTGCTCAAGGCTGTTGGGCTTTCAGGGAAGCCATGGGCCAACACCACAACATAGGCCCTGTGTTCGAAGCTGGGTCCTGACCCCTACCAATGGAGGGAGATCCTAAGAGTCTCGTTCCTATTCATAGGAATACCGATGGAAGATTATGAATGTCAAGGTTTAATTGGTTGTTACTGAATGATGCTAGTATAAAATTAGAGAGTGATTTTAGGAGTCCGAAGGATTTTAATGAATATTTTTTGGCACATTAAAAGAATACTATTAATTATGTGGACACAATAGTTTCGGGACAGTGGTCGATTTAATTAATAATTCATTAAGGATGAAAACAGTAATATTAATTACATGGAGGCATAATAAATACCCAAGACTTAATAGGAATGTAGCCTATATAACTGAATAATGTATAGACATCTCTGGCACTCTATAAAGATCTGTATTTATTTGTGTACTACCATCTGCATGTCAATCTGTTCTTGTTTTGTCAACCCCTGGGGCTCAATCTCAGGTGCTGGGAACTGCTTGCCGGTTCAATATGCCCCAGGCTGGCATGTTGACACTCACCCATTCATGAATTGGGCCTTGTAGGCTGTGAGTTCAGATGCCAGTACTCACAAAAATTGAATCGTGCAGTAAGACACAGGGTGACACATGTTTTCTTTTTCTGTGAAAGTCCTGGGTGTCAGGTGTGAAGTTTCATGCATAGGCAATTCTATATCTTATTTAATAAATGTAGTAAATATTCCATGTATTGTAGCAGTCAATAAAATAAATGGTAAATGAATAACTTCATTAAGCACAATTTAGAGTCAACATACAGGGCACTATCTCAGGGCCTGGTTACTGCAGCTGAATTGACTAGTGGCTACTGTGCTGGCAGTCACCCATTCATGAACTGAGCCTTCTTTGCCTGAGTTTAGATCCCAGCACTGCCAAAATGTAATTTTGGAGTGAGAAGCTGAGCATGACAAGTTTTCCTTTTCTGTGAATGTGCTCTGTGTCAGGTAGGATGTATAATTTGGATGCAAATCTATATTCTATGTAATAGGATGTAATAAAGGTAAAAAACATCATAGGTTGAAGAATTGCCACTACAGTAAATAATAAACAGATTGAATTAGTAGTGAATCATTCTAGGATAAAATTAGATGCAATAAGTGTAGGATGTGCACTAAGTTTAATTGATATTTTATTAAGCATTAACAGAATAAAAATTACATGGAGACATAATTAAATAACTAATAACTGGTAGTAACACATGATGCATAATTTAATAATATATAGACATTGGTCTCATTCTATGAAATATCTAATTATATATATGGATATATGTACATATATGATAAACAATAATGGGATATTGAGTAATTATTAATGCTTTATTAATTGTTAACTGGGACACATCATTAAATGGAGACATAATTTAATACCTAATAATTGGTAGTAATATTATCTATAGTTTAATAATATGCAGAAATCTCATTTTGTATATATAATATTTATATACAGCAATCTCTATCTATTTGTACCTCATTCACTCCTGGGGCTCAGTGGTTGAGTGCTCCCCTAATAAGCACGAAGCTCTGGGTTCGATTCCTCAGTGCCACAAAACAGAAAAACCAGAAGTTCTGCTGTCTTTCAATTAATTGAGTGCTAGCCTTGAGCACAAACGTTTAGAGACAGTGTCTAAGCTCTTACTCATGCCCCAGGTCTGATAACACAAAAAGGTAGAATGGTCTAACTGCAATTATAGAAGGACAGAACTTCAAATACCTCATTACAGATCAAGCTAGGAGACTGGTGCTGACAGCAGCCACCTAACCTGACTTAACCACATGTAAACCGATGCAACCAAGCTCCACGGGTTACCCATATCATCCTGGCTTATGCCCATCATCCTGGCTGCTCAGGAGCTTTAAAACCCAGTCTTTGCAGGAAGTCTGAGAGACACCTCAAAATGTGGCTCCAAGAGGTAGAGCTCTAGCCTTGAGCAAATGTTATTGGAACAGTACCCCATGCTTTGAGTTCAAGCCCCATGGCTAACAACCCCTCCCCCCAAAAAACATCCCACTAAACCATTAGATGTGAACTTGTATGGTTTGTAAAATTTTCCTCAAAGAATGGTGATACTGATGAAAGCACCCTAATTCTAATGACAGCTTGTGGAATGGAGCTATGTGCTGAGTCCTCCATAGGGTGCTCTATTCTGAGTCCCGCACAGGGTGCTATGTGCTGAGTCTTTCATAGGATGCAGTGTGCTGTGTCCTGCACTGGGTGCTGGGTGCTGAGTCTTTAACAGGATGTTGTGTGCTGAGTGGTGCAACGAGTGCCATGTGCTGTGTCCTTAACCGGGTGCATTCTTACATCTTGTCTATGGAAGAGCTCCACAACTTAGATGATTATACAGACAAGAATATTGAGGCTCAGATAAGTCCCCATGTCAGGGATAAAATTATGTGTTACCGAAGATTAGTGAATTGTCTACAGCAGACAACGGTTTTGTTTTGTTTTTTCTCGGACATGAACCTTGAACTCAGGGCTTAAGCGCTGACCCTTACGTCTTGGGCTCATGGCTAGCACTCCACCACGTGGAGCCATGGACTCCCTTGCAGCAGAGCCCACAGCCAATGGGTCAGTAGCTGGTCTCTCATCCTGCCTTCTCAGGAAGCTGAGTTCTAAAGATCTGGGTTCCAAACTATCTCAGACACAAAAGGTACCATGAGACTATTATCTCCAATTCACTACTAAGAACCTGAAGGGGAAGCTGGGTGCTTTTGGCTCATGTCTCTCATCTTAGCTACTCAGGAGGATGTGATCTGAGGATCATGGTTCAAAGCTAGCCTAGACAAGAAAGTCCTTGAGAAACATAGCTCCAATGAACTACGAGAAAACCGGAAGAAGCTCTGTGGCTCAAGTGGTAGAGCACAAGATTTGAACTGAAGAGGTCAGGGACAGCACCCAGGCCAAGACTTCATCTCATTCAACCGACAACAACAACAAAAAAAGACAGAACTAAACTAACAAAGCTGAAGTAGAGGGCTGGGAATGTGCTTTAGTGGTAGAGTGCTTTCCATATATGAAATCCTGGGCTTCATTTCTCAGGAGCACATCACTAGGAAAAAGCCTGAAGAGGCTCTGTGGCTCAAGTGAGAGAGGGATATCATTATACAAGAGAAACTAGGTACGGTGCTCAGGTCCTGAGGTCAAGCTTCAGGACTCATGTATGTGTGTGCACGCATACACACACTCACGCACACACACACCGTCAGGTGCTCACACACAAACACACACACACACACACAGACACACACATACATATACTAGATATTGCAAATAAGGGAAATCATGGGACCTATGTTTCTTTGTGCTTGGCTTACTTCACTTAATATAATTTTTTCCAAGTCTTTCCATTTCCTGACAAATGGGCAATGTCATTCTTTCTGATGGAGGCATAGAATTCCATTGTGTATATATACCACATTTTCTTGATCCATTCATCTACTGAGGAGCATCTGGGTTGGTTCCATATCTTAGCTATGGTAAATAATGCTGCAATAAACATGGTTGTGCTGGTAGCTTTAGTGTGGTCTTGTTTGTAAACATTTGGGTACATGTCCAAAAGTGGGACTGCTGGGTCATAAGGGAGCTCTATGTGGAGTCTTTTGAGGAACCTCCATACTACTTTCCAAACTGGTTGAACAAGTTTACACTCCCACCAACAATGAAGTAAGGTTCCCTTCTGTCCACATCCCCTCCAGCATTTGTTGTTATTAGAGTTCTTGATTTTTGCCATTCTAACTGGAGTGAGGTGGTATCTCAATGTTGTTTTGATTTGCATTTCTTTTATGGCTAGGGATGTTGAGCATTTCTTCATGTGTCTATTGGCCATCCTTCTTTCTTCTTCAGAGAAGTTTCTCTTTAAGTCAATAGTCCACTTATTTATTGGGTAGTTGTTTCTTTGAGGATTTGTTGTTGGGGGATTTAATTTTTTGAGTTCCAAGTATATTTTAGATATGAGACCCTTGTCCATTGTATGGCTAGTGAAGATCTTCTCCCAATCCGTGGGTTTTCTATTGATCTTGCTAGCTATTTCCTTTGCCATGCAGAAGCTCTGCAACTTCATGCAATCCCATTTGTCCAACCTTTCTTTGATTTGTTGTTTTTCCGGGTCTCTATTAAGAAAATTTTGGCCTGCGCCAAGGAGACCTAGGGTTTCTCCTATTCCATCCTGTAATGTTTTCAGAGTGTCTACTTTGACTCCGAGGTCTTTGATCCATTTGGAGTTGATTCTGGTGCAGGGTGATATATAAGGATCTAGCTTTAGTTTTCTACAAGTAGTTAACCAATTTTGCCAGCACCATTTACTGAAGAGGCTGTCTTTCTTCCATTCTATTTTTTAGTTCCCTTATCAAATATTAGATGGCTATATGTCTGTAGGTTCATTTCTGGGTTTTCAATTCTATTCCATTTGTCCTGAGGTCTGTTCTTGTGCCAGTACCAAGCTATTTTGATTACTATGGCTTTATAGTAGAGTTTGAAATTTGGTATTGATATTCTGTATTCCAACAATGAGAAAAGAGGGGCTGAAATTAGAAAAGCATCTCCATTTGTAATAGCCCCAGAAAAAATAAAATACCTATGAATTAACTTAACCAAAGAAGTGAAGGACCTCAATGATGAAAACATTAATAACTTGAAAAAGGAAATCAAAACAGAACTTAGAAAATGGGAAAATCTCCCATGCTCCTGGATTGGAAAGATTAACATCGTGAAAATGACAATACTTCTCAAGGTTATCTACATATTTAATGTGATACCTATCAAAATTCCAACCACATTCTTCAAGGAAATAGAAGAGGCAATCCAAAAATTCATGTGGAACAATAAAATTCCCAGAATAGCAAAAAGGCTCTTCAACGGTTGTGTGCCTTTATAAATCATGCAAATCTTTAGCTCGGGGTTCTCCTCCTTGGCTCTGCTGTGTTGGAGTGTAGGATGAGACTCGAGCTGCAGCCCGTTTAAATAAAACTTTAAAACAACTGTAAAATCTGACTCTTGATGGTCTTCTTGGTGGGGATCCTGCAACCTGGGTATAACATTAGTGGAGGCCTTCAGGGATCCCCCCAAAGACATCTGAGATCTCAGACTCCAAAGGTAAAACAGCGCTGTCTTTGTTAATTTGTCATATCCTGTCGTTTTCTGTTTTACTTTCATTTTCCTTTGTGAGGATGGCTGCTCCCATGTACAAAGGGTTGTCGAAGCTGAAGCGCTTGCACAACAACCCTGGAGGAACTGGGAGATGTCCCACATCCTCTTGTGGGGAGGGGTCTTTGGAACCCCGCCGTGTGGGGTGGGAGTTGATACCCCACTGTGTGGGGTGGGCTGGGGGGTGGTTCTTGGAACACCACCTTGTGAATTTTGGGACAGGGGTCGTTTCGGTGTTGGGCCGGAACTGACCAAGAGGGCCTCCTAACAGAGGCCTAACTTGCCCAATGTGGCTCTGCTCCTTCTGCTGTGGGGCGTGGGTGGGGAACCTCACCATGACAGGAGTCAGTGGACCAATTTGGGAAATCTCCTCTTTGTAAGCTTTTTTTTTGTAACTGTCAGGCCTGCATGTGTTTTGTTTGTACTGTTTATTGGTTTTTGGGCTGTACAACTGACGGGATTGGAAACCATGGGCACCGCTCCGTCTAGCCCCCTAGACTTACAAAAAGAAACAGAGGAAGAGGTAAAGAAGAGGTACCCCCTGGTTTTTCAGGGAGATAACTTGGAAGAAGAAACGTTTCCTCCCCCATACTCTTCTTTCCAGGTTCTTTTTGCAGAATCTGAGAATGATCAAGAGGAGAAGGGAGCTATAGAATCCTCGGCACCTGCCCTTAAAGTTTCTGAGGGGCCAGTCACTCAACGATGCCATGGGATCAACCCCTCTTCTCATACAGCTGTTTTTCTCTTACACAGCGTAGGTCCTGTGTATGTGGATGGTCAACAGCAACTCCAATATTGGTCATTTTCTACCAGTGACCTATACAAAAATGCCTATACACCCAAAATGCCCCCTTTTCTGAGAAACACCAGGATTTAATTAGTTTGCTTAAACTATTCACTTTATTCATCAGCCCATTGGGATGATTTTAGTCAGCTTTTACAGGTCTTTTTTACCACTGAAGAAAGAGACTGTATCCAAGAGTTGGAACGGAAACATCCCTGGCCCCACAGGAGCACCTATCATGGATCCTGCCCTGATCACTGCCTATTTTCCTGAGATCCGACCAACATGGGACTACAATATGGTTGAAGGTAGGGAGCGACTCCTCATCTATCACCAGGCTCTGTTGGCAGGTCTCAAGGTGGCGGCTTGCCAACCTACTAATATGGCCAAAGTTTTTGATGTTAGACAGGGAGGAAGTGAAAGTCCATCAACATATCTTGAGTGGCTCATAGAAGCTTTTAGTCAATATACCCCATAATATCTTGAGACCCAGGAGTCGGTTCAGATGCTTATGTTTGCCTATATAAGTCAAGCTGATCCAGACATAAAGCAAAAGTTGCAGGCTCTAGACAGACTTGGTGAAAAGTCTATTAGGGATCTATTAGCTGCAGTGGAAAAGGTTTACAATAAGAGAGAGACAGAGGAGCAAAGACAGGAAAGGAAGGACAGAGAATGTGAAATTGAGTGTAAAAAGAGCAACCAGGCCAAGGAAAAGAGTCCAGACTTGTTGGACACTATCGCATGCAGAGCATACCTGGTTCACAGAAGGCAGCAGCATGCCGAGCACACCTGGTTCACAGAAGGCAGCAGTTTCATTTGAGATGGAAAAAGGTACGCAGGTGCAGCAGTCACCACGGACACTGAGATAGTGTGGGCAGAAACACTCCCCCAGGGAACGTCTACACGAAGAGCAGAACTAGTGGCACTAACAAAAGCCCTACAGATGGGACAAGGGAAGAGACCAAATATTTACACGGATAGTAGCTATGCTTTTGCCACTGTGCATGTTCATGGAACCATTTACCAAGAGAGGGGGCTGTTGACAGCTGAGGGAAAGGCTATTAAAAACAAACAAGAAATTTTAAGCCTCATCCATGCCTTATGGGAACCAGCAAATATTGCCATTATGCACTGTCCTGGCCATCAAAAGGTAACTGATTCAATAACCAAAGGAAATAACTTGGTCGATCAGCCAGCTAAGGAGGCGGCCCTCCAGCCCAGAGTGGAAGTAGACCCAGGGCCACAAGTTATGGCTCTTGAGCCTCAGTACTCCCAAGAAGATTTGCAGTGAATAAAGAAAATTTCCATGGCCTAACCCCCGAACAGAGAAAGAAATGAAGACTGATGGAAAACTGGTGAGGGAAAATTTATCTTGCCACAAAGATTGGGCAAGGGAATTCTTATGAGAATCCATTGGGTCTCACACATGGGAACCCGAAGAAGTAAAAATCAGGCAAGGAAATCAACTCATTGAGGACATTGTTAAAAATTTTAAAGCCTGTCAGCTCACCAATGCCCCCAATCAACCGGTTACAAAAGGAGCTCGCCTCCGTGGAGATAGACCAGGTGTGTATCAGAAAGTAGACTTCACAGAAATTAAAACTGGAAAATTTGGATATAAATATTTGCTAGTTTTTGTAGACACTTTTTCAGGATGGGTTGAAGCCTACCCAACAAAGCATGAGACCAGGAACGTCGTGGCTAAGAAGATCCTGGAAAATCCTACCCAGGTATGGCTTCCCATCCACCATTGGGCCTTTGTCTCAAAAGTAAGTCAGGGAATAGCCGCAGCACTGGGGACAGATTGGAAATTGCACTGTGCTTATAGACCCCAGAGTTCAGGGCAGGAAGAAAGAATGAATCGGACTCTAAAAGAGACCTTAACTAAATTGGCCTTGGAGACTGGTGCAGACTGGGTATGGCTGCTTCCTTTTGACCTGTTTAGAGTAGGAAATTCACCCTATCAGCTTGGCTTTACTCCTTTTGAAATAATGTATGGACAACCCCCAACCTAGCCTCCAGACTGAATTGCTTGCTGATTTGGATTATACTTAATTTCTGTGTAAGCTTGACTATTTAGAGCTGGTGCATAAGAGGATGTGGCCCCAGCTTAGAGCATTATATGATTCTGCTTCTATTCCTGCCCCCAATTTGTTTAAACCAGGGGACTAGGTGTTTGTTTGAAGGGACAACTTGAGATCTCTGGAACCTTGGTAGAAGGGACCTTACATGGTGCTACTGGCTACACCTACTGCCCTTAAGGTGGATGGCATTGCTGCTTGGATCCACTGCTCCCACTTCAGACTGGCTGACCACTTTGCCCTGGACAACTGTGGGGAAACATGGGGAAGTCTCCAAGCATCCTATCCAACCACTCCGCATATGTTTCAAGTAAAGAAAAATGAACTGCTTGTTATTGGTATTGATGTTTAATAGAATGGCTAAGGTCAGAGAGGGACCATAATCCATTCAAAATCAAGAGCTGTTGGAGTTTAGTTTTGGGCCAGAGCCATAAGATAGTGTCTCAGGACTATAAGTCAAAGGGGGGAAATGCAGGGTTAAAGTTTTGAGGCAGTGACCACTTGTTGCTTGTTTCTAGCAGAGCAACACATGGTGGTAATCCAAACACCTGGTTGGTTGTGTCCCTTTATAAACCCTGCAAATCTTCAGCTTGATGCTCTCCAACTAGGCTCCTCTGTGTCAGAGTGTGGGACGAGGCCCGAGCTGCAGCTCATTTAAGTGAAACCTTAAAACAGGTGTAAAGTCTGACTCTCGGTGGTCTTTTTGGTGGGGGTCCTGCGACTTGAGTTTAACAATGTTTCCATTTTTTTCTAGTACCCCTCGAGATTTAGACTAAGGGCTTGTGTGGTGCAGTTCCTCGGTGAATTCTTGAGTAAACCACTTGAAGCCTCCTCAGGAGATTGCCATTCAAGCCAGCCGAGCAGGAGAGTCTCTGAGACTATTTTATCCAATAAACCACCTGAGAACCAGAAGGGGAGCAGTGGCCCAGAGGGTAGAGCTTCTGCTTTAAGAGAGAAAACTGAGCAGGAGATACAATCCTGACCAGGCAGGAAAGCCTGGGAATTGCTTATGTCCAGTTAACTACGAGATGGTGGTAAGTGGAGCTCTGGTGGTGGTAGTGCCTCAGCCTTGAGCAAAGCATCTCAGGAACACATCAGGCCCTGAGTTTAAGCCCCGGGATGGCCACAAAAAAAATTCAAAAAGAGAAAGCCAAGTTTATGTATCAGTGTCCTACCTATTTTGTGTGTATGTATATTACCTCCCATAGTGCAAACAGACTATGCAATGTTTCTGCTTTTATTTACTGGTTTATTTTTCAGATATGCTAGTTGCGCATACTGCATCATTCTCTTTATTTCAGGCCCATTGCTTTTCTCTTCCAGGGTTCTAGGCCTGTGTCTTTATATGATGCACACTGAAGCTCTCAGCATCCTTTATTTACATTTTATTATGAGGCCAATGCAGGAACAGTCACAAATCAGGCAGGGGAAGAGAAGATCAGGTTTCTTAGAAGTAACCGGTATTCAGAAAATTAAACTTGAGAACATAAAATGGTAGCATACTTATGTAAAAACTACCATTAAGAAAAAAATGAAGGGGCTGTGAATATGGATTAATGAGAGAGTGCTTGCCTAGCATGCAAGAAGCCCTGGGTTCGATTCCTTGAGTTCAACCCAACAACTGGCAAAGAGATAGCTACCTAGGTAGGTAAGTAGGTATAAAGAAAGAAACAAAGAGAGAGAGAGAGAAAGAAAGAAAGAAAGAAAGAAAGAAAGAAAGAAAGAAAGAAAGAAAGAAAGAAAGAAAGAAAGAAAGAAAGAAAGAAAGAAAGAAAGAAAGAAAGAAAGAAAGAAAGAAAGAAAGAAAGAAAGAAAGAAGGAAGGAAAGAAAGAAAGAAAGAAAAAAAAGAAAAGAAAGAAAGAAAGTTGATAGATGAAGCTGTTTTTCACATCAGAAGGAAAGAAGGGAACATTTTCTAGTCATGAGGCTTTCTGCAGTGTGCCAGGACACCAGCATCACTTTCACACAACCGCAGAGCAGGATGACTGTCTCTGTCCCACTTCTCAGGCAGCCAAGCACCCCAGAGTCAAGAGGGCAGAGCCAGGTTCTAACTCAGCTGCTTGGAGACAGAAGAGAAATGGCCCTACCTCTCCTTGGACTGGGGATTTGCATTAATGATTTGGAGCATGAAGTAAGGAGAATGGACTGGCAGAGATAGAACGGTCTTCAAACCGGACAGATGGAGAGTCAAAAACCCACTCCCTAAGACCAGGAAGCAGGATTTTTCTACTCTGTTCCGCCCCTCTCCCCCACTAAACTGGCTCTCTATAGGTAACCTAAAGATAGCCTGAGGCTCCTTTCACCTGAGGGAGGAAGGTTAATTAGTCATCATTTGAAGAGGCTGAGAAAAGCCTGACCCTGCTGAAACTCTAACAAATGTTTCAGGTTTCCCTCATTACTGGTTGTGCCTGGAATGAATGAAGTGGTTTTGCAGCTCACTTCCCTGTTGAGTGTGTACATTCTGCCTCTTAATCCTGCAGGTCTAGGTCTCTCCAACTAGCCTGGCTTTTGAAACTGTTTTCTGTCCTTCAAATAATGTTACACTGTAGTTCTTCCTGCTAACAGGGCTAGGGCTTGGATCCTGAGACCTTCATTTGAACCCAGGATGGGTCAATAATATTTCTTTCCTTCTATAGCTCAAGAACTCCAAGAACATTTAGAGCGTAAGTAACTTCTCATCACCAAGGGAAACACAGGAATCTCTTGAGCATCTGACCTTTCAGAACTGGAAGTCAGGTGTCCTAGACTTCCCTGCCCTGGCTGTTTTCACCCTGTGATACTGAGACCTAGGCCTCCTGAGATAGTGTGTGGGCTTGAGCTATTGGTTCTCTGCTAGGTTCAGAACTATAATGACATTGACAATACAAGTCAACTGCTTATCACAAAGGACTTGGGGAGCATATTAAGCCTTTCAACAATGGGCCTTTCAGAACCCTGAAGGACACAAGTTTATAATGCTAGAGTCGGAGAGGTTGGGCTTATGTATGTGCTACACTTGAACCTTGAGGTCTGGCTCCAAATCTGGTGTACAACAGCATTCATTTACGAAAAAATATTCTCATAATTAGGAAATAGGAAAAGTACTTTGATTATCCCTCACTCTTTTTCCAGTTGTGTGTCTCAAACTGAAGCCTGCGTGCTGTCCCTGAGCCATTCAGCTCAAGGCAAACACTGTACTAATTGACCCACAGTGCCACATGGGGTTTTTTGATGGTTCATTGGAGGCAAGAGTCTAACAGGCTTTCCTTCCCTAGGCTGTCTTCAAACTGTGATCTTCAGATCTCAGCCTTCTGAGAAAGTAGGTTTCCAGAGCCACTGGAATCTGGCGTATTGTTTTTGCCAGACCTGGGGCTTGAAATTAGGGCCTGGGTACTGTCTCTGAGCTTCTTTTTCTCAAGGCTAGCCCTCTACCACTTGAGCCACACCACAGCTTCTGGCTTTTTCTGAGTATGTGGCAGTGAGGATTCAAACCCTGGCAATCATGCATGCTGAGCAAGCTCTCTACCACTAAGCCACATTCCCAGCCCCAACCTTATGATTTCATCCCTCGACTTGCCTATCCATAAGAAAAGGCTTCTGAGTATAAGTCATCTAAACAAATCACTATAGGAAGTTGTCCAAAGATAAATAAGACAAAGCTCATACTGGGGACAGCCTCTAACCATGTGATGACTTGACAAATGCCTCGATTTAATTATGTATCATGTTTCAACACTTAATAAAGTATTAATGAAAAATGAGCATGAGTCAATGTACTAAATTATTGTGTATAATTTTATAATAGATGTACAAAACGTAATTAATATTATGTGTATAATACTAAATCCAATAAACAATATAATGAATAAATTAAAATTAAATACAAAATCAATAATAATAATCATAATATGAAATAAACATACATATGTACCTATATATCATATATTACACATGTATACAAATATTTTTTTCTATTGGAGGGTCTTAATTCAGGCCCTGCGAACTCTAGCTTGAAAATCTTTTCCTCAAGAACAGTGCGCTTAGCCTTCACCCATGGTGCAAAAGAGTTACTTGGACAGTGAGCTCAAATCCCAGCAATGGCAGAAATACTGGCCCCAGTTCCAAGACAATGACTTAATATTTGTAACAGAAGCAGTTATGTTTATTCAGTTCCATAATGAACATTTAAAAATATCAGTGTAGAATTTTGTACAGCTACTCAGACATCCTTCACTTACCCCCAAAGTGCTTCTTGAGCACTACATATTTTTGTATGTTTTTTACTGTAAAAATATTGTACAGAGGGGTCACAGTTATATGAGCAAAGTAATGAGTACATTTCCTATTGAGCATTGTTGCCTCGTCGTTTGTTTTCACCCTACCTTCCCTTCCCGCCAGTCTTCACAATTAACTTTCCCTGTCGAGGTCAGTGACTTAATTATTTATTTTGGCTTGGCATGGGGTTTGAACTCAAGTAGTGGCAACTCTACGCCTTCTGTCACATTGCTATACATTCATCAAGTCTCTGAGTTCAAATCCCAGGCTAGGAAAGAAAACTGGTAGAAATTCCAAACCAGGGAGCTTTATTATTTCCAGTTAGTTTGTTAGTTAGTTAGTTCATTAATTTTGCCAACTACGGGTCTTGAACTCAGGTCATGGCAACTCTGACTCAGCTTAACTCTCCCTAGGATGGGGGGCAGCCTCGGGACCCACAAACTATCCTGGGACCCTAGGCCCAGATGGCTTGCAGGACGAAAAAAAAACAGAACAGCAGAAATAGTAGGGAGCTGTAGAGGGCTCAGGGTTTTATAACTTTTTCTTTGCAAGGTGACCATCCTGGGTCTGAATGACGGGAAATCCTGAGATACTGGTTTCTGGACCAGGAAAAGTCATGGAATGTGATCGATCTTATCCTTGAATGAGTACTTCATGCATGATGTGACTAGGAAATGATGGGCAAGACTCATGGGATATCGCTTATTTGTAAAGCAGTGTAGATGAAGCGTGACAATAATCATCACAGTCATGAAATGAAGGCATCTGGAAAGATCCAAGAATCAGTAGACACATGGTAGATTGGATTCCATCACAGGTTATCGTCTCTCCTACTCTATACAAATGTGTACTTATTTGCATACTACCTTCAACTTATGAATGGATGACTGCTGTGTGCCCTCCTCCAATACCCCCACCTGGGGGTCCATCTCAGGTTCTGGGAACAGCCTTACTCCTTAGTGGCTCACAGACTGGTGTGCTCACATGGACCCATTCATCAATTGGGTCTGCTGGTCCCCGAATTCAGATCCCAGCCGTGCCAAAAGATTCATCCTGATGTCAAAAGCCAATTGTTGCACCTGTGTTCTTTTCCTATGCAAGTCCTGGGTCTCAGCTAGGATGAAAAATGCATGGGCCACACTGGGGCCATGGGAATAGGTTGTTATCATATGAGCCCAGTTATACCTGTCATCATTTACTGAAGAAAATACACAATACATCCATGAATAGCATACAAAATAGAATAACTACACTAAATGCACAATGCAGTCCACACACGGATTTGAATATACATTCCATGTTTAAATGATGCATTCAGGACAATTGTGGCCTCCCTAGTGCTCGATCTCTGTTTCTGGGAACAGTCCAGCAACTTAGTGGCTCACAGTCTAGTGTGATCACATGGGCCTATTGGGCAGTTGGGCCTCCTAGGCCCAAAGTTCAAATCCCAGCACTGCCAAAAATTCACCCTGATGTGAGAAGCAAGCCATTGCACAAGGTTTCCTGTGCTGTGCAAGTACTCAGCTAGGATGGAGAATGCATAGGCAACTCTATACTCATGGGAATAGGTTGTCATCCAGGTCACCACAGTTATATCTGTCATCCTATACTCAAGGTAATACACAATACATCAATGAATAAGACACAAAACCAAGACAATGACTACACTGAATGCAAGATGCTGCTCATGCAGCTATGGAAATATAGATCCTCTGTTTAAATGATGAATTTATGACTATATTGGCCCCACCTGGGCTCCATCTCAGGTCCTGGGAATGGCCTAGCTCCTTAGTGCCTCACAGGCTGTTGTATTCAACATGACCCATTCACCAATTGGACCTGCTAGGCCTTGAGTTCAAATCCCAGCACTGCCAAAAGATTCATCTAGATGTGAGAAGCCAATAGATCCACCTGTTTTCCTGTCCTGTGAAAGTCCTGGGTCTCAGCAAGGATGGGAAATGATATATAGGCAACTCTATAGCCATGGGAATAGGTTGTCATCCATGTCAGCACAGTTATATCTATCACCATACTCAATAAAATACACAATACATCCATGAATAAGACACAATTAAAAGAATAACTACATGAATGCAAGAAGCATACCACACCTGCAGGTAAAGAGAAACCCTATGTTTAAAAAAGGTGGGCTTGTTATTTTTTCCAGTGTTGGGGCTTCAAATCAGGCTCTGGGTCAGGCCTGACATTCTAGTCTTCAAGGATTGTGAGATTCTCCTTACCCCAAAGTGCAACAGAGCTACCCATTCCTCAGTTCACATCCCAGTACTGACAAAAAATTCATTCTGTTGTCAGAAGCCACTCTTTGCACATGTTTTCCTCTCTTGTGCAAGTCCCGGATCTCAACTAGGATAGAGAATGCATAGGCAACCCTATAACCAGGGGAACAGGTTGTCATCCATGTCAGCACAGTTATACCTGTCACCATACTCAATAAAATGCACAATACCTTCATGAATTAGACACAAAATAAGGAGAAGTGCACCAAATGCAAGATGCTGTCTTCACAGGTATGTAAATATAGATCCTATGTTTAAATTATGAATTTATGCCTATCCTGGCCCTCCCTTGGACTCGATGTCAGGTTCTGGGAATGGCCTATCTCCTTCGTTGCTCACAGGGTGGTGTCCTCACCTTGACCCTTTTGCCAATTGGGCCTGCTAGGCTTTGAGTTCAAATCCCAACAGTGTCAAAAGATGAATCCTGATGTGAGAAGCCCATCAATTCACCTGTTTTCCTGTCCTGTGAAAGTCCTGGGTCTCAGCTAGGATGGAGAATGCATAGGAAGTCCTATAATCCTATAGCAATAGATTGTCATCCATGTAAACACTATTATATCTGTAAACATGCTCAGGAAAATGCACAGTACTTCCATGGATAAGACAGAAAATAAGGAGAAGAAGTACACCAAATACAAGATGCTGTCCACACATGTAAATATAGATCCTATGTGTAAATAATGAATTTATGACTACTGTAGCCCATCCTGGGGATCAATGTCAGATCCTGGGAATGGCCTAACTCCTTAGTTGCTCACAGGCTGGTGTGTTCACCGTAAACTATTCACCAATTGGTCCTGCTAAGCCCTGAGTTCAGATCCCAACACTACCAACAATTGGATCATGGAGTATGAAGCCAAGTGTGCACTTTTTTTATTTTCTCTGAGAGTCCAGGTTGTCAGGCATGCTGGAGTACACATCTAAAAATCTAGATGCCATGTTATAGGATGTAATCAACGTAATAAACAGAATGGGTGTCATCATAGTAAAATCAACGGTAAATAAATGAATAAAACAAAAAGTACAAGGAACAACCACACCAAATGTGTATGGACTGAACATCCATAGGTAAGTACAAATCCTATCTTTGCAATGTATACAAATAGTATGTTTTCCAGGGCTGTGGCTTGAATTCAGGCCTAGAGTACAGGCCTGACTTCCTTATCTTTAAATATGATGAGCTTCCCCTTCTTCCACAGTGCTGCAGATTTACCCAGACCCTGAGTTCAAATCCAAAGCCTGGCAGAATAAACAGGGTGAATTGCAAGCCAGGGAGCTAATTTCTTTTAATTTTTTTTCCTCAGCATGTGGCTTGAACTCAGGTCGTGGCAACAGCTTCAATCACCCTATGCTGGGGTGCAGCCACTGGACCCACAGCTGATCCCGGGATCCTAGACCCCCAGGCCTTGTGTGGAAAAAAATGCACCGAAAAAATATGGCATGATGGCCTTTTTTAGGTTTTCTTTCATAGCCCGGTGACCCTCTTGGGTCTGAATGACCCTGTTGCAAAGAGTATTTCACCTTGCAATTCTGAAGGTTGGCGGACTATTGGGGAAGCCATAGGCCCACATGGCAAGGTAGGTCCTGATTTCGAATCCCCTTCCTGGCACCAACCAAAGGCAGGAGATACTAAGAGACTAGGTCCCATCCATAGGAATAACAATGGAATGTTATCAATGTCATGGTTGAATGAGTTGATTATGAATGATGCTCGTATAAAATTAGACAGCATCATTTCAGGAGACTGATTTCATTTAATATTTATGAATCATTAAAAGAATAATATTACAGGAATGCAATAATTTCAGGACACTGATTAATTTACTTAATAGTTTGTTAATGATGAAAACAATAACATTAATTACATGGAGGCATAATAAATACCCAAGAATTGGTAGGAATATAGTCCATATAACTGAATAATGTATAGACATCTCTGTCACTCTATAAAGATATATATTTATGAGCATACTACTATCTGGGTGTCAATCTGTTCTTATTTTTTCAACTGATGGGGCTCGATCTCAGGTCCTGGGAACTGCCTGTCAGCTCAGTTTTCCCAAGGATGGCATGCTGACACTAACCAATTCATGAATTGGGCCTTGTAGGCCATGAGTTCAGATGTCAGCACTCCCAAAAAATGAATCGTGGAGTAAGAAGCAGGTGGTGACACATGTTTTCCTTTTCTGTGAAAGTTCTGTGTGTCAGGTATGAAGTGGAATACATATGCAGACCTATATCCTATGTAATCAATGTACTCACTATTCTATGTGTCATAATAGTCAATAAAATGAATAGTCAATACAGGAATAAAACAAAAAAATAAAGTGAATAACTACACTGAACGTAATACCGAGTCAAAATATGTATATAAATATAAATCATATATTTAAAATTTATAC